>NC_064631.1:78193063-78818063 GCF_023864275.1 Schistocerca cancellata | reverse complement strand
TTTTGCCGTTGTCGCTCTCTTTCTAACCCTTGTGAGCCTACTGACGTTGCTGTTCTCAGGTCTGGTATCAAGCTGGCTTTGTACGCTACTACGTGCCTGTTGGTTACAAAGTTCTACGTTGGCAACCTACCACAGCGTCTAGACGACATATGAAGTTACATGTTAATTCCATGAAGAG
Organism: Schistocerca cancellata; assembly: GCF_023864275.1. Lineage (NCBI taxonomy): Eukaryota > Metazoa > Arthropoda > Insecta > Orthoptera > Acrididae > Schistocerca > Schistocerca cancellata. The sequence goes on along the minus strand of NC_064631.1, from coordinate 78,817,885 downwards.
TAACTAACGCCCTGGGACCGCGTCTGGGGGCGTTTGCATTCTCGTAAGGCTCTCCCCTTACCGCTTACTTCATATAACAGTATCTCTCCTAGTTTCGTCTGCCCTCAGCATCGTCTCTGCTTCCGCGCCTTAGAGCGCCTGTCCTTTCTCACAGCTTCAAGATAACACTACAGTAGCAAGGAATAATCAATATATTACATTTTGACGCCTCTGCGATGGAGGTCAGAATCTACATCTTCATCTATATCGATCCAGAATCCGCCATACGGCGAGCGGTGGAGGGTACCCCGAACCACTACCAGTCATTTCATTCCCTGCTGCCGGCCGCGGTGGTCTACCGGTTCAGGCGCTCAGTCCGGAACCGCGCGACTGCTACGGTCGCAGGTTCGAATCCTGCCTCGGGCATGGATGTGTGTGATGTCCTTAGGTTAGTTAGGTTTAAGTAGTTCTAAGTTCTAGGGGACTGATGACCACAGATGTTAAGTCCCACAGTGCTCAGAGCCATTTTGAACCTTCTCTGCTCCACTCGCAAACAGACCGAGGGAAAAACAACTATCTATATGCCTCAGCGTGGGTCCTAATTTCTGATTACTTCTCTTCGTGGTCATTATGCGCTATGAATGTTGAAGCGACAGAATCATTCTGCCGTGATCTTCATCTACATCTACATCTACATCCATAATCCGCAAGCCACCTGATGGTGTGTAGCGGAGGGTACCTTGAGTACCTCTATCGGTTCTCCCTTCTATTCCAGTCTCGTATTGTTCATGGAAAAAAGGATTGTTGGTATGCTTCTGTGTGGGCTCTAATCTGTCTGATTTTATCATCATGGTCTCTTCGCGAGATATACGTTGGAGGGAGCAATATACTACTTGACGCTTCGGTGAAGGTATGTTCTCGAAACTTCAACAAAAGCCCGAACCGAGCTACTGAGCGTCTCTCCTGCAGACTCTTCCACTGGAGTTTATCTATCATCTCCGTAACGCTTTCGCGATTACTAAATGACCCTGTAGCGATGCGCGCTGCTCGCCGTTGGATCTTCTCTATCTCTTCTATCAACCCTATCTGGTACGGATCCCACACTGCTGAGCAGTATTCAAGCAGTGGGCGAACAAGTGTACTGTAACCTACATCCTTTGTTTTCGCACTGCATTTCCTTAGGATTCTTCCAATGAATCTCAGTCTGGCATCTGCTTTACCGACGATCATCTTTATATGATCATTCCATTTTAAATCACCCCTAATGCGTACTCCCAGATAATTTATGGAATTAACTGCTTCCAGTTGCTGACCTGCTATATTGTAGCTAAATAATAAGGGATCTATCTTTCTATGTATTCGCAGCACATTACACTTGTCTACATTGAGATTCAATTGCCATTCTCTGCACCATGCGTCAATTCGCTGCTGATCCTCCTGCATATCAGTACAATTTTCCAATGTTACAACCTCTCGATATACCACAGCATCATCCGCAAAAAGCCTCTGTGAACTTCCGATGTCATCCACAAGGTCATTTACGTATATTGTGAATAGCAACGGTCCTACGACACTCAAATGCTGATTCCGTAAATATTCTTAATAGTGCTGCTCGAAAAGAACGTGCCTTTCCTACAGGGATTCCCATTGGGTTCCCGGTCCCTGCGTGTTATTCGAAGCTCCCAGTAAGAAATCTACGAGCCCACCTCTGAACTGCTACATGTCTTCCTTTAAATCGACCTGTTACGGATCCGAAACACTCGAGTAGCACTCAAGAATAGGTCGCACTGGCGCTCTGTATGAGGTCTCCTTTACATATGAAGCACACTTTCTTAGAATTTTCACAATAACCCAAAGCCGACCATTCGCCTTTCCTACCACAATCCTCACATGCTCTTTCACTTTCGTATCACCCTGCAACGTTAAGCCCAGATATTTTAACGGCGTCACTGTGTGAAGCAGGTCGGACGTCCAGCGGTGAAATCGAGTGGGAGGCCGAGCGAAACATTTTAGACACACCGCTGATTAGTACCGACACGAGAAGGCCTCTTGGGGTGGGTTAAAGGGGCATCAGTTAAACTACCCCTTCCTTAGCCCGCCCAGTTGGCCGTGCGGTCTAAGGCACGGCTTTCCGGGCGGGAAGGAGCACCTGGTACCCGACACGTATCCGCCCGGCGGATTTGTGTCGAGGTCCGGTGAACCGACCAGTCTGTGAATGGTTTTTAGGCGGTTTTCTATCTGCCTCGGCGAATGCGGGCTGGTTCCCCTTATTCTGCCTCAGTTACACTATGTCGGCGATTGCTGCGCAAACAAGTTCTCCACGTAGGCGTACACCACCATTTCTCTACCACGCAAACATATTGGTTACACTCGTCTGGTGTGAGACGTTCCCTGGGGGGGGGGGGGGGGGGGCACCGTGGGCCGAACCGCATAATAACCCTGTGTTCGGTGTGGGGTGGCGGAGGGGTGAAGTGGACTGCGGTAGTCGTCGTGGGGTTGTGGACCACTGCGGCTGCGGCGGGACGGAGCCTCTCCTTCGTTTCTAGGGACCCGGTTAATATACAATGCAATACAATACAATACAATACCTCTTCCTTTGGCGCGTTGAGTCCCAAACATTCCGCGGTCTAGAACGGCAGTTCGCACTGCGATGAGTAACGAGACGCCGATCTTGACGTCCTTTGACACTGCTGACGGTTCTGAAAGATTCAACACCTTCTGGGCTAGCAACCCTAGTGAATGTGATCGCACCGCTATAGAGTGCAGTACACCTCCTGTTCTAGCAACGCTACTGAATGTGACCGCGCCGCTATAAAGTGCAGTACAGACGCAATATTTGCTCTGGCGTGCAGGGTGGCACACTTAGACCCCTAGAGATTTTCAAGACCACGTGATCAGAAGCAGGGGAAGGCGACTACGTGCTGAGGGCGACGTTGACACATGCTTGCATTAAGACGGCAGATTCCAAAGCGTGAATAAGTAGGCAAATGGTCTCCCGAAGACAAATTAGTCAGCGCTTGGCAGCTGGCCTGCGTGTCTTTTGCGGGAGGAGGGACGGCAGGAGACTTCACTGATTAAGCTTCTCTGGGCCACGAGTAGACGGAGATGACAAGGCTGAGGATATCTGCTGTCTCGTTTTCAACCTTAAGTTCACAGTGCAGAGTACCATCTGTGGATGGGAGATAAGTGCAGGGTGACCATTAATGAACTACATGAAATAAAATCGTCATAATTTATGAACGGTTTGCGTTAGGTCGTTCAAATTGAATAGTTGGCCGCTGGGAGTTCTGGGAATCTGCATATGAATATGGTTTGGTTTAGCGACGAAGGTCACTTTCATTTGGATTGGTTCGTCAATAAGCAAAGTTGTCACATTGTGGGGACAGAGAATCCGCATTTCGCAATCGAGGAGTCTCTTCACCCTCAACGGGTGACGTTTTTTTCATATAGTTCAATAATTTTCACCCTGTATGAAAGGGAAGCAGTGGTTGATAAGGGAGTGAGACAGGGTTGCAGCCTCTCCGCGATGTTATTCAATCTGTATATTGAGCAAGCAGTAGAGGAAACAAAAGACAAGTTCGGAGTAGGCATTAAAATCCATGGAGAAGAAATAATATCTTTGAGGTTCGCCGATGACATTCTAATTCTGTCAGAGACAGCAAAGGACTCGGAAGAGCAGTTGAATGGAATGGACAGTGTCTTGAAAGGAGGGTATAAGATGAATATCAACAAAAGCAAAAGGAGGATAATGGAATGTAGTCGAATTAAGTCGGGTGATGCTGAGGGAATTGGATTAAGAAATGAGACACTTAAAGTAGTAAAGGAGTTTTGCTATTTGGGGATCAAAATAACTGATGATGGTCGAAGTAGAGAGGATATAAAATGTAGACTGGCAATGGCAATGAAAGCGTTTCTGAAGAAAAGAAATTTGTTAACACTGAGCATAGATTTAAGTGTCAGGAAGTGGTTTCTGAAAGTATTTGTACATTGACGATAAATAGTTTAGACAAGAAGAGAATAGAAGCTTTCGAAATGTGGTGCTACCGAAGAATGCTGAAGATTACATGGGAAGATCGCATAACTAATGAGGAGGTATTGAATAGAATTGGGGAGAAGAGGAGTTTGTGGCACAACTTGACTAGAAGAAGGGATCGGTTGGTAGGACATGTTCTTAGGCATCAAGGGATCACCAATTTACTACTGGAGGGCAGCGTCCAGAGTAAAAATCGTAGAGGGAGACTTAGAGATGAATATACTAAGCAGATTAAGAAGGATGTAGGGTGCAGTAGGTACGGGGAGATGAAGAAGTTTGCACAGGATGGAGTACCATGGAGAGCTGCATCAAACAACAACAACAACATGTTCTAATTCACATGTGTTTCCACAAAAATTTATTTGCCCGTAAATTGCTTATCAGATGCTGGTTTTCCGTTTATAGTAATATTGTCATCGTTAAACGCAGTGCAGTTTCATGCTGCAAATTCAAGTACCCCTCCCCAAGATAGAAAGGTGATGGCAAAGAATATATGTTTATTTATATTGGGTGCAAACAGGTGTGATAACGTAGGGAGCCTCAGTTTCTGTGTGGTTCCAAGATATCATGTCACTATCATACTGGGCAAATTTTCCAAAATGCAGGAAAGACGGTCCAGTGAGACATTCGGCCGGATACTTCACCTGATCATCACTCACATGTTTTTAAACCATTATATGGGGTATAGCTGCTACTCAGAGCAGTACTGATCTGAAAAAGAGAGAAAACAAATTTTATTTGCTTGGTCTCTTCTGGATTGCGAAAGAAATTACAAGACATCGCACTGTTCACGACAGTATGGGAAGGATGATGTTTGTGGGCTTTACAACTCTGAAAGCATCAGTTTCTTCATCGAACTTCAGGACATACCTAAATTTGAGAGTTGGAATCCCCTATATCAGTTCACATTCCTGAAGGACAGAGCAGGTCAGATGATAGTGTTGTTAAACACAAAGTCATCGAAGCCCTTCATTTTTCTGATTGATCTGATCAGTGCGAGAAATATATAGATTTTTTTTCCTTATTCCAGCAGGAGCAGAACGTCTGTGTAAAGAACATACCCCGACTTTTCTACTTCCAATTCTCAAAATGTAAAGTTCCATACGATATTTGTGCCATATATCTCAGCTCATTTGGAAGGTGGCAGCTTGAATGAATATCAATTTTGCACCTTACATGAGACTTTATACGTTGTAGCAAGTAGATGGTTATGTCACCCAACATACTTCGGGGATAGTGAGCAGATTTCCCTATATGTAAGGTGGCCGCTTGAATGAATGCCAATTTCGCACCTTATATGAGGTTTTATACATGATAACAAGCAGACGGATGTGTCACCTGGCATAGTGAGCAGATTTTTGTATCAAAATGTACAGTATGTAATGCAAAGGGACGACACTCAATTCGACGGTATTAACACACCGAACTTCAATCCTGCATATTAATCTGCAAAAGGTTACAAAAGCTGCTGGAAGAAACATTGTAGTTTGGCAGCATATGCGAGCTGCACCATCACGGTCTGCGTACAAAGGAAGGCTTCTACAAGGGGTTGGTGACCTGCGGCGAGAGGGACAGCGAACGCGCTGGGCGATACATCGAGGGGATCAGGTAGCGGCCCAGCTTCTTTAGAAAACTGCATTGGAGAATTTCCAGATGGGTACAAATAGACCAGCGACGCAGTGGATCATGTGAAAGGCCCGGGGTATGCTTGTCATGTGCGCATGTAACTTTTAGGCGTCAGGAGCGGACACAAAATGTCCGATTGGCTAAAATAAACTCGGGAGGAGAGAAAGGGGCGATGTTGCGACGCAATGTAAAGGTAGGTCCTTTGCGATTGGCAGGGGTAGTTTCCACAAGATGAAAGGAAGCTTCAGTTGGTCTGAAAAAGCTGTGGTGTGAAGCACTAAGGACACAGGTGGAGGACAGTTTTCTACGAAAGACACAGTACCGAAAACTTCGTGGACTCTCCTCTGAACCTGTGTCAAGTGTAGAACAGGGCGCATCACGTTATGTACGACGCCAAAAGAGGAATTTTTGTGTGAACACTGCTTTCACTTTGGCTGACATAACAGCTAGAAATTAGCTAAAGAGTCTTTAAGCTCCGATAGTGGAGAAACGAAACAGCCGCGTACTTAACTGTTCTTGCGAGAACTGAAAGGGCATTAAGTATTCACACTGCTCCATCGATGCACATGTATGTCGCCATATTTTCCAAACTAGCGATGAGTGCATGTTTTCTCGCCTAACGAGAAATATAGGACAGTGTCAACTAATAGAATCAGTGAAGATTCTAATTAGATTTTTATAGGATATTCAGAGGGTGAGAGCAGCCACGCAGCCGACAGCTCGTCGCAGCTAAAGGTAAATGCCGCTGGAAGAGGCGTAAAATTGTCGGATCACTACCTTGTGTCCACGGTGGACTCGAGCAGCCTTGAGTAATCTTTTGCTCATCTTGTCACAAAAACTAACCATCTTGATTGTAATCCTAAATAGTACTGACCTTAGAACCGGCATCGGATGATTTGTTGTAATATTAGCCAAATTCACTGTCTAGAAGTAAGAAAAATCTTGTAGAGAATCTTCTATTTAAATGAGAGATTCTTGTGTTCAGTGTTATTTCTGCTAAACAGGACGTAAAGCGTTATAATGACGACTGTCCTGAAATTGTCATGTCACAGTCTACGTAAACTTTGACAATAATAGAGAAATTAAACCACTTTTACAGCTAAACACCGATGTGCCCTGTCATAGAATTAGGGTCCACTCCTAACCCCTGTCATTTAATATAGTGACGCTAACGCACTCACAGGGTATTTTTGCTGATGTCTGACGAGCGTGTAAAAGAGTGGAGTGTTACAGGATCACACAGGAACCAGTACATGCGGAAATGCGGCTGAAAATGCCCACTGAGGCAAACAAGTTTTAAAAAATGTCTGCATCGTGAACCGTTGTCCCTTGGTACCACATGCTGTCTCCTCGCTCTTCACGCACACTTTGAGAATGACCGCACTGCCTCACATATTGCCTTCACTGAACAACAGCTACCATTCCTGGCAGTGTACTAGGTTCTATGTGTACCGTATATGACTCGATTAGCAATCATTTACACTCATAGACTGAGCATTTCCTAGAGGTAGCTAGTCTCCAATTTTGAACAACTTGCGAGAGAAGTTCATGTGATTTACTCCTCTAACATTTCTATGACCAGTCACAGGAAAATGATGAGTTACACAAGATGACAGTCAACCGTTATATTTGCGGACTGCCATTAAATAAAGAAGCAGGAAGTCCACACAGGTGTCATTACCATCTAACTAGGAAGTTATGTGTTCCAACACACAACATACACAACCTGAACTACCAACAGCCGTGACATATAACCATTTTCTTCCTCAACTTGAATGGCTGTTAAGCTCAGTTGACCATTGAAGACTTGTCTACTTTGGTTTGCGCAGCGTTGAGGTTACTTTGTGCCTGATATCACGCAAAAGTACATCTCACTTTCCATGCGAAGCACAATGGACATTATGGTGCATTTCCTTGAATTTTATGAGCACACTGCTTCAGAAACTTGCTGAAACCACGCATCAGGAGGACATACACGTCATACGAAGTGCACATCCTGAGGATTTTAAGTTTCAACCTGTGATCAAGAAAGGGGTCTTACTATTCGAATATCAATATCCGATGGAGAAACTCAATGAAACCACACTGCCCAACACAACCCAATTTTCGACTAACCTTACTGGCAGCGGAACATATACTTACTTGCAGATGTTTTCAAGAAATTCAGGATTGTATACATGTAAGCATAGATGGTGCATCTCGCCTTCTATCACTCTGCACTAGTGTTTTCGTGGAACGCAATGTTGAAAAAGGTATCTGTCAACATCGAACTTTTGACTAATGTCGAGATATTGTTATTTTTCGAACGCGGGATTCGCAGGGGGCTTTCTCAATGTACCCATAGGCATTCCAAGGCAACTAATCCTCTGATACAAGACGAACTCGACTGGGACCTCTCGGCCAACAATGGAAACGGATCTCTCTCCAAGCCGCTGGAAGGTAAACACAAATACATAATGCACTATAGCGACCTTACTAGGTCACCAACACTATTGCTTTCAAGCAGCGTCCTGTTTGAAGGAATACAGTGATGTAAATACCGTAAACAAGGCTTCCACAATGTACGACTTCGCAAACGATTATTTTTAACTTATGAATAACAGTCTTCGGCAAAACAATGAGGAATGTTAGAAATTACCGCGAAATACAGAAACCACGAAATGGGAGAAGCGTTATGGTGCAAAAAGTTATATCGTCAGTCAAATCTTAAATGGGCCACAATCTTCAATAAAGAATTCGTCACTCTGGAAATGGCAGATCCGTATGTTGTATTTCGCATGTGAGTAGAGTTCACGAAACCTGTTTCCGCAGGTACGTGTGTATTGGACCTATTCAAACTCCACAAGTATCAGTTTCATTATGGGTCTGTGAGAATTATTTTGGAGACACAACATTACTTTATATGGATAGGGAAAGCTTCATCTATTGCATATGGGTCTGTGATGGACATGAAGCAGTAAGGTGTCACCACAATGCATGAAACACGTCTGAATATGCGACTGATGATTATTATGACGTTAAAACTGGAAACAATACGGTTTTTGGGCTAATGAAAGGCAAGGCTAATGAATGGTAGATTGTGGAGTTTGTAAGCCACAGATCAAAAATATACACATGCGGCAGAATGACCAGTGTCATCAAAATGCAGTCGAAAGTTGTAACGGGTGGCTTCAACGGTTCTTACAGTTGGTGATTACCTGGAGCGCCCGTGGTAAGGTGTGGATTCTTCGCCGAGTATGGTATGCCAAGTCATCATTCATTCGCAGGGCCACGTGGAACGTACTACATCACAACTGAAGGTCAGCCTATCAAATCATGATGATGAACATGTCATGTATTGAAACTCTGCCATACTCACGCTGTTCACTAGGGTGACAGAGAGCAATGGATGTATTTATTTGTAAATAAATGTATGAGTGTACGTAGAATGCTGTGAACGATTTGTCATAGTCTGTACAGGTGCGAGAGAGTCTCTGAGATGTTTCCTGCTGGTCGATAAAGTCAGCATAATTACTGTAAAGTACTTATTCCCCACGTAAGAAAGTCTCCATAATATAGACATGATGTATCAAGGAAAATATAATATTGCATTATCTGTATTATAAAAATAAAACAATAATGATGTCTGTAACAAACTGTAACAATAATTAATAACTTTAAGGTTCAATATCGCCATTGCAAATCCGTAGTACCATTCCAACTTCGCAATCATGTTTAAAAACAGTACTGTGGAGTGTACCACATTGATTTTCTTAGTGTGTATACTAACTTGTAGCCATTATTATTATTAGTGTAAGAAGGATCTCTTACATTGCCAAAGAAATTATGTATATATTTTAGTTTCTAGTCACTATTGTCATTAATTTATCTCTGAAGATATCGTGAAAAATTTGTTACGAAAGAAACAGAAAAAACTGTGAATAAATGAAAAATAAATAAATAAATATAGTTACTTTTCGTTTATTCACAATTTTTTCTTTATTGGTGGAGGCGTGGTGGAAAAAGGAGCATAGCAAAGACACGTGAATTCGCAGAACTCTTTCTCTCAGTATTTGAGAATGGGAGTACTGAGCGACTTGCAACAAACTTTACAAATAACTTCAAAACTTCACGAAATTTTTTCTTACCGTAAACGCCTGCAAAACGAAAGGAAAGATGATCGCTTACCACCTTTCCGCTGTTCATGCAGTAAAAGTACCGCATGAGACATGACTTTATAATTTATTACCTCTTTACTGCTACCAGTACTGGCGACACATTTTGCAGACAGTATGCACATATAGCACTGAATGTAACTGCAAAACTACACCATTGTACAACATGTAGTTCAGGAGATATTACGCCATAAACAATGAGATGCGTGAAAAACTGCCGTATCGTGCATGACTTTTAAATTTATTTCTTTCGCAGTATATTTCACAAACAGTACCCACATATGTCGCTGAATGTGGCTACGCGAATGTATCATTGTACGACATGTACTTCACGAGACATGACGTCATAGCCGTTTAGAGAGAAATGAAGAGGTGCTGCCATAGAGATGTTTACAAAATGGCGTTGTAGATACGAGAAGCAGTTACATCCAGTTTGCAGAAAGTATTTCATAACGTCAAAAGTAATTTCACGAATAAATGGATACGAAATTTTCCAATATTACGCTGCAATCAAAGTTCAGCTTTTGTTTTCGTTTCTAATGGAAAATTGTCATAATGGATATCTAGGCAGTGCTCGATTTCTCAGGCAGTGAGAAAGTGATGAAAATTAGTTACCCTATATCTTTGCTCGTGTTTATAATAAACCTGTACCTTCCTTCTCACGTCTATTATCACTCACTTCTCTCTCTCTCTCTCTCTCTCTCTCTCTCCCTCCCTCACTCCCCCCCCCCCCCTCACACACACACACACACACACACACACACACACACACACACACAGACACACACACACACACACACACACGTGTGTGTGTGAGTGTTCCCATGTTGAAAACAGCTTCTATGAAAGGAGCAATAGGAAGGCGAAGAAAGTGTAGTTTGCAGATAAGAGGCATAGCTCAGTTCACAAAACAGTTGCATGGCCGTTTGACGATAATGGTACACATGTCTTTCTATGCCGGCGACACGTGATCGCTGCCAGTCTCATTGCTGTATAGAAAACGTGAGATGTACTGGATGAGTAACATAGGCTAATAATGTGGACACTAAGTGATGTGTTGGCAGAAGAGCCAACACCGTGTTGCCAGAGGCGGCCAAAATGCACGCGTTAAGCTCACGCAGACTGGCGTGAGGTCTGGAACAGTTAAGGGACATTATAGTAGCAAATAAAGTACGTAGTTGAAGTAATACTTAACTTTAATCCATAATTGGTGTACATCGGTCTGATGGTACATGCTTTATAATCTCAATATACACTGGTAATGGCGCCTTGCTAGGTCGTAGCAAATGACGTAGCTGAAGGCTATGCTAACTATCGTCTCGGCAAATGAGAGCGTAATTTGTCAGTTCCATCTCTAGCAAAGTCGGCTGTACAACTGGGGCGAGTGCTAGGACGTCTCTCTAGACCTGCGGTGAGGCGGCGCTCGGTCTGCAATCACTGATAGTGGCGACACGGGGGTCCGACGTATACTAGCGGACCGCGGCCGATTTAAAAGCTACCACCTAGCAAGTGTGGTGTCTGGCGGTGACACCACAATAAGAATCAATTTCCTCAGACAGTATACACTGAAGTGCCAAAGTAACTGGTATAGCCAATAGCCATACAGAGATATGAAAACTTATGACTTGACGTTTGGAAGTGGGTATGGTGATGTCGCGGATAGCTTATAAGTTATCCGGGCAAGGTTCAGTGTCAGAAACAGATATGACGTGACCTAAAAATTTGATCTTAGATTTGCCGAATTCAGATTTGCTCAGGTTGACTGTAATATCAATCATTGTCCTCATCCCTGGTCTTTTCGGATATGAGAATATCACCGACATAAGTGGTAATCTTCTTTTTCAAATGCTCCCGTAAAATATAATTTAAAGCTGTGATGAACGCTGCAGACGAAATGTTATAGCAGACTGTTATAAGGGCTGGCTGCCGGTTCAATAATACCTAGTTGAAGTGTGGAATTAATTTCTTCTTTAAATTTCTGACAATAAGGAAAAAGAGTGGTGTCATGTCGTCCAACAAAAGTATTGTCTGGGTTAACTTAAAATTCATAAGGAAAACCACGAATAGTGCGAGGTACTTCATCAAAAACGTGAGCATGAATATGTAAGATTTTCCGTAATCGTTGATAATGAAAATCAGAGGTGGCTTTAGAGTTGTCAACTTTGTTCTGGAACGTGTCGAAAATGTCAGAGTGCCATAATCGTTGTGCTCACAGTACGGGTCAGCGGAATTAAACTGTGTGGTGCACAAGGCGATGTTTCTATTTCAAGAAAGAAAATACAGGCTGTTGATATCTTGTTCCTCGCTAAAGAGGCTCTGATCAAAATTTAAAGATGTCATATTGTCGTCGTTTTGCGACGTAATACAAGAGTTGTTAAATCCAGCACTGCTTTATGTCTGTTTAAGAAATCGAAGCCCAGAATGACTTAAGTTGTTAATAATGGAACGATAAGAAAGTTGACGAAAAATATGTAACCTTAAGTAGAAAACTGTAAATAGGTTTCAGATTTTGACTTTAACGCTTTTGCCAGGTACGGCACGTTTAATTTGATTGTATTGAAAGGTAACATCGGACAAGAATCATCAGAATTGCAGCGGTTGAATGCTGCGTCACTCATGACAGTAACGTGTGAACCAGAATCGAGAACTGCTTTTAAGAAGTGTTTGCCAACTTGAATGGTAATAACAGGATGATAAAAATGTTTCATAGGCTGTTCAGTTTCGCGTAACAGTAAATCCCTGATGTCTTCTAAGCAGATCATAATATGCTCTACAATGTGCGGAGAACGCTATGTACCCTGTATTACCGCGGCGTCGGCATCATCTGACGCCTGGTCCGCTAGTCATTGTCGCGTAGCATCTACACCGTCCGTGCGTTGGCAGATGCGACTTCAATGGTTGAACAGTGTGCTGGGGTTCTGAATCATTTTGATTACCTTATCGCGGATGAAAATGTGAAGCTGGTTCATTTAAACATAAAGACTGTTTGTTATTAAAGTGCCCTTCATTGTGATTACAATTTCTATTTCCCTGCTTATTTCCCTTGTGATCTGGAAAAAGCCGGGCATTGCCATAAGAGCTTTGCTGGTATGGCTGTTGTCTGTAGTTACGGAAAGTGTTCCTGCGTACAAAATTATTACCAGAATCATTTTGCGAGAAGTTTTGCTGCTGTGACAGCTGTTGCGGCAAAGACCCATATATGTACTGTCGGAAATTAACATATTGCTGACTAGACTGTTGAAAATTGCGATTCTGCTGATGGAAGTTATTAGGAAGACTTTGGCTCTGCTGAAAATGTCGTTGCTGATTACCGTAAAAATTCTGGTTGTTGTTAAAATTTCTGTTACGTCTTTCAATCCCAACATAGTTACCCTTATTGCGATAGAAAAACGTACCAAAATTACCACCGTTGTCTACACAATTAAAATTGCGGTTGCTGTTAGAAAAGTTATTATTATTCTTCTGCTGAGAAAACGACTGATCAATTTCAATCAACTGAAAAACGTCACGAAAAGCTGTATGTTAGATGTTTGTTGACCTGCTCTTAACGCACTTTTCAGCTTTCCTGGAAGTGAAACTTCCTGGCAGATTAAAACTGTGTGCCGAGACTCGAACTCGGGACCAGTCTCGGTCCGGCACACAGTTTTAATCTGCCAGGAAGTTTCATATCAGCGCACACTCCGCTGTAGAGTGAAAATTTAATTCTAGAAACATTTCCTGGAAGTTTTGAAATGCAGAGGTGAATCCAACTTGACGAGCTGAATGGTTCAATTAAATGCTGGATTTATTGTACAGTGTATTCAAAACATTGTGTTAACATTTCAAAATTCGAATTGTTGAAATTCGGTAAATTTATCAGTTTGTCTTTTAGAGCATGCTGTGTCGTCTCAGACCAGTACGCTGCGAGGAAAGCGCTTTTGAAATTCTTCAACAGAAAAACATTCGCGTGCAATAGGTCGCATTCTTGTCGACGGTTCCCCTTCCCAAAACCTACAACAACTGAATTCTAATTTATGAGAGACAGGTCAGTTTGGCGCCAAAGAAAAGGTAAAATGATGAATCCAGTTCAAGGGATGTAGACAAATCGGACTTTTGCAAAATACTTCGAATTTCCTGACATAAAAAATGCTTGTAGTCGAATCCGTCGGTTCTAAAATTATCAAAACAAAGCTGTCTGTTGAAAAATGTGCGAAAGTTGTCATGTGATTCTAAAGGATCTGTTTCTCTGACCGGTTTATTAAGCTGAAGTTGCGAGTAATGCTCTGTATTCTGATCGGTACAATGCGTGGCAAAGTTATGGTATCGTTCCTATTGTGAGACATGCGAACATTAAGGTTATTAAGTTCCTGCTTGATTTCACAATTAATCTGCATCTGTCTCTGTCGAAAGTTTTCAAGTGATTGAAATTCTTCAGCGTCAGTGAAGTGTACCGGTTTTGTACCTTCAGAGTGATTGTCATGATGTAATTTTAATTGTGCTACAGTGTCGTCGAGTTCATCATATTTAGCTTTGAGATTGTCGTATTGGTCGTGAATTTTGTAGTATCATCTTTAAGTGACCGTAAATGCACAGCATGACTACGCGTTTTCTTTTGCAGAGTAGCAACAATTTCACTGGGTACAGATTTTCTAATTTTAGCAATTACTAGGGCTTTGTCTTGTCGCTGAGTTACAGAGATGGTATTAATTTCTTCTTCAATGGCTACCTCTCTGTCTGACACACGTTGATTAAGGCTGTCACGAGCTGTAATTAGTTCTCTTGATTAAGTTTGTCATGAGCTGTAGTTAGTTCGTTTAAATAAGATGTGACATTGGTAAACCTCTGTCGTAATATCATTCACGCTATACGTTAAAGATTTATAACTGTCTTTTAATTCGTCAGAGAGCGCTTTCTGATTGTCACGAAGTGCTCTTCGAATTTGCAATTAAGCTCTTCCAAACGAGGAGCCTGTGCATCAAAACGTTCTGTAAGAGATTAATGATTTTTAAATAATAAAAATAAGAGTGACATACTGCTTCGGATTGTATGCTTTGAGCTGTAATAACAACTGATCTGTCATAATGAAAGCAAAGCTGCATTGTAATAATAATTAATTCACGTAATGAAAAGGGATGTATTTCATACTGTAAAAGTTGGCAATCTGACTGCTAGAATTTGGAACAGTAAAACTACCTGAATAATGAACTTTGACCTACAACTTACAATAATTAGTTTTACAAAATAAAAAAATTAAAATATTTTGTCCTTACTTCTATTGTTCACAGATCTGGATAATGCATTGCAGCAGTGCACTGTCTTGTGTGCTGCTATGCTAGAGCTGCAAATTACTGTATCTATACCGAGACACTCGAGAGATGCAATGAGTTCCCTGTCAGTTGCAAATCGAAGTGTTTTCCAAAGACACTTGGTTCCATGTTCAATTAAAAATAGTGAGAAAAAAATGATATTTGCTCATGAATGACAACACTAAGTTTGTAAGTAGGCTGTTTAGGTAGCGGTCTATATGAAAATCACTGGCTGTGCTGTATGCAGTCTGTGGCTAGTTTGCATTGTTGTCTGCCATTGTAGTGTTGGCCAGCTAGCTGTTAACAGCGCGTAGCGTTGCGAAGTTGGAGGTGAAACGCCAGCAGTGGTGGATGTGGGGAGAGAAATGGCGGTGTTCTGAAATTTGTAAGACTGGATGTCATGAGCTGCTATATATTTTGACTTTTGAACACTATTAAGGTAAATACATTGTTTGTTCTCTATCAAAATCTTTCATTTGCTAACTACGTCTATCAGTAGTTAGTGCCTTCAGTAGTTTGAATCTTTTATTTAGCTGGCAGTAGTGGCGCTCGCGGTATTGCAGTAGTTCGAGTAACGAAGATTTTTCGTGAGGTAAGTGATTTGTGAAAGGTATAGGTTAATGTTAGTCAGGGCCATTCTTTTGTAGGGATTTTTGAAAGTCAGATTGCGTTGCGCTAAAAATATTGTGTGTCAGTTTAGTGTTGATCAGAATAGATAAAGAGCGAAATGTCTGAGTGCATTCAGTTCTGCCCAGCAGTTTAAAAATCAAATAATGTAAGAGGTTTATCAGCACAGTAATTCAATAATTTTTCTAAGGGGATGTTTCATATGGCGACCCTGCCAGGATACCTCACTGGAATCTTCTGATTTTTTTCTTGTATTTTTTGCAATTAGTGCAGCCTTTGTTAATGCTAGCGTGTAATTGTAAAGAGAATTTCCTTTGTAGTTGTAGTTTTTCATTCTTGTACAGTAAAACTGTTGTGGCATGCATGTACATTTGCACCAAGTATTTTGCGAAGAGAAACAGAGCAGGCTAGGAAAAAACGGCTAAAAGAGGAATGTGATGAAATTGAAGAACTGGACAGGAAGGGAAGATACGACTTACTATACAACAAAGTAAAGACTATTACATGGGATCGTGACGATGTCCTCCAGAGATGGGAAGAATATATAAAAGAGCTATATGACACAAATAGCAAACCAGAAACTCTGGAGCTTGAATCACACAACAGTGTAAGTGATGAAGAGAAAGGACTGACCATCATAATGGAAGAAGTAAAAGCCGCCATTGCTGCAATGAAAAATGGCAAAGCAGTAGGTACAGATACAATACCGGGAGAAATACTAAAATGCTTGAACCACAACGGAATAAGAGAAATATTGAGGTTATGTAATAAAATATATGGCAGTGGTGAATGGCCTGAGGACTTTTTGACAACAGTAATGATTCCATTACCGAAAAAACAAGGAACCAAGAAATGCAGCGAGCACCGGACAATCAGCCTCATTTCACATGCAGCCAAAGTGATGTTAAGAATAATTAATAAAAGACTTGAAAAAGTAATAGAGGAGAATCTCGGCGAGGAGCAGTTTGGCTTTAGATTGAATACGGGCACCAGAGATGCAATAGGGCTCCTACGAATCTTGGGAGAAAGGTTTATTGAAAAAGGAAGAGACCTATATACGTGCTTCATCGATTTAGAAAAGGCATTTGACAATGTGGTTTGGGACAAGCTGACGACTATTATGAGGGAAAAGAGAGTGGACTGGAAAACCAGAAGACTTATAAACTCTTTATACCTTAATCAAAAAGTTTCAGTTAAAGTGAGAGGAGAAAGTACAAACTGGATCAGACTAGGGAAAGGAGTAAGACGAGGATGCTGTTTATCACCTACTCTTTTCAACCTGTACTTGGAAAATATGATTGACCAATGCTCAATAGATGACAAAGGAGTAGAAATTGGAGGAAGAAGAGTAGGGTGCTTGAGATTTGCTGATGACATGGTCCTTCTAGCCACAGGGGAAAAAGAATTACAGGATTTGGTGAACACCATTGCAACTAACGGAAAAAAATATGGAATGAAAATTAACACAAATAAAACAAAAGTATTGGCAATAGGAGGAAATAAGGAAATAAAAATTGTGCTGAATGTAGAGACACTAGAACAGGTGCAAAATTTTAAGTATCTTGGAAGCAAGATAGACACCGACTGGAAGTGCACCACAGAAATTAAAACAAGGATAGCAATGGCAAAAGAGGCGTTTTATAAGAAAAGGAGAATATTCTGCAGCGGTCTGGACAGAGAACTCAGAAAGAGACTCATAAAATTTCTTGTATGGAGTGTTCTTCTATATGACGCTGAAACATGGACTATGAGGAAAAAAGACAGAGAAAGGCTGGAGGCTTTTGAGATCTGGACATGGCGGAAGATGGAAAGAATAAGTTGGATGGACAGAGTAAAAAATGAAGAGGTACTGAGAAGAGTGGGAGAGAAAAGACAGTTACTAGATGTAATAAAGAGAAGAAAAAGAAATTGGATTGGGCATATATTAAGAAAGAATGACAGACTGATAAAAACAGTTTTAGAAGGTTATGTAGAAAGGAAAAGGAAGCGAGGAAGGAAGAGATTACAGATACTGGATGACATGATGGACGGTACAACATACAGCAGCCTTAAGAAGGAAGCAATGGATCGCAGAAAATGGAGAGGCAAAGGACCTGCTAATATAGCAGATAACTGATGATGATGATTTCGCAACTGCGCTTGCAGTCAGTGAGATATCATTTTCAATGCTATGTTAATGTGTTTTCTTATTTTGCTCTTCAAATTGTGCTTTTCTGTGTTGTCGTGTGAAATATTGTGATAATAATGGCGTGTGAAAAACGTAATTCTAGGCTCCAAAGTGAACTGAGAAATGATAGTGAAGACGAAAGCAGTGTGTTAGCGCCACCGTGTAATGAATTAACTAATGTTCAAAGTAGTAATTTGGTGATTGTGCATAGGGAAATGGAGTGGGCTGCAAATAATGGTGTAGGCAGTGAAACAATTAGTGAACAGGGAAGCATTATCGATCGATCGGTCGGCAACAGCTTGCCTCAGGAATCCGAAATGATAGGACATAATCTTGCAAATGGTGTAGATTCAGGTTTTGCGTCCTCGCTGTTTTCTCAAATAAGTTAAGACACATTTTCTGCTTTTCAAAATGTGAATATTGCCGGTTCAAATGCATTGCCGAATAGCACTGAGGAACATGTTTTAGAAACCAGTGCATTGTTATTACAATTAATGCAACAAATGGGACAAAAGCTTCAAAAGTTAGACACAATGTAACAAAGTCTTCAGAAGTTAGACACAATGTAACAACACCAGAGACAAACACAGCAACAGTTAGACACAATGGAACAAAATCAGAGACAAACACAGCAATAGCTTCAAAAGTTAGATACCACACTTGAACAAACACGTGAAGATTTAACTACTGAGTTACATAACACTGAATCGAAATGTCAAAAAGTCTGTAATGATGTAAAAACACAAATTTGTGAGCATTTCCAACCTATTTTTTCGCGGCATGAAAATGCATTACAGAATCACGAAGCAGCCATAAAAGAACTGCAAACCATTGGTCATGAAAATCATGAGACCTTGTGGGCTAAAACTGACTTAGTTGCATCTACCGATTCGGTTACGCTACTTCCAAAAACTCAGGAAAACTTAAAGGACACAGTAGATAGGATTTCAACACAATTGGACACTTTGAAACTTGGTTCAGAAAAACACACTGAGGAAATAAGTACACTATCGGAGAAAGTAGCCGAACATTCGGATCAGTTCACTAACTTATCTGCAAAGGTAGATGATGATCTGAATGACACAAGACCTGTAGCCATCACTGACACAGAAGAGTATGAACAAATTAAGAAATTCAAACAAAATCAGAATCAACGCAACACAAAAGAGAAATCCAGGTAGTACAAGATCAGTTGGCACAAGTAATACAAAAATTACATATCTCAGAGGACACTCGCGCTCCAACACGGGAAGAGGAACTTAGAAATACAGAAAAGCCAAAAAATAGTAACACAAGGCATTTCGGAAATTATGAAAGAAATTGGCAAGGTGCACCGAATATTGAGATGGAACCGATGACACGACGTAACAATGACCCATATGCTACTCACCGACACGATGATTTTGACTATAAGCTGTTTATTACTACACGTAAATTCAAAACATTTAAGAATTCCGGCAACGACATTCATCCACAAGCGTGGCTTCATCAATTATATCATAGTTTTCCTCCCAACTGGTCATTAAAGCACAGATTAGAATTTATGTGTGGCTATTTAGAGAATCAACCAGCTGTAAGAATGCGATCGGTCAGTCACGATTGCCACAGTGAAGGAGAATTTTATCATGCCTTTCTCTCAGCATACTGGTCTCAAGCTACACAAGACCAAGTAAAACATAGCGTCATAATGATGAAACATTTCGAACAATCTGAATTCTCCAGTCTTGTGAAATATTTTGAAGACATGTTGCACAAGAATGAGTACCTGTCAAACCCATACAGCCCCTCAGAACTCATCCGCATTTGCTTAATTAAATTACCTGAAAATTTACGACATATTATTTTGGCAGGACGTTGCAAAGACGACATTGAAGCTGTTCAGGGACTGTTACAAGAAAACAGGAACACAACAATTACAGGTCACATCCGTCGCAAATCTGCGATGAAGGAAATAATAACTGGACACGACAAGGCTATTCTTACAACGTAAATCGTGACCAAAAGAGACACCACCTGTATGACAACCGTTGGCAGAGTAGTAATAATTACAGAGAAAGATCGCATTTCTATAGTAATGAATGTGACAGAGATAACCATAGAAACAGACAATATGGGAACCAAAATAATCATTATCAAGGGAGACAGAATAACTTCAGACGCAACCGGCCACCATGCAGTTACGATTCTGGGAGAAATTCTCCACCACATGACCGACATACAAGAAACTATGTAAACTACCGACAACATGACAGACCTGAATTCCAAAAGAACTGGCGAGCTTCAAACAGGGCAGGGCCTTCTCATCAAGATGAATTTGTAGAAGTTAGGTCTCCTAATCCCAATAATGACGCGCCAACAAAGAGACAGACAATGACTCGCACTGCAGGCAGCCATGTGCACCGGCTGGCTCAGCGAAAAATAACATAGACTCTAACCTTGAGAAAAATTTTAGCACTCCTTACTGACGTATACAACATGATAATTGCTTTGAAGTTTAAATTCTATCCACTAGGAAGATTAAAGGATTAGACAACATTTCACATGTAAAACCGTTTATTGAAAGATAATCTGTTTTTTAACTTAGTCTTTGCCATAAGCTTTTCACTTCACGCTACTAGTACAATTTGTCACACTGAGAAGCTGTTAACATGCAACAATGTTTTGAAGTTAACTATCCAGTATAGAACCTAGGGAACATTTTTAAACAGAAATTACGAATGCATTGTTATAGTGAACAGACGACACAGTGTTGTTATTTGTACATTCTTGCTTGTTAGTTGCACGATTACATAACGACTTACATACTTAGAAAATATACAGGTACTGCTAATGAGATTTTAATGCAACATATTGGTTTACTTGAAAATACATTCTTTATTTGAAGTACTTTCTGTGGGATTAAAGATGACTTAGCATTTGGTTTCTTTGACAGCTACACGATTCTATCATGACACAACTAATGAGTGACAATTTACAATGTTGCTTTTGCGGTGTTTCTGTTTTATATCTGCACAGTTTTTCTGAATTATTCTGGAAAGTAAAACATGTTTTAGTTGTAACTTTTGTGGTATAGCTACAATGAGACACCCTTTTCCGTACCACAACAATACATCACAGCACTGTACTTTCTTCATCACGGCAATAAGCGTAATAACTTAGATATCTATACGCAAAGCATTTCACTTTTGTTTATCATGAGGTAAGTACATTGGCATCTGCAGAACTTAGCTTTCGGAGGACGATAACTACGACACTTCCACAGAGATTATCTTACATCAAGACGCACCATTTAGCGCTACAGTACAAGTATTTGAGTGATTAATCTGGTACTTAAAACATTTATTTTTAAAGATTTTCGAAGTACAATGATTCAAAGGTTTTCTGTGATACATTTCATTCCATTGCTGTAATCTGTAACACCTGAGGGTATAATTACATTAAACCTGAGGGGGTAAGCGCCTACTTTGTGTACCATGTGTTTGGCAAGCACAAGGAGCCCTAGCTAATGTGGTATTTGCTTATACAACTTTACACATCGGTACCGTATTTCTCTAACACAAATTACACAGCTATCTGATCATTTAACTGAGAGAGACAAATTTTTTTTTTACTACATCAGTGACAGATGTTTACATAATTACATAGTTGGATAGCTTCACACTTATGAAAATGTATTTTGTCTGTACTTTGTGAACTGTTCATATTTTTTCGGAACCATTGTGATATTATGAAAGCTTTGAATGATGTATTTGGTGTGGAATCATGATTTTTAAAGTACGTTTAAGGTAGATGACACTATTGAAATGAGCAGAGAATTTTCTTTAGGTTTTGAAATTATTGGAGGAAGCTACGACGATTTTGAGATTTCACTGAGGTGTTATGATGTTATTATTACGATGACGATGTGTATTATGCTGTTGAGGTATGTTTATGATCAGTAAGATGATGCTACCATATACGAGGAATTTGATTATGCTACGTATTTCTTATGATGAAATATTGAAGAAGTGTCAACGAATATGTATATGTATAATAAGGTAAGGAATAATGAGTAGTGGTTAGGGACTCTGACTTGGGAAAAAGGATGTTGGAAACCAAGAATTGTACTTTAAGAGTTATGAAATGTGTGTAAATGCGTGACTGTATCACAATGGCGGCGAAAATTTTTTGGACACTGTTATATTTATAGGATTTTGTTTCTACACATTTGTAACGCAAATATTTCGCCCTGTGAAATTTTATTTGTATCAAACTGTCACTGTAGCGGAAACTGATGTCGTAAATATTTCGGCAAGAAAGTTAAGTGACCACCTTCACATAATGCGTCGTGGGCACCCAGCTGCACGACGGTCGCCTGGAAAAAAGCCATTAGTGTGTGCCTTTCAGAGGCACAGGTAGAGAAAAAAAAGAGGCCATTATCCTCACTATTGACATTCCTTTGTAGAAAGCATCGCAAATGCGACACGCTCAAACTTGAAAACATATGATTACACTGTGGAGCTCTTAATTTATGATATTTACCTAAATGCCTAATGAAATGATGAGAAACATTTTACATCTATTGTCTTTATAGTTGAGAGATTGCTCATTTTGTTTAATATCTAGTTTCTAGATGCACTGCACCATTGGTTAAAATAAAATATAATAGATGTACTAATATCACAATTTTCTGTCTACAGACCCAGTAAAGAATAATTTTATGATCTACTTCCAAAAAAAGAAACGACAATTCCACTTCACAGGAATTGCATACATAATTTTTGTCAGTGACTTAGTAACTTGTCTGCTAGAGTAAGTTACAGTGATGCATCACTCTAGTGTTAAGATGTGATATAGGTATTAAACATGGCCATTTTTACTGTAATATTTTTTCTGCGTGAGCTTTGTCATGTTTAGATATAAGTTATTGCATTTGCTGCTGCTCCTTGCCAGGCATTGCGCTACTAAATTTCACTTTGTATTACTCTGTTAAGCCAGTTTTACTACGGATTTATTTTTCTTGTTTGCTGCACATTGCCTTATATTAGTTGTAATATTGCAATTGCTTTGATAATTTATATATACTGCTCATTGCTTTGCCAATTTGCATTTTTTGTCATTACTGTTTGTGTTAATTGTTTTGTGCTGCTGCATTGCCTCGTCCTTTAGTTTAGCATCTGAGCTCAGTAGATTTAAGTTAGCTTAAGATGGGGTAGGCTATATAAGAGAACGAGCAGTGATGAATTGGAAGAAATGCATTGAGAAGCTATAAGAAAATGGTTTGGCCAAAAAAGTATTTTGAAAGAGGATACGAACAAAAGAATTAGGGTTTAGAGACAACAGGTTTAGGTAGGATTTTCTTGGAAATAAATGATGAGGTAAGATAATGGAAAATAAATAATGAGGTAGAAATATATGAACATATAAATATGGAAAGCATGCTTGGATAAGATTTTTTTGGTGGAAACAAATGTTGAAATAAGAGGAAAGATCTATGGAATGAAGTTTTGGGTTGGACTGCAGTACCAAATGTTACACTGAAAACGAACCCTGTTTTTCATTTTGTATTCCGCTGTGTGTTTATGTACCCTTGTGTATTTGTCTTTTTCCTGTCTTTATGTGTTTAGCTAATAAGATTTATGTTGTAGAATTTTTCAAATACTATGTTATTTTCTTTGTAAAGATGTTTAGACATTATTTATTCTGTTCTGTTATAATGCTCATGTGTGAAATTAATGTTTCGAAAACTATTCTCATTATTTTATATATTTACTTATGTCATAATTCCTGTAATACTGATGTATCTGTTTATTTCTATTCTTTTGTAAAGCCTGTACTACTACTAATGTTATCTGTATTGTTATGTTCTTTAATGATGTATTTCGTACCTTTGTAATTGTATTCTTATGTTGTAAATTTATAATTGTATAGACATCAGTTCTTCAAATTAAGTATCATTTCACTTCACACTTTTCTGTTGGTCATAATATATGCACAGTATGTGAGAGGTTGTGACTGTTAGTGCATGCACATGCGTTAATAATTCAGCAAGGGACTGGTTAACAGCATTGCTGGTTCTAAGGACATTTCAAAAATAAAAAAAAATTGTAAGTGCACAAGTGGTGGTTTATGGACTTGCTATATTGTCCACAAGACCCTTCGATGGTGGTTGTGCATCCACACAGTTGCAACAGATGGCTGCTGGCCGTCTCTACAAGTACTACAGTGGGTCTGCATCTTTGATGGCCCACCAATACCATTATTTCTACAAGGACTGCAGTGGGTCTGCACCTCTGGTGGCCCACCAATACTTTAATCTCTAACAAGACTACAGTGGTCTGTTCTGTGATGACCTACCTACCAATACTCTTCAAAACTTCGACTGACTCTGCTATGGGTTTGCTCTGTTGTGGCCCATTACCTGTCTGCATGTCAAGAGTCAGCGCTGTCTTTTCATTGGAAGGACAACACTACTTCTTCAAGACTGCATGAAAATCCACTACTTCCATGTGCATTTTCTTCTACTGCTCAGACTTTGAGAAAAACACTGATATTTTACTGTGATGAACGATCAGGACTGTCTTTATGGACTGTGAGATAATTTTAGCTTTTGACCAACATAGTATCAATAAGTGTGTGCATTTGATTTGTTTGTTATTGTAATTATAATTATGAAAAAATTTATCAAATCATTATTGGCCACTGCCCAAAACAATTTGTAAAAATTTTTGTGGGGAGCATGGGGGCTATGTAAGTAGGCTGTTTAGTTTTTCTTATTGGTAACGCCACGTAGCACTCTGTATGGAAATCACTGGCTGTGCTGTATGCAGTCTGTGGCTAGTTTGCATTGTTGTCTGCCATTGTAGTGTTGGGCAGTTGGCTGTCAACAGCGCGTAGCGTTGCGCAGTTGGAGGTGAGCCTCCAACAGTGGTGGATGTGGGGAGAGCAATGGCGGAGTTCTGAAATTTCTAAGACTGGATGTCATGAACTGCTATATACACTCCTGGAAATGGAAAAAAGAACACATTGACACCGGTGTGTCAGACCCACCATACTTGCTCCGGACACTGCGAGAGGGCTGTACAAGCAATGATCACACGCACGGCACAGCGGACACACCAGGAACCGCGGTGTTGGCCGTCGAATGGCGCTAGCTGCGCAACATTTGTGCACCGCCGCCGTCAGTGTCAGCCAGTTTGCCGTGGCATACGGAGCTCTATCGCAGTCTTTAACACTGGTAGCATGCCACGACAGCGTGGACGCGAACCGTATGTGCAGTTGACGGACTTTGAGCGAGGGCGTATAGTGGGCATGCGAGAGGCCGGGTGGACGTACCGCCGAATTGCTCAACACGTGGGGTGTGAGGTCTCCGCAGTACATCGATGTTGTCGCCAGTGGTCGGCGGAAGGTGCACGTGCCCGTCGACCTGGGACTGGACCGCAGCGACGCACGGATGCACGCCAAGACTGTAGGATCCTACGCAGTGCCGTAGGGGACCGCACCGCCACTTCCCAGCAAATTAGGGACACTGTTGCTCCTGGGGTATCGGCGAGGACCATTCGCAACCGTCTCCATGAAGCTGGGCTACGGTCCCGCACACCGTTAGGCCGTCTTCCGCTCACGCCCCAACATCGTGCAGCCCGCCTCCAGTGGTGTCGCGACAGGCGTGAATGGAGGGACGAATGGAGACGTGTCGTCTTCAGCGATGAGAGTCGCTTCTGCCTTGGTGCCAATGATGGTCGTATGCGTGTTTGGCGCCGTGCAGGTGAGCGCCACAATCAGGACTGCATACGACCGAGGCACACGGGGCCAACACCCGGCATCATGGTGTGGGGAGCGATCTCCTACACTGGCCGTACACCACTGGTGATCGTCGAGGGGGCACTGAATAGTGCACGGTACATCCAAACCGTCATCAAACCCATCGTTCTACCATTCCTAGACCGGCAAGGGAACTTGCTGTTCCAACAGGACAATGCACGTCCGCATGTATCCCGTGCCACCCAACGTGCTCTAGAAGGTGTAAGTCAACTACCCTGGCCAGCAAGATCTCCGGATCTGTCCCCCATTGAGCATGTTTGGGACTGGATGAAGCGTCACTCACGCGGTCTGCACGTCCAGCACGAACGCTGGTCCAACTGAGGCGCCAGGTGGAAATGGCATGGCAAGCCGTTCCACAGGACTACATCCAGCATCTCTACGATCGTCTCCATGGGAGAATAGCAGCCTGCATTGCTGCGAAAGATGGATATACAATGTACTAGTGCCGACATTGTGCATGCTCTGTTGCCTGTGTCTATGTGCTTGTGGTTCTGTCAGTGTGATCATGTGATGTATCTGACCCCAGGAATGTGTCAATAAAGTTTCCCCTTCCTGGGACAATGAATTCACGGTGTTCTTATTTCAATTTCCAGGAGTGTATATTCTGACTTTTGAACACTATTAAGGTAAATACATTGTTTGTTCTCTATTAAAATCTTTCACTTGCTAACTATGCCTATCAGTAGTTAGTGCCTTCAGCAGTTTGAATCTTGTATTTAGCTGGCAGTAGTGGTGCTCGCTGTATTGCAGTAGTTCGAGTAACGAAGATTTTTCGTGAGGTAAGTGATTTGTGAAAGGTATAGGTTAATGTTAGTCAGGGCCATTCTTTTGTAGGGATTTTTGAAAGTCAGATTGCGTTGCGCTAAAAATATTGTGTGTCAGTTTAGTGTTGATCAGAATAGGTAAAGAGCGAAATGTCTGAGTGCGTTCAGTTCTGCTCAGCTGCTTAAAAATCAAATAATGTAAGAGGTTTATCAGCATAGTAATTCACTAATTTTTCTAAGGGGACTTTTCAAGTTTTTTGTATATTGTGAGAAAGTGCTAATGGCTGATTTTAAATTTAATGAACGGCTTAACATCCAAACAATACACTTTCCTGTCTCGCAAATCTAGCAGCTCTCAGTACAATAACCAAGTTAGTCCAATGGCGCAGCACCATGGAAAAAAGTAACATCATTATAAAATTTACCTTTCAGATTCCATTAAACTTCCTCCTTCACAAATCAGTTCCCGATACAATCTTGATATAATCATTAAACACACTGATAAATTGAGACTTCACATTTGAAAGATAACATTGCCATTGCTTCCTCACTCTAACACGACAAAACATTGTGTACTTCCTCACTCTACACTCTGTAACACTGTCTCCTTCCTCACTCTAACACAGCTTAATATTATCTTGCTTCCTCACTGTAACACAGGTTAACATTATCTGCTCGTGCTTCCTCGCACCAACATAGCTTAATATTGTCTGCACTAGACTTGGCCACTTTCTATGTTTCGATACTGTGTATCGATACGTGGAACTGTCTCAGTGTTTCGAAATGGCTATGTTTCACTGTTCCGAAACAGTGGTGTTTCGTATCGCTCTGTTGCGGATCTCGATCCACACACAGAAATTGTATCACTGTTTCAGAATAATGCTGTTTCAGTTCACTTGTGCTTGGAATTGACTAATTGTGTCGAAACAGCGACGTTTCATTCCGCTCTGTCTCGGACGAGATTCGGGCATGGTACAGACACTGAAACACATTTACCATCTCGCTCCATGAAACACTTTGATCTGTGCCGAAATCTTTTTGACACACAAGAGCACGAAGCTTAAGGTTTCCGAAAATAAAGCTTCGTTTCTAATTGACTACCCTATTCCGAAATGTCGTAATATCTGCTTTATAAACACCAACAAACAGTAAAATAGCGCACACTATTCGTATTCGAAATAATAAAAGTGAGAAAAACATTCAGTTAAATTACACATCTCTTATAACATACACGTGCTGCAAGTATAGTCGAGCTTGGTAAATTTATGAAGATGCCCCTGATACACAGATCACAAGATCCGTTGCTGTGGTGGAAAGAATATTATATGTGGTTTCCTACGCTATTTGAAATAATGAAACGACGTCTTTGTGTTATGGCCACCTCTGTTCCATGTGAGCGCATATTTTCAAAGAAGGACAAATAATAACAGTCAATCCGAAACAGTACGTCACACAGACAAACAGACGATCCCGCTAAAAAGTATCAAAAATGATATTTCTAAACTACAACTTAGAACAGGCACAGTAGATCTATCCACAAATGAAACAGTAAAATTTCTGATGATTTTGTTCTTCTCTGGCCAATGTGCACTGAATTTGTATTTGACTGTATTTTGTTTAGTCCACTAAATCTTAAATGTAATTCCTTAAAAGAATATTTTTCTCAGAGTTGTTGTACACACATGACACTTACGTTTTTGCTCACCATTCAGTGAGTTTAATTTTTTTGAGTTTGCTTATTTATTTATCTGTTGTAGAATAATTATCTGAAGTATGAAGTATATGTTTGTTTGTTGTAAATGTGCTATGTTTGTTTATTACACAATGTAGGCATCTTAATACTTGTGTATCATAGATAATTCCTAGGAAAATTAACAACAGTAGTTTGATACTTTTGTTTTTGGCTGTCAGATAATGTGATAAAAATTGCTTTTCGGCAGCAGCTTAACTTTATCTCTGATTTCCTGTGGAAGTTTGTAATAAAATGATGATATATCTGGTTGCTGTGAGTACTTGAGGGAACTCCATATACCTGTAAATCAAACAAACTTCCTTAAAAAGAATTGCAAGTGGTGTAGAGCCAGATCTGCCATGATATAGGTATCACAAAGGCATTACACTGTATGAACTCTTTTAAACTTTAGTCTGAATTTTATACATCAAGGAAACATACCGAAATCAATGAAAAATTTAACAGTGAGTAAGAAAACTGTGAGTGGCACACTCATAAATATTAATTCAGTGCCTCGCTTCCCAGAATGATATCTCAATAAATTATATCCCATGACATACCTTTTCAAGAGCACATAAAGACATACCTCATAAAACCTATCAAAATTAGGCACTCGAATACAGGGAATCGAGTTTTTCAAAATCTGTTATGTCAAACATACAAACTCTGAGCTCAGCCAATTGGCAAATATGGAAGTCACGTGACACGAAAGCAGCGCATTTGCTGCAGGAAATACGAAACTGCCAAGACGCCTAAGCGAAATTTTAATACTGTCTGCGGTATGATTGGCGCTATCGTGCCTCAGTTGTGTTTATAAGGCAATATTTATAAAGCAGACACTCAATATGAAATAGTGTGTCGGCCTATACAGTTAGGAAACACAAACTTTTTCACTGTTTCTAAACAGTGTTTCGAAACATGGTATTGTACTGTATTATTTGTTTCGAAACAGTTATGTGTTACACATTGCCCATGTCTAGTCTGCACCACTGCGCCCTCGTGCACTTCAGAGATACTTACCTGATTTCTGCGATACAGCTTTACAACATCGCTGCTCTCTCACAATCCATTCAGATACCAAAATTATACATGACACCCATCATTAAGCGGCGGTCCGGTGGACCAAAATGTCACAGGCAAGGTAATGTCAATGACATTGCTGAGATTGAGAAACTTCACTTTACAAAAACACTAATCAGATAAAAATATATAGAAACGTGAGTACAAAAGTTTAAAGATACAATAGGAGTACACAGGTAATAATAAAACTATACATGACAGAAAATAAGCACAAATTATTTCTGGCATAAACAGTTGCATAACTGAGAATAGGTACCAATTATTGCTGGATTGTTACAAGTATTGTTACGAGTATAGTATTGGGATAGCCAGGCCTAACATAACACTACGATCTAGTGAGCAAGATGCATGAGACAGGCGAAATACCCTCAGAGTTCAAGAAGAATATAATAATTCCAATCACAAGGAATGCAGGTGTTGACAGATGTGAAAATTACCGAATTAACAGTTTAATAAGCCACGTTTGCAAAATACTAACACGAATTCTTTACAGACGAATGGAAAAACTGGTAGAAGCCGACCTCGGTGAAGAACAGTTTGAATTCCGTAGAGATGCTGGAACATGTGAGCCAATACTGACCCTACGACTTACGACTTACCTTAGCAAATAGATTAAGGAAAGGCAAACCTACGTTTCTAGCATTTGTACAATTAGAGAAAGTTTTTGACAATGTTGACTGGAGTACCCTCTTTCAAATTCAGAAGGTGGCAGGGGTAAAATACATGAAGCGAAAGGCTATTTACAATTTGTACACAAACCAGATGGCAGTTATATGAGTTGAGGGGCATGAAAGGGAAGCAGTGGTTGGGAAGGGAGTGAGACAGGGTTGTAGCCTATACCCGATTTTATTCAATATGTATATTGAGCAAGCAGTAGGGGAAACAAAAGAAAAATTCGGAGTATGAATTAAAATCCACAGAGAAGAAATAAAAACTTTGAGGTTCGCTGATGACGTTGTAATTCTGTCAGAGACTGCAAAGGACCTGGAAGAGTAGCTGAACGGAATGGACAGTGTCTTGTATGGAGGATATAAGATGAACATCAACGAAAGCAAAACGAGGATAATGGGATGTAGTAGAACTAAACCAGGTGATGCTGAGGGAACTAGATTAGGAAATGAGACCCTTAAAGTAGTAAATGAGTAACGCTATTTGGGGAGTAAAATAACTCATGATGGTCTAAGTAGAGAGGATATAAACTGTAGACTGGCAGTGGCAAGTAAAGCGTTTCTGAAGAAGATAAATTTGTTAACATCAAGTATAGATTCAGTTGTCAGGGAGTCGTTTCGAAAAGTATTGGTACAGACTGTAGCCATGTATGAAAGTGAAACGTGGACGATAAATAGTTCAGACAAGAAGAGAATAGAAGCGTTCGAAATGTGGTGCTACAGAAGAATGCTGAAGAGTAGATGGGTAGATCACATAACTAATGAGGAGGTATTGAATAGGATTGGAGAGAAGAGAATTTTATGGCACAACTTGACTAGAAGTAGTGATCGGCATCAATGGATCAACAATTAAGTATTGTTGGGCAGCGTGAAGGGTAAAAATCGTAGAGGGAGACCAAGAGATGAATACACTAAACAGATTCAGAAGGATGTAAGTTGCAGTAGGTACTGGGAGGTGAAGAAGCTTGCACAGGATAGAGTAGCATCAAACCAGACTCTGGACTGATGACCACAACAACAAGATAGTACTGGCTAAATATTAGAGTACACACACAGTAGTGCAAACTGCATTACATGTGTGGATTTTTAGTACAGACAGCCGATAGAATACATAAGTGCACTACACACTGTAGTGTCCTAAGTACAAAGAATATGTTTATTACAACCCTAGACTGCGGCAGAAATGTGTCCTTAGAACAGTGCAACTTGTAAATAACTGCCAACCATAAGTGTGTAGGTAAACTATATGACACATTGAGGGAAAATCTTACAGTCATACAGATGATGACAGTGTAAATATTGTTTGAAAAGCACAGTGAGACAATCTTGCAGACCCACTGGCACTGTCATCAGAAATATTTGGTATAACAGACCAGTGCAGGACAATCCTGCAACCACTGGCACCAACATCAGAAGTATTTGGAATAATAGACCCGTGCAAGACTATCTTGTTGAAGATCCACTGACACCGACATCAGAAAAATTTGGTATTGGCAGTAATGAGGACGCAGCAAGCTCAGAGTGTGCTAAAAAAAATAGTTCATCAGCACTGTGGCAGGAACCTAACCACTCATTACAAACATGACCCACGCGATATCCTCAGTATGTATAATCTTAAGTGCAGTACAGGCTTATCACGAGCCAGTGTATAAGAGTGTACAGCCTCTGATGAAATGAAATATGAGAGCCAGCAGTTGCTCCCAAGGAAATTATTTCAATATCTATGCAAATGAAGTACAAACGCTTCATGTAAAACAAGTGGGTATATCCAGGCAATGAAATACAATGGCGAACAAGTATACCTATTATGTGGAGAAACAAAATGAGAACAGCGAAAAAAGAAAAATACCAGAATACAGTGCATCTTAACACTGACGAATTGGCTTATAACTAAGCAAATAATCAGTCTTTCAAAAGTATTTACAATTTTCACATAGAGTAATGTGCAATCTTAGTTGCTGTATGACAAGAATTTCTGACCTTAAGGAGAAAAAATATCAGAATACAGTACATCTTGACACTAAATACATGGCTTAAAACTATGCAAATAATCAAGGTTGCAATATCAGCAAGAAAGGGGTCTACATAAAATCCAATATGTCATAAACAGACAAATGGCATGGGAACACCCCGTTTCATCAGTGTAATATACGAACCTAGTTGCAGTATGATCAGTATCTTTGCATACAAAGCTATAGTGGTGGCATGTGAAAAATAGTTATCAAGAGCAAAGTATGTCACATTCGGTAACATGAGTAACAAAGTTCTATAAAATAGTTCTCATATATTTTCAGAGATAAGTGCGAAGATGGTTGCTTTATGACATGACACTTTCTACATGATTGCAAGAACAGCTCTATGTTAACATAAAATTGTTTATACTAATATCTAGGCTAACTATTTCTGCAGAGTAAATATAGGCATGGGAAAATAGCAGCTCCACTAACTATGGCATCAAATAGGACATAAGGGGAAAAATGAAGATTTGTTTAGTTTTATAGTTTTGTATAGTTTTGCAGAATTGATCACAAAGACTGTCTCTGAATGACATTAGTCAGGCCTGATTGAATATATAAAAAATCAAAATATTTAGTCCCTACCTGTATTCTGCGTAAATTTGGATAACGCATTGCAGTACTGCTCTGTCTTGAGCGCCACTGTGGTAAAGCTGAAAATTGCTGTAGCTGCACAAAGACTCTCAAGATGTGCAATGAGTTCACTGTTAGTTGCAAGTCGAAGTATTTTCCGAACATATTTGGTTCCATGATCAATTACAAAGGAAGGAAGGTTGGTAAAAAACGAAATATGTGCATAAATGAAAACATCATGTTTTTGTATACTGTGAAAAGTGCTCTTGGCTGATTTTAAATTTAATGAACGTCTTAAGAGCCATACAATACACTTTCCTGTCTCTCAACCCTAGATACTCTCAGTACTACTATACAAGTTAGTCCGATTCAGCAGCAATAGTAAAAAATGTAACATCATTATAATATTTACGTTTCACATTCCATTGGACTTCCTCCTTCACAAATCAGTTTCCGTTACAATGTTGATATAATCAAAACCCATTTGCGCTGTGCGTTGCCATGTGGCAACGTTTGTAACACTTTTTTTAAAATCGTTGATTCCACGACATCAACGAAGCGAGAGTATTGGCAGCACTGGATTCCGTTCCGCAAGACTGTAAAGATCACTACAATGCAACTGTTTTAACAATGCATTTAACTTCTGCAGCGTAAGCTGTGTCGGAAGTCGTTTGCTGTATGAGGAAGAAAAATGGAGTATAAGTTCGAGTAAGTATGTTTTACACAGTTTTTAGTATGGTTGTGCTTTAAATGCTCAAATATATATTCTTTGGAGGTTACTGCTTGCTGTGAAATAAGTTACGTTTATTTAGGCCGTTTCAACGTCGGTGTTGCCAATGCTAGGTGCTTGTACTCAGTGAAAGGACGAATTTTCTCTTTTTTTATTTTAGAAGAGGTTTGTTGCTTTATGAGGCGCTGGAGATTCTTTATAATGACGATATTGAAGGTGATGTGTTTTTTGGGCTCCCAGATCCGAATGTAGACACAGATGAATATTCGGGAAATTAGCACGTTGGCGGGTATGTATGCCTATCATTGGTTTGTAATTGTTTGTATACAGATGCCGACTTTATTATGATTTGTTATTTCATTTCTTATTTTTACAGATTATTAGACAACCTGTCCTCTCGTCAGCTATGAGCTAATACTGAAATAAGGATGCCAAATAACGACAGGATCGGTGTTGATTATGAGCACTGTAATCCGCCGGCACCATCAATGCGTACTGCTCAAAATCCATTTGTACCTGAAACAGCTACACAACGTCCAAATATACCACAGCCATCTGTATCTGAGGTAAGATCTACCATATTATCGGACAATATCGTGAACTGGGCTTCTGAAAAAGATATGTGTGGGATGCGGTGGGAGAAAGGAGCTGACTTTGACAGTCAAATTATCTCTACATTTCCAAAACCTGACTACTCAAGGTATGAAAACACGTCGATCATTGACATATTTGAACTTTTCATTGACCAGGAATTTATTGAGCATTTAGTGAAAGAAACAAAGCATTATGCACTATTTCTCAAATGTCGGGACCCAAAAATTACAGCAGACGAAATACGGTGTTTCATCTCCATTTTGTATGTTAGTGGCTACAATAAGTTACCTTCTAAAAGAAATTATTTGAACTCAAAAGATGACATGAAAAACTTTGCTGTGTCTCAGTCTATGAGAAAAGACATATTTCTGCAAATATGTAGATTTCTGCACTGTGCAGATAAGATCGATGAAAATGACAAGGCAAGGAAAATTCGACCAGTTATGGAGATGTTGAAGAAGCGCTGCACTGAGAATTTTGTACCTGAAGAACACCTGTCATATGGCGAATGTATGGTGAAGTACTACGGATGCCATGGATGCAAACAATTTATTCGTGGTAAGCCAATTAGATTCGGCTATAAAATTTGTAGCCTAAATACTACAGATGGATATTTGGTGAATTATGAACTGTATCAGGGAAACGGTCCTAAGGGAAAGGCATTCTATGAGCAGTTGTTTGGCAAGGTGGCAAGTCCCTTACTTGCTTCATTGGATGAAATTCCTGAAGTGAAGAGAAAACTTTGCTACAACTTCTACATGGACAATCTAATTACAGGGGCATCTCTATTTTCATTTGTCAAGTACTGTGGATACTCTGCCATCGGTACCATAAGAGACAACACAATTCCTAAGGAATGTCCACTGGAAAACAAAAAATTATTTTCGAAGAAAGATCGGGGATATTTAGAGAGCATTAGAGAAGAATGATGGATTATTGTATGTGCGGTGGCTGGACATCTCAGTTGTCACAATGATCTTTTCTTCATGTGGTGCACAAGAAGTTGGCCAAGTCAAGAGATTCTTGCAACTAAAAAAGCGAAATATAATGATTCCCAGACCAAAGCTGGTAGCCAAATGTAGTACATATATGTGATGTACTGATCAGAAGCATCAGAATTTAGCATGCCATCGCATTGCAATCAAGGACATGTTCCGACAGCCACATATCAGATTCAATTAGGTTTGATAAGACTGACCACCTCGTCCAGCACACAGAAGGAAAGAAGAAGAAAAGGTGTGCACACAAGGACTGTAAATCTATTGTGAGAACAATGTGTTCAAAGTGTAATGTGAGATTGTGTTGACTGTTTTATTCTGTTTCATGTAAGATAATGCTGAGCTAAAGGTTTGATTTTCGATTATTAATTGTACTGTGTTATAAAGTATCAATGGTATGATGGAAAGTGAATAATAAATTTGCACAAAACTTGTATATGTAATAAGAAATTTCAATAGCCTACTTATTTTAGTTGAAGTTGTAATCCATATAAATTTAGGTAGTGAAAGTGCCTAGTGTTGCCATATGGCAACATTAAATATCTTGTAATGACTTTAGTCAAAACAACTCTGTTGTGTAATTTATGCCTTTTACAGACATAATAACGCAACTTTTTTTAAAAAAAATGATGTAAAAATTAATTCTGGCGCTAAGTGCTATTAAAGCACATTGATAAATTGAGACTTTACATTTGAAAGATAACATTGCCATTGCTTCCTCACTCTAACACAACTTAACATTGTCGGCTTTGTCACACTAACACTGCATAACATTGTCTGCTTCCTCACTCTGACACTGCTTAACATTATCTTGGTTCCTCACTCTAATACAACTTAACATTATTTGCTTGTACTTTCTCACTCCAACATAGCTTAACACTTGCACCACTGCACCCTCGTGCACAACAGAGATACCCACCTAACTTCTGCGATACGGCTTTACAACATAGCTGTTCGCTCACAATCAATTCAGATGCCAATATTATACATGACACCTATCATTATGACACTCTTCTGAGAGGCATGAATGGTTCACAGTTACCTCTAATTCACCTGCGCAAAAGTAGCTGATACTTGAATCCTTTAAAATGTATGTACTATGGTTGGCGCATCCTATTTTGTAAACTGTACAGATCTTAGTTTACTGGTCCAGTAGGTATGACTTCTAGAAAGTCATCTTGTGTTTAGAAATACATACAAAACTTGCTTTATAAAATTTCAGTTTACTTGGAGCTACCATTTTAATAAGCCTATAGACCATACAAACAATACCATTATTATGAAAATCAATTGTGTTCATCATTATTGTTTGATGTGTCGTTTAGTTATACTGCCCCATTAATTGTGGAAGTATATCCCACCATTTGTATGGTACACGTACCAACATCCAGTTTTTTA
Source organism: Schistocerca cancellata (assembly GCF_023864275.1). NCBI lineage: Eukaryota > Metazoa > Arthropoda > Insecta > Orthoptera > Acrididae > Schistocerca > Schistocerca cancellata. The sequence goes on along the minus strand of NC_064631.1, from coordinate 78,781,662 downwards.
TCACTGCTTTCAATCATTTCAAGACATTTGCTTTTAACTGGGGGAATGTTGAGCAGTTCTATAATCCGTACTGATCCATAACTGTCTTGAAATATCTGTTATAAAATTCATCGCCATAATCGCTTTGATGGTCTATGCAACATTCGTTTATTCCTGTCTGCAGCAACAGTTCAAATATGCATGCAACATCCTTCCTAGTCTTTGAACGTATAGCAAATGGCTACACCACCAACAAAGCAACATGAGCCGTGTTCCTAGACATCAGAAAGACTTTTGATTGTCTCTGGCACAATTGCCTCATTCATAAACTCAGCATTGTCGGTTTTCCTGATGGATTCGTATCCCTCATACAATCATGCCTCACCAACAGATGCTTCAACACTGACATTCTATGTAAACAATCGACATGACATGTAGAAAAAAGCAGCATAATCAGAGCCCTCTTGCTTAACCTCTACATTAATAATATCCATACTACAGAAAATGAAATGTTTTCTATGTACGCTGGTGACACCGCCATCCTAACGGAAGATTGGAAACCATCAAACATCGGCTCATGATTGCAGACACCACTCAGAACTGCCGAGCTTTACCTGGAACACGTGGCATGTAAGGTAAACGTCGACATGTGCGAGGCAGTACCGTTCACTTGTACACCAAAAAATTGCGAAATACCACCAACACTGAACACAGATAACACTACACACATGCCCAGTGCGTTTCCGTGGGAACGTGAGGTACCTAAGTGTCTGGTTGGACCAGAAGATAATCTAAGGGGACCACATACAATACGTCACCAACCGAGTTCATGCAAGGCTCAAACAACTTTACCCAATGAATAACAGGCCAAATATACTGAATAGGAGGGTGTCAAGGTTCACATACCCGACGCTGATTATACCTCTGATGATGTATACAGCTCCTGTCTGGGATTACGCAGCTCCAAAACGCCTGCATCGCCGACTGATAGTACAGAACAAGGTGCTACGTATCATAATCAGTGCTCCATGAAACAAACGCACCATAGACCTTCACAATAAATACTGACTTCAGACTCTCTCAAACATATTCAAAAAACTAGCCAAATGACTTTATAGGAACTCGAGGCACTCGAACAACCCCTTCATGCTAAACCTGAGAAACTAAGATAGGTGGAAACATAATCGTCCAAAACCAGTTTTTATTACAGACACTCAACGACTTGTGGCAAGATAATATATGAAGGGCTTTCAGTACGTAAAGAACACATTTTTTCTGAAAGTAGGTAGGATTTATTGAGGATTCCAACACACCAAATTATTACAGACTATTTTGGCTACAAAAACCCTATTTTTTGGCATAATATACGTTCAATGCGGCAGCCATATGCCACCTTACTGGGAAGACCTGTATGCCTACATGGTATCATTCTACTAGTCGATATCGGAGTCAACGTCTTGCTGTATCAGTAACCTCTCCATCACCTGCGTACTGCTTGCCACAGAGTGCATCCATCATTGGGGCAAACAGATGGAAGTCGGAAGGTGCAGCTTTCGGGCTGTAGGAAGGATGACGGCGAACAGTTCAGGGGTTTTGTAACCTTCTCTAGGGTGCACAGACTTGTGTGTGGCCTCACCTCGCGTTCTCATGGAGAAGGAGAGTATCGTTTGCATTTTCGTGAAGACAAAGATGCTGAAGTCCTTTATCGAATTTCCTAAGGGCAGCACAATACACTTCCCAGTTGATCATATGCACAATGAGGGACAACATCAAATAGAATAACCATTTCAGAGTTTCACAAGACTGTCCTCATGACTTTAACGGCTGAGGGTGAGGCTTTCAGATTGTTCTTCACAGAAGAGGTGATATGGCGCTACTCCATGAATTGCCCTTATGTTTCTGCAGACGACGTTCGAAAAACAACGGTCACCATCGACCTTGAAACGCGCAAGCAGTTCCACAGAGATAGTTTTTCGTTGCTTTTTATGTTTTTCTTTTGGGTGGCAAGAAAACCCAACGGACTCACATAACTGAATACCCCAAATGCTGCACGAGGGTGTCAACATGATCAACAGAGATGTCCAGTTGAGCATTTATTTTAGCTTATTTATTTATTCTTAGCAATTACTGCCCGTTATCTGAAAAGCTAAAACAGGCCATACAAATCACATTTTCTTGGATAATAATAAATTTATATATCAACTATTTATTTCAGATAACTTTCTTAAAATACTTATACAACAACTACTTCTACTACCACAAAACAACAATAAAACTCTTAACCAGTTACGCAACACCTAATACTACTGTAGGCTCTACAGAATCTGTTCTGTGTCTGTTCGTTTCTTTTGGCGCATTTAATCTGTAGATGGTTATTTCCGCTACTGGATCTGCCTTCATACCTGCCCGATAACCTGGCACTTTCTGCTGCATTCCTTGGGCGTTGGACACTACGTCGTCGATAGCGTTTCCAACATGACAAGCAATCCCACCAACGATTGTTACGTCTTAAAGTCCACATTTCCGTGATCACTTGCACCAACACAATCTAAATTCTTGAGAAAATGTTTCATTCGGTAGTCGTCGACCTCAGTTGTCTTCTCTCCTTTTGTAGATTATGTTGTCTAGCCGGGATTTCTGACGTTTAGAGGAATGCCTCGTGCAGTCTTCCTTGGCCCTCCTAAATACTGTGGTTGAAGTATCGCCCAGCGTGAGTCAGATGGACTCGTTCCTTAGTGCTCAATTGAGATTCAACATCCTTGAAGCCAGACGTCCATTAACCGCTGCATCTTCGTATGGCGCGCAGTCCCACAATGTGTATTTTGGTGTTCCGACATTGCCGCATGCGCATTGTCTTTTGATTTTTTATAGATACATATTTTTATAGATACATAACATGCGGGACATGTCTAGTCACGTAATGCATGAATCCACTCAGTGTGTTAATAAATCTCATTTTTATTCTCTCCCTGATCTTAGGAAGAATATCGTATTGCCTGTACTGAAGTGTCCCATTCATTTTGCCAAAAATGCAATATGCGATATTTTATTAACTTTTTCTAATTGGCCTCAGTTAAAAGCGTTCTTCGTATTTCTACTTAATTGCCTTTTTTTAAACAGTAAGAGGCTCCCCTTTTCTTAATTTCCAAGCCCAGTTGGCATATTTTGAGAATTACTAACAAAGCATCATTCGGGGCAGTGCAGTAGGGGCCTCCTAATCTTAGTAGCACACCTTATCGAACTCTTCTCACTCATGAGGCTGGCAAGACTAGCTGCAACCTACTAACTCAAACACTCGCACAATATCCTACGACTGATGCTAATGTTGATTGATGGTATGCTCTGATAGTATTCAAGGCAAGCCATAATTGCCTAATTGCAATAGTTATAATTTTATTCATCACGTTTGTACTTTTTCTGCCTGCTTTCTCTATGCGATGTGCATAGTTATAACGTTCGTCCACAAATATCCCTAGACATCTCGTTAATGTGCTTCTCCTAATCGTAACATCATTTAATTTTATTTTAGGTTTCTTGCTAGGTTCCCTTTCAGCAGGTGGTACGTTGTTTTGTGAGGTGCTAGAGACAATTTAACAGTTCGATACCAGTCGTCAAGTTCGAGGAGCGCCGCATTACATTTGTCTTTTATAATTATTCTGGATTCACCAATTGCAACGAACAGCACATCACATGCAAATGCTGCCACTCCGCTTGTGTTACCGCTGCCATGTAACTTCTGTAGTATGCTACATCCCAAAACTCTGGACTACACACTGGTCCCTGCAGACAGACTTTTGTTATTGTCTTCGCTATTCTTTTTCCTGGGCACTTTAAAGAAGCACGTCGCCCGTGGCAGTAATCTCTCAGGCAGTTGTACAGAGCTTATGGATTCTCCATCCCCTAGAACTTAGCACTACTTAAACCTAACTAACCTAAGGACATCACACACATCCATGCCCGAGGCAGGATTCGAACCCGCGACCGTAGCGGTCGCGCGGTTCCAGACTAAAGGTCGGGACACACACGTCCGGGCCGTGTCAGGGCCGAGCGTCGGACGAGTGACGGCCGTGCTCCGGTCCGTTCCTGCAGGGGCCACACATGACCGGGGCACGTCCGTGTCTTCGTTGTTCCTTGTAGTGACTCGGACGCGGTGATCTATGTTTCTGTTTGTGAAAGCTGTAAAACATGTTCACTAATTTTCGTAATAATGAATTAGGACTTAACAGCACTTGCTTTAGATGAAGAGGAAAAAGAAAGAAGGCAAACAAGAAGAAGGAAATTATGGATCCACAGTGCCTGGAAAACAAGACCAGTACACGGAGAGTTTCGATTCATTATTTTCTCACCTCATCTTTAGAGGGAAAGCACGTAACAATACAGGCTCCAAACAACTCAGGAAGTCTCTATTGGAATTACAAAAAAACATATTCCATTGTGCTTCTTGCTCTGGTTAACCCATGTTATAATTTTATTGCAATAGACGTGAGAGCGTACGGGAAAAAGTCTGATGGAGGCATTCTAGTAAATTCAAACCTTGGAAAGTCATTGGAAAACAATACGCTTAGCGTCCGAAAGAGTAAAACTTTACCCGGAACTGATGTTGAATTTCCAATGATAATTGTAGGCGATGAAGCTTTTCCTCTCAAAACATACTTGATGCGACCATATCCTGGCAGGAACTTAACAAATGACAAGGCTATATTTAATTATTGTTTGAGTCGGGCAAGAAGAATATCCATAAATGCATTCGGTATATTGCAACAGAAATTTCGAATCCTAATAACCTTACAATGATTGTGACGGCTGTGTGTGTACTGTACAACTTTATTCGAAAAATCTAAGGTTATAGGGTGCCCGAACAGAGAATGGATCAAAAGGAAACTGCTGAGGAATCCGGAAGATCATCAAATCTTCGAAACCTACCTCGAATTCGTGGGAGATCAACAGATGCTGCATTTGCTGTACGAGAACAACTCAAAAAATTCCTGAATTCTCCACATGGGACTGTGGAATGGCAAGAACATGTCACCTTGGCGATATAACGATGACATAAACCAAACATGTTTGTAAAATAAAAAGTAAATAAATATGTTTCGGGTATTAAAACTTGTATAGTTTTTATCTTACCTTTGGCCTGTAGATCTGTTGCAATTGTCTTCCAAACTCTGTCTTTGTACTCGATATTCCTGTAGTTTTCACTTCCCTGATCGTAAAGAACAGGAAACTTACGAACTTCTTCTATTAGCCGTTCCACATCCATGTTTTGTACACAGAACAGTCTTGCGCAGTTGCACAGCTCACAAGACAATTCTACCGTCAGGCCGTGCCCGTCACGTGAAAAATTAAACACGGCGAATCCCGCCCGGCCCGGCTCCGGCCCGTTGACGTTCCCCGTGCACGGCCCGGTTAAGTGGGGCCCGCTACATTTATTTTAATGATGTATTTCGATGACTGGGTGACGGCCGATACTCGGACGTGTCTCGGCACGGACACGGTCCGGACATGTGTGTCCCGACCTTAAAGCGCCTAGATCCTCCCGGACACACCGGCCGGCGAAACGCCTTATAAACTGCGTCTTCTGTTGACCACCCTCATCTAAACCCGTAATGGCGAGGGCTCATCCCGTGTAGCAGCCTATGATCTTGTAATGTTATGCATAATAGTTCTTCAGTATCTCGCCAAGAACATTCGAAAGACAAATTGGTCTGTAGGATTTGTGTATCATCCTGATCCTTATTTTGCCCTTTATTAATTATTACCACTTCTGCATTCTTCCACGGACCTTACCTTGCAATGAGACAGTCGTCGTATAGTTCTTACAAGTAACTATCTGAATGGTCACATAGAACTTACATTTCTTCGGCAGGGATCTCATCCGATCCTGAATTTCTTTTTCCTTTCTAGCCATAAAACTATTTGCCTAATTTCTTCTTGTGCCAATGGGTACACAAGTTTATTGTTTCTATAGCGTTCCCAAAACATTTTTCATAACCTACGCTGATCTTCTGTCTCGCCTTCTTCTCCATCATCAGGGAATAGTGTTTCATTAGCAGAGCAGCTGACTGTTCCCAACTTTTTCTTACCGTCCATCGTTAGTTTCGAGCGTGGATAAGACTATCATTGATCTTATTTTCTCGAGGACTATTTTATGTGATACACCCCAAGGATCTCCAAGAACCGCATTCATCACAACCTTTTTTGTTTTGCATATGTTTTCTTGGGCCTTGCTGCTCTGGCACAGCTCCCTCGCTCTCCTTGTTTCACATCTTAATTTCTGCAGCTCCTAGACCGAGATTCAAGGTACTTCTTTAGAATGACCGCTCCTGATACGTATCGATGCCGCCATTGCTCGTTGTAAAGCCGCCGTCATTTCTTGGGCTTTAACATCTACGTTATCACTCAGCGATGGACTTCCCGGACGCTGAAACACCCGCCTTAGTTCTTACCAGTTAGTATTTTTGATGCACACCATTTCCACGGCGTCTTGAATTTCCCTTCCAGTGATGGTGTGCTTTATGATACTGTGATCACTCGATGTCATTCCACTGTCAACCTTCCAGCTCTTCACACGACCCGCTGCTGCCGTATCTGGTAAAGTGGTGTCATAATATTACGTTGGCCCGACTCTCCCTTCGTCGGTTGGCGGATTACAAGGTGCATTCAATACTTGTTAGTTGAGTTCCATAGTGGTTTCCTCTAGTTGCCTTCCACGGTCATCAGTCAAGCAACTACGTCACAATACTGACTTCACGTTAGCATCAATGGAGTACACAGGAGGCTTAGTTCGTCCTAGGTGCCTGATACCCTGCACTCTTAGAAGATTCTCGCCTATATCAACACTAAATTGAAAAGTGCATGGAAACCAGGATGCAACTCTTTCTTCCAGTTAACATTTCCATGCAGATTACATGTCCTTAACAATACCGTAATACGTATTTTTGTCACAGTAATACCCTTGTTAAAGACTTTTATTGCTGGTATAGGTCATGGCCCTTGGGTGACTATCTGGGCAGTTACTGGCATGCTCGAAGGCTTTCCTGCCTTAGTATACGGTACTTGGAGGCACAAAGCATCTAACTGCAACACTTGAGCTACTTTTCTAGCTTCATACAATACGCCCACACTTCTCGTGGCATTAAGTTGTCCTATTTTTACCTCCATTATGAATAACGGTATATACGAAGGTGAGTCAAATGAAAACCTTAAAATTGTAATAACAAATCGAAATTTCGCGCCGTTATCCTGTAAGTTGGTACGCGTGCTACAGACAGCGTGCAGAATGGCCTGTAGGTGGCAGCATAGAGCAGATCAGATGCACACACACCGTCGCAGTATCAGTATAAAGATGACCGCCCCACTTGCGACTTGCAAAAGGGAAGAACCGCGTCTTGTTATTCGGTTTTTGCGTAGTAAAGGTGTGGAACCTATTGAAATTCATCGACGAATGAAGGTTCAGTACGGCGATGCATGTTTGTCACAGCAGCAAGTCTACGAATGGAGTAGTAAGTTCGCAAATGGTGTGACTTCAGTGGAAGATGCTCCTCGTCCAGGTCAGGCACAACGAGTTGTGACTCCAGAGAACATTGCAGCAGTTGAAGCCATAGTGAAGGAAAACCACCGAGTGACACTGAATGACATTGCAGCATGTTTACAAATTAGGCATGGATGAGCACACCACATTGTGCATGATGTGTTCCAGTTTCACAAAGTGTCTGCAAGATGGGTGCCACGGCAGCTGATTCCTGAAATGAGAGAACGACGCGTAGATGCTTGTGAAGAACTTCCTCGGCGCTTTGAAGGAGAAGGTGATGGTTTCCTTGCAAGAATCGTTACTGGGGACGAAACCTGGGTTCACTTCCACCAACCGGAAATGAGGAGGGCGAGCAAGGAATGGCGCCATTCCTCACAACCAAGTTTGGACCACTCAAAGACGCAATGGGAGGAAGGAAGTTCCGTTCTGATGAAGAGATACGCCACGCGGTGCATGAGCGGTTGCGCGCGGACAACCAAAAGAATTTTTTTCTAAAGTAATTAATGCACTTTGTAAGCGCTGAAGGACTTGCATTGAGCGTGGGGGAGATTATGTTGAAAAGTGATACAGCTTTGTACAACTTCTGCAGAATAAATAATATTTAAAAACATATTTTAGGTTTTCGTATATATATATATATATATATATATATATATATATATATATATATATATATTCGACAATGTTGCACTTCTTGTGTAATCCCATGTTATACGATCATGCGTCATCACAGACTGCTTGTACAACGTATCTAAGGAGAATTTCTGCTCACAGAAATATGTTTCAATAACTTCTCCAGTTTTTCCACTTCTGTTGGCAGATTGTTGTCTTTGAACTAGATTCCATCTAAGAAATCAGGTACGGGAAAAGTAGTACACTCCCCTTCTGGACATATCTTCCTAACCAGATGTCTTAACGCTGTATTAACTATCGGCTCTTTTAGTCTAGTAAGTTGCATAATGTTCTCTGTGCTTTCGTCGCGAATCTGTTCCTGTCTGTATTGTTTTGTTTACTTTTCTTTTCAGTAGGTGCCTTTTTCCCGTACGAACTGTCTCTAAGCCTAGTGCAGTTTTTGTAGCAGATTCACATCCTGCATTAGCGAATCATGGTTTTCCTCTGTAGGCATTGCAGTTTTTTCCTGAGGTTGTGTGCTGTCACATTCTACTTACAGCTGTCCAGTTTGTGTCACCAAATCCTGACTGCCTTTATCATATGTTGCTCCTACATCCGCCTGTTATCTTGCTTCTCTATTATACCACACAGCTCTGAATTTTGGTCGAAAACTTCTTTCTTGCTTTTTCATAGCTGCATGATGCTTTTCTTTCGTCTGTGTTGCATGCTGTCTTTTGTGGTATTTACTGCTCGCTCTTTCGGCATACCTCCTCCTCCTCTTTGATGGTGATTTATGTTTCTTACATAAACGGCACTTGATGGCGTTATTAGAGTTCTCATTACTTTCTACTGTTAAGAGTCACTTATCCGTAATCCGTTCTTAAAATCTGCCTTGTTAGGACGTTTTGATACGTGTGACCGTCGTATCTGTTCCCTGTGCACCCTTTACAGCCATAATTACGTGTCAGAAGCACTGCCGCTTGTCTGGTATTGCAATCTTTTCCCCATAAAGTCCACAAATTACTACATGCTTATCATAAAGTTTTGCCGAATGACCAAGGTCTTGGCCTTGAACGCACCTCCTCACTACTAGATAGTCTTTCGTTGAAACTTAAGGAACTACAAGAAATGGCTTTTGTCGCCTCATGATAGCTGTTCTAACCTCAGAGCACCTTTGAGTAAGAAGGTGGACCGTTTTTCTTCCCATTGGTCATGTCCTGGATCGTTCATTTAAAAGGTTCTGCATGTATATTGTGACTTTTAGTGTCTGGGCACCTTTGTCTTCTGGGACGTTGAACAGTATCATTTTCTTAGGCTGTTCAAAAATCTGTCTCTCTTGCACCTTCTTATTGTTCATTACCTTTTCTGTGTCGCTTTGGGTAGCAGGTTCCAGTATGACTACTTTATTCCTCTGTGGTGAGGTTTATCAAGATTTCTAGTTTTTGTTACACTGCTATTGCCTGTTCATTTGTTCCTGATTTTATGAACAAAGTGCAGGGTGTATCAAGTAGAATCATCCGATTTGGCACATCTGTTTTTCTGAAACTAGTAAATATATACAATGAATTTTGTTTTTTGATGAACGAGAAATTCAAAAAGGTTTTTTTTTCATACCTTTCCCTAGGCGTTCAATATGCCCCCCTTGAGATGGTATGCGGTATTCAAATTGTTCACAAACTGCAGCTAGTACGTCTTGAGTTACAGGTTTCACAGCTGCTGTTATGTGATGTCTCAGTTCATTCATTGTTGTTGGTAACGGAGGCAGGTAAACAAAGTCTTTTATAAACCCTGACAAGAAATATTCAGATACAGTCAGATCTAGGACCTTGGAGGCCAGTAATGTAAAGCTGAACCATCTTATCCAGTGCGACTGATCCGTCGTTCAGTAATTCTTTGATTAAAAAATTCTCGAAATTCCAGATGCCAGTTTGGCAGTGTCCTAACCCGTTCGTAAATGAAGTCGGACATTGGAGGCATGCTGAACTGTCGAGCTGCACGGCGAACGGATTTCTGCAGACTCCTTGTGAAACTGTGGCGGTTGCGTTCGACGTCTATGTCAGACAACTTTGTGACGGCCCGCCGATTTGCCTTTACACAAACAACCTGTTTCTCGGAACTGTTCATGCTCCCTGCTGTAGGAGCATCCACACCATACCTAGTACGAAAGTCAGGCTTAACTGTTATTACTGGCCAGCACTGCGCAAAACGTAGAACATGAAACGCATTCTGTTGCCCCGACACCATTTTTACTAGAACTGAGGTGGGCACACACCGCTGCTATGTAGCAGGAACCATATAAAACTCGAGAGTTTGCTCTTTCCAACAGTACGTTGTTCACACACATATCTCAAATAACATAATAATTATGATTTTTTTTTAATCGACTGATTCTTTTGATACACGCAGTATGTTGTTGCATTGTTCGCACTGCTACGAATTTAGCTGGAGGAGCTGTTTTGGTTGCAGCTCTACAGGTTGATACTGTAGCACTGCACTAACATATGTCTTCGCTGGTTTGTTGAGAATTTTGACTAAGTCGTTTTCTTTTTGTGCTTATTCAAAGCTATCAGTTAATAACGCCTGCTCTATCGCTCACTGCGATATTTTCATCTTTAACTGTACTTTTAATTCACTGGCTCTAGCCTGTGTCATCTTCTGAACAGTAAATTCATTTTCAATAAATCTCATTAAATTATTTTTTTTCCTTTACTGTGATTTCATTCCCCTGCCCATATGGGCATGGGAGGGCTGGAAGCGGCACAATCCGCCGCTCTTCAACTGAGCGACATGACAGCTAGTAAAAGGAGAAAATTATACATATAAGGACGATAAAAAGGGGGACATAAAAACAGAGTAAGGGGAGACAATGGAGGAAAAACATACACTGATATGGAGGTGTACAGAGAGGGGAGGGGGACAATTAAAAAAAGTCTAGACAAAGTTTAAAAAAGACAGTTGACGATTTGTAGAGCTAAAAAAAAAAACACACACTGAAGTCACATGCACATGTTAAAAGTTGGCCACAGTATTAAAACTCTACAGTACAGACACCTTAAAACCACTTTAAGAGATGAAGCACACATGACAAAGAATAAAACCTGTCAGGAGGGACCTGCCGAGGGAGAGGCCTGAGAGGATGGAAAGAGAGGGGTGAGCAAGCTACAGCAGGGGAGGGGGTGGGATGAAAGGAATAGAGGAGTCAGGGGGTGTACCAAGAGACAGGAGACCGGTGGGGTGGAACATGAAGAGGGAAGACAAGGCAGGAGGGAGTGTAGAGACACTGAAGCGGAGCACAGGAGAGGGAGGGGGTGTAGGAGGGAAAGCCACTCAGGAGAAGGGAGGGGGAGGAGAGGGAGCCCTGAGGAGGAGGCATGAGGTAGGTGGGGTTAGAGTTGGTAGGAGGGATGGACGTCAGGTCGAAGTGCCACATCTGGGATGGGTAAGTATGTGCCCTTAGTGCTAGGATTTCACCCAGAACAAGTCCCGCCCATTCACCCCCCTCCAGGCCTATCCATAGTGTAAGGCCCTCCCCTAAACAGCCACCAGTTCCACAAACTCGCAGCTACATCAAAGTCGTTACCGTCACAGTCCAACACATGTTACACTGTGATGAGATTCAGTAATGATAAATTTAAGTTTCTCTAGATAGTAATATAATATGAATGTGCATTATTAAAGAAATTAAAGTATTTATAGAGAATTGAAAGCATCGCCAGCAATAGAAAACAAAAAATAACGTGATGTTATTTAAGGGTAATAAGGACAAAAATTCATTAACTAATTCACTTATTATAATACGTTTAATTGAGGGAAACAGCAGAGCAAACATACAGTGCGAAAACAATGGTCTTGAATCTGCCATGTCGGTAGTAAAGCCACAGATGCAGTCGACTTACTCTGTTCTCTAAATTCATCGTTGTATAGAAATAAGTAAAAGTCATTTTGTTTATGTAGGCCCTCATAGTAGCTCACGAAAATTAAAGAATATAAGAATGCCATAAAGTACAAATGCCAACTGAAAGCAGTAAGATATTTGCTTATATGCCATATTCCGTTAGTATTTCCATGGGTAATGGGTGAATTTTAACTTGTAAATTCTTCCAGTGCCATAGCTGCACATTATAAACGAGGTTATAAAGAATTGTGGTTGTTTCTGTGTGATTATTGTCCAATATGCTGTTGCATACGTCTCAGAAAAATAATCTGTCGTTATTCTTTGTCCTCTCTGTTTTTAACCAAAAGGTTTATTAATTTCGTAAATGTCATTCAAGCCAATTTTTAAAAATAATAATTATCATGTATATGTTTGTCACAGAGCAGTTATCGAGGAGCCGGCGGAAGTGGCCGAGCAGTTCTAGGCTCTGCTGTCTGGAACCGCGAGACCGCTACGGTCGCAGGTTCGAATCCTGCCTCGGGCATGAATGTGTGTGATGCCCTTAGGTTAGTTTGGTTTAACTAGTTCTAAGTTCTAGGGGACTAATGACCTCAGAAGTTGAGTCCCATAATGCTCAGAGCCATTTTTTGAAGTTATCGAGGAAATAAATGCTGCAGTGTTTCACAGCTGTAAAACGTCCTTCATGCTGTGCTAGTTCTTCTTCCACCCCTAAAACTTTTAAGAAAAACGATTCAGTGAATAACACGAGAAAACAGCTTGGATCGACCTAGCAAGAACAAAGTTATTTTGATGCCATTGGGAAGTATAGTGAACATTGGTGCTTGTCAGGTTACCCTCCATTCAGAGGCTGTTGCACGCAGCGACCGTTATTTTGATTTGTAAATTATAGATTTCGGATATCAGTTGTCCATTCCAAAGGACGAATGATACACTACTGGAAATTGAAATAAGAACACCGTGAATTCATTGTCCCAGGAAGGGGAAACTTTATTGACACATTCCTGGGGTCAGATACATCACATGATCACACTGACAGAACCACAGGCACATAGACACAGGCAACAGAGCATGCACAATGTCGGCACTAGTACAGTATAAATCCACCTTTCGCAGCAATGCAGGCTGCTATTCTCCCATGGAGACGATCGTAGAGATGCTGGATGTAGTCCTGTGGAACGGCTTGCCATGCCATTTCCACCTGGCGCCTCAGTTGGACCAGCGTTCGTGCTGGACGTGCAGACCGCGTGAGACGACGCTTCATCCAGTCCCAAACATGCTCAATGGGGGACAGATCCGGAGATCTTGCTGGCCAGAGTAGTTGACTTACACCTTCTAGAGCACGTTGGGTGGCACGGGATACATGCGGACGTGCATTGTCCTGTTGGAACAGCAAGTTCCCTTGCCGGTCTAGGAATGGTAGAACGATGGGTTCGATGACGGTTTGGATGTACCGTGCACTATTCAGTGTCCCCTCGACGATCACCAGTGGTGTACGGCCAGTGTAGGAGATCGCTCCCCACACCATGATCCCGGGTGTTGGCCCTGTGTGCCTCGGTCGTATGCAGTCCTGATTGTGGCGCTCACCTGCACGGCGCCAAACACGCATACGACCATCATTGGCACCAAGGCAGAAGCGACTCTCATCGCTGAAGACGACACGTCTCCATTCGTCCCTCCATTCACGCCTGTCGCGACACCACTGGAGGCGGGCTGCACGATGTTGGGGCGTGAGCGGAAGACGGCCTAACGGTGTGCGGGACCGTAGCCCAGCTTCATGGAGGCGGTTGCGAATGGTCCTCGCCGATACCCCAGGAGCAACAGTGTCCCTAATTTGCTGGGAAGTGGCGGTGCGGTCCCCTACGGCACTGCGTAGGATCCTACGGTCTTGGCGTGCATCCGTGCGTCGCTGCGGTCCGGTCCCAGGTCGACGGGCACGTGCACCTTCCGCCGACCACTGGCGACAACATCGATGTACTGTGGAGACCTCACGCCCCACGTGTTGAGCAATTCGGCGGTACGTCCACCCGGCCTCCCGCATGCCCACTATACGCCCTCGCTCAAAGTCCGTCAACTGCACATACGGTTCACGTCCACGCTGTCGCGGCAACTGACGGCGGCGGTGCACAAATGCTGCGCAGCTAGCGCCATTCGACGGCCAACACCGCGGTTCCTGGTGTGTCCGCTGTGCCGTGCGTGTGATCATTGCTTGTACAGCCCTCTCGCAGTGTCCGGAGCAAGTATGGTGGGTCTGACACACCGGTGTCAATGTGTTCTTTTTTCCATTTCCAGGAGTGTAGTTGAAATCTATTATATACAAATTGGTGCTTGTTTCACAAATACTGTCTGAGTTCTGAAACTTAAGTGTCAAGTATACTGTTGTTCCTCTTTCTCCAAGCAAATTATTCTTTGAGGGTAGGTTTTTCCTGTTGTAGTTTTGGGTGCTTTTTCTCACATAAAAGTATGTTTCTTCATAGGCTATTCATCTGAATACTGAGTTCTCATATTTAAAGAATTCAGTGCTAAATTGTTTTCTCATATGTTTGCTGTGGAAGTGCCAATTGTGCATGTTTTTTGTAACGTGTCTTTTAACTATCTGGCAAAATTTAAGACCTAGCAAGACATTAATTTAACATTCACTCCAAGTGCAGCCGAACGCGGTAAACCACGTGGGTCAACTGAAACGATGCCCAGGCGCCGAACAGAGGCCGAGAAGACAGGGGGTGAGTGTGCGGGACTTGTTTCGGGTGAAATCCTTGGGGTAACGATTCCTGGGGTAGGTGCTGGAAGTTATGTTGGGAAAGGAGGTGGAGGGTGTGCAGGTGGAGAGGGGGTGGGACACAACGGTAAGGGTGCGCAATTGGCTGGGGGTGGAGAGGATGGAGGACACCGGTGGCTGGGGGGGGGGGGGAAGGGGGATCGAGTCGGCAGACAATATACAGGGTGCGGATGTGCTCAAGGAAAAGGAGAAGGTTGGGAAAGGGGATGAGGTCGTAGAGGATGCGCGTGGGGGACGGAAGGCGGATACGAAAGGCGAGGTGGAGTGCACGGCGCTCGAGGATTTGGAGGGCGTTATAGAACCTGGGAGGGGCGGAAATCCTAGCAGTGCTGGCTTGACAAAGGATGGGGCGGATCAAGGATTTGTAGGTGTGAAGGATGGTGGACGGATGCAGTCCCCATGTTCGGCCGGACAGAAGTTTCCTCATTAAATCTCCAAACCGCTATTGTATATTCACTGTTGCAATTTTCCCTTCGGCATTATCATTAAAGTCAGCTATGTCAGTCACCGCCGTTCCTTTCCGGGCAGCCAACCTGGCTACGTGTTTTTGCCCACTTGACGTCGAACACGCTCGAGAGCACTTGCTCCCCACGGCAAGCTGCGCCGCCGAGTCACGCCGCTTGCCGCCGAGTCACCAGAAGCAGCGCAGTACGTTGCGTGCCGCCCACGGCTGGCGGGGACGGCAGAGCAGGTGGCAGGGGCAGCGGGCACCTGCTGGTGGCGCCCGGCTCAGCGCTGTGGTCCGTGTCACTCCGCTCAGCTGATGCAGCGCAGACACCGACGCGTGCTCTGCGCCAACGGCTCAGCGACGATGCCTCTACGCTGGTGGCCACCGATAGCTCTTACGAGGATCGTTCCGAGAGTAATGCGTCCTATTTTTATTCATGGAAATCACAGGAGATACATAAACCACAACAGCACAGCTAAATAGACAAATATAGCAGCTACAGTCATTTCTCCACATAGCCGCCACCATTCGTTATGCACTTTTGCCAACGATGAACCAGAGCCTTCATGCCGCGCTTGTACAAACCAGTACCAATTGACGTTAACTTCTTCCTGACAGCATCCGAATATTGAAAATGTTCGCCACAGTATCCATCTTTCAGAGACCCAAAGAGATGGAAGTTTGAAGGCGCCATATAGGAACTGTACGGCGGATGTGGTTAGACCGTCCAGTCGCGTTTTGCAATGAGTAGCGTGGTTGTAAAACTCGTGTGGGGTCACATGTTATCATATTGCAGGTGAAAGCTGGTCTTCTTCCCAGACCTTACCCTGGAATTTCGGGCCTCCAGCTTAGTTACTGTCGCCTTGTAGCGCACTGAATCGGGACTGTACGGTGGATGTGGGGACACAGTCCAGCCGAATTTTGCAATGACTTGCGTGGTTACATAACTGGTGTGGGGCCATGTGTTACCGTGCTGCAAGTGAAAACTGGTCTTCTTTCCAGGCCTTAGCTTGGAAATTCAGGCTTTCAGCTTAGTCACTGACGCCTTGTAGCGTGCTGAATTGACAGTTTTTACAGGCTCCAGGACATCCAAATGAACTGCACCCTGGCAATCCCAGAAGACTGTGCACATCACTTTGCCTGCAGACGACTATGTCTTGACTTTCTCCTTTGACGAGGAATCCGCATATCCCCATTTCATGGTCTGTCTTTTGGATCACGGCTCGTACTGGTGACACCACGTCTCATCTCCGGTGATGATGTTATTCAAAAAATTGTCACCTTCAGCTTAATATTGGTCCAGCAGATCCCGACAGATTTTCATTCTATGAATTTTTTGTTCTTTTGTAAGCATCCGCGGGACCCATCTCGCACAGACTTTGCGATAACCAAGATGTTCCAACACTGTTTCCAAGGCATTACAGCCAACATTCAGCTTTGCACAGAATTCTCTGGTCGTTATCCTCCGATCAGAACGGATGAGTTGATCAAGACGCTCTCTGTTGCGAGGGATGACAGCAGTGCAGGGTAGACTGGACCGTGGCTTGGACCCCTTGGCACCGTTTCTAAAATGCCGACCCATCGCCTCACAATGCTCACGTCTGTTATATCGTCCCCATACACCTTTAGGAAGTGTCGATGGATTTGAATCTGCGCAATTTCTCCAGCAACCAGGAATTCACTCACACATCTCTGTTTTATACGCGCGTCCATATTAGACTCCACTTTAGAACACTCCTCTGCTGGCGCCAACTACCGCAGAACAGCGGAACCACTTGCAAGTGACAAATGGAGGTTCAAGCATCACCACTACACCAACGACATCTGGCGCGGACATCCACATCACCACAAAAACGGGAGGTACTACCTTAAAAACACACTCCCTGCCCTGCTTACACTTACTGTGTCTTCGTAAACTCGCACTTGGTTAACTGATACTTCCAAACTTGTGGGTGCAGGTACCGCTGGCCAAAATCGACGCTTGCCGCACGAAAACACCGTTGGCCAAAATCGACGCACGAAAACACCGTTTAAAAACGGAGCCGATATCAAGACATAACTAATCCGGTGACCATCTTGGAATTGTCCAGTTGAGCAGTGAGATATTTGATTGTGATCCATTGGTCACCTCGAATGAGAGTGTCCACACGTTTCAACACTGCAGGAGTCACGGCTGTGCGCAGCCGGCTGGGACGCGAGAGATCGGACAGGTTGCAGTCATTACAGATGCCTCGCCCAATGACTCACCATGCATTTGTTCTCAGCTAGCTCTCCGTACACATTCTGCAAGCGACAGAGAATATCTGCGATGCTCTAGTTTTCCATCAAAAGAAACTCAATAACAGCAATTTGCTTCCAACTGTCCTTTAGAGACGGCACACGTAGGCTATGTACAGCGCCGTCGTCTGTAGCAACTTCATGAAGCTATAGAGGCTGAAGCGGGAATATTACACGATGTCCCGCAACAAATTCCGCATTTCCGCAACCGAAAGTAGCCGAGAAAAAAAATGTGTTGTCAATATTTATTGAATCAAACCCCTGCATCTCGTAAAGGTGACTGGCATTGTCAGATGAACACACAGTCTCCAACCGGCTATAGCAGAAAAGCCAATTAATAAGGCCGACAAAAAACCCACCTGACCTAAGACACATTGCGATCGATATAATGAGCAATCGATCATTCATCTTACGACTTTGGCATATTATCGGTATGCAGACGCTGCAACTGGACCAGGAGATATCGTATGTGTCCAGAATCAGCAGTAACTCACGACGATACAGTCTGATACGCTTTACGGCGAACCTAAGCTCTGACACTGGTACCGAACATTGCACGATACCCAACAAGTAACCATAGCCATACCCTTTTATGTTCTGTCGCAGCAAGCAGGAAAGCCCGCTGCTGAACTTACTAACCGTACAGAATGTTTTAGAGGTTTTTTCCATTGGCGCTTGCCTTGGGACTGTTCCCCTTTTCCCTTAAATCTGTTACTCTTCAGTCGTGTTTTGTCGACCTTTAGTCACTTCGGTGACTTTGTCGAATCTTCATGTGAGGTGTATTCCTGCTAGGACATAATGTCATAAGTATTCTATTATTTCGTTGGGGTCATCAGAACATATATATACAGAGTAAGTCACCTAACATTACCACTGGGAACACCTCCCAAACCACAACAGTATTGAATAACCAAGTCCGCAGACCGAAAGTGAGCAGAGGGGCTGTTGTAATTGCTTAATACAAACCATTGAGAAATGAACGGAAGTCTAATTTTCAACACATACTTTGATGCTGCCGCCATTGTTACTACTATGCTGAAGTTACGTGCCGATTGTTCATACGCGGCGACCCGCTGCTTGGCCCGGTCAGCGGCGCCACGGAGTAGAGTTTGTCAAGGCCGCCAAAAATTACAAACAGCAATAGTGGTTTTTCAGTTCAGTTTTGACATGTAGAGTCTCATGTTAATTAAATGGTAAGGACCTTTCTCTTTGGCTAGTAACACAGAAACTACTTAATTATTTTACGAGTGTAAAAGTAAGTCATAGATATTTTTAATCCATTAGTTGGGCCTACATTTTACATTCAGAAGCGAATTTATTTATTACCTGTATAAATTAAACTTGTTATTTCTTTTTCACTCACTATCGTTAAAGTTTAAAATGACAAAATCTGACTGAAGAACATTACATATAGTCTTTCCCCATGGTAGTGTAACATGATGTGGGAAGTAGAGGAGAGGAGGGGTGAGGAGAGGAGAGGAGAGGATAGGAGGAAGATTTCGGCAGCCTCAGGGTGAGGAGGGGGGAGGGGGGAATGTTTTATATTTATCTTGCAGTGTTATCAACTCAGGCGCGACGCTACGATCAGCTGCTACGGTACAAAAGGCACACGGAATTAACGTTTCGTGAAGACATGGGAAATCGGAATTGTACGAGACCCAGATGGAGCAGGAATACTTTCATCGTCATTAACCGCTAAATGCCTTGTTGATTAATACTGAACACACGTTCATAGAGCAGCCACAAAGCAACTGTTCGAACGTTGCGGCTGGCAGCATTTGAAAACATGATGTCATAGTCACGAAGACTACTGGCTTGTGCCAATACGTATGAAGCAGAACTATGGAGCAAAGTGACACTGGTACGGCGGCAGGCGGTGGCAGCTGTTGTTTATATTGGAAGCTTGTGGTGTTATGTTTTTGATTATATTATGGTTTAAAAACCTGAATTTCAGAACAGTATTTTCTAAAAAATTATTTCCCATCATAAGTCTTACCACAAGTCTCTGTGTCGGGGGGGGGGGGGGGGGGAAGTGGTAGAAGGGGACGCGCGTTCCGGCACCTAATTTAGAAATTAAGCCCTGAGGAAGCTTGTCGGTGTGCTGCTCCTGCTGCAGTGCAAAAGCCAGAAACAAGAACGTTTGTCTGTCCTGATCCCATAAATCAGACAAGCCAATTGATGCCGCCACAATAAGTACGGTTTGAAACATGAATCAGGTACTTTTTACAGCAGTTTTGGCTGTGCATCCAGTGTAACCTATCAGATGGGCAAAATCGTTCAAAAACGTAGATGGTTTACCTTTGTCCGTTGGTATAGTCTGTAGCAATTCAAAGTCCAGGAATAGTTGCCGCGTGTCTTGCACCACTTCATCATCAAGGGCTCAGTGCACTGAACAAATCAAGACACACACACGCTCACAATAAGTAACAATGGGCGCAAATGGTTAGTAATAATACTCGATTGCAATGAAACAATCAGTGCTTTTTTTTTATTCTGTCAGGAGGTGGTGGCTGTTCTCTGTCACTCCTGTTGCTGTTGCTTCATGTTGACCGACTGATATAACAGAGCATGAAGGACAAGTACATCACATAACAGCTAGTGTACGCACGTGAGTGGTGGAAAAAATGTCTTACGTGGGCATATTAAACCTTGATGTCACTTTTGAGTCGTAAGTTGTAATAATCAAGATAATTAAGCCTGTCACACTGTTTGTACATCGCATAATTACACTAGAGGTGGGGGAAGATGGATGGGTACATGGGAGGAGTAAGAAAGCCATTGTTTGAGTCATAAATTATAGTAATCTGGCCATAAATTAGATTTATATATACGAAACGTAAAACCACAAGTGGCTGTTTGCTTACATAAGAAGGACAATAGGCTCATGCTAGCAGTGTGTTTTTTCTAGCATTAATTCGGAAAATCAACAGCAATTTCAGCCAGATTTAGTACGTGTTTGAAGTGGATACGAAAGTGATGAAATGTCAAAATTATCAAAAACTAACTGTATATTTATTGCTTCAACAGTTTTCTATGTTGCCGGGTTGATTGGTGTTAGATCTCGAATAATTGTAGATGACAGGAAGAGGAGACATGTGAAGCACAGCTCTGGAGTGCTTAATCGAAATTCAACCATTCTCGATACATATATCGAAAAACACAATACACAAACAGTCTGAAATCTTAGTTTAATACAAGATTTGGGGAAATGGGCAACTGAAACCAGACGCGGTTTTGAACTTGATATTAGATGTTTTATTTCTAGGGAGCTGAAAAGTTTAATTAGGTGCTATGGTTACGCTAAACAAATGCTGTGAGTAGGGTCCAGGCGAACTCCGGTCGGACTTTTGTGCCTAAAAAACAACACAGTTTGCCAAAAATTGAGCCAACATACCACAGCCTTCCACTTAAACTGTGGATATCCCACTTATTAAAAAATGTGTCATCTACACTCCTGGAAATTGAAATAAGAACACCGTGAATTCATTGTCCCAGGAAGGGGAAACTTTATTGACACATTCCTGGGGTCAGATACATCACATGATCACACTGACAGAACCACAGGCACATAGACACAGGCAACAGAGCATGCACAATGTCGGCACTAGTACAGTGTATATCCACCTTTCGCAGCAATGCAGGCTGCTATTCTCCCATGGAGACGATCGTAGAGATGCTGGATGTAGTCCTGTGGAACGGCTTGCCATGCCATTTCCATCTTGCTGGCCAGGGTAGTTGACTTACACCTTCTAGAGCACGTTGGGTGGCACGGGATACATGCGGACGTGCATTGTCCTGTTGGAACAGCAAGTTCCCTTGCCGGTCTAGGAATGGTAGAACGATGGGTTCGATGACGGTTTGGATGTACCGTGCACTATTCAGTGTCCCCTCGACGATCACCAGTGGTGTACGGCCAGTGTAGGAGATCGCTCCCCACACCATGATGCCGGGTGTTGGCCCTGTGTGCCTCGGTCGTATGCAGTCCTGATTGTGGCGCTCACCTGCACGGCGCCAAACACGCATACGACCATCATTGGCACCAAGGCAGAAGCGACTCTCATCGCTGAAGACGACACGTCTCCATTCGTCCCTCCATTCACGCCTGTCGCGACACCACTGGAGGCGGGCTGCGCGATGTTGGGGCGTGAGCGGAAGACGGCCTAACGGTGTGCGGGACCGTAGCCCAGCTTCATGGAGACGGTTGCGAATGGTCCTCGCCGATACCCCAGGAGCAACAGTGTCCCTAATTTGCTGGGAAGTGGCGGTGCGGTCCCCTACGGCACTGCGTAGGATCCTACGGTCTTGGCGTGCATCCGTGCGTCGCTGCGGTCCGGTCCCAGGTCGACGGGCACGTGCACCTTCCGCCGACCACTGGCGACAACATCGATGTACTGTGGAGACCTCACGCCCCACGTGTTGAGCAATTCGGCGGTACGTCCACCCGGCCTCCCGCATGCCCACTATACGCCCTCGCTCAAAGTCCGTCAACTGCACATACGGTTCACGTCCACGCTGTCGCGGCATGCTACCAGTGTTAAAGACTGCGATGGAGCTCCGTATGCCACGGCAAACTGGCTGACACTGACGGCGGCGGTGCACAAATGCTGCGCAGCTAGCGCCATTCGACGGCCAACACCGCGGTTCCTGGTGTGTCCGCTGTGCCGTGCGTGTGATCATTGCTTGTACAGCCCTCTCGCAGTGTCCGGAGCAAGTATGGTGGGTCTGACACACCGGTGTCAATGTGTTCTTTTTTCCATTTCCAGGAGTGTAATTCGAGACAAATGAGCAAAGTAAGTTGGTCTCCCATTTTGAAAAATTTAATTGTTTTCTGTTTCAAAGTCACAAACATTAAAAAATTGCAAATAACAGCAAAAATAATGTGGAGGGAGGTAGCGACTCCTGAGAGGCTGGCACAAACACTGGTTGTGCGAGCTCGTCAGGTGGCGAGTCGATGCCCGAACGACACATCTCTAGCACCTGTAGCCACTGAAGTCAAAACACCCGTTTATGAAGTCGTGTCATCTGTGGACGCGTGATAGTTTTCACTCTGATGTTTCACAATGTTTGTTAGATGCACCGAGTATCTTGCTGCATTAGCGGTGGTTTCACCAATCTTGGTACAATTAGTGGTGTAGATGCGCCAGGGTGAATAACATTAGAGTAAGTTAGGAATACTGTTTCAGAAAAGTTTACTGTTGAAGAGTATTGGGAAGGCATTGCTGACTGTTTTAAAGAGCTGGAGTCTTGCCGTAGCTCCGTATATTCCGGGTTGGGAGATCGGTGGCGACCTGGACATTGTCCTAGCAGCTGCTGGCATTGTTTCACATGCAGTACATGTTGCGGTGTGTGAGTCCGTTGTCAGACAGGGCACAGGAGTTACATAAGAAGAGAGGGTCAGTTGTGTCTGAGCAGCTGTTTGTGGAATCTACACACGTAAGCACAGTGTGAAGTATGCTTATTAGTAGTGGGGTCCAGAGTTTTATCGATGATAACAGTCTGTCAAATTGGCTGCCATTGGTTGGACTGAAACACCTGTTTACATTCGCCCCTGCTGTGCAGTTTCGGCTGTGAAGCTATTGCCCAGTGCTTGTACAGTGTAAACTATCGGATGAGCAAAAACGTTCATCAGGTTAGAGCGCGGCAAAAACGTATAAGATTTGCCAGACGTATATTTAAAAAAAATTCACCAAGATATCTTTGAGAAGCTGTGACGCAGCGCACGCTTCCCAGAGAGTAGAAGAACTGTAGTCCACCCCCAGCTTCCTGAAATCTGCTTGTTTGGCTAAACTACAGTATATGTGTAGTGGAAGAACTAATCACCCTCGATATAAAGCAATTATTGATATCATGTCGCAACTGTCAAAAGGGAGTCAGAATTTGCTTGATGTGTGCAATTTTAGATTTTAAGGGCTCCGAAGAGGTAGTAAGTTTAGTAGTAAGTTTAGTCAGCCTTGGAATCTCGGATTCCGAAAGTGAGACGCCTGATGTGTTATCTTTGGTTGCAAAAATCGGCGTGATTCCTCAAAGTACTATCGCAACATCTACTGAAACTGAACTGGACCAAGCCAACGCCAAAAATGTCAGCATTGCCTTAGAGTAGGGCTACCCAACGTGTGGTCCGCGGACCCCTTAGATGTCCGCCCGCTCTTTCTATGGGGTCCGCGGCCACCTCTCACCAAATCGTGTAAAATAATGAGTAAAATCATTGAATAAAAATGTGAGAATCAAATTCATCATTATTTTTTTGTGTGTGAAAAACATATGTACTTTTACTTCAGGTCGTATTCCCAAGCAGCCTTTGCGGTTCCTAAGTGAGAACGAATACACAGTTTAGTGCCGGGGAATGCGGCCTCTCTGATTGACTGTTTCGCAACAGTACGGGGGACGTTTGTGCGCCGGCTCACGGCGCTAGGTGCGCTGAAACCTTTTACGCATGCGCGGAGCGAGCTTTGCCGACCAATCACAGCGCTCGCTGGCACGTATGCGGTCCCAGGCATCACAAAATGTTAAACTTGCTTGGGCAGTGCACTATTTCATAAGTCGATTATTTCTAACATGGATCGGTGCCTGAAGTCAGTATCATTGAAGAATTGAAGAAGGGTGCAGTTTCTCCACCGCCTTCACAACAAGGGAAGTTTCCAGTTGAAATGAATGAGGAGGGAGTACGACCAAAGGAAGAACAATCACAAGAAGCTCCACAGTCGGATTTATTATGTGAAAACGCTGCAAGTACTCCATTGGTTGCAATATCCTGTGGAAGTGGAATAACCAAGAAGCGTAATTACAACGATAGCTATTTAAAAATGGGCATTATGGAGGCAAAGGAGGGTAAAGCTCAGTATGTAATTTGTGTGCGACTCCTTCCGAACAGTTCAATGGTTCCAGTTAAATTGCGCTGTCAGCCGGGTTTCCAGGCTAAAGACATCGATTTTTTTCTAAAGGAAGAGTACCGAACTAGCTGCTTCTCAGAATTCCATGAAAACTCATGCAAAAAAAATTAATGAAATTCATTAAAACCTTATTTCTTGGTCAGCTATTAAGTGGCAAAAACAAGCAAACCTCATACCATTGCAGAAAATCTCATAAAGCCGTGTGTTAATTATATTTTTTTCTTGCATACTAGACGAAAAGGCAGTAAAGCTTGTATCTTCGGTGCCATTATCAAACAATATCGTCAAGAGACGCATTGTTGACATGTCAAATGTTGTAGACACTCTTGTTTCTCGCATCGAACACAATTCATTTTCCCTGCAGATACATGAATCCTCTGATGTTGCAGGATTGGCGATTTTATTGGCTTTTGTCCGTTATGAATATTCTGGGTGTTTTGAGGAGGACCTCTTACTGTGCCGACCACTACCTGCCAACACAACAGGTGCTGAAATACTCCGTCTATTGGATGATTTTTTAAGGACTAACGATGTTTCATGGTCTAATTGCATAGATGTGTGCACAGATGGTGCAAAAGCTATGACGGGTCCTACAGTCGGAGCAATAACGAAAATAAAAGAAAACGCCAAGAATTGCAGCAGTAGTCATTGTGCTCTCCACAGATACGCTTTAGCTACCAAACAAATGCCTGTTTCGTTCAAGAAAGTTTTAAACGAATCCATTCATATCATAACTACATAAAATAAAATAAAAATGTTCAAATGTGTGTGAAATCTTATGGGACTTAACTGCTAAGGTCATCAGTCCCTACGCTTACACACTACTTAACCTAAATTATCCTAAGGACAAACACACACCCCCAAGCCCGAGGGAGGACTCGAACCTCCGCCGGAATCACCCGCACTGTCCATGACTGCACATAAAATCAAGGCCGTTGAAGTCAACACTTGTCACAATACTGTGTGAAGATATGGGGAATGAAGATTGAAAGTCTTAGCTTTCCTTTTGGAGCATAACACCAAATTAGCAGACCTTATTAATGACGAAAATTTGCAGTGTATACTTGCCTATTTGTCAGATATTTTCTCCAAAATGAACGAAATGAATATTTCACTCCAAGGGCAAAGTGAAACAAAGGTCACTGCTATCGACAAAGTTCGAGCATTCAAGAGGAAAATCACATTTTGGGCAGAGAGTGTCGAGGAGTGGGAGGTCGAGTGTTTACCTCTTCTCAAGGAGTTTTTGAAAAACAAAACATTGGCGCTTGGGAAGAATTTGTTTCATCAAATCCTGGAACATCTCCGAAGCTTGATGTCATTGTTGGAGCATTATTTCCCAGCAGCTGAAGATGAGAAGCTACAGAACACGAATGGGTGGTCAACCCATTCACTGTATCCAAAAAGCCGAACATTCTATCATCAAACGAATATGAGTTGTTGACAGAAATTGCCACAGATCCTACCTTGAAATCAGGTTTCGAAGTTGACGGTTACTCACACTTTTGGATCCGTTTGAATAACAAGAAATACCTCCCCCCCTTGTTGAAAAGGCAAAAAGGGTACTTCTTCCGTTTGCCACAACATACATGTGTGAATCTGGATTCTCGATCTATACTGCCCACAAACTAAGTACCGAAGCTGTCTAGATGCGGAACCAGACATCCGTCTCCAGTTGTCAAGAATTGAACCCAAATTTTCAAAATTGTGTCAGCAGAAGCACCTTCAACCATCACATTAGGATTCCATTATTATTCCTACAGACTCATCTATAGTAAAGAAGAAAGCATTTTTCTTCGTAGATGCTCAGTGAACGTACCTGAACTATAACTCTGTAGGAATTTTGTTTCTGTCTTCTATCATTTACAGAATAATTATTAATTGAATTCTGTTGGCATTGATATTTTTGTTACGAAAATTAAAATGATCTCTAAAGCTAATTTCTTTTCTTTATAATATATTCCGTCCTCTCAGTTAAAAATATGGCCTGCCTATTCTTCAATTGCAATTACTTGCTATTACTTTCACACTATATTTTGGCAACTGGCTGCGAGCGTAAACAAATTAGGACTTTTCACGTTCCACTGTGTAAAAGGTAAACCTCCTCTTCCAGAATAGTTACCTTTGAGAAAAAAAAAATCTTACGTTCTGTGAAATGCTTTGTCTTCTTATATAGAAATAAGAGAGTCTGTTTTCCTAATTTGTTTGAAGTCGAGGCTGACTGCCACGATATAGTGTCCAAGTAGTAGTTGAAGTAGTCAGCTGTGGCTAAACTGTTGCCACGCCGCCTGCCAGTTGCCAGCTACCAACTGACACTACACTGTTGCAACGCCGCCTGCTAGCAGCCGGCTATGGATTGACAGCTGCCGTTCAGTAGATACGCAAAGACGTAAAAGTAACTAGACTTTCCGGGCTGTTTACATGGGCACGAAAATCGATTGAGGAACTGGAAAACGGCTTTATAAAATCAGATTTCCAGAATCAATTTTGAAGTGTTTACCTGACCAACCAAATCCGAAACTGGGACATCGGCTTACGAAATCCGGTGCCGGCCGCGGTGGTCTTGCGGTTCTGGCGCTGCAGTCCGGAGCCGCGGGACTGCTACGGTCGCAGGTTCGAATCCTGCTTCGGGCATGGGTGTGTGTGATGTCCTTAGGTTAGTTAGGTTTAAGTAGTTCTAAGTTCTAGGGGACTTATGACCTAAGATGTTGAGTCCCATAGTGCTCAGAGCCATTTGAACCACGAAATCCGGTTTTGGAAACGCATGTAAACGGGGTGAATGTATTCCCACACATTGCACAACAGACGTCACATTAGCCCTTTAAAGGCAGTTCCTTGGCCTCTTTTCTTTCGTGACATGTTTGTATCCCGAATCATGGGTCTGCCTCTTCTTCACAGCCGCGCAGAATGGCCGCGCAGTCTAAGGCGCCGTATCGTCGTGGATTGCGTGGCCTATCCCGCCAGAGGTATCAGTTAAGTCCCATGGACTTTACATACATTTGAACATTTTTCTTCGGATTTCACGAAAAACCACATATACACACACGCGCGCGACTGTTACGAAATATGCTTGTTCCTTACACAACAGTAGCCAAACAGTGGAAGTGAACAGACCACAAGCGGCAGCTTGTCAACAGGGAACAGTTTGGACGTGACGTTGATTGCTCTTGGAGGAAGGCAGCTCCAACGTGTGAAATGTCAATTACCAATATTAATCAGGCTACAGTGTGTTGAACAAAGGGACTAAATCCACTAGTAAGTGCCTGAATACAGTGGAAATTCAAATTGGATCGTTAATTTCAAGTTGTTTTCATCATCTCTAAACCAAAGACTATTGACACTTGGGGGGGGGGGGGGGTCACTGGGAACGTAACTCTTGCGTTAAGAAGATTTCAGTTCCCATGGGTTTCGCTCTAAAATTTAAAGTTACTGTGCTCTTGACTGACTAGTGGTCTGCCAGGGATTTCGACTGAAGAAGGGGTCCGCCAGCTGAAAAGGTTGGGAAGCTGTGCCTTAGAGGAACCACCAGGTACACGCTTTCTTACACATAAACTGGGTAAATCCTTTCGTTGTCCGATCTCGCTGTTTAGAGGTTGTGTCTTATAGCAAAAAATGTCTTCTGCTTCAGTGCAAAGATTTGCTTTAATTTTCTTAATTAATGTTTCTTAGTGTCGAACTATTGCGTGTCTGTTGGTGTTTTGTCTTAACGGACACTCAACTGCGAGGTTACCAGAGCCAGTGCACATTGGAAAGAGACGAATGTGGATAAAGTCGCTGAAATTCTTGCACACAGTGAGGATGAAACCCTCGAAACGACACTGATGCACTCACTCCCACTTCGCTCGCATTCACTCACACGACCACTCGACCTCACACGCCTTAAGACAATGGAGAAAGGGTGAAACGTGCTATAATGGGGATTAAAATACAAATAAAACAACAGAGGAGCTACAACAACGGCACAGGGAAATGTGGCAGGTTGACCACTTAGAAAAAAACGTGCGGAGCCAGTCGTCCCTGAAATGTTGGGAAAAATGTTGGACAGTTCACAAAACTTTGAAACTCTAACCACATTCTTTGGAAAGTCACTTAAAATAGATGGCAGGTCTGCCGGCAAATCTGCCGCCATCCGGTGGCCTGAAAATAAAACACAGTCTAATAAAATGCGGCATACAGTGATCTGCACGCCACAAGCACCACACATTGGTGGCTCCTATAGCCGGAGTAAGAAGCCATGCATCATAGGGCTCTGCCCTATGCGAAGTCTGGTAAAGAGGAGCTTGTCCCTTCGACATGGCTTGAAGGATGTACGCCACGGCCGCGTTTTGGGCTTTGCTAGACGAGCTCATTTTCTGCTACTTACAGTCACTCATTCTCTCATCGGCGCAGGACTCTGTATCTCAACAGAGAGGAAGTAGCATGCCGGGGCATGGTACACCGAAATAGCTAAGGATCGCGACAGGTCTCCATGACTGCTACATCAGCCCTTTCATTCTCCGTAATTCCCATGGGCCCCGAGACCCAGAACAAAGACACCTCCTTCCCCAGGCGCTTAGCTGGCGGATGGAAGATTCTGGTTTTACGTAAAATGGCTATGCGGTTGTAAGGCTTCCATTAAGTCCCTCGCTGACCAGTCTGCTGTGGCAGTGAAGATAGCAAAACGAAAACTAAAGTTTTAAACTTCACATTCAAGAAATCTTTCACACTATAGAATCGCATAAACATACCGTCATTTGACCTTCGGGAAGCATATCTGGTGTAGAGAAGCAACTGAAAGATTTGAAAGCAAATAAATCACCAAGTCCGGATGGAATTCCAGTTCTATTTTACAAAGAGTACTCTACGTCATTGGCCCCTTACCTGGCTTGCATTTATCGTGAATCTCTCGACCAGCACATAGTCCCATGCCCAGGTGGATGAAGGCCAACAGGTGGATTCCATATTTCTGGATTTCCGGAAAGCTTATGAGGCAGTGCCCCATATTAAAGTTCACAGATATGTGAATGGCTCCAAGACCTCATAAATAATAAAACCCAGTATACGGTCCTCATCAGAGATAAGTGTATCGACAGTGGTGCCCCAGGGAAGCATGACAGGACTGCTCTTGTTATATATATACATAAATGATTTGACGGACAGGTTGGACAACAATCTGCGATTGTATGCTGATGATGCCGTGGTGTACGATAAGGTATCGAAGCTGAGTGACTGTAGGAAGATACGACTCAGACAAAATTTACAGTTGGTGTGATGAATGGCTGCTGGATGTGTAAAAATGCAAGTTAATGTGGATGAGTAGGAAGATCAGCCTTCTAATGTTCGGATACAGTACTACTAGTGCCTCGCTTGACACAATAAAGTCTTTTAAACATCTGTGAGTAAAGTTGCAAAGCGATATGAGGTAGAACGACCATGTGAAGACTATGGTATGGAAGGCGAATGGTCAGCTTCGGTTTATAGGGAGAATTTTAGAAAAGAATGGTCCACCTTTAAGAGGAAATCGCATGTAGGACGCTGCTGCGCTATATTCTTGATTACTGCTTGAGTGTTTGGGATCCGTCCCGGTTTGGGTTGAAGGAAGACTTCGAAGCAATTCAGAGGAGGGTTGCTGGATTTGTTACAGGGAAGTTCGAACAACATGTAAGTGTTACGGAGACGCTTCGGGGATTCCAATGGGAATCCTTGAAGGAAAGGCGACGCTCTTTCCGAGAAATTTGAGAAAATTTGAGAAATTGAAAAAATTTAGAGAGCCGTCATTTGATGCTGACTGCTGAACGATTCTACTGCCGCGAACATACACTGCGCGTCAGGACCACGAAGATAAGATACGAGAGATCAGGGCTCATACGTAGGTATATCCATCTCCATGAAGCATGACCTTTCCATTGGTAGGGAGGCTTGGGTGCCTCAGCGACACAGACAGCCGTACTGTAGGTGCAACCACAGTGGAAAGGTATCTGTTGAAAAGCCAGAGAAACGTGTGTACCTGAAGAGAGGCAGCAGCCTTTCCAGTAGTTGCAGGGGTGGCAGCAGCCTTTCCAGTAGTTGCAGGGGCAGCAGTCTGGATGATTGACTGATCTGGCCTTGTAGCACTATCCAAAACGGCCTTGTAGTGCTGGTACTGTGAACGGCTGAAAGCAAGTGGAAAGTATAGCCGTAATTTTTCCCGAGGGCATCCAGCTTTGCTGTACGGTTAAGGCCGGCCGAAGTGGCCGTGCGGCTCTAGGCGCTGCAGTCTGGAACCGCGAGACCGCTACGGTCGCAGGTTCAAATCCTGCCTCGGGCATGGATGTGTGTGATGTCCTTAGGTTAGTGAGGTTTAAGTAGTTGTAAGTTCTAGGGCACTAATGACCTCAGAAGTTGAGTCCCATAGTGCTCAGAGCCATTTGAACCATTTGTACGGTTAAATGATGATTGGATCTTCTTGGCTAACATATTCCGGAGGTAAAATAGTCCCCCATTCGGATCTCCGGGCGGGGATTACTCAGGAGGACGTTGTTAACAGGAGAAACAAAACTTGCCTTCTGCGGACCGGAGTATGGAATGTCAGATCCCTTAATTGGGCAGGTAGGTTAGAAAATTTGAAAACTGAAATGGATGTATTAAAGTTAGATACACTGGGAATTAGTGAAGTTCGGTGACAGAAAAGTACAGAGTTATAAATAGAAGATCAAATAGGGGTACTGCAGGAATTGGAATTCGATAGTACTGAAAGGAAGTGGAAGAAAAGTATTAGGTGAATATAGACTGGGGAAAAGGAATGAGAGAAAGCCACCTCGTAGAATTTTGCACAGAGCATAATTTAGTCATAGTTAACACTTTGTTTAAGAATCATAAGAGAAGGTTGTATACGTGGAAGAGATCTGGAGGCACTGGACGGTTTCAGATTGATTATATAATGGTTAGACAGAAATTTTGCAACCAGATTTTCAACTGTAAAACATATCCAGGGGCAGATGTGTACTCCGTCTACAATTTATTGGTTATGAACCGTTGGTTAAAACTGAAGAAATTGCAAAAAGGTAGGAATTTAAGGACATGGGACCTGGATAAACTGACTAAACCAGAGGTTGTACAGAGGGAGCATTAGGGAACGCATAACAAGAACGGGGGAAGGGAATACAGCAGACGAAAGATGGGAAGCTTTGAGAGATGAAGGCAGCACTGGATAAAATACGTAAAAAGACGAGGGCTAGTAGAAAACCTTGGGTAACACAAGAGATATTGAATTTAATAAATGAAAGGAGAAAATATAAAAATGCAGTAAATGAAGCTGGCGAAAAGGAGTACAAAGGTCTCAAAAATGAGTCTGACAGGAAGAGGAAAATGGCTAAGCGAGAATGGCTAGAGGACAAATGTTAGAATGTAGTAGCATATATCACTAGGGATAAGACAGATGCCGCCTAGAGGAAAATTAGAGAGACCTTTGGAGAAAAGAGAACCACCTGTATGAATATCAAGAGCTTAGATGATAAATCAGTCCTAACCAAAGAAGGGAAAGCAGAAAGGTGGAAGGATTATATAGAGGGTCTCTACAAGGGTGATATACTTGAAGGCTATATTATGGAAATGTAAGAAGACGTAGATGAGGATGAGATGGAGATATGATACTGCGTGAAGAATTTGACAGGCCACTGAAAGACCTACGTAGAAACAAGGCCCCGGAAGTAGACAACATTCCATTAGAACTACTGATAGCCTTGGCAGAGCCAGGAATGACAAAACTATTCCCTCTGCTGGGCAAGATGTACCAAGCAGGCGAAATACGCTCAGACTTCAAGAAGAATCCAATAATTCCATTTTCGAAGAAAGCAAGTGTTGACAGGTGCGAAAATTACCGAACTATCAGTTTAACAATTCACGGTTGCAAAATACTGTTATAGGTTATTATGTTGGTGACGCCACGTAGCGCTCTGTATGAAAATCGCTGATTGCGCTGTGCAGTCTGTGGCTGGTTGGACTCGTTGTTGGATTATTCGCTAGTGCAGTGTCGGAAAGTTGGATGTCAACAGCGTGTAGCGTTGGGCAGTTGGAGGTGAGCCGCCAGCAGTGGTGGATGTGGGGAGAGGGATGCCAGAGTTCTGAGATGTTAATTGTGAGCAGACGATCTGGAAGTGTGTCCATCAGAAAAAGGAAATTTGTTTAACTGGATGTCACGAATTTATATATATGCCTTTTGAACACTATTAAGGTAAATACATTGTTTGTTCTCTGTCAAAATCTTTCATTTGCTAACTACACTCCTGGAAATTGAAATAAGAACACCGTGAATTCATTGTCCCAGGAAGGGGAAACTTTATTGACACATTCCTGGGGTCAGATACATCACATGATCACACTGACAGAACCACAGGCACATAGACACAGGCAACAGAGCATGCACAATGTCGGCACTAGTACAGTGTATATCCACCTTTCGCAGCAATGCAGGCTGCTATTCTCCCATGGAGACGATCGTAGAGATGCTGGATGTAGTCCTGTGGAACGGCTTGCCATGCCATTTCCACCTGGCGCCTCAGTTGGACCAGCGTTCGTGCTGGACGTGCAGACCGCGTGAGACGACGCTTCATCCAGTCCCAAACATGCTCAATGGGGGACAGATCCGGAGATCTTGCTGGCCAGGGTAGTTGACTTACACCTTCTAGAGCACGTTGGGTGGCACGGGATACATGCGGACGTGCATTGTCCTGTTGGAACAGCAAGTTCTCTTGCCGGTCTAGGAATGATAGAACGATGGGTTCGATGACGGTTTGGATGTACCGTGCACTATTCAGTGTCCCCTCGACGATCACCAGTGGTGTACGGCCAGTGTAGGAGATCGCTCCCCACACCATGATGCCGGGTGTTGGCCCTGTGTGCCTCGGTCGTATGCAGTCCTGATTGTGGCGCTCACCTGCACGGCGCCAAACACGCATACGACCATCATTGGCACCAAGGCAGAAGCGACTCTCATCGCTGAAGACGACACGTCTCCATTCGTCCCTCCATTCACGCCTGTCGCGACACCACTGGAGGCGGGCTGCACGATGTTGGGGCGTGAGCGGAAGACGGCCTAACGGTGTGCGGGACCGTAGCCCAGCTTCATGGGGACGATTGCGAATGGTCCTCGCCGATACCCCAGGAGCAACAGTGTCCCTGGGAAGTGGCGGTGCGGTCCCCTACGGCACTGCGTAGGATCCTACGGTCATGGCGTGCATCCGTGCGTCGCTGCGGTCCGGTCCCAGGTCGACGGGCACGTGCACCTTCCGCCGACCACTGGCGACAACATCGATGTACTTTGGAGACCTCACGCCCCACGTGTTGAGCAATTCGGCGGTACGTCCACCCGGCCTTCCGCATGCCCACTATACGCCATCGCTCAAAGTCCGTCAACTGCACATACGGTTCACGTCCACGCTGTCGCGGCATGCTACCAGTGTTAAAGACTGCGATGGAGCTCCGTATGCCACGGCAAACTGGCTGACACTGACGGCGGCGGTGCACAAATGCTGCGCAGCTAGCGCCATTCGACGGCCAACACCGCGGTTCCTGGTGTGTCCGCTGTGCCGTGCGTGTGATCATTGCTTGTACAGCCCTCTCGCAGTGTCCGGAGCAAGTACGGTGGGTCTGACATACCGGTGTCAATGTGTTCTTTTTTCCATTTCCAGGAGTGTATATGCCTATTAGTAGTTAGTGCCTTCAGTTGTTAGACTCTTTCATTTAGTTGGCCGTATTGACGCTCGCTGTATTGCAGTAGTTCGAGTGACGTAGATTTTTGTGAGGTAAGTGAATCATGAAGGCTGTGGGTTATTGTTAGTCAGGGCTATTCGTTTGTAGGGATTACTGAAAGTCAGATTGCGTTGAGCTAAAAATATTGTGTGTCAGTTTCGTGATGATCAGAATGTCTGAGTACGTTCAGTTTTACTTAGATTCAATGACTCGTCGACATTAGAGATGGAGCGCAATCTCTTATTAGTAAAGCATGTAGAAGAACATCGGCCTTGCGTTTTCGAAGGGACCATACTGGGATTTACCTGATGCTATTTAGGAAAATCACGGATACTCAGTCAGGATGGGCAGACGCGAGTTTGAAACGTCGCGTTCTCGAACGCGAGTCCAGTGGTAAGTACTACGACTACGCCACCTCGCTCGGTTTGTAGTTGGAGAGAGCGTCTAGAATATTGTGGACTGCTTTATCTGCTGGCTACAGCGTTGTAGAGAGCGAAGGGCGCTCACTGAATCAGAGCAGACAAGGAATTTAGTACTCGAATAATATCTCATCTGGTCCAGTGCCCATGAGATCGCACATAATTCCGCGTTAAAGACAGTTGAAACAGTCGGACATTGAATTAAACAACTGAGCAACCAAAGGAGTCTCAGTGTTTGAACCCATCCGTAAAGACAGATGTAAACTTGTGGTGCTCACTTAAAATTTCCTTAAACAGCGTATTAAAAACATACGTTGAAGTGACAGACGTGATGGGGTACCTCCTAATTTCGTGTCGGAACTCTTTTTGACATGGGTAGTACAAGGAATAGTCATTGGTAGTCCCCTGAAAAAATAAGCCATGCTGCCTCTATAGCCGTCCATATTTGCGAAAATGTTGCCGGTGCACGATTTTGTACACGAACTGACATCTCGATTGTGTCCCACAAATGTTCGATGGCATTCATGTTGGGCTATCCGGGTGGCCAAATCATTCGACGAATTGTCCAGAGTGTTCTTCACACCAGTCGATAGCAATCGTGGACCAGTGACGTGGCACGTTGTCATCCTTAAAAATTCCATCGTTGTTTGGTAATGTCTGAAAATAGTCTCCAAGTAGCCCAACATAACCATTTCCACTAATGGTCGGTTCAGTTGGACCATAGGTCCTAGTCCATTCCATGTAAACATAGCCCACACCATTATGGGGCCACCATCAGCTTGCACAATGCCTTTCTGATAACTTGAGCCCATTGTTCAAATGGTTCGGAGCACTATGTGGCTTAACAGCTGTGGTCATCAGTCCCCTAGAACTTACAACTACTTAAACCACACTAACCTAAGGACATCACACACATCCATGCCCGAGGCAGGATTCGAACCAGCGACCGTCGCAGTCGCGCGTTTCCGGACTGAGCGCCTAGGACCGCTCGGCCAGCGCGGCCTGCTTGAGCCCATGGCTTTGTGGGATGTGCTCCATACTCGGATACTGCCATCATCTCTTACCAACTGAAATCGGGACTCACCTTACCGGATTACGGTTTTCCAACCGTATAGGTACCAACCGATAGCCATGAGCCTTTGAAGGGCGCTGCAGTCCATGTCGTACTTTTCGCAAAGACACTCGCATTGGTTGTCTGCTACCATAGCCCATTAACGCCAAATTTTGCCGCACGGTGTTAACAAATAATATACGTTCGTCGTAAGTCCTACATTGATTTCTGCGGTTATTTCACGTAGTGTGGCTTCCTATTAGCACTGACAACTCTATTCAAATGACGCTGCTCTCGGTCGTTACATGAAAGCCGTCCCCCACTGCTTTGTCAATGATGAGAGGTAATATGTGAAATTAGATTTTCGGCATAATCTTGACACTGTGGCTCACGGAATACTGTATTCCTAACGATTTCAGAAATAGAATCGCCCATGCGTCTAGCTCCTATTACCATTCCGCTTTCAAAGTCGGTTAATTCCCTTCGCGCAGCCGTAACACGTCCGATATCTTTTCACATGAATCACCTGGGCACAATTACACTTCCGCCAATACCTTGCCCTTGTATACCTTGTGCTCTAAATACCTGTAAATATGCACTTGTAAACATGCATATTGCTATCTCATGATTTTTGTCACCTCAGTGTATGAAGAGTGCAAACTCTCCTGTACTCCATTAAATCTAAAATTACTCTGGACCTCTGCAGTAACCAGGGTGGCAGACTGTTAAAATCTTGGATTTGGGGTTGTATATGCTGCACACCAAGTGTCTCCAGCATGCACCATATACGGTACCCAAACGACCTTGTTGATAATGGATTATTAGGGAAAAGGCGATCCAGAGGTGAACGAGCAACAGTATGGTATGCAGGTGAATTCGAAACTATGGCGAATGTGGATGCGTGCCGCACTACGAGAAGTTCACGTCGGATTCTAAGTGGCGGTCCTTTGGCCTCAGCACAGGGACTGGGAAAGGGGCTGATCCTATAATCAACCATGGCCAACCTAAGCCCCTTACGTTGGAAAGTGTCAATGATCCTCAGGTAAGGAGGCCTCGCTGACCAGTAGACTGAGCACCTATAGTTTTAAAGGCACATCTACGGGACGAGCTTAATTTACATACGAAGTATTTGAAACGTAATAAATAATTAAAGTATAAATTAAAACATAAGTACTATGAAGCGTTGTATCGACTATAGAATACAACTGCAGAAACAAATGTAGAATTCCGTGCCCTTAGTTATTTTTGTGAAGGGGACGGCACACCGCCAGTATCATTTATATTCTGTAGAGGCGCAATCATACTAGGCGCATTCGCACACTGTTGCATACAGCAGCTGTTTTAATGTAAGTCTCATTGCAAATTTATTGTTTACGTGTGATAATTGGTTCAAATGGCTCTGAGCACTATGGGACTTAACTTCTGAGGTCATCAGTCCCCTAGAACGTAGAACTACTTAAACCTAACTAACCTGAGGACATCACACACATCCATGCCTGAGGCAGGATGCGAACCTGCGACCGCAGCGGTCGCGCGGTTCCCGACTGTAGCGCCTAGAACCGCTCGCCCACCCCGGCCGGCTGTGATAATTGAATATAGTGATAGTACTTAATATTTGTTTCATTTTATGTCAAAAGTCATCCTCAGCCATACTGCGCTTTGACATTGCGAAAGGTTCCGTGTACATTAAATGCACATAGTCCAGTACGAACCATTTGTTCCGTGAGTAAATATTTTCGAAGTCCGATAAAAAAGTTTTCATTTAAAGTTGTACCCACAGTCGAGTAAAAGAATCAGACCACTGTCAAGCGCGCCTAACGAAAGTAGTGTATTTACAAACAGTATTTATTAAGAAATTACTTAACTGTTTGGCTACCTTCCTACCATTTACCACTGCACGATCCCGTCAGAATTAATAACAAAAGAAAATTTAAACTGACGACTTCATGTCTGGACCAATTATTGTTCAAGCGCATTCTATAATTGTAGTTGCTATGAAACTTACATAAAAATTTTCTGAAATTTTGGCAATCACTTTTGCGTGCCGAATAGTCCACTGCAACAATATACTTACACTATTTTACAAAATGACCTAATTATCTCTTGTACAACGCAAAATGGCGAGCAGCCATCACGGCTAAATATTTTCCGATCAACTGCCATTCTTGCTCAGTAAAACCATTATTGTCGCTATACAGAATCAGACGAAATAATTTTCACAAACTTAATTTCTCACCAGGTTGAAGATTTTTTCCTTCCACAATACATTACGTATAGCAGGGTAATAACACCCAAACAGGTTGCGAAGATGGCGTACGATAGACAGTAAACCCAAACAGAATCTGAATGGACACTGAACAGAATTTTGACAAGAACTCTAACGTTGACACTGACGTTAATGAGCAATCAATAGTCGAAATGCCTAGTGTCGGTAATTTTGTTAACGTGAGACCACTAGTCAATTATTAAAAGCCAGCTCTGAACCAATTCTGGTCCGTGACGTCGTGTCAAAAGGCGTGGCGGGAGCAAAGCAGTTTCAAAAGGCCAACATTGCTGCTATGCTTAATATTATAATCCAAGAAATAAAAAAGATAAATACACATGTATCACATTAATGCAAAATTATATGAGCAAAAATATACAAAATCGTATGACCGCAATGCGAGCAGACAGAAGAAGATATGACAGTATTAAAAACGGGACATGACAAGATTAAGACTGATATGATAGCACTAGAAACCAGTAACGACAGTTTATTCGAAAGGGTAGACGAAATAAACGCAAGACTAAGCGGACATGTGACTGAACTCGATAAAAAAATTTCCGAGCTATATTTAAAACAGGAAAAATACCACCAAGGACGTAATGAACAGAGTAATGTCAAACAGTTAAACGCCACATGCGAAGCTGTTCAAGTCTGGTGAAGTCTTGCCCGACAGTACATAAATGAGTAACTACGTGGGTTATACGAACAGAAGACAATGTGAACACTTTGCCCAAACAATTAACAGACAAGCTACAGTTAGACACGGACAACTATGTCGCAACGATAAACTATGAACTTCACAATTACAATGACGAGTGGAAGAAATATTTCGACCAATGCCTAGATGCAAAATTACTGACAGTTGATCATGAAACCATAACACAAATTGTTAAAAATAATAAACACATCGTAGCTGATGCAGCATAAAGTAGCGCAACACTGCAAGAACAATTGAATGTCTATGTGCAGCTTGACTGTACAGTCGGTCAGGACGGTCACAGTCAGAGTGCTCCATACGGAAATGAAAATCGATACAGCTATGGCATGTATCCCATGTACACAAGGTGCATACCTCATTGTCAACAAAACTCACCAGCATACGCATAACCAAATCACAGTCGTTAAGTCAATGGACAATACAATCCCTTGCACACGGCAGGTGAACATTACAATAATTACAGTGAAGGAAACAAGTATTACAGTGCTAAAGAGGAAGAAAGCCTAATCAAACACCGCCAGTTTCAACAGTTTATTCCGGAAAATCGTAGTGTACATCCTGTGATTTTTCTCAAAGCATTCAGAAACGCTTTCCCCTGATCACGGAGTGACCGAAAAATAATTTCATATGTAGTAGAATGCATCCAGGGAGACGCAGCTGTCTGGGTGTACAACGA
This sequence comes from Schistocerca cancellata, assembly GCF_023864275.1. Classification (NCBI taxonomy): domain Eukaryota; kingdom Metazoa; phylum Arthropoda; class Insecta; order Orthoptera; family Acrididae; genus Schistocerca; species Schistocerca cancellata. Next base: position 78,742,419 of record NC_064631.1, on the reverse strand, counting down.
AGCAGACAGATGCGTAATTTACGAACAGTTCGATAAAGCTTTCTTCGCCAACTGTTTAATAGCGTCTCAGAAAACAGATCATGGAACCTGAGAGTTTCAATGCTAAATATTGTAATTTACGAAGATATTTTGAGAAATACCCATTTTCTAGACCAACCTGTTGCTACGCGTGATATACTCCGCCCACTGAAAGCTAGACTATCATTCTATATCAAAGAGCAACTACTGCACATATCCAACAAAGATGCGGAATGTTTTTTAACAATGCTGGATTCAGTTGGTTTGTTGTATGAATATCAACGCGGAGGGTGGTAGTAAAGCAGCCGCAATTTTTACATGAGTAGTATCCAGGGCACGCAGGTTAGCCAACTTAATCCTGGGGCTCCATCTACGTTCGGTTACGTAGCGCAGCAGAATCCACAGCCTGCTTCTGCTTACCAGTTTACTTATTAAAATCATGAGACACATTCTAACATGAATGGCAATCATAACATCATATACACGGCAGGCGGTAACCCAAACTGCAACTTGAACACGAACATCAAGCATCAGCCAAGACACAAACAACAGCAAAACTCTAACACTAACTACGGAGATGTGTACCAAAACACTAGTCCACCACCACAATACAACAACAACAAATGTCTGTGGCAAGTGGCGCCACAACCAATGTAAAACCTAAACCTAACTTTGCCTACTAATCAGTAAGTAAGTCACACCCGCAAAAGAATAACACAATTACGATATTGTAACTATTTTTAGCAACAACCACTGCTGATCATACGCTATAATCATGATGAGAATTTACCAAGTGCACTATTGGAGGAAAACACACAATGTCGCTCATTGGCCAATGGAATAGTTTTAGCTTGCATTGCTGGTATAGTAGGATGTATTTCAACAAGCGTTGTCTTGCATACCGGAGCTGCCGTGAGTGTTCTATCGCACAATTTTTATAAGAAAACGATAGAATTTGAACCAGTGGCTGAATTTCCTGTACAAAAATGTTAGATTTTGACTGCCGTAGGAAACAGTCAACAGGGTGTATACGACCCGGGACAACCTGGAGATCCGGGAAAAACCCGGTAGTTTTTTCATCCGGGAGAAAACCGGGAAAAACACGGGAATTGTTTAGAATCGGGAATTTTTCATTGTTTTAGTTTTCAGTTAATTTTTTGTGATTTTGACAGGTAAGAACCAATACTCTAACAAAGGATGTTATTGTATCCCGCTACTGCAGAATAATACTGCAGCAACAAAACATGAACGGGAGAAAAAATAAATAAAAACGAAAATAAATTATGTTGAATACGGATGTGCATTTTAAGCCGAATTATGCATTTCAGTATGGTTCGCGAAATCCCGTCGCTCTTGAAGTATCCTTTAATGACTTGTTTCTTTTATGACATAATGTAAGAGCTTTTAATGCTTTACACTTACGAACATATGGGCTTCCTGCGTCATCGTAGCTGCGCAAGTTATCTGGCATTTTCTTGCAACTGCTGAAACGAACCAATTTCTAACAGGTTGCGGGAAAATATTGCTAATGGTGGTTTGAAAAGCGTTGCATTCAAAGCAGGTTTCCTTTTACGCAAGATGAACTATGTGCGAGAATTTACGATGCATTTCTTAAATCACAAAGCGTTTGACTTCTCATTTAAAAATCAACTCTTTGAGGACGAACATTTAGAAGAATTTCGAGCCCAGAAGATGAGACATTTGCGTCGTTATTAAAAATTTAACTGGCACATTTGTGTGATGTATCTTAAAGTGTAACACGCGCAAAAAAGATCAACATTATATGTGGAAGGTTAGCTTCTCTTCCAACTTATTAATCTTCACGACCAATATTATATGTGAATGCTATGTATATTAATTTAAGCCATTAATTTTCTTATTTGTGTATTCGCGCTACTGAAGAGTGATCTTGCTATTGACTACATCACGTGTCGTATCGCTGTCATCAACTGGCGCGATCACGTGAATGAGCTATGACGCTTACAAAAGGGCATCGCAACATCAATTTCAATGCTTCGGAAAGGGACATGCGTTGTTTGGAGGAATTCAAATCTATGCCTTCGTAATATGAAAATATGCAGCGTACATGTTGCTGCGCATCAAAGATCTTTCAAAACGTGTTTTTCCCCCAGAGTTTCGTTTTCTAAAGTGCCGGGAAATTCTACGTCGGTATATAAAACCATAAACATTCAAAGGATTGATGACTTTTACAGTATACTGTCACTTAACACGGAAAAAATATATTTTCAGCTGGGAAAATTCCGGGAATTCATTTTTTCCTTGTCCATGTATACACCCTGAGTCAAGTAAAGTTACGAAACAAGGTAGGTAATGGAACAGTACAATTGCCATTCCTCGTGGTCCAAAATCTAGTGGCTAATTGTATTATAGATCTAGATATGTTACGTGACAAGGACAGTATGATTGACTTCTCGTGACGTAAATATCTCTTTAGACACAGGGGCAGTGAAATCACTATTGATTTAGATACGAGGACGCTAAAATACGACAAATATTTTACTGGATAAAAAATCCAATTAATACAATAAGGCGACGAAACAAACACACAGACGAAGAGCGTAATGATTTCAGGACATATACTGTCGTAAGTTAGAAGAAACAGCTGCTCTTACAGATGATGAACTTTTTGAACTACTATCTAAGTATGTACAGGTTTTTACAAAACGACAAGGTGTCATTAAGACGAATATTTACAAAAGTCAGGCCTCATCAGATTTTCTTTCATAAGTCTTACAACGTACCTTTAGCTTAGCAACCTGCGGTGTGGCATGACAAACAGATGTAATGGAAGATTATAGTCCTTCTACATCTCCTTGCATTAGTGTGTTACTTGTTGTAACGAAGCCTGACGAAAAGAGACTGGTGTTAGATGCCCTAGTTATAAATGAGATTCTATTACCGGAGCGCACAAAGCCTGAAAACTTAGAGCAACAATCGCAAAAAAAAATTTTTGACGATCTATACGTTTCCACCATTGACATGTCAAACTCGTTTTGGCAAGTCGCAATCCCTCCTGATTCCATGAAATATACTGCTTTTATATTCGGGGGTCAACATATCAATTTTGCGTTCTGTCTTTCGGACTGAACTACAATCCTGGTGTATTCATAGCTGTCTTGGATACAGTTCTTGGAGAAGAATTAGTAGAAAGTAGATGACATTCTGATCGCCTCAAAGACGTGGAAAGAAAATCGCAAAATACTTCAAAAATTTGTGTAGAAAATTGCGCAAGCTGCTGCAACAACTAACCTTAAAAAATCTAAATCTGCATTCAGTGAGATAAGGTATCTATGGCACATAAATAACGCACAAGGTATACTCCCTGATCGGCATAAGTTAGATGCTATCAAAAGTTTTCCTACTCCACGTAGTAAAAACAACTGAAGTCGTATCTAGAACTCTGTTCTTTCTTCCAAAGTTTCCTTCCACAGTAACTATTAAACAGCAAACATCTTCTGATTTTGCTTAAAAAAATTATGTATGGATCTGGACAGAGCAGCGCCATGAAGATTTTCAAAAGATAAAATGTGCATTAGTAAATTCAGACACTTCAAACCATCCAGATTTTAGTCTAGATTTTTGTATGACATGTGACGCGCCACTCAGTGGCTTAGGATCTTGCTCGTTTCAGATAGTTAAATACAGAGAACAGGAACAGGAAAGGATCGTTGAATTTACAAGCCGAACCTTAAGCGAATGTGAACGAACATATTCAGTAACTGAAATGGAAACTCTTACTATTGTCTGCGATTTTTAAAGGTTTAATTATTATGTATGCGCAAACATATGAAAATTTATACTGATCAGGGAGCCCTAACGTTTTTATTAACCTGTAAGTTAGTTCATCCCAGATTATCACGTTAGCCTTTGTCGTTACAGAATTACTCATTTGAGATTTTTTCTATCAAAGGAAAGGACTGCATCATTGCTGACGCTTCTCCTCGCCTTCCACAAGATGAAAATGACAGTAACACTGATCTAGAAAATGAGAACGACCATAGAACACTTTTAATGCAGGTTTTACAATATTAAGAATACTACATTGATTTGTGCAAAAACATGTCAGATTTACAAATGTCAGATCCGCACTGGAACAAGGTAAGGACCTTTCTGACTTATCCACTGTCTAGCCGTTATAGGATATATCAAGATGTGTTATTCTATCGTCGACATCCAAATGACACTAACTGGTGTGTATGTATACGCAAGCACAACTTATTTGGACACACACACACACACTTATTTTGGGTACATTATGGGAAGAAGTGTCTAACACAATCAACACGTACTGTTACATTATCGACATGAGGAGAAAAGTTCACTACACACTCCGAACTTGTGTATCTTGTCGGAAAGCTAAACCACAGAATTTATCCTTTAAGACAGATTTACATTCCGTACTACCCAGTAAACCAACGGAAATCGATAGTACAGATACTAGTGGACACCATCCGACAAGTAGCGATGGTGTTAAATAAGAGTTAGTATTTTATGACGTATTTTCGGAGCATGTTAACCTTTACGCCATAAAATCTGAAACTGCAAACACTATCATAAGGTGACCTTCACGTGATTGCATTCCTTACGTGGGAAAACCAAAGGTATTTTTATCTGACAACGCAACGTATTATACAGGCTGCAAGTGGCGCAACATTTTAAAAGACATATTTAGGGGCGTAGGACGTCAAACGGGACGACTTGGAGCAGGAGAGGCATCGCAGGTCATTTTAATTTCCTCTGTCTATACTTTTACAAACAAATCCATAAAACTTTGTCAGCATGCCAAAGGACTCAGGATTCACACCCATAGCAGTGGAAGTTCAAAACCATAACAAAATAGATCTTTTTACATGTTAAATTTCATCATTTTTTCACGTACTATTAGCTGCATTGTTCCTATAGATAAAATTTTCTTCATAAGTAAGAGAGATTCTTCGTTGAATTTTGCGCAGCATACAAACCATATTTACAAGGTGTATGAAACGCTATAATTTATTTAATTTATGAAAAAGGAATGAGGTGTTACGTTTTAGACTTCATGTTTAGAGAAAACTCAAATTTTGTAGTTAATTATCTCAATTTTTAACACAATTTTTGATAGATTTGGAAAGTTCTAGAGTTTCGCCTTAAGGAGTTCGTGTTTAATAGGCAGTGCACGATTCCCTCAGAATTAATAACAAATTAAATTTAAATAGTGTAGTCGTGGACGCACAAAATCCCTATAAGACTGGTGCAGACGCACCCAATCCGCACGCCAAGACCTGTGCCGAAGGCACTTTATTATATTCAGTGCCCTCATGGTTCAGTGCTTTCAGTTCTCTCAGGTGGGACAGAGACGACAATACGGAATAATAAAAGAGGCCCATAAATCTCACTGAGTCTTTAAAAAGTAGAACAGAGTCCCTCATACGCAAACCAGGCGAATTAAAAACGTAATGAGGATGATTAAAATGAACACCGATACACTTACCTGCGGAAAGATGAAAACCCATCTTTGCAGAGCACTCTTCTAACCTCAGCACTTTTAAGTTGACTTGGCATGTCGCTGTTCTAACACTGAAGAAAGAACAGAAAACAGCAAAGTCCTCCAAAACTAACGTGCGTTATACAGGGCGCCTCACTGTAGACGTAATACTGTTTATGACTATGCCAAGGAGGGTAACACTTAAAATTATACTGACGGACACCATTCTCCTGCTCAAAACGATCCGACAGCGTGTCCCCAACGCGGGACCCAAAAAAGTGATTAGCCAGGAAACAAGATGGGGACATGGCCACAAAAGCCCCAATGATGAAGTTCCTCTAGTGTCATACACCTTACTGATGTCAAAGAAAATACAGAGACAGTGATGTTTATGTAGGAAAACCTGCTGAATATCCGCCTCTAGCAGAGTCAGATTGTCGACAGTTGACTGAAATCTCCAGAATCCACACTGAGAGCAGCTAAGAAGTTTCCTGGTCTCTAACAACCAGGACGATGGTTAACCATCAAAACTGCCGCTGTCCTAGAGTTGGAAAAGTGACCTGTATGCGCTGTCAAAATAAAGAATTCGAGGAGGATTTGATTTGAAGCTGTAGGTAAATGTCGAAGCATGCAGTACTGGATTTTGTAGTGGCTGGATGGAGTATCACGAATCTCAGAGAGTGCTGTTCCACCTGCCACATGGAGAAAGGGTACTTGTAGGATTCAGAATCGTTGGATCTGAGGTCCAACTTGCCACTCCCTACTGTCACACGTTAGTGGTGAAACGCCAGTTCCTGGCTGGCAATGGCAGAAGCGTTTGCAAAATGCTCTGTCATCATCTGAGTGATATCTCCAGATGTTGTCTGGACATACCTCTGTTTCAGCGCTGCTTCTGTTGGGAAATGAGCCGGCCGGTGTGGCCGAGCGGTTCTAGGGGCTTCAGTCTAGAACCGCGTGACCGCTACGGTCGTGGGTTCGAATCCTGCCTCGGCCATGGATATGTGTGATGTCTGTATGTTAGTTAGGTTTAAGTAGTTCTAAGGTCTAGGGGACTGGTGACTTCAGCTCCCATAGTGCTCAGAGCCATTTGAACCATTTGTTGGAAAATGACTGTTTTCACGAGAAATCTTTGCGATGGCTTCCCATAATTTTGTAGAACAGGTAGAATGTTTAATAGAGTCTCCTTAATTACGCGTCAAGTATTGGCTCTTGCAGACCGTGAGAGTGTGAGGTTGCCTGCTATTGAGCAGTACTTAAACTGTCGAAGAGCCACATGCGTGTGCTAGACTATTAAGGGGCACTCATTGGTCCACCAAGATATATGTTGCCTCTTAAGATGACCTGAGGACTTTCGGACGGATAAGTCAGCGACATGACGGATTACACACTGTGTAATGTGGACCACCCATTCCTGGACGGTGTCACAGTGTTCAGACACAGCCAACTGGTTGAAAAGCGTCCAGTTAGCCTTACTAACCTTCCATTTTGCAGGTAATTCTCCATCCAGTAGGTAGTAGATCCATAATGGGAAGTGGTCACTGGAATGAAGATCATCAGTTGCTTCCCACTAAGCTGAGTCTGCAAGGGCGGGAGAGCACAGAAATAGGTCAATGGCTTAGGACGATCCAGTAGCGTTCGAGAAATGAGGGAAACTACCTGTATTGAGGATACACAGCTCCTGAGATATCATGAGAGTCTTCAAGACTCGACCACTAGGACAAGTACATCTCATGCCAAATAAGACGCTATGGGCACTAAATCATCCAGAAGGAGAAATGGACTGGGGATTTCTTCTATAAGAGAATGTCAGGGTCTATCGAATCCTGTGGATTAAGTACAGTGAGAAAACATGAACTGCAACAGACACTGCTTGAAGTTAGTAACCAAGTAGAGAGCAGAGGAGTAGTGTGTGTTATTGAGAAACACGGTAACTCCTGCCTTGGCTCTGTCCACAGTCAGGTCATCTTTTCCGTGAAGGCTATAGCCACATAGCACAAGGGCGTCAGTGCCTTTAAAGTTTGTTCCTTGTAAACACAAACATAGGGGACCTACTTGTGCCAGGAGTTTCCGTTCCTCCACTTGTGTCCGAACCCATTAATGTTCCACTGTAGTATGGAAGCCATTTATCAAGTGGGTAACGCTTTCACCCTGTCTTTCCAGTAAAGGGAACCCATAGTGGATGGAGGCTCGATCTTCGGGCGAGCTGAGTGCCATAGGCCAACATCAAGTTCCATCAGCCCTGAAGACGAATCGTGAGAATGCTCACTAACGATTGTTCCAACTCAACAGCCATGCATCTCATCAGTGCGAAGCACACCTTGACATTGAGGGGATCTTTTTTGAGTTTTTTACCATCCTCGTGATCTTTGCAGTCAAGCCAAGATCACCATTCTCTACGACACCAAACGTTCCACCGCCGTGCCGCACAGTGGTCGCTGAAACATGCCCAGAAATTACTGTGACACAAGTCTGGCGACGCTTACCAGTCTCCAGCTTAGGAACCCTGGAGTCTCCAAGCCTGTACCATACCCAGTAAATGAATTTTGAGTCCCTGAAGTCCTCAATCTGTTTTTCGTCATTTAATTCCCTCGGTAAGTGGTCATAAACGTCGTTTCGTATGGGGACAATTCATTTTCGTGAGAAAAGACATATGATATTTTACTCTGATCAGAAAATATATGAGGTGAACCAATTACAAGACTCAGTCTTTGTATTGTAACCTTTCTTTATAATCCATTATGCACTCTGGTATCTGTTCTCTTTATTAAGTAAATCTTAATTATAATTGCTTCTGTAAGGAATAGGAATGATTTTAATAGAGATATAGCACAGATGTGTATCACAGTCAGTACACACATCAAAAAACGTTTTGCATCACCACGGTCCCGAGACATCCGGAACCTGTACAGAAAACAGATATCAACATGAACATCAATTCCGCCCTTTATATTGATTATGAAAACGACACATTGCATGTTATACCACCATACAGCAAGACCTTCAGTGATGGTGGTCAAGATTGCTGTACCCATCGGTAACTCTAATACCCAGTAGCACGTCCTCTTGAACTGATACATGCCTTTATTCGTCGTGGTATACTATCCACAAGTTTATCTAGGCACTGTTGGTCCAAATTGTCCCACTTCTCAACGGTGATTCGCCGTAGATCCGTCAGACTGGTTGGTGGGTCACTTCGTCCATAAAGAGCACTTTTCAGTCTATCGCAGGCAAGTTCGATATGGTTCATGTCTGGAGAACATGCTGCCCGCTCTAGTCGAGCGATGTCATTATCCTGAAGGAAGTCATCCACAAGTTGTGCAAGATGGGGACGCGAATTGTCGTCCATGAATTCCTCGCTAATATGCTGCCGATATGTTTGTACTATCGGTCGGAGGGTGGCCTTCATGTGTCGTACAGCCGTTACGGCGCCTTCCGTGACCACCAGCAGCGTCAGCCCCACATAATACCTCTACAAAACAGCAGGGAACCTCCAGCTTACTGCACTCGCTGGACAGTGTGTCTAAGATTTTCAACCTGACCGGGTTGCCTCCCAACACGTCTTCGACGATTGTTTCGTTGGAGCCATAAACGACACGGGTCGGGGAAGAGAACGTGATGCCAATCCTGAGCGGTCCATTTGGTGTGTTGCTGAGACAATCTATACCCGCTGCAAGATGTCGTGGTTGCAAAGATGGCCCTCGCCATGGACGTCGGGAGTGAAGTAGCGATCATGCAGCCTATTGCGCACAGTTTTGATTCGTAACGCGACGTCCTGTGGCTGTACGAAAAGCTTTATTCAACATGATGGCGTTGCTGTCAGGATTCCTACGAGCCACAATCCGTAGGTAGCGGCTATCCATTGCAGTAGTAGCCCTTGAGTGGTCTGAGCGATGCACGTCATCGACAGTTACTGTCTTCCTGTATCTCCTCCATGTTCGAACAATCTCGCTTTGGTTCACTCAGACATGCCTGGACACTTTCCTTGTTGATAGCCCTTCCTGGCACAAAGTAACAATGCGGACGCGATCGAACCGCGGTATTGACCCTCTAGACATGGTTGATCTACAGAAAACACGAGCCGTGTACCCCCTTCCTGGTGGAATGACTGGAACTGATCGGCTGTCGGACTCCCTCCGTCTAATAGGTGCTGCTAATGCATAGTTGTTTACGTCTTTGGGCGGGTTTAGTGATATCTCTAAACATTCAAAGGGACTATGTATGTGATACAATATCCACAGTCAACGTCTGTCTTCAAGAGTACTGGGAATCGGGGTGATGCAAAACTTCTTTTGATGTGTAGATGAAATAATTTAATGTAAAACAAAGCTAAATCCTTTGGATGCGTATCTGCTGGAGCGGTAAGGACGACTTGCCTTCAATCTGATTCTCAGTCTCTGGTGAGCTACATTATGACGCAGTTGTATGGTTGTGGTACATTGAATGATGTTTCAAAAAGATTCATCCGATTTTACCGGATTATATCGTCCACTTGACTGAAGAGGTGACTTGAGGTGAACTTTGACTTACATGTAGGACTGCAAGGGCTTCGTTTCAAATGAGCCAATCGACTTCACAAAGGTCTGCACAATTGTTTTTGTTTTTCCTTAATCGAATCTTTATGTTGTTTACAAATTGTAACAATTTCTTAACCTTTCAGGTTAATTATGGCCAGAAAACGTGGTCTTTCCCGAATGTACTCCTGACTGAAAAGAGTTTCTGGTATTTGGAGGCCAAAGTTTTAGTTAATCATGATTTTTGCGTTCTTGTGGTGTTATTTCCACAGAAATTTTCATCTCATAACACATATTTCTTTATATATAACCGAGAAGTGAAATATCAGTTTTCATTGCTTTAGCTTTAATTTTTTTTAATACTACGAAATATTTCTTTACAAAATTTTTATCCCTATTTCACGCATTTAGAGATTGAATTTCCAAAAACAGTGACACATGTAATATTTTTATTTCCAACCGAGAAACCAAATACCTATTTTCATTGATATAGTTTTAAAAATGTAGTTCTTTAACAATGATTTATTAAAAAAAGGTTTCACCCGCTATTTTACCCCCTAGGTGGTTGATTTCCAAAAATGCTCAAACGTGCATTTTTTTATATCTGGCAGTGAAACCAAATACCAACTTTTGTAGTTGTAGCTTCAAATTTGCCTTAATAACGATGTACTTTCAAAAAGCCTTTCATTTCAACGCCTTAGGAGTGGAATTTCGAACAATCCCTTCATAAACGATGCTCACCTTGCAAGATCCCGACTCTCTCCGAATTCAAGTTTCTGAGCTTAGAGGTTTGGGCTGGGCTATGGTGAGTCAGTGAGTCAGTCTGGCCCTAGGTCATAACCTAAGGGGTTTAATTTCTAAAAGGAGAGAGAAGCATATTTTTTCTTTCCAACCAAATACCAATTTTCATAGTTTTTGTTTTATAAATACTTTCACAGTGAAATATTTTCGTAAAACACTCCCCTCCCCCACCATCTCTAATTCATCCCCTTGGAGTTGAATTACCAAAACTAGTGAATTTTTTTTATTTCTGACCGAGAAATTAAATATCAATATTCGTTCGTCTAGCTTCAAAGTTTCCTTAATATCAACATGTTTTCAACACACCTGTCACCCCTGTTTCATCCTCTTTGGGGTCAGATTTCGAGAAATCAGTTCTTAAACGACGCCTACAGTATGAGACCAACTTGCTCTGCAAATTTCAAGTTTCTGCGTCAGTGGTTTGGGCTGGGCGATGATGAGTCAGTGAGTTGGGACATTATATTACATATACTGAGATTATTTAGTTTGTAAGTTATAACTTACGTTTCGCAAATATTCGGAAAGTGCCACGCTCGACACACGACAAACATCCGTATCTTTGCAGGCGTATGTGGAGTGGCTGCAAGCTGTGTTGTAGTTCACATACTGCTGGGTCAAGCGACCTCAGAGGCCTGTGGTGCAACGAGATATCCCTACAAGCTACTACGGCCCTTGCCTGCTGTGTAGTCCATATTCTTATATTTACTTGAAAGAGAAATTACAGTATTTTCCACCTCCGCACTATAAGGGTACATATAAACATTACAGATTTCTATCCCTTTTTAAAATATTAATTTAAAATGGAAAAGGGGAGTCTTTAACGGTTGCTGAATGAAGTAACGGAAAAACGGCAAGTGGGATAAAATGCTATTATTATTAATTTTTTGAAACTCTGTGCATGTATTGTGTAATTAACGACCAAGCCACCAAGCACAATCGTTTAGCACTGAACAATGTGCAGCGTCTGCGTTTTCTCACTACTAGTGTCTGCGTTTCATTCAACAATAAATACTGGCTGTACATAAAGTCCCTTTACAGCTTCATACTTTTATTACAACGGCAGTTGTTGAAATATTTTAACAAAATTTCTGTTATTGTAATCACTGTTTACTAAAGTTTTTATATACACTAAATTTTTTTGTTTCAGATACTCTGTTGATGGAAGGAATTAAACCTCTATAAAATGGCAACTCCTAAAGAGAAGGCAAAATGTGTGTCCCGGTTCATTGAAACAAAATCAGATGTTCAGACCCAACGAAACTTCAGAACGAAGTATGCAAAAGATCCACCATCGCGTCCTTCAATCCGTGCATAGCGCAAAATAATTATGGAGACAGGGACAGTGTTGGATAAAGGGAGGAGCGGGCGACCAAGAACATCCAAAGAAAACATCGATCGCGTTTTAAACGTCTTCACTCGTTCACCTACGAAGTCCATCCGCATTGCTGCCAGACAGTTGCAACTACCACGTTTAACTGTGCATAAGGTCCTCCACGAGAACTTAAGGTTGTACGCTTACAAAGTGCAATTGTTACAGACACTTGAGCCAAATGACAAGTCAAAATGGACAGAATTTGCACCCAGCATGCTGGAACGCCATTCGGAGGATGAAGAATTCCTCAAGCGAGTTTCTTTCAGTGAAGAGACAACTTTTTATGTTTCCGGCACATTAAACAGACACAATGTAAGAATCTGGGGATCTGAGGACCTCCATGTGACGAGGGAGCTTCACCGGGATAGTCCAAAAGTGAATGTGTAGTGTGGAATCACGTGCAACCGAATAATTGGTCCATTTTTCTTCAGCGAGTCAACAATTACTGCAGACCTTCTGACCGAATATGTAGCACCACAATTGATTGACTTACAACCAACAACCATTTTCCAGCAAGATGATGCACCACCACATTGCGGACTGCATGTTCGTCGGTTCCTCAATGAAACATTTCCAGGCAGATGGATTGGGAGGGATGAGCCAATTCCTTGGCAACCGCGTTCGCCATATATCACTCCCTTGGACTTTTTTATGGGGGTATGTAAAAGATATCGTGTAACAAACACAGATACGGGACAATGCTGACCTGAAGCAAAGGATTCGTAATGACATTGCCACCATTGATGACGCTGGGCTACAGCAAACATGGCAAGATATCCAATACCGTCTTGAGGTCCTTCGTGCAACTACATGCACCCGTATAGAGACCTATTAAACACTGTCAAAACACTGATTACAATAAAAGAAATGTTGTTAAAATATTTCAACAAATGCTGTTGTAATAAAATTTTGAAGTTGTAAAGGAACTTTATGGACACCCTGTATATTTTGGAGAACATGACTTGCACATCACACAGTTTCTTGTTATTTCTACCCTTTACAGTTTCACGGATGTGACACTACCATCAACCGGCTTCTTCTTATTTTACCGTAAAACGTAAGTAGTGATGAGCCAAAATATACGTAAGTGGTTGTTGCGGCCATTACACTCACAAAACTGGCTCAAAAGAAACGCTGTTTAACAGTATATATTATTGATCTTGTTGCTGTCTTCCAGAGCGGAAGTATGGTGGAAACTGGAATTAAAAATAAACATTATTAACAGTCTCTTTTTCTTGGTATGGAAGAGGTTTAGCAGGGTTGTACCGTTTCTTTCAATGTTATCTCCGAATTCACAAAGTTTCTACTGAATGGTGAACGATATTGTTAATTCTTCCTTGCCTTCCGATATGTCACTTTGTTATTTTGTAATACCACCGTCCCATTCTTGAGAAAATGGGCTCTCATTTCTCCATCGTTCACTGACTTTTTTCTACTTATTACCCTTGTTCCCTCAAAGCAGCTAAAGCTGAAGCGATGCATTTCTATATCACTGGTGAATGGCATGAAATACCAGTACATCTGCTAGGTAGTACACTCCTATTGTGATCCGTGTTCATAAAATAAAAGATAATCCACTTACAAAGTTTCGCTGCCATCGAAAGTCTCAGTCGGGAAAAAATGCCGTAATTACCATGTTAAGAAAGCTCAACAATCAAAGAGCAACTATGATTCAAGTTCTTCCAGCCTACAACGTAGGTGCAACACGGAGAAACCTCTACGACTGACAGTACAATAAAGATACTTGCAGAAATGATTTGTTGTTTTCCTCCAACTTCAGTGGAAATTTTACTCCTGATCCTTGGGAGAATGAACCACGTGGTTCCCACCACTCACACCCGCACCCAACAACTAAAGTGATCACTCTGTATCATGTACATATTGCAACGTATTTTACTATATATTTTTCATGATTCTCTATATCAATAGTTTTGCAACCTTTTTAGGTAATTGTTTTGGATTTTCTGATGAAGACACCCATATTCGGTGTCGAAAGCAGTTCAAGTTAAATCTTGTTATAACGCACTGGCTGTATTATACAGATCATATCCTTGCACGGTTGCTGCCTCACAGCCATGTTTTAAGTTGTAATACATAAAGCTGTAAAATATGGGAGAGCAATGTATTAATGTCAGATTTGCCGTTTTATCAATGTTTCATTAACACTTTAAATTTGTCGTATATTACTATCCAAATGTTGCTTAGTTCATTTCTTCTGTACCCTTGCATCCATAGTTAAGTGTCCTGTCAAGATTGTTTAAGTGAAGGGTCTGACGCCATATGATTCCCGTAAATTAATCTTAAATTATTGTTTGGATCCTGCAATTTGAATGAAAATGCTGTGAGACAACGCGGCCATTTGGATGCACTTTTGATAACTTTTCTTATATCTTGACCAAACTTTTTATTTTTCGAAAACCATAAGCATTTCGACTTTCCGTAGTTTTCAAGGACATTGTTATGTCAGTCATATGGAATTGTTCAATAGGTATATTGTATCCCACTTGTTTCGTGACAGAGAATGTTGACGTGATACCACATATCTAATTAACGATTTTCCATGACAGACGCAACATGACGGAAAGACGAAATGTGTAATGTTGTTGGAAAAAATAAAAAGTGTGGTCGAGACAAAAGAAAAGTTATTATTGTTTCGAGTTTACTATGTGAAAATTCAAGGATCTCCTCGGCTGATTATTCATACAACACATGATCAATTTCGAAATACACATTCTATCATCAGGTGTATTCAGGAAATTTAGTAATGATTTAATGGAAAACGAAACCGATACTAAGTGATATCCCACTGTACCCTTTACCATGTGGAAAAAATCATGGAAATCTGTGCGAAAATTCGTATTTGGTTGTATTTTCAGTTTTCGTTTCAAATGTAATCTGAAAAATATAAGCTTCTGCATACGTTTACTTGCACCATGTTTGGAAATGTCTGTTTTCGTTCACTCAATAGAAATGTGTTTGATTTCCCAGATGCATCTGATGACACGACGTCATGTGACTGATCAGCGCCAATAAAGAAATACCTGAAGATAAGATATCCAATGATAGAATACTTTGCTGCTGAGTGTCCCTAAAGTGCGACAGCTAACAACGATGGAAAGATAAAAATATACTCTACAGATTCTTTCTATTTGCACATTTGTATGTGAAAGCTTTTATATTTTTACCAAGTTTCTGGAGGTAAGAATCTCAAAACAATACCCAAATAACAGAAAAACTGCTTTACTTGAACGAACAGAGGTTTTTCAACCGTTAATATGACAAAAATGTGCACCGCTCTGTGACAGAGTCGCTGAATCAAGTTCCCTGAACATCGATACCGGTAGGAGGCCGCTCTTCGCTGTCGACTGCCGGCTGCAGGGAGAGCTTGGCTGCCGCGGCCAGCGCAGCCCTCAGGTGCCTCCTAGCGCTGTTGAGCGCCACCTGCACATCCAGCTCCGTGAAGTACCCTCCGCCACTGACCTCGCCATGGCCGCCCCCGCCCCCGCCGCCGCCTCCAGCCCGTAGGGCGTCCCGCAGCCTCAGCAGCCTCCGCGCCAGCAGCTCCACCTCTGCTTGCAGGAACGTCCGCCGGGACCTCTGCTCCCCCACCCCCTGAGACATCACGCCAACCATCTTCCTCTCCACTTCCAGCAGTAGCCGTTTCTGTTCCTCCGTCACTTCTCTGGAGGTTTCTGCGGCGTCAGAGCGGTACGACCGCACAGACCTTTCCACATTTTCGAGACGCGAACTGATGGCTTCCAGTGTCTTCGAGAGGTGCTTGGAGGTCCACACGTCGGCCCCTGTGTGGGCGTCCTCCGGCGGTTGCGACTCTGGGAGGCTGGAAACCCTGGAAGCCGGCCCACACCGCCTGGATGTCCAGAAGGTGCCCGAGCCGCGTCCTGAACCGCGTGGTCCACTTGCGGGACCGGGAGAAGTCGACCCGGCGTCGCCGATAAAGGCGTCGACTGCGTCGAACAGTGCCACCAAAGCAACGCGTGGGAGCCGCTTGGTGGATGGCTTGTTCCCTTGCAGTAGTCGACGTTTCACGTGACGAATCTCCTTCCAGACGCTTTCTTCTATTTCCGATGGCATTGTGGAAAATTCGGTAGCACATAGCTCGTCAGGCTCTTCAGTTTCTGTAGGGCCTTCGCCTGTTGTGTGCGTCATGGACACAGCCTCGAAATGTTCAGGCTCGTCTTCATCCGACAATGTTGGTATGGTACTGTCACCTCCAGCAGCAGCGTCTGTGTCACATTCCTTGCTTCTGGACAACGATTCACAGGTTTCACTGAAGACAGCCAGCGAGAGGGCATGTTCCATCTCCAGTCTACAACATTTTTTCTCAATAACGTCGACTGCAAGTTCGTGATCCGCGACACTGTCGATATCTCCCTCTATGCCTGAACAATACGGGAGGTTATTGTCACCTGCCATGGCTCCAGTGTGACATTCCGACGTTTCTCTGGAGAAAGCTGGGGAATAAGTTCCATCCAGATCCAGTCTAAAGCATTTTTTCCCAATAGGAGGTTTGTGGTCAGAAAATGTATCAGCGTCTGCTTCCAAGTCTGAGCAGGAAGGGGCAGTACTGTCGCCTGCAGTAGCTCCAGTGTGACATTCAGAACTTCTGGGTGTCTCACACGTTTCGCTCGAAAATACTGGAGCGTAAGCTTCTTCTACTTCCAGTCTACATTTCTCCTCCATAATGCCAGGTGGAGGTTCACGATCTACGACATCGTTACCTGATTCCCTAGCTTGGGAAAATCTTGAATGCCCAGATATGGTTTCATAGATATTACATTCTGCGGCATGTGATGGATCTTCTTTCCCCGCGGTTGCTGAGGGCCCCACCAAGGTCGCAGCGTCTGTTGTTGAGCTCCACCGCGTTCCCTTCACAGCAGTCTCTGTCTCTGCACAAAGAAAAAACAGTACGTATCATCCATGGCAATATTTAAAACAGCAAAATTCAAATGTGTTAATTAGTCAACTTAAAATTAGAGAAGTACGCGAACATTTGTCTGACGTGAAACGTGAGAACGATAGGCAGCGATCGGACGTACGAGCTCCAACATTTCTGATCTTCCCGCCGTTATCATTTCGCTACATCTACATCTACATGACTACTCTGCAATTCACATTTAAGTGCTTGGCAGAGGGTTCATCGAACCACAATCATACTATCTCTCTACCATTCCACTCCCGAACAGCGCGCGGGAAAAACGAACACCTAAACCTTTCTGTTCGAGCTCTGATTTCTCTTATTTTATTTTGATGATCATTCCTACCTATGTAGGTTGGGCTCAACAAAATATTTTCGCATTCGGAAGAGAAAGTTGGTGACTAAAATTTCGTAAATAGATCACGCCGCGACGAAAAACGTCTTTGCTTTAATGGCTTCCATCCCAACTCGTGTATCATATCTGCCACACTCTCTCCCCTATTACGTGATAATACAAAACGAGCTGCCCTTTTTTGCACCCTTTCGAAGTCCTCCGTCAGTCCCACCTCGTAAGAATCCCACACCGCGCAGCAATATTCTAACAGAAGACGAACGAGTGTAGTGTAAGCTGTCTCTTTAGTGGACTTGTTGCATCTTCTAAGTGTCCTGCCAATGAAACGCAACCTTTGGCTCGCCTTCCCCACAATATTATCTATGTCGTCTTTCCAACTGAAGTTGTTCGTAATTTTAACACCCAGGTACTTAGTTGAATTGACAGCCTTGAGAATTGTACTATTTATCGAGTAATCGAATTCCAACTGATTTCTTTTGGAACTCATGTGGATCACCTCACACTTTTCGTTATTTAGCGTCAACTGCCACCTGCCACACCTTACAGCAATCTTTTCTAAATCGCTTTGCAACTGATACTGGTCTTCGGATGACTTTACTAGACGGTAAATTACATCTACATCTAGGTGATGAGGAATGGAGCTATATGTTACCCGACTTCTTCTATCGAACAGTCTTGGAGCATTAACAATGAACCTCACCATGTTACAAAGGGACTCTCTTTTACCGCCTGCGACCTCTGTTTTCTGAGCATTTCCTTGGCGTTCTCGCATATATTAATCGAATCCGCTGTGGAACACGCTGCTCTCCTTTCGAGTTTGTTTACCGCCTCTACTAATGCTGCCTGATAGAGAAATATTTAAGAATTTGCTTAACAGAAAATGCGAATGAGAGTTGCACTCATAGAACCACGAAACAAGGACCTAACAACGCTTAGGAAAAATAAGTACCTTGGAGTGTGGAGACCTGGATTATGTACCATGCTTCAGGGATTCGCCAACAACCAGAATTTATGTTACGGAACAACTAGGCATAGAAACTGACGCGAACAAGATCATTGTACTCGTCATTGCTGACAAGGATTGTCTTGACAAAATACAGACACTCATGTAATTAGCAAGGGAGATGATAGAAGCTCCTAAAGAGCGGTTTTATCACAAAGAAACTCTAATTATGGCTTGTTTAGATCCTTGTTGAGTGTTTTAACTATAGCATATAAGTTTTTTTCAGCTTTTCGTGCCTTCGGTTTTCAATATTTCAGCTGGAGTTTACTTCACTTGTCATAGGGAATTAAGAGACTTGCGTGCTATTTTACACAGCAACATAGTTAAGTATCCAAATGTCAGCAAAATAGGGAAATCCACGATTTTTCATGTGCCATACTATTTTGTTGCTTTTTAAATTCTGAGCAGAAACAACAAGTAAATCATCTACATCATAATCACCCATTTCAGCTGATCTGTTCCTCCCTTGTTCATTCAATACGACACAAATTTGTCTTATTTGTTCAGTGATAGTCCTCTTTCCGTTAGGACGTACTATAGGGCTTTTTTTATCACAAAGAATCGCACATAGGATCTCCTTCGTCCATCTCACATCATTTTATGTTATTTTATGTGCTGCCGATTAGCAATTCGCTTTCGAATAGTCACTATTATCTGTCCATGTACTACTTCCCGTTATTCCCTTTTTGTTTTTCATTCGTTTTTGTTATGTATAACACGTACATTTCCATTGTTCGCTCGCTAGTCCTTAATTTTTAGACTGTTTGAGCATTTGAAGCGCATAACGTAACGTTTTGCAAGTTGCTACTGGCAATATACACTAGCGGTAGACTTTATGTTAAAGACACGATGGAAATTAACTCTTGAATAAAGCATACAGTTCTTCAAATGAGCCGATAACGTATTATACTCTCATTTTTATTTATTCATTGAGGCATTAAGCCGCATGGTGTGGTGAATTGTAATAAGTAAGCAAATTAATCAACTGCTTCTGTAGCTTCATCAATAATGGTTACCATGTTCCTATAGGCCTATTTATTGTACAATACTTTGATCTGTAAATAATTATCAGGCTTCCTGTATATTTATTCTGTTCATAACTTCTATCGCATTTTAGAATTCATTGTTCTAGGGCCTAAAACAAACTAAACTACGTCGTCCGGTAACAGAAGATGGTTCACTCAAGTCTTCTTAAGCATATTTCTTGTTCAATACATTTTAGTACTCTGAAGACATCTTTCAAGGCTGCAACAAACTGTCTTGATCATATTGAGCCCTCATGTCTCCAAGTCCTTACCCAATTGTGAACTGTTCTCAAAGTTTTACGTAGTGGAATGGAAACAGCATATCTTTCAATAAACAGGGCGATATTTGCGTTCATTTTATTGATCGTTATGTTATGGTATTTCTCTGTCTTAACACTGTAAATTTCTCTGTAAAGTGTACCAAAATTAGCTTTCCCAGCAGTAAAATTTAACAACTCCGATCAAAGATACAGGTGTATCGCGTAAGGATGATTTGAGGTGCATCACGCACCGTTTTCCCTGTACCTCCCCCATACTGAGAGTGACGATTTGTGCAAAGCACTTGCTCCCTGTCTGAAGAACTGCCTTACGCAGAGCTCCCGACATCAGCGAGCTACATTGCCCGGCGCCACTCGGGCGCGCGCCACGCTCTCCGCCCAGTTCCGTACACGCTACTGCCATGCAGGCAAGGTGACGATCACCGCCTGGTTAAGTTGCCGCTCGTTGCTACGTTAGCTCACTGGCCAGCTCAACAGTCATCCACTTAAAAGAGCACACTATTCACTTTGCAGCGCTCTACGTGGTGCAGAACTGCTACTAGCTTGTCACGTGACTCTCCGTTGTTGACGTGAAGTCACGACAGCGAATTGTACGCGCCAGGCAGTTCCAGGGAACAATCCCAACAAGAGCGGTCGACGTGGAGACGTGACAGAATGGTACAAAGCAACTTTCGTGTTTGGTGGTGCCCGTACCACACTTCCATCTACGTACACACTCCGCACGCTACCGCAAGGTGCGTGGCAGAGGGTACCCTGTACCACCAAAAGTCATTTCCTTTCCTGTTCCAGTTGCAAATAAGGCGAAGGCAAAATGACTTTCTATATCCCTCCGTAAGAGCGCTACTTTGTGTCATTTAAATTCGTTGTCCTTTTGGGAATAGGGCGCTGCAGCAGTTGATTCGATCTGCAGTCAGCTTCAAATGCCGATTCTCTAAATTTTCTCATTAGTGTTCCCCGAAAAGAGCGTCGTCTCCCCTCCAGAATTTCCCATATGAATTCACGAACTATCACTATAACAAAAATGGTTCAAATGGCTCTGAGCACTATGGGACTTGGGACTTAACATCTGAGGTCATCAGTGCCACAGAACTTAGAACTACTTAAACCTAACTAACCTAAGGCCATCAAACACATCCATGCCCGAGGCAGGATTCGAACCTGCGACCGTAGCGGTCATGCAGTTCCAGACTGAAGCGCCTAGAACCGCTCGTCCACACCGACCGGCTATCTCTATAACACTTGCGTGTTGTTCAGACCTACCGGTGACAAATCTGGCAGCCCGCCTTTGAATTGCTTCGATGTCTTCTTTCAATCAGAGAACTTACGGATCCAAAATACTCTAGCAGTACTGAAGAATAGATGGCACTAGAGTCCTATAAGCCGTCTCCTTTACAGAGGAACCACACTTTGCTAACATTCTAAGGCCGAAGATGGCATAAAATTTCAGTCCCTACTTTGCCGATTTTGCAGGCATGAATTGGATGAAACTACAGCGACCTCGAAAGGGAAGCAGCATTTCATCAATGGCCACAAGTTATCGCTGGGAGTAATTGTTTTTATACTTTCAAAATCCCTGTAAAACTCTCTAATGCAGGCTGTTCCAGCTCGTCGGCTCCGTTGTGAGCCCCAGGGAGCCGTGTCGCTCGCTGTGACCATTCAAGTGGGCCAGCACGTGGCACGGCTGGCTGAGGTAGGCGGCAAGGCAAGCGTTTGATGTGCCAGTTGCGTCTTACAAGATTGACAACCTCATACTCTTAGCTGCTAAGACGTGGTGACATGCTACACCAGGAAATATGATGTTCAGGAAATAATAAGAAACAACTGTTTTACAAGAAATTGCATACTAAATTTATTGGGCCTCTGTAGCTTCACATTGTCTTTTCATTACAAGATCGGAAATATCAGGCGTCAAAATGTTCGCAGCGTTAATGCGGAGGATGGCCTTCATTGTTGCATCCTGAAGAAACGATCGTTCCTTACTTTTTACTCTTTTCATTGCTGAGGAAAGCTGCTCACAACAATACGTAGATCCAAACATGCACATGATCTGAGCAGCATTGTTGTGAAGCTTGGGAAATGTTTTTTGCTGTAATGAACGATACCATCGTGACAAATCCAATGTGCTGTGGTACCTCTCTTTCAACAAAGTTGAATTTTGCAAATCAATTATCTCCAATTGAAGTGACGGTGACAAGTTATGTGGGGGAACTGAAAAAGGGGTGCTGAACACCTTAAGATCCATTTCCAAACTAGTGAGGTCTCGGAATCGTGTTTCAAACGACGTGATGAGCTGCTTTAACTTTGCTCGGTAATCGCCGAAAGCAGTACCTTCAGGTAGTTTTAAAGAAGGAAGACGATTGAAGAACGTTAAATGTCCATTACTCATCTGCCTCTCAAATAAACGTAACTTTTCCATGAACGCTTTGATGTGGTCGTGCATGTCAACGATTAGCTGCCCTTTGCCCTGCAGTGACAGATTTAAATTATTCAGATGCATAGTTGTATCAGCTAGGAACGCCAGGTCTGATATCCATTTTATATCTTTCAGACAGCGCATTTCTTCCCCTTTCATTTGGAGAAAAATAGATATTTCCTCACGAATGGCAAAGAAAACAACAAGAACTTTTCCCCGACTCAGCCAACGAACTGTACTGTGGTAAGGTATATCCCCATACTCCCCTTCCATATCTTTCAGGAAGCCTTTGAATTGGCGATGATTCATACCGTGACGCCGCACAAGATTCACACACTTCACGACATCTTTCATTTCGCCACCTAGCTCTACTGTTTGAGCAGACAGTGCCTCTTGGTGAATAAAACAATGAAGAGTCAAAATGTCTTTCCCGAATTCGTCCCTGAGTTTATTTTTCAAACGAGAAGCAAAACCTTGGTGACGCCCGATCATTTGTGGTGCACCGTGTGTCGCTACAGAATGGAGCTCATCCCACGGCAAATTCATATTGTCCATTGATTCATAAACAGCTTCAAAAACGTCACGTCCTGTTGCGGTGTAATCGAGTGGTACCACATCCAAGAGTTCTTCAGTTACTTGCAGCTCCATGTCGACACCACGCACAAAGACTGCAAGTTGAGCACAGTCGGTGCTTTCGTCAAGCGCTTGCGAAAATGCAACAAAACTCCGCCTTTTTCCTGAGCTGTGTCTCTAAATCCGCTGCCATGTCCAGGATTCGACGAGATATTGTTTGCTTCAACAGGCAAACCCCTTGAATTGCCTGCACCTACACTGGAAACAAACATTCTGCAACTGCTACCATGCACGATTTTACGAGTGGTCCCACCGAAAACGGCTTGCCACTTGTCGCAATGATGTAAGCGACCCTGTAGCTTGCTCGAATTGCAGATTCAGTAGTGTTTTCTCCGCTCTCATTCACCTGAAAATTATAAGCGCATTACAGAACAGGAACTATGTTGCATGTTTTGATACCGTACGTATTACGAAACTGTTTTTGAACTTACATCTCCTGGTATGTCGTGAAGACGTGTGTAATGTCGTTGTAATTGTACCTCTTCGCAGAATTAAATACTTTATGACATACAAGTCATTGCGGACGACCATCCCTCTCAATGAATAGAAAGGTATCCTCCAATAGAGGTACAGGGCTCCCGCGGCTAGTCGTAGCTGTCACTGAACACGGATTATTGCGTCAGTTGCGGCTGCATGCGGCCAGGGGCAGTGAGTTAGAGATGGGCAAAACTGTTCTTTTCAGAGATCGGATCAGAACTGTTCACTCCATGAAATGAACTAGCTCTTTTTCGTGACTCACCACTCATTCACAATAGAAAATAAATGGAAGGCACATTTCCCTTTAAACTTGGTTTATTCCAGTACTATACCTGTATTTTGATCTTATTTGATCCTATTTTGAAGTAACACAGATAATGAGTAAGAATTTTGTATTGTTTATTGAAATTTCCACGATGTGATAAAGTTTTTGATTATTGATTTATTTTGCACTATCATGGTTTTTGGGTGATCAGAAAATGTTGTAACTTGAGATTTACATTAACAATATATTTGGCTATAATGTATTAAAATTTCATTAACCTCATACAAATACATCGCATGCCATATATTTTTAAAGTGAACGTTTCCTTCCGAAGACGCCTAAAATCGCAAAATCCGTACCAGAATAAGAAAAAAAATATAAATTTGACTGTAAGACTAAAGTGCTGCATATAGCCTTACGCAGAATAAAACAAGGAAAATATTGGTGTATCACATTTTGCGATACGTTTATCGGTTCGCTCGTAATTAAAGCGTAAATTCGAGTGTCCATAATAAAAATCCTATAGTACGAGGAGTCGTCAGGAACCTAATCTGAACAGTTTAAACAAATAAAAATAAAATAACAACAAATGATGTATACATAACATAATAATGTAATATACATAGCGGTATTACTACGAAGAACAATATCCAGTAGAGACGAACTCCGATGCAGAAGCGCTGAGTCAAGCAGGTCGAGCTGCGAGCTGTATTACTGCGTGAGCTAAGACCGCAGACACCAGAGTGACACCTGAGTTGCTTTGCTCAACGCTCTGGCTAGAGTCGAGAACGGTGGGGTGAGCATTGAGCGGGCGAGTTCCGAGGGTGGGGGGAGCGGTGAACGGCCACCAGTCACCCGCTCCGAGACAAATCGTCCATTCTCTTGCGAGCAGGTTGTTGCAAGTAGTTCTTATGTTCTCCGCTAGGAGGCTCTGTCCTGTTGCTCGCATCAACTGCCCAGAGGGCAGGAAGTGTGACTGAAACGATCGCTGACAGAGTGCGATGCTAAGTTAAGCTGCGCCAGACACTGCACGCGGCAGAGGACACACAGAGACGGCACGGCATATGTGAAACACAAAATCCAATGGGGCACTGCACAATGCAGGCAGCCAAGGTAGAAGCAGGGCAGAGGCCGGCGCTGGCTGTGTTGTGTGGCGTGCACTGTGCTCTGACCAGCAGAGGCGCCGCTGATATGCTCCATCTCTCTCTCTCTCTCTCTCTCTCTCTCTGCCGTGGGAAACGTTTGGAGCTACCGTTCTTTTTTTCTGAATCACTGATTGTTCACGCCTTTGAAAGATTCAACTCTATGAATTAGTTCAGGAGCGGATCCCCCATCTGTACAGTGAGTTTGCTTTCCCCCTCCACGCGGGCTCCGAGCTGCCGCAGTGAGCACTCCGCCTCCCTGAGCTCGGTTGGAACAGCCTGCTCTAATGGCTGACAATTTATTATACTTTTCTCGTATTCCCCTGGTTGCCCGTTGATCAATCCTGATACTTCTCAGCAGGAACATAAATATATGAAAACGCAGCTCGGCAAGCCATCATCTTTGTACTATTAAGTTTCCAAGCACTTCGGGAATTGGCGCGGCTACTTTCGTTGAGCGAGATCAGGAACAGAACTCCACAAAGAGCTATCATTTCCGAAGAAGAAGTAAACCTATAATCTCAGTCCCTCGTATACAAATTGTATATCTCTGTTCTGAAATATATAGGATTGTGTACCCAACAATTTTATCAGTCATATTTTTAAGAATGAATCTCATGAACACGTCCAGATTCGAGGAAATATTTCTGCCCGAGCCTGGTAATACAGTTTTTTAATGTTTTCTGACGTAAAAACGGTAATCGTTGCCTTGAATTTCATATAAGGGATCGGAATGTTCATCCCCGGAGTGTTCTAAGTCGCTGCTGTGCTAATACATGTTCACACTTTCTCCCTTCCGTTCTTTTCATGGTGAAGTCGCATGGAGGCTCTAAAGTCTTCATCTTCGTCCTCAGGCCCCACGAAGTATTTGAGATATAACTTCATCATATATATTGTACCTATTCCCAGAAAAGCAAAAGGCAGCAAAGAAGTAATTACGTGCACTGCACTAATCGCGATGTGTAGCGACGGTTGGCACAAACGACGGTAAAAGCAATGGGAGGTACGACAAAGTAAATACGTACATGTTCCTTCGCGCGCGGTATGGAGTGCCGCTTGTGCGATGTTTTCAGCGCAACGGATAGTTTCTCAATGATTATACTGGGAAACAGGAGACAGTCACGTGCAATACTCTGGGGGGAAGGGTGGTCCTGGGAATTTTTATAAACACAAAGCGAGGGAACTAAGGACTAACACGTAATTCCGCGGACACCGGAGCTGCGTCACTCTCTGCCGCTACGCGGTATTTATAGGTGAAATTACTTGTCTCAGAGTCATCTACATCGCCTCGGCGGGTTTTAAACGTTAATAAGAATGACGCTGTGTTATAACGTGTATCACAGGCTACCTGAGGGATCATATCTGATCACCACAAAGAAACTAAAATGAAAACATAAAAAAACACGTTTGATATTAATACGGAGCACTTGACGGCAACTTCTGTTTATAGCTTTCTACGTACTTATTCACTGTTGAGACTCAGTGCAGTAATTACTTTTCTATGACCTTTTATGAGGGATTTTGCCGCCCTACCACGCAAAGAATCCTGTTCGCACCTGTGTTTGATTTAAGGAAAGTAGAAAGCTGAAAGTTCAGTCATTTGCTGTGCTACTGAAGAACTTCCTTTATGTAAATGAAGTAAAGCTGCAGTCCATGTCGAACAAACTTTTCAGAAAAATTTTTGCACAAAAACTGAAAACCACAGATTTTGCTTCGCGTGTTTTTTCGCTGTGCAGTTATTCTCAAAAGATAACGATCAAATGACCTCACTTACGCAACTTGGATGTTGGGGACCTATAGTGTAACATGAAATCCGAACTGTTTCGTTTCTGGCGAATTCCCATATCACTGAAAAGTGAAAGCCAGGTTAAAACGCAATGTGAAAGAAAAACAGGGTTTGGCCGCTGTTTGAACCCGCAAACTTTCACTTTTCGTGCACATACCACGCCGCAAGACCACTAGGCCCGGTACGGAACTTCATCCGGCTTGCTGCTCTGTCGGTTCGCTCTTGCTCTCTAGAGTTGTGGTGGCTGTAACGTTAGGTGACAGTAGCATCGATTTAACATCGACATGGGACTTCCATTGATCATAATGCAGACGGTTTTCACGAAATATTAGTAAATTATATACATAACTCTGCTATGAGAGTCATTGTATTAGTCAAAACCTGATCAAAATCCGTACAGTAGTTCCCTAGATTAGCTCAAATATACAGACAGAAGCGAGCTTATGATCTGAAATATATAGGGAAGAGAAGAGAAAAAAAGAGATGACTAGAACGTTCATCAGAGTCGAGCTAGAATCTTCTCTCTGAAAATCATAAACTTACTGCAGATATTAGAAAATAACCACAGCCGCAACTATCTAATAATTTCCGTTTTTGGTAACATGTAGGACTATTTCGAGATATACCCAGACAACTACGAAACCTCACGTAAGGAAGGTATTCGCTGCGCATTCCTAAGACCAAATGGCGGTTAAAGCGAATCGATTTTGCTTCCCACTGAGACTTCTTGATGTTCTGGCAATGATTCATCTGTGACTGCAGCACTACACTCACAAAGCAAAAAATATTTTCTTTGCTGCGGATTGCAGAACTTTGCTCGAAGACACATAGATCCCAGCCGTTATTAACATAGCTAGTCCATTGTTAGTTGCCATTACAAAATCCACAACAAAAATCTTGGGAAGAAAGTAGAATTTTTGTCTGAATCAATGACTATGCTAACATAAAATACAGGGTGTTGCAAATATTTTATTTATAGCGGACTGCAGAAATTTGCTCGAAGACAAACAGATCCCAGCCGATATTAATATATCTAATCCATTGTTAGTTGGCATTAAAACTCACCATGGGCAACAAAGGTCTTGGGAAGAAAGTGAAATATTTATATGGATCAAGAATTGTGGTAACGCAAAATGCAGGGTGCCGCAGAAATGTTACAACGAATTTCGAGGGGCTGTGTAGGGGGCCTTAAGGAACAAATCGAGAATAGGAACCCGCGTCCGGAAACGTCGCCCAATTGAATTACGGAACGTTCACGTTACAGGCGCCGGCGCCTGCCCCTAGCCTATCCTTTCGGCAGTAAATGTGATTTTGTACGCTGACCGTGGCCGGAACGTTTCGCAGTGTTGTTTGTTTCTCAGGGATGGCGACTAAATTGACACGATTGTCAGTGGAGAAGATGGAGCTACGTGTTTGTACAAAGACCTTGTCTTCCGTGAAAGCAATGTTCTCTTGCTTTAGTAAATGACAGCTCCAAACACGTGTTCCGACCCACAGTTCATTTTTCCCCGCACCCTCTAAAATGTCTAACGTTTTTCGGTATACAGGAGAAAAATAAACTGCAGATGGAAACTCGTGTCCGAAACTGTCATCCATCAACGCATCAGTGTATCACATTCATAAGAGACAAGGGCTGCCATCACAGCAGAGAGCCCAGTGGCGATTGTGGTAACCAGTCGCCTTCAATTTTGACACTGTAGCATCGTTGGATGACGTTTCCTATCCTTGGTTGGTTCTTCTAGACACCCTCTACAGCCTCTTCAACGTTGTCGTAACGTTTCTAGGACACTCTGCATAATGAAATAGTCAAATACTTACTGAAGACCACCACTGCAAGGGGCACACTTAAATATATTAAAATACTCCCATAAGAGGCAAAGAGGGCATTATCCGTACGAGTAATATGCCAGTAGGAAGACGAATATCAAGTGTAAAACGAAATACGTAAGTTAATTATGAACAAATACAAGCGGGAATTCCCTCTAAACCTGTTACCCATCAGATACAAATAATCTACTAAGATTTGACCATAGTACATTCTCCATCCATCTTCATCGAATACAACAATAATGCTGACTGCGAATATGGTGCAGTAACAATGGGAGATACAAATCACACTTTCTTAGCATGTAGCACGCATAAAAACCAGAAAACAGATTGCTTACAGCAGTTAATTATATTTTGTCAATGTTTACGCACTAATTCGACAATTCTCCTTCATCTTACCTTGCAAAATCCTACAAAATTTAGGAAACAGTAAAAGATGCTTCTATGACCTACATGTCAAAAGTTAACAATATTAAATTTTAAAAAGGAATACTGTGACCTGCTGGAAACAGTGGTGCTTTCTTCCACACTCCCTTTGTGTGTGATGATTAATCGCCGACAGAGCTTCAAGAGGGGAAGGGCATGGGTGGGTGCACACCATCTCTCTCTCTCTCTCTCTCTCTCTCTCTCTCTCTCTCTCTCTCTCTGTGTAATTCTTCTCACTGGTACAACCGTTCCCAGAGTTTGGATTCATTCGGGCCAACCGTTCAGATTGTTGCAATGTATACAAACTTTACTAGATATTAGTGATTTTTAGTTATGTCTGAATTTTTTGAAAGTAGGTAAAAAGACTTGGTCTAGTAGGAATCCTTGGGTAACAGAAGAGATATTGAATTTAATAGATGAAAGGAGAAAATATAAAACGCAGTAAATGAAGCAGGCGAAAAAGAATACAAACACCTAAAAAATTTAATCGAGATGAAGTGCAAAATGGCTAGGCAGGGATGGTTAGAGAGGGTGTAGAAGCATGTATCACATGTATAAATGCCGCCTACAGGAAAATTAAAAGAGACCTTTGGAGAAAAGGGAACCACCTGTATGAATATCAAGGGCTCAGATGGTAAACCAATCCTAAGCAAAGAAGGGAAACCACAATGGTGGGAGAGGTACACAGAGGGTCTATACAGGGCCGATGTACTTGAGAGCAATATTACGGAAATGGAAGAGGGCGTAGATGGAGATGAAATGGAAGATATGATACTGCGTGAGAATTTGACAGAGCACTGAAAGACCCAAGTCCAAACAAGGTCCCGTGAGTAGATAAAATTCCATTAGATCTACTGATAGCCTTGGGAGACCCAGCCATGACAAAACTCTTCCGCCTGGTGAGCAAGATGTAAGAGACAGGCAAAATACATTCAGACTTCAAGAAGAATTAAATTAAAATCCCCAGGAAAGCGGGTGCTGACATGTCTGAAAATTTGCGAACTATCAGATTAATAAGTCATGGATGCAAAATACTAAAACGATTTCTTTCCAAACGAATGGGAAAAGTGGTAGAAGCCGAACTCGAGGAAGATCAGTTTGGATTTCTTGGAAATGATGGAACACGCGAGGCAATACTGACCCTATGAAGATAGGTTAAGGAAAGGCAAATCTATGTTTCTGGCATTTCTAGACTTAGAGGTAGCTTTTGGCAGTGTTGACTGGAATACTCTCTTTCAGATTCTGAAGGTGACAGGTGTAAAATACAGGGAGCGAAAGTCTCTTTACAATTTGTAAAGAAACCAGATGGCAGTTATACGCGTCGAGGGGCATGAAAGGCAAGCAGTGGTTGAGAAGGGAGTGAGCCAGAGCTGTAGCCTATCCCTGATGTTACTGAATCTGTATATTTAGCAAACAGTAAAGGAAACAAAAGAAAAATTTGTAGTAGGAAAATTCATGGAGAAGAAATTAAACTTTGAGATTTGCCTACGACATTGTAATTCTGTCAGAGACAGCAAAGGACCTGGAAGAGCAGCTGAATGGAATGGACAGTGTCTTGAAAGGAGGATACAACCGGCCGGTGTAGCCGTGCGGTCTGGGCGCTTCAGCCTGGAACCGCGTGACCGCTCCGGTCGCAGGTTCGAATCCTGCCTCGGGCATGGATGTGTGTGATGTCCTTAGGTTAGTTAGGTTTAAATAGTTCTAAGTTCTAGGGGACTGATGACCACAGAAGTTAAGTCCCATAGTGCTCAGAGCCATTTGAACCATTTTTGGAGGAAATAAGATGAACATCAATAAAACCAAAACGAGGATAATGGCATGTAGTTGAATTAAATCAGGTGATGCTGAGGGATTGGATTAGGAAATCAGACACTTGAAGTAGTAGATGAGTTTTGCCGTTTGGATAGCAAAATAACTGATTATGGTCGAAGTAGAGAGGTTATACTGGCTATAGCAGGGAAAGCGTTTGTGAAGAAAAGACATTTGTTAACATCGACTGTAGATTTAAGTGTTAAGAAGTCTTTTCTGATGGTATTTGTACGGAGTATAGCCATGTATGGAATTGAAACATGGATGATACACAATGTAGACAAGAAGAGAACAGAAGCTTTGCAATGTAATGCTACAGAAGAATGCTGAAGATTATATGGGTAGACCACGTAACTAATGAGGAGGTACTGAATAGAATTGGAGAGAAGAAGAATTTGTGGCACAATTGACTAGAAGAACGGATCAGTTGGTAAGGCGCGTTCTGAGGCATCAAGGGATCACCAATTTAGTATTGGAGGGAAGCGTAGAGGATAAAAATCGTTAGGGAGAGCAAGAGATGAATACACTAAGCAGATTCAGAAGGATGTAGGTTGCAGTAGTTATTCGGAGATGAAGAGAATAGAGCAGCACGGAGGGCTGCATCAAACCAGTCTCTGGACTGAAGACCACAACAACAACAACATGTGAAACTGTATGAATAACTGTATATATCTGAGTGGTGTCCGTTGTGTAGGACTTCTCTCACGTAACAGACATCACTCGTGATGACATGAAATATAGGAAGGGGAAAAGATAAGTGTGGGAGGGAAATCAGTGATGGGCAGACACACAGAGCGAAAGTTGAAAATTTGTGTCAGAATGGCCCTCGAACCAGGATGTACCGCTTCTCTTGAGCAGTTGCCTTAACTGCCCTTTTCTACCCTAACAGCGAAGGAGCGTAACGATTATCTGTGGTGGGGGACCGAAGTGGGCAGAGATCTCAGCTGACACAGGTGACGAGCACTGTGTCAGGTTATGAAATTATGGAAGCGGTCTAGAATGAGAACCGCCTTTTTTTCCGGCTGTGCTCAATGGGGTAGACTTCAATAACTAATTACGGCTCCTGAACACTGGGGCATGACAAGAAATGGACACAAAAGAGGAGGAATAAAGAACAAAGCAAAGTAAGGTAATATAGGAGGCATAGCATGCAAGTCTTCAAACACGCCTCCCGCTCACTGGCTGGGACTAGGATGGTGAGCTGTGCTATTTCGAAAAGTGTGCTTTCCGGTGTGCCCCAACTTGGTGGGGAGGGGGATCGTAAAACACACTGTATAAGTAATCTGCAAATTATCCGCGTTAGTATGGCGTCCGATCAAGTGCGGTATGAGGATCCAAAACACAGTACCAAAAGTTGAGCTTTGCTTGCCAATGAAGATATGGGCATAAGTCAGGCACTTGAACCATGTGATAGCGTGGTGCTTGGTGAGTGGAAAATGCGTGTCCTCTGCGAGGAGAAGGAATAGCAGGCTGCCAGAATACATTTCACGGATTGCCAGACATCATCTGTCGACGGACAAGAGACACAACGCTCATCAGTGTCTTCGCTGTGGCATTCAGTACGTATCGGTGGTTCAGAGAGTCCAATACGATGAAGTCGCTGGTTTGTCAGGCATTTTTTACTGACGATATCATGCCACAGGTCTTCTGCATCGATTGTAAGGAAGGGCACATGCATGTTCACTTGCACCATTGACCAACTGATATCTGGGCAGGGGTTCTCCAGTGTATTGCATGGGAGGGGCGTACATTGCAGAAACAAACAACTTGTTATTCTCTTTCACTTGTGATGCATGCAGTCATATGGACATCACACACATTACTAAGTTCGACAAAGTAGTTCGATATATGGGAAAGTGTTGGGGTAATGTGGGTAACATTAAGCAGCGAGGCAGAGGAGGCCAGCATAAAAACCTCCAAGAGGCAGCACATAAGGGATTTAAAGGGCCCACGCCAAAGCCTTGTCATAATAGTTAAGTATAAAGGAGATTACTTGGCTGTAGCATGAACGAGACCGAATCCTCCTGCAGAATGGTGGGGAGGGTGATGGAGTCTCAGCGGATCTTAAAGATGAATCCCGCCAATACGAAGGACCCAAAGGCCACCTGCAATTGTCGTCCTATAACTGTTGGCAGACGGAAAATTTGGGCGAAGTCTACCAACTTGGGTGCGACCTAGGTGTTCACGTGCGTCACTCACTGGAGTGGATTCATGCTGTGGTGGATGTGGGCTCGTATCATCGGAAGCAAATGACAATAGGTGTATGCCTCTGTGTGGTGGTATGTCCAGTAAATGTGACATCCAGGTAACAGAGTTTGCACGCTTTCAGAGTGCCTCAATTTTGGAAGCCACCACCAGTGTTCATTGTCACTGATTTGGCCACGCTCACGATGTTTCCCAAGTTTCTTCCATACTGTTGGATCCACATATGCCGTTATGTATTTCTGTGGGCGTATATGCCAAGAGAAGGACGTCATCCGCATACGCCACGCAACGAAACGTACGTCTGCAAAGGGTGAGTCTTGTAGTCCAATAAGAGGTTCGAGGGTGACTGCAAGCAGCATAATCGACAAAGGACAGTCCTGTATGGCAGAACGCCATATTGTAATTGGTCTACAAGTGATCAGTTAACTTCAATACTTGATGTGGCACTGGTAAGCAGGCGTCGCAGGGTGTCGACGAATGGCGAAGGGAAACCCGTATGCGTCGCTACCGATAGAAGGAACTGGTGTCGGGTCCTATCAGAGGCACTGTCGTAGTCGATTGATACCAATGTTACATATCCTGATTCCCGTAGAAGATATTTTGCAATTTCACTGAAGTAAATGTGAAGAAATAGTCTCCTCCATTTTTCAGAAATGTATATACCCGAGTGGTGTCTGTTCTTTCAGGTATGTCTGATGGAACAGACACCACTCACATGTACATATTTCTGAAAAAAAAGAGGGCTCGGCTCTTCGACTCTTTCTTCTTAGAAAATACTGCTGAATGATATAGCCTGAGCTGTGTTTCCTTTCCCACTGGAACTGACGGAACAGGAAAACACTAACATAAAACAAGTTTATAGTAGAACACTTGATAAATTATATAAATGTTCATTCAATAGTGAATAGACTTTCTAGCAATTACGCTCAAAAATCCGTTCATTGTAACTTGTCTGATCACAGTTAAGTGATATAATAAAAATCAATAGGAGCAGTTATTTAACAAAGATCAGAAAGCAGCCTAACAGGAGGTTGACCGGAGCTATATGTATATGGTGATCGATGTCATTTATACTAGGGCGCGCTGAATAATAGCGCTTCCGAATTTTTCATTCTGTTTTCAGTATCGGTTGAGGTTTTACAAGTATTGCATATTACCAGGTCGACTAATCTCGCTTCGCTGACGCAAGTTGCAACCTTTCACCGCCAGAGGGCTCTGAATTGTAGCGTCTGACATGGGTGTGTATAACGTAATTATGTCTTGTGCATGAGACACAGCGTGTTATAATCGAGTTTCTAACCGTAGAGTTCGTCCACACATGGAGCACCGTCTACTTCAGCATGACAATGCCAGAACACACGCAAGAGCTGCGACTCTGCAGCAATCCGGTGGATTGCGTTGACTGTCATCGATCGTCCTCCATACAGTCCCAATTTGGCCCCATCCGAATTTTATCAGTTTCGAAACCTTAAAGAACATCTTCGAGGACTTCACTTTTATAGTGTTGAAACGGTGAACGTAGAGGTGAGGCTGT
The DNA here is from genome assembly GCF_023864275.1 of Schistocerca cancellata. Lineage (NCBI taxonomy): Eukaryota > Metazoa > Arthropoda > Insecta > Orthoptera > Acrididae > Schistocerca > Schistocerca cancellata. The sequence goes on along the minus strand of NC_064631.1, from coordinate 78,708,121 downwards.
GGGTCGTCAACAAAGTTAAACATTCTACGGTGACAGTATAAACGGAACGGTCTTTCTTTGGGAGAAATGTGTTCGTCGCCAGGCTGTATATGTTGAGAAACAAATATATAGAAATGAAGAATAAAGATGTAGAATGGTAATAAATTTTGCTTCGTTTAAAAAGTTTTAGGAGTTACGTCATAAATTCGGAGGTATCACTTCTCAGCACGTCCTCTTATATTTAATGAATTTGCAGGTAGTTTTATATTAGGCTTTGAAACGGGCTTTCCTAAATCAACAATAAAATATAACACCAATAAGATATCCAAAAAGCCATGAATTACAAAAGGACAGTGGAAAAGATCGAACCGATTTCACATTACAAGAAATACTGTGCAAAACCCAAACAGTTACACACGTATTCTTTTTCTGACAGTTTCCTCTCACGTACATTCCTTGCCAGATTAGAGAAACAGACAATGTAAGACTGTTGAGTACAAGGTGCGTTTCCGATAGCGCCGACCATACGTAGAAAAGTTCAGAAAGCTGAAAGTAATACAAACCTGCTACACGATTCGCACAGCAGTCGATTTGGGCGATTTACCTTGATTTACTGCACAATCCCGTCTGAAGTTTAACTTAAATGATGACGTCGATAGTAGCAATTAACGTAATCCAAGTCACTTTGGGAAAAGAAATCGATAAGATAACCTTCAGCATAAAATAGCTGAGTATTTTGAATTAAAAAAACTCTACCTTTTCAGGCTGATACAGAAATATCTGTAATAACTATGTTAACGAAACTTAAACTAATCTGAATTAAACTAATCAGAATCTATGACAATATATTAATAATTATCTTCTGTGCTACTAAAGCCAGACACCCTCTAAGAAATCCAATGCTATCCTCATATCTCTTAAGGTAAAACACAACGGAGGATGCAGACCTAAGATTAATCATGATGATATATAGTCTCATCACACAGGTTAACCACTTATAGCACTTATTGAAATTACTGGGAATACTAGAAACGGTAATTACACCAATAAAACAGGCACATACTAGAAATGGCAATTACACCACTAAAACAGGCACAGAAATAATAAGTATAGGCTATACGTTTACATCGATGGCCTTAACAAGGAGTACACACGGTAAAACTTCGCAACTACCAGACAGCCGTTCGCACAGGGGTGCTCCGCGTAGTTCAGATACCAGCTTTAACTAAGGTTGTCATTAGCATCGCGGAAATAGAATGACTGATACTGAAAAAATATTTGAATCCTGGGTAAAGCGTCTATCTACACGTGTAATATCTCAAGAAAATGGCTCTGAGCACTATGGGACTTCTTGAGGTCATCAGCCCCTAGAACTTAGAACTACTTAAACCTAACCAACCTAACGACATCACAGACATCCATGCCCGAGGCAGGATTCGAACCAGCGACCGTAGCTGTCGCACGGTTCCAGACTGTAGCGCATAGAACCGCTCGGCCACCCCGGCCGGCTGTAATATCTCAGAACTGGGCTCATTACCATAACGATACAATTCAATCGCACGAAAACCACTGCTGAAGATATACAGCCGAATGTATATTTCACGATCACACTAAAAAAAATCGTACCTAGAACGTGATAAAGCTAACCGACACCCAAAACAATTGTAAGGCAAATTCTGGTTTCCCATTGGCAACCACAGGGACTACATAAAGACAGAAGATCAACGCTCATTGGATCATGTCCAAACGACTGAAAGGTAGAAATCTGAAACACATAGACACTAACAAGAGAACAGACACATAGTGTAGAGGATGGTGAAGGTTCGGGAAGATAGAAAGAACCCGGAGCCTGAAGATAACTGACGATTCTATGCTTCCATAAAAAAATGTCTTTTTAAGTAATTAAGGCTAGAAGGATTGCATGTGAAAGTACCTGGTCTAAAATGTTGACCAGAGGAAACCATAACAGAAAAGTTTCACGATATATTTGTTTGCAATTTAATAACAGGTATGACTTCAGCCTGGCTTTTACGTTTTTGACACCTTGGCACACACTGGCGCCCTGAAATCTTGATCTGCATGAAGCAACGCCATTCGTAGTAGTTAAATGTTGCGTTGATAATCAGGCTAACGTCTATACCACGGCCTGAGGCGGTCACCGCGGTGCTTCGCTACTGTTCATAGATTGGCAACGCGTCACTTTCGCCTAGCCGTTGGGATGACACTTTCAGGGAACCAAGGAGAGGCGAGGAAAGAGGCGCTGCTTATCTTGAGCCGGAACTGAAACCACTGTCTGCTAGTTTTCGGTGTATTTGTGAGTTTCGAGAGAAATAGTTTGTGATTATGGTAGCGAAATATATATATATATATTGGAATTATTTACGTATTTAGCTCTGCACAGCAAAATCGCCTATCTGTGCATGTCTCGTGGATTAACTGCAACGACACAAAAATGTGTCAATGTGGTGGTGAAATGGCTCTTAAAGAGTCAAAGGTTTGTGTGGATGGAATTATCAGGTAGTGCAGCAAAAACCGCCATTTTTCCAAGCGTTCTGTCAGAAATAGGTACTAATGTTCTGGGAACAACATGGTAACTGGTACTATTTTGAAACTTACCTATGTATGGGTTTATTAGTGTAAGTCAAAATTTGTCTCCCGAGAACTGGATCTGGTCAAGCAAATCGTGGTGGGCTGGTGGAAATTTTGTGGAGAAGTCTGTGCGGAAATCTGCCTCAGACAGAACGAGAAACTTTATGACGAAGGGCAGATTGTTGCGATTGGTCTATCTCAGGTCGGGAAGAAGCAGTCTTGGAAAATATCCGGTAATATCAGACTATTTCTCCGCATACAAATGTCTAAACAGCGACGGTTTCCAACATATTGCAGTCAATCACAAACTGACTTTCAAGGATCCGGAGACAGATGCCCATACAAAAACCATAATAGGAACATGGCCTGCCATTAAACGGTCCCTGTACAACACAAGACAGTGAAATACTTTTTTTTAAAAATCTGCGTGGAGGGAACAAACCCGACATGAATCAAACTTTTTAGACTTGTATTTATTTTTGGAAGACACCATATTTGTCCCAAAGGCTGTACAATTTTATTTATTCTCTACCGGTTTCGGCACTGGCAGTCATATTCACAGGAGATAAAAATGTACATCAGCTGGTCAAAAACACATCTCTGCCAAATACGACAAGGACAATTCTGAATTTTCACTGTAGTAGATTTACACAAAAGAATTGGTAAGAAGCACACTTCAGATCTTCTTAACATCAAATAACCACCACAAGCTTAGTCAGAGCTTGCTCTATAAAAGGACACGTTGTTTCGTCAATATATAATACCCAGACCGTAATACAGTCGAAAGAGAAAATTCCAATGTTAAAAACAACGTTACATGTTCATGAAAGGCCCTGATGACCTGTGCATTACTGATACACGAAACAGTATCTTCTCGTATACATCATGCTGCCTGAGCTTGTGGTGCTTATTTGATGTTAAGATCAGATGCTTTCATTCAGTGAAACAGTTACTGTTATAATTCGTCATACGTCATAGTTGAAGTTGCTGCCATTGGAAAGTGAAGTATTTTTGAGCAATTGATGCACCTTACTGTCTCCTGTAAAAGTAGCTGCCAGTACCGAAACCGGTAGAGAATGAATAAAACTTTACAGTCTTTGGCACAACAAATGATTTTTCCATATGTCTTAGAGGCTGTAGATAACCACTTGAACAAAGGCTCCTTTTGTGTTTTCTGTGAGCTGCTGCAATGCTATATAATCCAAACGAACAAAATTTCTCGCAGTTTCATTTTTGCATTGTTTTCACTGTACTTGTTATTCCTAATATGAAAAGCAATATTACTGGTTGTCAGAAATATTTGGCTATTTTTCACCATAAATGTTACTTACAAGGAGGTTCTTGTTAACTAAATTTCCATGTGAATGATGATGATGGCGATTAATGTTTTAGGACGCACAACAACGAGCTTATCAGCGCCCGTTCCCAAAATAAAAGTTGACGAGTGCAGCCAAGACCTGTTAAACAAGGATCAATGCAGAGCCGATCTTTGAAACTGTGCTTGTGAGTTTGCCAAGGCAACGAAACCAAAAAAAGTTTTTTTAAGTGCTTGTGATGGCAGAGTGATCTGTAGCCCCGCCCAGGATATAGGTTAGATTGGAAGATATCAATCTATTTATGAGTCGACGAAGCTAATGAATGAGAAAAGCAAAAAATATTCTGGTTGTTATGACAGACTAATCTGTTGCTTCAGCCGAGATCTAGATTTGGTGGAGTGTCAACGTTTGCTTGTGAGATGGTGAAGCCAAAAATCCGTTTGTGGTGACTGACTGATCTGCAGCTTAGCCCGAGTTCTAGGTATGTTGGAATCTAACAGTTACACTGTCAGAAAACACATTTATAATGTTACATTTCAATGCTCTTCTTTTCCTTGGTCACGTCTCGAATTGCGACATTGTGCTGAAGTTGGGACCTAGTAATGCAACTTGCATCTAGTACTGCAAGTAATAGAGGAGAGTTATATTAATAATACTCGTCGTTAAAACTACAACGAATTGCATTCATAATCTTCGTTGTCACAAGTATTTAATTGTCTTTTTCAGAATATGTTACGAGTTACTACGAAATTAGGGTTAGCTTTGGTGTTACAAAGGCGTTTTAACCCCTGGATGCATGATGGGGACCTTTCAGACCCGAGAGTGAATTAGTCATCCCTTTAATCGGATGAAAATCATATGTAATGGGACCCTATTGTATGAAGTCCTTAAAGATACGTCTAGGATTAAGGAACATGATAAAATTGGATTTAATATGGCGGAGATTGTTTGGCAACAGTGTTTTCTTAAAGCTATGCATATAATGCATGAAGGGGCTTTTCAAGCTTGTTTATGTCTAATGCTTTAGCAAGCGATTTTCTGTCTGCCTGTGAATGTCTTCACCTGTGAAATTTTTATACTGGTAATTGTTGCATGTGCCAGACTCTAGCAACAACAATAATAGATTTCCTAGTCGTTGCTGAGTTGACCTCAGAAGTGAAAAGTTGTTGCTCTCATAACTGATGTCAGTAATTATGTTTGTTATTCTGTTTTTCGTTTTTCTCTCTTTCTCTTACAAAGTACCTGTTTAATTGTAAAATGTAACTTTTCACGGTAGGAAATGTCACTATTAACAAAAATGTTCCAACTATTATGCCGTGGGCTAATGAATTCCACAGTAAACCCCAACGTTTCGTCCCCATATATGGATGACATTTTGAGGGAGGATTGTAGAATCTAAGAATATTCGATTCACACCCTGAATCGCTACTGACTGCTGCAAAAATCCTCTCCTGCGTGCTTCTGCTCAGCGGAGTGATGTCGCATGTTTTGAAAACCCGAACGCAATTGGCCGTTGTCGACGGCCGTCGTCCGCTGTTGCTTCAAATGGTTCAAATGGCTCTGAGCACTATGGGACTTAACTCCTACGGTCATCAGTCCCCTAGAACTTAGAACTACTTAAACCTAACTAACCTAAGGACACCACACAACACCCAGCCATCACGAGGCAGAGAAAATCCCTGACCCCGCCGGCAATCGAACCCGGGAACCCGGGCGTGGGAAGCGAGAACGCTACCGCACGACCACGAGATGCGGGCCCGCTGTTGCTGGCACCTCATTTTGGAAGACTTGTACACATCTCCTTCAGCACCGGAATCCAGATGTCATTCATTTTCACATCTTCCTACTTCCTATAGAATTTCCTGGGGTCGTTTTTACTATCTCTATGGCCTCTCTGTATAGCCTTTCATGATATCCACTTGTGGCTACCATTGCTTGATTAGTACCAAAGTGAATTTGGTGGCCTCCCTGCTGCAAAGCACGTTCCGCAAGAGATGACCTGTCAGTTTCCCCTCTTCTACAATTGCCCTTGTGCTCTTCTAGTCGTTTGTTGACAGTTCTTTTTGTAGTATCCACAGACACTTCTCCACAACTACATGAAATCCTATAAATTCCTGCTTTTCCAGTGGTTGGCGACCATCCTTGGGCAATTTTAGGTGATCTTGTGTCTTCCGGATGGGTTTGTAGATTAACGTGAGGTTCTGCTTTTCCAAGATTTTTCCTGTGCCGTTAGTTACGTCCTTAATAGAAGGCCGTAAAACTTTCGATTTAACTGGGGCTGGAGTAGTGTTATGATTTCTATGCAGTGGACTTAACGCTCTTTCCACCTCTTCGAACGAATAACCATTCTTGAGCAATGCATTGGTGAAATGTTATAATTCTCTGTCAAACAGCTCTGGTTCGCAGATTTTCCTTGCTCTATCAAAAATGGTTCAAATGGCTCTGAGCACTATGGGACTTAACTTCTGAGGTCATCAGTCCCCTAGAACTTAGAACTACTTCAACCTAACTATCCTAAGGACATCACACACATCCAAGCCATAGGCAGGGTTCGAACCTGCGACCGTAGCGGTCTCGCGGTTCCAGACTCTAGCGCCTAGAACCGCTCGGCCACCATGGCCGGCCCTTGCTCTATCCAACAACATTTTTGTGATGCCCAGTTTTTGTCGTGGGTGGTGGTTAGAATGCTAGTGTTGGTGACGTGGGTGTGTCGGGTTATGAAAAGGACCCAGTTCCTCCCTGCCATGCCGTCACAAAACAAACGTATCATCTATGTATAGGAACCAAATATTAGGTTTCTTATTAGCAGTTTCGAATGCCTGCTCCTCGAATTTTTCCTTAAAGAAGTTCATTATAAGTGGGCTCAAGGAGGCTCCCCTTAGCGAAACCGATTATTTGGTTATTTGGTTCAGGCACGTGGATGATACGTTTGTTTTGCTGCGTTATGGCAATGAGGAACTGGTTCTTTTCATAAATATCTCAGCTGAATCAATCCGAAGATTCAGTGTACCATGAAAGAAGAGGGAAGAGGAAGATTAAATTTTGTGGATGTGCTAGTTTTCAAAAAAGAAGATGGTAGCTTGGGCCACACGGTTTACCAAAAACCCACACACCCACACTGGGATTCGAACCACCACCCACGACAAATGCTAGGCATCATAAAAACATTGGCGGGTTGAGCAAGGAAAATCTGCGATCCAGAGCTGCTACACGCAGAATTAAAACATTTCACCAATGCATTGTTCAGGAATGGTTATTCGTTCACAGAGGTAAAAAGATCGTTAAGACTACTGCATATAAATCGTAGCACTACTCTAGCCCCAGTGAAATCGAAAGTTATCCTGCCTTCCACTAAGGGCGCTGCTGGCCGCAATGGAAAAATCTTGGAAAAGCAGGACATCACGTTAATCTACAAACCCACCCGGAAGACACAAGATCACCTAAAATCGGCCAAGGATGCTCGCCAACCGCTGGAAAAGCAGGAATGCACAGGATTCCATGTAGTTGTGGAGAGGTGTACGTGGGTACTACAAAAAGAACTGTCAACAAACGACTAGAAGAGCACAAGGGCAATTGCAGAAGAGGGGAGACTGACAGGTCATCTGTTACGGAACATGCTTTGCAGACAGGAGACCACCACATTTATTTTGATACGACTCTAGTAATGATAGCAACAAACAGATATCATGGAAGACTATACAGAGACGCCGCCGAGGTAACAAAAAATACTCCAGGAATTTCAGTAGGAAGGAGGAGGGTGTGAAATTAAATGACATGTAGATGTCATTGCGCTGAAGAAGGCGTGTACCAGTCTTCCGCAATGAGGTGACAGCAACAGAGGACAACTATCGTCGACAACGGCCTATTCCGCTCGGGTTTTCAAAACATGTGACGTCGCTCCATTGCGCAAGAAGCACGTGGAAGCGGACTTTTGCTGCATTCAGTAGCGAGTCAAAGAAGCTACAATCCCCATTGAAAATGTCCTCCGCATATGGGGATGAAGCGTTGGGTTTTACTGAGAATTCCATTGGATCATGGCATAACAGCCCGGAATATTTTATTAACTGCGAGTTACTATTTAGACTTTCGTTGTAGCCAAGAAACTGTCGTTCCTTATAGTAAGGAATTATCTAGTAATTTGTTGTAAAAGACATCCTTCTTATGCTATAAATGTAGATGATCCAAAGGCTTCAACAGGTATTTCTGAATGGTGGAACGAATGTGAAAGTAGTATTGCACCCGAAGATCAAGTTGGTGCTGCATACAGGCCCACGTTGGACAGCTCAGAATCTGAAGAAACGGGTGATGAGTCTTGGGATGTAGGCTAACCAAGGACAGCCTAGCCTCCTAATACGGTGCAGCCTGAAAATTGAAATACAAGCACAACCCATCCTGTAAATTCAAATAATATAGCAAGCACAGCCACACCCGAAAATGCAAATAATGTAGGAAGTCCAGCCCAGCCTGCAAATTTTTTTATCGGTTACGATGGAACTCATTGAAGAAAAACGTCACCTCCTTCTAGCAGAACGCTTACTCATAGTTCAATGAAAGTTTCTCCAGGTCCTGTTAGAGGAAAAATACACAAACGCCAAAAGATGCTTGGAGTTACTTCATCACAAACAATATTGTGGATGAAATGTTTATTGCGCTATTCTGGAAGGACGGCGCTCAGCACCTATAGAAGTTCAGTCATGGTGTAATGGGACAAACGAAAAAAATCTATGCATTTTTTAGAGTTGTCACATTAGGTGGCAGTTACAGAAGCTGATATGTTTTTATAAGAGAATTATTTCACGACTCTACTCGTAACGATGTCTACATGGCAACAGTTCTAGAAACAGGTTTGACTATGAGAGCCTAAGGTTCGCCAGTAGCCACACCGGAGAAGCTAGGTGTCAAGAAGGTAATATGGCAGCTTTCCGCAAATGGTGGGAACTATTCATAAACAAATTCACAAAGATCTCATCCAGGAGAGAACTCCACAATAGATGAGCGCTAGTGTCTTCCATAAGGCGTTGTAAAATTCAACAACTTACTGCAAGCAAGCTAGAAAAATATGGAATAAAGATATTCTGGTTCTGTGACCATTTGACATCATACGCTAAATGGGCTAGTGTACTCAGAAAAAATCCATATCATCCTCGTCAAGTTAATACTGCAGATCATGTGCAAAACTCTGGAAAAGACGGCTAGAGGGAGCTAAGCCAATATTACGATGGACAACTACTTTACCTGTGTTTCCCTCTACAAAGATTTACTGAAGGAAAAACTGCAGCAGTCTGTACTATTCGCTATAACAAACCACAAATTCCACCTGAAATGAAACCATATAAGACACAAGAGGATCTGTCTTCAACATTTGGATTCTGACACGATTTTACTATTAAGTTACGTACCAAAGAATAGGTCAAGAAGAAAGAAGAATATGAGTGTGGTGCTGTTAAGTTACAAGCATCGCGTGGCCACAGTTGATGAGACACACAGAAATAAGTAACCACAAATGATTTTATTTCATAATAAAAAGCTGTGGATTCTCTTGACCAAAACGCACTTGCAAAGGACAGACAAGGAGATGGTCGTTTCTTTTATGGGATAATTGAATAGATATTGCAGCTATAAATGCTTTCTGTATCCTTGTAAATCTGTGTGTGTGTGTGTGTGTGTGTGTCTGTGTGTGTGTGTGTGTGTGTTGGGGCTAACAGGCACCCAACGTCGAGGTCATCGGCGTCCTGACACATTAAAAGAAACGAATGTGGACAACTTTAGTAAAATGGAAGCATACACGAAAAGAAGGCGGGAAATGATGCAAAATGCTGTATAAGAAAATAAAACGTAAGGAAAACAAGAAAGCACCTAGAATATCACAATGGAAAATCACACGAAAGCGGCATTTTATTGAATGACTTGGCACTAGAATTTATTCGTCCACATAATGAGTCCAGAGCCAAACCTAGAAATTTGCAATGAAAAGTCCTACAAGCATTGACTATATGTGACTTCAAAAGGGGTCAGGAAATGGATACCATCCACCAAAGAAAATTGCCCAACAGGAGATATTTCTTGTATCCAACTGACCTGCAAACCAAGATTGCTCAGTGTTGTTCAGAATGTTTTAACATGTATGCAGTGAACGTAGTGTGCTTCTTTGTGAAGATTGTTCCCAGTGATGTGTCGACTACTGTGACCGCCAGTCTAATGTTTATTACGATAAAACGCTGTGTAGCTAATTTTTGCTGTATTTGTGTAAGGAACAACGAAGCCATTTCCTTTCCTTCTATTTTGCATTGTGGGCGCTTTATGCATATCGATTTGCATTGTACAGGACCAATTTGAAATTCCTAGTTTATACAAGTGCTAATACGAGGGTTGGAGCTTTAATAGTGGCAACTATTTATTTACAGCTTGTACAAAATAGATACATGTTTCAAAGTTTTACTTGCCTTTAAAGTAGTCATCAGCATTGTGTATAACCCGTTGCCTGCGATGTGAAGGTTGTAGGATACACTTAACAGCGCCAGTTGTGTTGACAGTTCGAGCGGCCCGGTCGGTCTATTGCCAGACGAATTTGTAGCAGTTGTGAAGCGAATGCCATGAAGTGCTTCCTTCAGTTTATAAATCGAGTTGAACATACGAGGGCTTACGTCAGGGGAGTGCAGTAGTCGTGGTGTAGCACTTAGCAGCTCCATCAGTCAAACAAATCAGTAACAGCTTACACTGTAAGCGCTTAAGCTTGAGCAAAATGATGGTCAGGCCCTGCAGAAAGTGTCATCACTTCTGTCTCTAATCTGGTCGTAGGTTATGTCCCAAAAATTTGTTTGACTGATGCAGATACTAAAGTGCTATACCACCTAATGCACTCCCCTGACCTAAGCACTTGCCGGCCGGTGTGGCCGTGCGGTTAAAGGCGCTTCAGTCTGGAACCGCGTGACCGCTACGCTCGCAGGTTCGAATCCTGCCTCGGGCATGGATGTGTGTGATGTCCTTAGGTTAGTTAGGTTTAATTAGTTCTAAGTTCTAGGCGACTGATGACCTCAGAAGTTGAGTCGCATAGTGCTCAGAGCCATTTGAACCATTTGAACCTAAGCACTGGTGAGTTAAACTCGATTTCTAAATTAAAGGAAACACATCACGGCACTCGCTTCGGAACTGCTACAAATTCGTCGGGCAATAGACCGCGCCGCTTGAACTGTCATCACAACTGGCACTGCTAACAGTATCCTACGACTTTCACGTCGCTGGCAGAGGGTTATACACAATGTTGGTGACTACTTTGAAGGTCAGTAAAACTTGGAAACACGTATCTATTTTGTATGAGCCGTAAATAAATAGTTGCCACTATTAAAGTTCCAATCCTCGAATAATTTCTTATTTGCCAAAATAATAAAATTAGTAACGATTGAATTGAAACTTATTCCATTGAAATTAATGTCCAACCTTTTCTTTAATGTTTTCCTAATTTAAATTAACTAAGGATATGTTTTATAAGACTATTCAGTTGTTTATAAAAGTAAGCTTTCATAATAAACTTAACAAAGCTGGAAAACAACGACGCATTAACGTCAGTCCGAACACGCATGCATCCAATGGTTAAATTGCTGCGAGCGAAACGAGAAGCAGTTACATACATAGGCATCACTATCAAAAATGTTCCACTGGTTTTTTTCATTATATTACAGGTTACGAGGCTGTCCTTAGGTTTGCAGGTAAGTACTAGCACAGATAAAATAGCTGCGACCCAGACAAGAAGCAATTCAATTTATAATACTCGTTCACACCATTATTTCGCTCTTTCTTCCGAATGTATTGCATCGAAACACGTCGTCTGCCTGCTGCTCTCTCACAGACTGCGAAGCACACACAGCTTACACACCGTCTTTCGATCCAGTCATATCTCACTAAAAGCGCTGATAACATTACTGCACGAAACAAGTACGTACGCAGCTGGCCCCACGGTAGACTTTTAGCTAATAATCATTTTTTCTTAATCAAGGTAATGTTAAGGGCACTTTTACAAAACAGTTTTCTACTCCTTTATATGTAGCTTTACCTCTGCGTGAAGAATTCTTTAGATCAATTAGCTACAGGTCAAATAAAACAAACAATTAATCTGCCAAATTATGCAAGGTAGTAAAAAAAATAATAAGTGTTTCACAGCTATTCATAGTGAACGGTACTTTGTAAGTTGGGACATCATCGACACAAAATGGAGGTGTGGGTGTGCTGACGGAAACGTCTATCAGTTTGGGTTGTAGCTTCTAAGAGACCGCCCGTCCAGAACTACGACAATTCCACGAGTGGTCTGCTACGAATAGTGGACCATTTGGAGGGCGCCACCGCGCTGCTGTGGTGGTGAACTTAGCCGCCTTCAGTTATAACACATCTTTCTTTGAGTAATGTCACAAACCAAATGTCTCATTTAAATATGAAACTATAAGTTAGCAATTTAAATTATGAACGAACTGCAACCAGTCACTGATTACCTGTTTTTATACACTACAGTAAATTTGCGGTAACTGGTTGTTGCAACTAAATGCAGTTCATTACATCACAGGAGCACGAACTCAAGCATTTCCTTATTTAGTGCTCCAGATTTCTGAAGTGAAACGTGCTTAGCATCGCATGGTTCTTCCTGTATCTGGTACACTACATTGTCACCGGTTTGCGCCATGTGCAGTATGCAGGTGAATCCTGATATCGGAATTTGTGGTGTTCTCGCCGACATATGAGCTATTTCACACCGTCACAAAGTGAAATGTTTTGAGCCTCAAGGTCGACAGTACTAACAAAAATAGTAGCTACTGTTTAAAAAAATTAAGATATATGATGTATCTCTTCTGAAAATGTAGGTGCTCTGACTGAAAGACCCTAACATATAACATTTAAACATAAACACGTAACTGTGAAAGGTAATATTGGTACCTTTCCAGACTTTACTCGTGCAATTAAACGCTACACAGCTCTTCACCATTGTTCTTCAAGTACATAATGTGCAGGCAGGGCAGTCACGACTAACAAATACTGTACATATGCACCATAAATATATAATGTTCGATCTGTGTCCTAACAAGCCACAATACGCGTCAACATACCGCACTCTTACCACCACAATGGCTTCCAGCCGAAGGTTCAAAATATTCCATGCTTGCAGCGCCCCCGGGAAGTCCAGTTATTTTTACAAGGTGCTTGGCCGCGACACAGGCCATCCTCTTTTGTTTTTGGTTGTTTAAAAACAAATAAATGTACATAATCTCTGTTACTCTGGTTACCTTAATGAGTATCAACAAGTCTGGAGTGACTTAATTGTGGCAGTGTTGCTAGAAACAATGGTCAGTGCCAAACATTATCACTGCATTGTACACAAGACTCGATAAGAGGGCAAAATCATCAGGCCCACTACCAAGCTTAAAAGAGCTCTTAAAATCCAGAAAGAAGAATTTTAGAAACTTCATTCAGTATCTTACGCACACACTGTCACTGCCAACGAAAATGCTCTTAATGAGATAAACATATAGTAGTTTACGAACGTGCCGACTGTTATGAGAAGTATTTCATCTGCTTTCTTTGTACTGACCATTAACCTTTGCCTTGCTTTTGCCCGTCATAGTAGAATTACTGGCAAGAGCTATTTAGTTCCCTCTCCCCTTTCTTTCATTTTCCGTGTCTCAATAGGTACTACGCAAATATTCACAAGACCCTTGTTACCACTTTCCAATCTAAGCTAGAACGCAGGCCACTTACAGATCAGCTTGCCATCACGACAAGATTTCTAGGCGGGATAGTATAACACTAATTGAATTACTCATCTTCATTGGGACTCTTCTTAAGCAGCACTGTTAATAAGTGGCAGAGTGCTTATTGTACAAACAACAAACGGAACAACACGTCATCTAGTCCAGAAAGACAGTCTAGGGGCCACACTGTGACCTTTTTGTAAACAGATTTGTTGTATTACATTTTTCCACTCTCAGATCACACAAGTTGTATTACGTAACTGGAGACAAGTGGATTGTAAAAGTGGAAAAACGAAGAACGAAGAAAGTAATAGTTTAACGTCCAGCGGTACTGTGGTTAGAAACGGCAGCCCCTTTCCAAAACCGAAACAAAATTTTAAGCACAACAATATACGTAAACAACAAAAAGAGATTCATCAGTTACTTACCAATGCAAAACGGCAGCCGATCTGACACGCGCAGTTCTTCCATTAATGCAAAATATTGAGAAATTTAAATACTGTAGTTTTTCAGCAAATGGAATTTTAGTCAAAGAGTAAAGCACAACGACTGTACAAGCATGCAGCGATGAAGCACGTATGTTGCAGCGATATTAATGCAACTTACACTAAAAGACCATCTAACAGCCATATTAACTGAATCTGATTAATACTAGGATTTCTTGACGGTTTAGTGTATCTTCGAAGGACATTTTAGCTTCATCATAACAAAACTCATCGTTGTCACAAATTATATCAAGAGACGCCCAGAGATCTTACATGCGCAAGCCACTATGATCGATAGCAACTGAGCTCACCCATCGATATTGGCGTCAACCTCGCGTTACAGAGGCTAGGAACGGATAGCTGTAAGTAAATGTAGAAGGAACAGATTTACAACAAAAACAATGGCAACATTTTTAGAATTTTTGAGTGTCACACATGTCTCAGAGTTTTGCACGACCAGATCTTATTGTTACTCTAAAAGAAGCTGACAATAATTTCAGGAAATTTGAATTTGCTTTCTTTCGCGTTGAAGGCTATGCTTTAACTTGCTGTCGACAAAGCGTTAGATTCGTCTAAATCGGAAAAAACTCTGTGTCCTAGTTTCAGGAAATCCATGGAAAACCCACGTCCGGAGGAACGTTCGTGGACGCAAGCAGCAGTCGCTCCGAAGGTGTGGCTAAAAATTTGCGCCACTTCGCTCTGTAATTCGATTTCATCTAACGAACTCAAAACGAAGTATTCTACGCACTTACGTGTGGTGTAATACATATGGACAGGGAAAATTATGAATCTATTTTGAGAGAAACTGTATGAATCCCGCCATAAAGGAGGAAAGTGAGGTAAAATATGAAAACTACCGAAAGCCTAGCATATTTGTGCTTAGACACGTCATAAATAACAATCACCACCACAAGAAAAATCTCAAGCTAAATGCTCGGAATAGCAATTTTGCTCCCGAAAAATCCGTCTTGGTCTTGGTCATAAAATTAAACACGTCATTGTTATCGGAATAAAATGAAAGGTTGTAAGGTAATTTCGGAAGTACCCCTAGTGATAGTTTGAGGGCCGCTACAGTTTATAATTTATATTAACAATCAATGGGATAATGTTGGTGAGGGCATTCGCGGACGATGTTGCGTATAGGAGGTTCAGATGGCTCTGAGGTCATCAGTCCCCTAGAACTTAGAACTACTTAAACCTAACTAACCTAAGGACATCACACACATCCATGCCGGAGGCAGGATTCAAACCTGCGACCGATTCAAACCTGCATGGGCCCGATTATTCGTGCTGGGAGTAACAGTCGTCCGTGAAACTCAATAAACGGACATACTTCGCATAAATAAGCAAGTTGAGACGCTATTGTTGTGTTACACAACCTGTATAGCCGACGATTCGTTGGAAACAATAACTACCATAAAATCTCTAAGCGCAGCTAGCCGTAAAGATCTCAAGTGGAATAAAGACATAAAACAAATCGTACTTAAATCAGATACAAAGCAAAGAATCTTAAGAAGAATTACAAGGAAATGTAATTCATCCTCGAAAGAAGTAGCTTAGGAAACACTCGTTTGACAGAGTCTGGAGCACCGTTCGTCAGTTTAGAACAGCTAGCAAGTAGGGAATAGCAGCGCATTTTGCCGTGGGGTACTTGGCGCAAGAGCGTCAAGCCCCTTAGACAATGGCGCTGAAAACATGTTTCTATTGGAAATATGTTTCATGCAGTCTTTTGCAACAATGTTGCCAACCTTGTTTCTCGTTTCTGTCTCCGACCACATTGACGACAAACATTTCTCGCAGTCTGTTCGCATCGTGTGGAACGCTGTTTTTCTTACTTTACGTCTAGAGCCGTCGTAGCTGTAAACTGGATTGAATAACTTGCTACAGGAGCTGAATACGGAAGACGATTCTGGTTTACATAATTTCATTCGGGTATCACGTACGGATTTTGAATGTATGGCGAGTACCAATTGCTTCTTAAAAAAAGGACACAAATTCCAGAGATGCAGTTACAGCCAACCTAATACACGCTGTTACTTTTCGTTTACATAATATTCGGATATCACGTATCGATTTAGAATTTATAGCACGTACGATTTGTCTTTTTTTTTTAAACTCATAAATATCAGGAGTGCAATTACAACCAACCAAATACATAGCGTTACTTTTCGTTTTAAGAACTGAGTGCTTCGAATATTACTAGCAGTCCTACTGGTGGCGCCAACAACTGGACAGTTTGCTGTCTCGTCGACACGACTATTTCTGAAAAATTTAATACAGCAGGCAAAAACACAACACCTAACGATTCTTCACACCAGACGACTCTTCACAGCAGACGATACAACGGGAGATTATAAACGTCGCTAGCGCCATGTAATGGTGGCAAATGGGACCTGGCTTGAAACATTGTTTCCTTTGATCTGCACCGAAGCTGCTACCATAGCTGTTTCCATGTTTCGAAACATGTTTCCAAACAGCGTCCACATGTACAGGTTGGTTACAATTAACGTGGAGCAACTCACGGAGGTGCTGTGTGGGCTTTAATTGGCAGCGAAACTTGGAAAATATGCTAATGCATTGATCCGAAACCGATTTATGCTGGATAAGAAGTTAGTTCCAATTGTGGCCATTAGGCGTAGATCTGGCGCTGTACACTCTTTATATGATGGTAAGACATCCATGCTGTCATTTCACACGCCATAACGCCAGAGAACAATGTGACTGTCGAGAAGAGAGACAGTACGCTGATAGTGAAACGGTTTTACGCGAACGGCAGCAAATACAGTGCTCTATTAAGCGAGTATGCCGACTGAAATATCTGAGAAGTTGCCCGATGTTATTAAATGGCTGAAACAAGAAAATTCGAAAACACGGGTGGTATGGCACCAGGAAGAGAAAAGCGTCCTACCACGGTGGCAGTTGACAGGGTTGCTGTTGCTGTAACTGACCATGCAGCATGTTCCTTGGTTAATGTTGGTACTCGTGCAGTGTCACGAGAATTATCCATCCGTTTGTCAACAGCACGGAAAGTTCTGCGGTCCATTTTAAATTGGTACAACCTTGTGGTGTGTGTTCACAAGAAACTTTATTCTCGGTCCGTTCTTCTTTGAAGAGAATACACCCAGATGCCCTGTCAAGCGTACTGTGATGTCTGCTCGTTATCAATACCTTGTAAAGAACGTGATTTCTGCTTTGGGAGAGCGCAACTGTGTGGAAACAACCGTTTTCATGCTGAATTGGCAACATCTCAAGTCGCTCGCCCATGTGTGTGCAATCTTACGGGACTTAATGTGGTGTGCGTACTGTATGACCTTCGGTACACACACCATCAGATTATTTGACTTGTCGCTCTAACAAAGTAGGCGAGTGTCAGCAATATGTCTCGTGGTCTTATCGTGGCGTGTTTATCTCCTGCCGTTAGGTCAGACAATAGAAATGCCACTTGCACACTTAGAGTAGCAGATTGACGGTGACCAACTTTAAACAGAACTTGATTAATTTTCACACACATTTATTAAAAGAATAACAAGCATAAAAACAACTTAACTTGGTTCTGGATGCTATTTACAATTGACAATCTGAAGTTCCTTTGGCCTTGGTACGTTAATCTTATTCTCACATATCTCTGATACTTGACAAAGTGTCTATACATTTCTCTTCATGGCTATGTACAGGAATATGATAATCGTATTAGGCACAGACTGAAACTTGACTGTAGACTGGTACAGACAAATGCAGACTAATGCAGACTGATGCAGACCAACGCAAACTGATGCAGACTGAGTTATCGGAGGTCTGTACACTTGTTATAATACCTCGAGTGTTCAGCTATCACTGCACGAGTGTGATCCGCGAGGAGAAAAGGTTCTCCGTTAGCAGCAATCTCACTGGCTGCATTATATATTAATACGCGGATCGGCGGAAGCTGAATTTGGTCCGTCTCTATGGCAGCGCCATCTCGTAGTGCGGAGACGGACGAGCGCTGCGCCTGCGCTGTTGTGCTTAGCGGGGCGCGCTCTAGTGGGGAAAGTTGTGTACGTGCTGAGTACGCAGAACTATGTACACAACACTTAACTGCTAAGGTCATCAGTCCCTAAGCTTACACACTACTTAACCTAAATTATCCTAAGGACAAACACACACACCCAGCTGGCCGGAGTGGCCGAGCGGTTCTAGGCGCTACAGTCTGGAACCGCGCGACTGCTACAGTCGCAGGTTCGAATCCTGCCTCGGGCATGGATGTGTGTGATGACCTTAGGTTAGTTAGGTTTAAGTAGTTCTATGTTGTAGGGGACTGATGACCTCAGATGTTAAGTCCCATAGTGCTCAGAGCCATTTGAACCATTTTTTTTAACACACACCCACGCCCAAGGGCAGACTCGAACTTCCGCTGGGACCAGCCGCACAGTCCATGACTGTAGCGCCTCAGACCGCTCGTCGCCCAATGAAAGGTCTGCTTAAGGGGGGTAGGACGTCAAATGGGACGACTTGGAGCAGGAGAGATACCAGAGGACATTTTCCACTGTCTATACTTTTACGAATAAATTCATAAAACTTTGTCAGAATGCCAAGAAAGGATTCAGGATTCACACTCATAGCAGTGGAAGTTAAAAAATATAAGAAAATATTTTTTTTACATTTAAAAGTTGACATTTTTTCACTTACCATTGACTGCATTTGTTGCTGTAGGTACACTTTTCTTCAGAAGTAAGGGAGATTCTTCGATGAATTTTGCACAGCTACAAACCATACTTACAGGTGTATGAAACTCTAGAATTTTCCAAATCTATTGAAAACTGTGGTAAGAATTGAGATAATTAACTATAAAATTTGAGTTTTTTCTGAACACGAAGTTTAAAATGTAACAGCACATTCATTTTTTCATAAATTAAATAATTTATAGAGTTGATACTCCTGTATGTATGTTTTGTATGCTGTGCAAAATTCATCGAAGAATCTCTCTTACTTATGAAGAAACCTGTACCTGTAGCAACAAACGCAGCCAATAGTAAGAGAAAAAATTATGTAAGTTCAAGTGTAAAAAAAATTATTTTTTAATGTTTTTGAACTTCCACTGCTATGAGTGTGAACCCTGAATCCTTCCTGGTCATGCTGATGAAGTCTTATGAATTTATTCGTAAAAGTATAGACAGTGGGTATTAAAAATCCTGTGGTGTCTCTCCTGCTCCAAGACGGCCCGTTTGACGTCCTACCCCCCTTAATGCAACCTTCCACTAACGTGTTAACTACATAGGTTTTCGAGACGCATGGCCAGCAAGATCACATGATCTGAACCCATGTGACTTTTGGTTCTGGGGATATAAAAAAGAACGCCTTTACCAGGGACACGTTCGACCTCTACATTATCTGAAGCCAGCATAGAGGCTGCTAGCAGCTGTTGACCACGCCGTTTCACGAATGCAACATCTCGTCGACGTCTCTGGCGCTCATATTGAACAAATGGTGTAAGCAGCAGTTAATAGCAAAGGCAACATCATGCGTTTGACCGTTTCTGCCGCTGTCCCGTTCCTAATTCTGTACATTTCTACTGGGTGGTCCACTGATCGTGACCGGGCCAAATATCTTTCGAAATAAGAGTCAAACGAAAATACTACAAAGAACGAAACTTGCCTAGCTTGAAGGGGTAAACCAGATGGCGCTATGGTTGTCCCGCTAGATGGCGCTGCCATAGGTCAAACGGATATCAATTGCGTTTTTTTAAAAATAGGAACCCCCATTTTTTTATAACATTCGTGTAGTACGTAAAGAAATATGGATGTTTTAGTTGGACCACTTTTTTCTCTTTGTGATAGACGGCGCTGTAATAGTCACGAACATATGGCTCACAATTTTAGACGAACTGTTGATAACAGGTAGGTTTTTTAAATTAAAATTGAGAACGTAGGTACGTTTGAACATTTTATTTCGGTTGTTCCAATGAGATACATGTACTTTTGTGAACGTACCGTTTCTAAGAACGCAAGCTGTTACAGCGTGATTACCTGTAAATACCAAATTAATGCAATAAATGCTCAAAATGATGTCCGTCAACCTCAACGCATTTGGCAATACGTGTAACGACATTCCTCTCAACAGTGAGTAGTTTGCCTTCCGTAATGTTCGCACATGCATTGACAATGCGCTGACGCATGTTGTCAGGCGTTGTTGGTGGATCACGATAGCAAATATCCTTCAACTTTCCCCACAGAAAGAAATCCGGGGACGTCAGATCTGGTGAACGTGCGGGCCATGGTATGGTGCTTCGACGACCAGTCCACCTGCCACGACATATCCTATTCAATACCGCTTCAACTGCACGCGAGCTATGTGCCGGACATCCATCATGTTGAAAGTACATCACCATTCTGTCATGCAGTGAAACATTTTGTAATATCATCGGTAGAACATTACGTATGAAATCAGCATACATTGCACCATTTAGATTGCCATCGATAAAATGGGGGCCAATTATCCTTCCTCCCATAATGCCGCAACATACATTAACCCGCCAAGGTCAGTGATGTTCCACTTGTCGCAGCCATCGTGGATTTTCCGTTGCCCAATAGTGCACATTTTGCCGGTTTACGTTACCGCTGTTGGTGAATGACGCTTCGTCGCTAAATAGAACGAATGCAAAAAATCTGTCATCGTCCCGTAATTTCTGTTGTGGCCAGTGGCAGAACTGTACACGACGTTCAAAGTCGTCGCCATGCAATCCCTGGTGCACAGAAATATGGTACGGGTGCAATCGACGTTGATGTAGCATTCTCAGCACCGACGTTTTTGAGATTTCCGATTCTCGCGCAGTTTGTCTGCTACTGATGTGCTGATTAGCCGTGACAGCAGCTAAAACACCTACTTGGGCATTATCATTTGTTGCAGGTCGTGGTTGATGTTTCACATGTGGCTGAACACTTCCTGTTTCCTTAAGTGACGTAACTACCCGGCGAACTGTCCTGACACTTAGATGATGTCGTCCAGGATACCAAACAGCATACATAGCACGCGCCCGTTGGGCATATTGATCACAATAGCCATACATCAAAACGATATCGACCTTTTCCGCAGTTGGTAAACGGTCCATTTTAACAAGGGTAATGTATCACGAAGCAAATACCGTCCGCACTGGCGGAATGTTACGTGATACCACGTACTTATAGGTTTGTGACTATTACAGCGCCATCTATCACAAAGCGAAAAATGTGGTCCAACTAAAACATTCATATTTCTTTACGTACTACACGAATATGTGATAAAAATGGGGGTTCCTCTTTAAAAAAAACGCAGTTGATATGAGATTAACCTATGGCAGCGCCATCTAGCGGGCCAACCATAGCGCCATCTGGTTTCCCCCTTCAAGCTAGACGAGTTTCGTTCTTTGTAGATTTTTCGTTTGATGCTTATTTAGTGAGATATTTGGCCCGGTCTTTCTTGCGTTTACAGCGCCAGCTTTGTACATGCTGGCTAAAACTGAAGCTATTTTTTGTCAGCGTAAATCGGTTCCGTCTTAACACATTACAATATTTATCAAGTTCCGCTGCCACACGATAATTACAGCACACACTGGACATCTGTAAGTAAATGCATTTTAATTATAGCTACCTGGTAGTAGTCGGAAAAACGACTTCACGGAGATCCTCGACGAACTCTTTTGGGAAGTCATTACAAGAGAGGAGTAAGGCATCACAGAGAAGTATGGTATTCAAATTTCGACAATTTACATTCCAAAAATGATCATTCAGGTTACTACTTCCTCCCGCAGACATCTCGCGAAATGATCACGATGAGAAAACTCCGGAAATTATATGTCATTCGGAGCCCTACCGACAATCGCCTTTTACAAGCGCAAATCGTCAATGGGACAGGCAAGGTTGGTTCAGACAGTGGTACTAGGAGTGCTCTCCACCACACTCCATACGGTGGCTTGCGGAGTTAGGTGTAGATGCAGATCCAGCCGCTGTGAATCCCCGTATTCTACGCGTGGATTTCGAGCGGTCGTTGATCGGGATGACGCGCCGTTGGTGCTGGCTTATTGCGGTGTAGATACAACGAAGTGTTGCCAGCTTCTGCAGAGAGAGCTACACACTAGCTGACTGTTTACTCAAAATGTTTTAGAGCTTTGTACAGTGAAATCTGGAAGCGTCTGCTCCAGCTGCACAGGAAAATCTCTCCTGTCCACGTAACCGAACGTAAACTTAAGATCCTCCTGTTCGCACGATGCGTTTTTACTTTATGCATATATCTGAAGAGGGCTATACTCCTCAGTTTGGCTGATTTACGAATACTCATTGTAGCCTGAAAATTTTTTACATCTTCTTTCATTTAATCTCGGAAAATGATCCTAAATACGCAGTCCCTTCACGACGACGAACCAACTATCAAAAGTAAAAAAATTGACGCCAATGGTCACAATCTAGTGTAGAATACTCGTACAAACGTTTCAGATTTTTAGTCTTGTGAGAAAGACAATATTGTTTCACTCTAGGCAGTTGATTCACGTTTCACTAAGTCCCATGTGTTTCGTTAACCAAACTATGTTGTTACACAACAACTGATTGAGGAAGGTTAATGCCACTTACCTGCGCATGTATTTTGATTAATTTCATTCTCAAATATTTAACACAGTACAAACCAAAATAAACAAAACATACGAACTTTATTATTATTGGGCTTTCCGTCGTATGAAAGCTAAAAGTAGCCTTGGAAAGGCATTCACCAAGCTACGTATTAAATTATCAACTTATGAGATGAGACCTACTCTTTGAAAGACATTTGGTTTATATAATTTACGTAACTGTAAAGATGCGCATCTAGCGCAAACGCTATTACATCGACTGAGCAGTCAGAGAAACATTTTAATAGAAGCTAAACTGAGCGTTCCGCTTCGATGTAAATAAAACATATGACGGTAAAAACTTTTGTAGATATTCAGATTTTATCCCACTTCTTGTAATGTGAAATGGTAAAAAAGGGTCGATTGTGAGCCATAAAAATAAGCGGTCCTGCCAGCGTGCAGACAACAGTTATTAATTGATAAAATTCAAGTAATTTATGTTCGATACTGTAAATCGGCAAGTTATTGTTATAAAAGAGTTAAACAGTGAAAAAATTGCGTCGAAGGAAAGAGAAAGATAATGAGTGTAATTTGTGATCTATAGACGTGAACCAAGAAGCGATCACAGGACAAGCTGAAATCTTATCGCACCAACATAGTCAGAAAATTACTTATGTAAGTTATCCTGTTTATAAATAAGCCTTACTTGGTTGTGAGATTTATTTGAATACATTTAGTGTTTACCAGAATTCTTAATCTATTCTTTTCCTTTTCCCACCTCCATGACATATTATTTTTATAAATGTCAAACAGCCTTTGCTACAGCAGATAATACTGCGGCATCCTGGTCGTAGACAGCAGGCCGTTCCTTGTTTTCTATACAACTTACAGCCGCCTCACTCATTAATGATTTCATTTGCGAATGAAGTTTTTATTGTTCATTGTTAAAAGTCCCTTAGGTAATGATAAAATTCATACTGATTACGTAAAGGAATCCGGGTTGTTTTTTTCCAAATAATAGCAGCCTTTGCGTAATCAAAAACTAGCCTCCTTCTGACAACGATCAGGAGCCGACCAGAAGACGGACGTCTTCGGCCTCTTTCGTGTTTCCCGTGGCAAAGCTGTGCCAAACTGGGAACACGACATTCTAGTATGGAATACAACATCTATATAAGTATTAGATTAAGATTGAAAAAAAATGGAAATATATCAATATTTAATTTTTTATCATATTAGAAAACCAAAATAAAATTCCACTGGAAGATTCATTAGGATTGTACTATTACATTTTGTATACGAGAATTTCAACCTATGAATTGTTCATACAATAACTATGTAAACGCTACACCTGTGCAATTACTCTGAATTTACTCACTTACTTTACTATGTCGATCTTTAAAACCTCGTGTCTACAAGATGAATGCAAACACTGGACTAATTTCGTTCGTCCGCTATTTTTTTGCTCTTGTGATGTTTCGAATAATCCGCTGGACTAATTTCGTTGGTCCGCTATATTTCTGCTCTTGTGATGTTTCGAATTATCTTATTCGAGTCGTCTTTCGTGTCTTATCTTGGTACGAATGTTCAAATGTGTGTGAAATCTTATGGGACTTAACTACTAAGGTCATCAGCCCCTAAGCTTACACACTACTTAACCTAAATTACCCTAAGGGCGAACACACATACCCCTGCCCGAAGGAGGACTCGAACCTCCACCGGCATCAGCTGCACATATCTTGGTACGATAGCGCAGCAATTCAGTTGCGCTCTTGTAAAGATTCCTAAGAAAACCTTACGCAAGTTTTCCTAATAGAGTACGATGCCAAAATTGTACTGCGTTTCAACGATATTTTAAGCCTATTCATTTGTCCGTGTTTTTTAATTCATATGAAGTATTCTCAAAGAGGCGCGACTGAAACAAAGGATTCGACGGCACACTGTTAGTGGACGTTAATGACCGGACGGTCATCATGTTCCGTCATTGCTTTTCACTGCGTGTTACACAGTACATCCCCGAGATACCTGTAACGGTCATTTCTCCTATCTTGCGAAATTTTTCTTGCAAGCCACAAGCCACACATTGAATGACTCGGTCATTAGCTCGTCTAGATGACTGACGCAATGATAGTGTTAACCAATGCGTGCTGGACTATCGCAGATAATGCATTTAAATTGATTTTTTTTTCCTTACTCTTAGCAACAGCAGCTGAGTTAGAACCTTTTGAAGAGTTCATAGAAAATATTGAGTTAACAATGAAAGCTCTCGTATATCATATGGACATAATATGTATCATCTCAAAGTGTTATTATATGGTCTTCCACTAGCGCAATGCACAGAAGTCATAGCAAATAGTAACAAATGAAGATTTTTATTTCTATACTTTTATATTTTGTTGATCTCTAATATAATAATGCAATTCATACTGAAAATTGTACAGCTGACGCATTTCAGTGCTGATATAACGTGCAGCCCACGAAGGCAGACGATGCGGTCGAGTGTTGGCTGCCTGTAGACACGATCCGCGACGGCAGTATCTGTTCCCCGTTTCCAGTCCTCTCGCAAATGCGGTGCTGCTGAACGTTAAGTTTGTCGAAGCGGAATTTCAATTTCTCGCCTGACCGCTCTCTTAAGGAGTTTAAACTTCGTGCTTGTTACGCGTAAATATTACGGTTTAATGATGACGCTACTGAAAAAAATAAAAATAAAAACGCCCTTATTCGAACCGAGTGTAGCAAAAGCAGTTTGATACGCAACGTCAGAGAGATCTTAAAACGAGCGAGATACTTCGTTAAGAACAAGTTTACCGGACGCAACGAGTAGATACCATTGACTCTTGAGTTATGCTCTCACCATTCTTTTGTTATAGTGCTTACTGGTTAAGTTTTGCTTTCACGCTTGACTAAATGGTATTTTGGGCACAGTTTGTTGTGTAATTCACAGATGCAGTCCTCCTTGGGCTCTTGATGTGATCCCTTCGGACATATCTTGCCCAGGAGGTGGGTTGCAAATCCTGTGTATAACTGAAAACTGGATTCTCTACAGGAGTCTGAATTCATGGCTTGCTTTTCCACGATTTCATTCATAACCTCTCTGGCTTTGTTCTGTCTCTCCTCAATGACAGTTTCGTACGCTTACACCTCTGGAAGATCGAATAATTTTCTAATATCATACGTGTATCTATTTCTTGTAAATTATGAGTGACAGAGTTCTTTTTACAAATCTAGCTTTAGCGTTCTCTGGATTCTCGACATTTGTGACCACCAGATAGGTCCATATTTTGTTAATCAACGAGAAAAATATTTCTGGGAGTTCAATACTTTTAGATATATGATGTGTAAGTTTGAAGTTGTTTATCAGGTGGGAAAATTTTACCCGTTTCAAAATAATTAACGTAACAATCATCATCATCATCATCATCATTTAAGACTGATTATGCCTTTCAGCGTTTAGTCTAGAGCATAGTCCCCCTTATAAAATTCCTCCATGATCTCCTATTCAGTGCTAACATTGGTGCCTCTTCTGATGTTAAGCCTATTACTTCAAAATCATTCTTAACCGAATCCAGGTACCTTCTCCTTAGTCTACCCCGACTCCTCCTACCCTCTACTGCTGAACCCATGAGTCTCTTGGGTAACCTTGATCCTCCCATGCGTGTAACATGACACCACTATCTAAGCCTGTTCGCCCTGACTGCTACATCTGTAGGGCTCATTCCCAGTTTTTCCTTGATTTCCTCAATGTGGGCACACTCCTGCCATTGTTCCCATCTACTAGTACCTGCAATCATCCTAGCTACTTTCATATCCGTAACCTCAACCTTATTGATTAGGTAACCTGAATCCACCCAGCTTTCGCTGCCATACAACAAAGTTGGTCGAAAGATTGAACGGTGCACAGATAACTTAGTCTTGGTACTGACTTCCTTCTTGCAGAAGAGAGTAGATCGTAGCTGAGCGCTCACTGCATTAGCTGTGCTACACCTCGCTTCCAGTTCTTTCACTATGTTGCTATCCTGTGAGAATATGCATCCCGCGTAACAATAACTAATTAAAATTAAGAACCGATACCTAACACGGTTATACAAAATAGAGAGCTATAGGATGCAGATTTACAGCCTTTTTTTGGTAGGAACCAAAGTGTTTTTCAATCGTCACGGGCGGCGGAATACTCTTGCGGCTGCGTACAGACAGTAGGGCCAACCTGTCGTGGAAACGCCGCAACTTCGTACCTCAAACGTCAGACGACAAATAATGTTTATCATGCTGCTAGCATTTTCTGCATAACGCACTTCAGAATATAGTAACATGACGTGGTTCAATCCCAATCAACAATTTTATATCTTAGTTTCAATATAATAGCTACAGAAATAAACTTGATTACTAGAAGTTACTTTAAGTATTAGTTTATTTTACTTATTTTTGTTCAAAACACGCTTTTTATGGAAGCAGCCACACGTGGGAGTCCATCACTGTTTGCTTTTGTCTACGTCAGTGTTTGTAGGATTGCACTACCCAACAATGAATTTGCTATTGGGTGAAAATAACGCGAGAGTTATGTAACAGGGTGCGTTGATTACGATTTTGCAATCAGAAATGTTGTAGGACGATTGGATTTAATGTTATAGCTGAAAGTCGTATGATATAAAAGTCTGTACATGGGTTAATATGTAGTTGCATCAACGAGCCGTGATTCATGTACGATTGTGTGACTGTGTTTGTGTGTGTATTCTCAAAGTTTCTCTGCTTTATGCGTCTGTTGTGCAGTAGTAAAAACAAACAGGCAGTCTTGGACAAGTTCTATCTAGTCTGAGACAAGTTCTAACTTGTTCACGAGCTGAAGTATGCATGCAGTTCTCAACAATTTGTATAAAATTAGTTCTACATCTTCAATCTACATAGATACTCCGCAAGCCACCGTTCGGTGCATGACGGAAGGTACCCTATACTACTTTGTCATTACCCTTCCTGTTCCTTTCACAAATAGAGCGAGGAAAAACGACTGTCTGTACCCCTCCGTATGGGCTCTAATTTCTCTTCGTGATCCTTACGCGCGATGTATGTTGGCGGTACTAGAATCGTCGGCAGTCAGCTTCAAATGCCGGTACTCTAAATTTTCTCAACAGTGATCTCATAGATCTTACTATTAAATGTTTCCCTGAGACATTTAAGTCTCTTTTTATTATCTACGATAATGATCGAAGCAGACGAAGTGAATCAAAATTTGTGCTGCGGCCGGGACACGAACCCGTGTCTTCTATGTTACTAGACGAAAATGCTAACCCTTTACACTACCACAGCACAATGGCAAACATTGTGTTGACTTGGGGAGGGCACTCAGCTTAGATAGTTCGTGCAGCGGTCTTGACTATTGTTCTGTGGTAGAGTAATGGTTAGCATTTCTGCATATTAAGCAAGTACACCCGGGTTCGAGACCCAACCGCGGCAAAAATTTTAATTCATTTCAACCGCTTCGATCGTTTTCTCAACAGTGCTTCTTGAAAAGAACGTCGCCTTAACTCCTGGAAAAAAGCGCAGGTGACTCCGTTGCTTAAGAAAGATAAAAGAACAGACCCGCAAAACTGCAGACCAATAACCCTAAGTTACTGAACTTACGTGAAAAGATCTCACCGAAATGAAAAACACCTTTGTTTTTAATTAATGCTACTCCACGTCTCTTATCAGATGAATGACACTCTCCTCCGATTTCGGCATAATAGAAAATGAGCCACCCTGCTTCAACTTTTCCTGTGTCCTCCGTCAATCCTGACTGGTAAGGATGCCATATGGCACAGCAATACTCCAGAGGAGGACGAACAAGTGTAGTGGTGGCAGTCTCTTCAGCAGAATTGTTGCATCGTCCACGTACTCTGCGAACAAAACGCAGCATTTATCTCGCCTTCCAACTATATTTTCTGTACTATCGCTCGAGTCTAAGTTGCTGGTAACTGTAACTCCTTTGTATTTATTGGAAACAACAACGTTAAATATGTTTTCCTTAAGATCTACCTGAAATTTAACGCAATTTCTTTAGTAGTCATGGGGAGGACTTGACACTTTTTTTATAGAAGATGGTCATTTGCTTTTTTCACACCACACAGGAATGTATTTTGTAACGTAGCCTGATAATGTGCCGAATCGGTCGCATCAGTTATTCCCAACAAATAAATAACGCGTCAACCAACCATTTACTACTGAAGTAGATGTGACATGGCACTGTGACAAAGATGTTTTGCGTAAATATTATCTTATGATGTGATTCTTGAGTTTCTCCCGGCGTATTTGATAATCAAAATATCCACGGGAGTGTATTGCCGGTCTACAGCGTACAACGGGCACAATATTTCGGCGATCAAACATGTCGCCATCAACAGGTGAACTGACGGACTGAGCTCCTGTGAACGTGCCGGCACGGAGATCCGTACGCTATGGCTGCCCAGAGGGAACTGGGTTCGGTCGCGGCGGCGGCCGATTTAAATACCCTCCGCCCGCGGCGCGCTCCCCCCGCCGTTCGCACCCCGCGCCGCGGTCGCGCGGTGGAACTGATTGCGACGGCGTCTGAGATGACGTCGGTGTGATGGCTCTGTCCGCCGTGGACGTCACAACTATACGTTTGACCGATTTACTCTTGATTAACCCAATCGCTGGTTCCCAAGCCTTGCTAAGATTATAGCCACAGTCACGGTTTATGAGGTCGTCATTGGTGCGAATTTCAATGGCCTCTCTAACAACGCTGTCCCAGTATCTCGACGTCTGTACCAGAATCCTCGTGCGTTCATACTCCATAGCGTGATTTTCCGACAAACAATGTTCAGCGACAGCCGACTTGCTCGGATACATCAGTCAAGTGTGCCTCTGGTGTTCACGGCATCGATCCTCGACGGTACGCATCGCCTGACCAATATACGACTTGCCACATTGCCACGGAATCTGGTACACGCCGGCCTTCCTCAAACCGGGGTCGTCTTTGGCGCTCCCCACCAGTGCACGAGCTTTATTCGGAGGACAAAACACAGTTCCGACCCGGTGTTTCTTCAAAATGCGGGCGATTTTCCCCGAGAGTGCGCCTGTATATGAAATGAACGCAGTGCCTACCTCCTCCCTTGTGATTTCATCCATGTCCACAGATTGTGCTGCAGTGGTTGGGCGGAGAGCACGTTGAATCTGCCACTCTGAGTACCCATTTTTTCGAAATAAAGTTCTCAGATGTTCCAATTCCTGGGGTAGACTCTCTGCCGCCACGTATAAATTGGAGCTCAGTCCGTCAGTTCACCTGATGATGGCGACATGTTTGATTACCGAAATATTGTACCCGTTGGACACTGTAGACCGGCAGTACACCTGTGGATATTTTGATTATTATCTTATGAATTTAACAAATGATGAAAATGAGGGAATGTGGATGTCTTGCCACATTTAATTTTCCCGTGATTCACGAAGTGTTAGAATAATCTACACATGTGTTCATCTACATTTCTGAAATGAAATTCAGTATTTTTCACATATGGTACGTTGCAAGACGAGTATAGACCATAGGAACCAAGTCACGAGCCTCAGTATAGAGGCCCAATACGTCAGTCTTGCAGTGATACACCAAGAGCAGTGATGACACTCAGAGCAGCGATGACAATGGGAGCTGACATTTTACGTGTCAGTGATAGAAAAGAAATAAGATAAACTACAGTATTTAAATTTGTTTACAAGTTATTAATTAATAAAGTTTACTAAAATTTATTGTTTGTGTTCCTCCAAGCTGTACAAGAGGTAGTACTGAATGACTTAATTTAGTTCATCTCGTTCACGAAAGCCTGCAACTGTTTCATTAATGATTTAAATAATGGGAACTGCACGAATTACGAAGTCAGTCATGTAATTACAGATTTAAATAATGGTGCTATTTTCATTATCTAAATCAGTAATTAGATGACTGGCCGTTAAAAATGTGTCTTTATGAGAAATTTGCTCCTGTTTAGGATGCGGATAATCTGTCAGTAAAGTTCTTTCGCAGACCAATCGTACTCATTCCGACCTAGGCTTAGTTGAAGCATTGTCTTCCTAAGGAGACGTCCTTACATTTGGATGTAGTTTCCTGCTTCCACCTGAATTGAGTCTATTAATAGACACTATCAGGAATGCTCTCTCTCTCTCTCTCTCTCTCTCTCTCTCTCTCTCGCACACACACACCCACACAAACACACACAAAATGACCATTTTGTTAGGATCTGACTCGTAATTTGTCATCTTGACTAATCAAAGGACAGGCACCTTGAACCTTCATCCCCGTGACTGATGTTCCCTTGTTAAGCCTTACCCAACGAGGACTGTTGTCAACACTAGTTAATCACCACCAATCGGTTTCATCTGCCTGTTGGCAGTATTTTTGTGTTGCGGTTCGTCGTCATTTAGTAGTGTGGAACAGGAGAGCACTCCCAAAATGAGGGCTCAAGGTAAATACAGCCACGCGCAGTAGTGTTTTTTTCCGCTACTTCAACTGTTATCCATTTCGCTCAGTTCGCCATCCGTATTCATAAAAATAACAAAGGAAAAAAATTCTTGGAGCAGCATTTGCTAAACAGACCACTTACCCCAATACCAAAGATGGAAGACTAATTACTCTGAAAGAGTAACTTTGAAATATGTGTTCCTTAAGATCTACCTGAAATTTAATGGAATTTCTTTAGTAGTATTAAAGTCCGCCCTCTTCAAACTTTTCTTCTGTTTACACACTGTTATCTTCAGGCTGACATCCGTATTACATTATTTCTGTAGAATCCTTCCAATATTTGCTTGTTACTGGCACGTCATCGGTGATCGAGAGTTCATACAACTGCTTCTCTTTAATCGAAATTTCTGTTAGCAGATGATATCTTGGTCACCTTTATCTGCAACACTACTTACAACAATACAGATAAAAATTTTGATAATATCAAAACCTCAGTGCATATTTGCCATGAAGCTTTAAGGATGGATATTTACACAATGAACACATTACTTCTGTCCAAATCGTTAACACAAGCACATGTTTTTATTTGGTGAGATCACAAGGAAATCATCTCGTGTACACGAATTGTATCAGCTACGTTCCCAGTAATAAAAAGACGATTAATGGCTATTTTATGTATTGTCAGGGACACGTATCTCAATATTCTAAATTGTTAATTAAGATTTTCCAGTGAACAAGGAAAAAATTTTCTACAGAAGGTGTTTCAAAAGTGATGGCCGATATTCAGGGATATGACAGGAATGATCATTTGAAACAAAAATGTCAGGTAATGCATACTTTAAGTGCTATGAGCAATTCTTGATCTTCGATACTGTGAAACAAATCTCTTCTACTGTAAGATCTTTGCTTTAATATTTTGGGAAGTGGTAGTGTGGATCAAAACAAGAAAAAGAAAACTGTAAACGTTTGCTCTAAAATGCATAACTTAAGAGTTATGAGCACTTGTTCATTAGCAGAGTTGTGTTTCAAAGTAGCGAAGATGAACATGCGCTCATATCTCTTTAAGTATGCGTTTTAGAGCAAATGTTTACTGGACTTTTTTTCTTGTTTTGGTCCGTACTACAACTTCCCAAAATGTGGAAAGCAAAGGGCTTGCAGTAGAAGAGAGTTGTTCCACAGATCGAAGATCAAGAATTGCTCGTAGCTCTTAAGTATGCGCTCTGGAACCCATGTTTACTTGAGTGTTTTCTTTCGAATGATCATTCCTATCATATCCGTGAATACTGACCATCACTTCTGAAACACCCTGTATATTTACTAACTGCTGAACAGATCTGGTGAAATGAGATATTCTCACGAATATTACCAGTCTGAGACTCACAGTGAGAAAATAGAATGCTCACGTGCGTGCAGTTAACTGGCTTCGAACCTGTCTGTTCGTTATGCAGAATTCTGTGGCAGGATGAAGTGTAAAGTTCTTCCGAGGTATGCGCGAAAGGCGTAAGATAATGACGCCTCGCAGGAATGGTTCATGGCAGGCAATGCCGAAGCATACCGGCTGCAGACTAAAAGAGGTCGTTTTCTTTATCCATCGGACTCGAACTAAAGACAACGTTTCGATTGTTTCTGCCTGAGTCCCACTTTATGGAGAGCTACTTTAGATCAAGAGAAAATGGCTAATCATGACAGATTTGAAGAAATACCCGACTAGAGCATTTATTGTTGTTGAAAATTTAGTGGAAATATAAAGTATGAAATGAAGAAGCACTAAAAATAATGTTTGAGAAAGACGTCTATGGGAGTAACTTATGTTGTGTGATTTCTCATACTGCGAATTTTTATTTGATGTTGCTGTTAATAAATAGTTTATTATAGGAAACACAGTCTAGAAACTTTTAGAGAGCCTTGGCAACGTACCTGTAATTGTTAAATATTACAACCTTCGTTGAAAGCTGTTATTGTACATCTACTGCGGCATCCATATATATTTGACAGAATTCTGGGAAGGGCAGCAGAGGCGAGAAATGGTAGCGAACGGCCAAGACCCGAAACCACACAACATATTATAGAAGATTTTGGTCTCGAGACTTCGAGATTAGAAAGATACGGAAAGAGATGAAGGTTGTCATCATATTAGTAGAAAGACTGAGGACTTTAAGTTGTAATATCCGATGTAATGCATAAATCAAATCCTAACATCTAAGTAGCTAATATCGCTCCCAGTAGCTGACACATTCAGTTGCTGCCTTCTCCTCCAGCAGGTGATAGCCCCGCTAACTGTGCATGGGGGCTTAATTAAATAAAAATGCAAATAATTTTAATTTTAGTCGCTGTCTGTCCGGTTACGAAGTCTCGTAACCGGTTGACCCTGACTGGTATTAGTCCGCAATCTGACTGCATAGAATAACAACAAAGAATGAAAGAAAACTTCCGTTAACACAATTAATTAATTAAGTCCCCAGCAACTATAAAAACTACGAAACAACAAAGCACAAGTGTAACTGTTCTGTGTGTGGAAGTGTGATTCAACGTACACATCTGCCACGGTTCTTCCTCAATAAGACAAGGTATTTTAAGCACCATTTACACTGAAGTAATTAAAAAAAACAGAAATACTATAATTGCACATAGAAACCAGAATTACACTCTAATACATGAACACAAGCCAGATACTTTGTCGACTGAACCTGTGACCAAGAGACATTGTTAGTTAGGAAATTTGAAATAAAAAATTTTTCTTTACCTTCATATATATTGACGAAACATACACTCTGATCATTACAATATCCGCAATCGAACAGCATCGGCAGTCTAGCCCATCACAACAACTGCACATGACATGCTCACAACTAGTCGCGGCAACTTCAGAACTATTACTGCCCACGGCAATTTCCCAATAAGCACTCTCCACGACGACTTCTCAACAAGCACTGCCAGTGGAGGCGGCTGAATAATACTCTTTGGCGCAATCTCTGGCGCTGTGACTCCGTGTAGCAGCCTTTCATGTGCCCCTCCTCCACGGGCTAGAATTTGATAGTATTTTTGCCAGCATTGGTGGTGAAAATACCACCAAATTCGTCCAAAAACTACAGACAAAAATTAAAAAGTAGTATTAATAAGTAAATATCACGTAACTAAACAAATTTTGGCTTTGCACTGACCTTTAAATAACCTAATATATAAAATACAGTAGGGAATAAAATGCTTGCATACATATGATTTTACATAATAGTTTACACAAGTATTATGTGGTTAAACAGTTCAATCAATAGCGTCAGCAATGACGCATAGGTGCAGGTAAGAGTCCCATAACATCTCATAAACAGTAAACACACAAAAAATCAGTTTGTACAAATATTCATATAAAATCCTTTCAGTAGTTCAATAAACAAGTAGTTGACAGTTCCAACAGTAGCACCCAGCAAAGATCAACAGGTGCAAATAGCAGTCTCATAAACAGCTTCAACAGTGACACCCAGCAATGTTGAACAGGTGCAGACACCAACAAGTGACATTATTTCAGTAGAAGCAGTCCATCAGTGGCACCCAGTAATGTTGAGCAGGTGCAGACACCAACAAATGACATTATTTCAGTAGAAGCAGTTCCATCAGTGGCATCCAGCAATGTTGAACAGGTGCAGACACCAACAAGTGACATCATTTCAGTAGAAGCAGTACATCAGTGGCACCCAGTAATGTTGAGCAGGTGCAGACACCAACAAGTGACATCATTTCAGTAGAAGCAGTCCATCAGTGGTACCCAGTAATGTTGAGCAGGTGCAGGTAACAGTCCATAATATTCACTAACATTAATCAGACAGTTCATCAGAGTTTATCAGCAGAAATTAAACATTTCCAAGTGGCACCCATCATGATGAACAAGTGCAGGTAACAGTCCATAATATTCACTATCACTAATCAGACAGTTCATCAGAGTTTGTCAGCAAAATTTAACATTTCCAAGTGGCACCCATCATGTTGAACAACTGCAGGTAACAGTCCATAATATTCACTATCACTAATCTGACAGTTCATCAGAGTTTATCAGTAGAAATTAAACATTTCCAATTGGCACCCATCACGTTGAACAAGTGCAGGCAACAGTCCATAATATTCACTATCACTAATCTGACAGTTCATCAGAGTTCATTAGCAGAAATTAAACATTTCCAAGTGGCACCCATCATGTTGAACAAGTGCAGGTAACAGTCCATAATATTCACTATCACTAATCTGACAGTTCATCAGAGTTTATCAGCAGAAATTAAACATTTCCAATTGGCACCCATCACGTTGAACAAGTGCAGGCAACAGTCCATAATATTCACTATCAGTAATTAAACAGTTCATCAGAGTTCATCAGCAGAAATTAAGCATTCTCAAGTGGCACCCATCATGTTGAACAACTGCAGGTAACAGTCCATAATATTCACTATCACTAATCTGACAGTTCATCAGAGTTTATCAGCAGAAATTAAACATTTCCAATTGGCACCCATCACGTTGAACAAGTGCAGGCAACAGTCCATAATATTCACTATCACTAATCTGACAGTTCATCAGAGTTTATCAGCAGAAATTAAGCATTCTCAAGTGGCACCCATCATGTTGAACAACTGCAGGTAACAGTCCATAATATTCACTATCACTAATCTGACAGTTCATCAGAGTTTATCAGCAGAAATTAAACATTTCCAAGTGGCACCCATCACGTTGAACAAGTGCAGGTAACAGTCCATAATATTCACTATCACTAATCTGACACTTCATCAGAGTTCATTAGCAGAAATTAAACATTTCCAAGTGGCACCCATCATGTTGAACAAGTGCAGGTAACAGTCCATAATATTCACTATCACTAATCAGACAGTTCATCAGAGTTCATTAGCAGAAATTAAACATTTCGAAGTGGCACCCATCATGTTGAACAAGTGCGGGTAACAGTCCATAATATTCACTATCACTAATCAGACAGTTAATCAGAGTTCATTAGCAGAAATTAAACATTTCCAAGTGGCACCCATCATGTTGAACAAGTGCAGGCAACAGTCCATAATATTCACTATCACTAATCAGACAGTTCATCAGAGCTTATTAGCAGAAATTAAACATTTCCAAGTGGCACCCATCAATGTTGAACAAGTGCAGGTTAACAGTCCACAATATTCACTATCACTAATTAAACAGTTCATCAGAGTTCATCAGCAGAAATTAATCATTCTCAAGTGGCACCCATCATGTTGAACAAGTGCAGGTAACAGTCCATAATATTCACTATCACTAATCAGACAGTACATCAAAGTTCATTAGCACAAATTAAACATTTCCAAGTGGCACCCACCAGTGTTAATACACTCCTGGAAATGGAAAAAAGAACACATTGACACCGGTGTGTCAGACCCACCATACTTGCTCCGGACACTGCGAGAGGGCTGTACAAGCAATGATCACACGCACGGCACAGCGGACACACCAGGAACCGCGGTGTTGGCCGTCGAATGGCGCTAGCTGCGCAGCATTTGTGCACCGCCGCCATCAGTGTCAGACAGTTTGCCGTGGCATACGGAGCTCCATCGCAGTCTTTAACACTGGTAGCATGCCGCGACAGCGTGGACGTGAACCGTATGTGCAGTTGACGGACTTTGAGCGAGGGGGTATAGTGGGCATGCGGGAGGCTGGATGGACGTACCGCCGAATTGCTCAACACGTGGGGCGTGAGGTCTCCACAGTACATCGATGTTGTCGCCAGTGGTCGGCGGAAGGTGCACGTGCCCGTCGACCTGGGACCGGACC
Source organism: Schistocerca cancellata (assembly GCF_023864275.1). NCBI lineage: Eukaryota > Metazoa > Arthropoda > Insecta > Orthoptera > Acrididae > Schistocerca > Schistocerca cancellata. The sequence goes on along the minus strand of NC_064631.1, from coordinate 78,671,231 downwards.
GCAGCGACGCACAGATGCACGCCAAGACCGTAGGATCCTACGCAGTGCCGTAGGGGACCGGACCGCCACTTCCCAGCAAATAAGGGACACTGTTGCTCCTGGGGTATCGGCGAGGACCATTCTCAACCGTCTCCATGAAGCTGGGCTACGGTCCCGCACACCGTTAGGCCGTCTTCCGCTCACGCCCCAACATCGTGCAGCCCGCCTCCAGTGGTGTCGCGACAGGCGTGAATGGAGGGACGAATGGAGACGTGTCGTCTTCAGCGATGAGAGTCGCTTCTGCCTTGGTGCCAATGATGGTCGTATGCGTGTTTGGCGCCGTGCAGGTGAGCGCCACAATCAGGACTGCATACGACCGAGGCACACAGGGCCAACACCTGGCATCATGGTGTAAGGAGCGAGCTCCTACACTGGCCGTACACCACTGGTGATCGTCGAGGGGACACTGAATAGTGCACGGTACATCCAAACCGTCATCGAACCCATCGTTGTACCATTCCTAGACCGGCAAGGGAACTTGCTGTTCCAACAGGACAATGCACGTCCGCATGTATCCCGTGCCACCCAACGTGCTCTAGAAGGTGTAAGTCAACTACCCTGGCCAGCAAGATCTCCGGATCTGTCCCCCATTGAGCATGTTTGGGACTGGATGAAGCGTCGTCTCACGCGGTCTGCACGTCCAGCACGAACGCTGGTCCAACTGAGGCGCCAGGTGGAAATGGCATGGCAAGCCGTTCCACAGGACTACATCCAGCATCTCTACGATCGTCTCCATGGGAGAATAGCAGCCTGCATTGCTGCGAAAGGTGGATATACACTGTACTAGTGCCGACATTGTGCATGCTCTGTTGCCTGTGTCTATGTGCCTGTGGTTCTGTCAGTGTGATCATGTGATGTATCTGACCCCAGGAATGTGTCAATAAAGTTTCCCCTTCCTGGGACAATGAATTCACGGTGTTCTTATTTCAATTTCCAGGAGTGTACATGTAAGCACGAACAACAGTTTAAATGCACACACAATTGCTTTTAGAAAATTATTATCAATGCTCTAACACTAAACATACAAATGATAATAAACACACAATTGATATCAGATAATTGTCATATTAAATATTACAAATACACAATATCAATAAACCTATAATAATTATGGGTGTCAGTGCAAGCCACAACAAACAAGTAAAATAATATTTAGGAGATAGGTCGGTACCAATTATTTGGGATTAGGAAGGGGAAACACACACAACCCACTCACTCATCTTTCATGCACATTTAAGTACTACTGTGTAATTGAATAGTGTTAACTGTGTAAATGTAATTCTGTCAAAATTTGATATTCAACATGTGTATCAAGTAGTAGTGGTAATAGTTTATAACAGTCAATAATAGTTAGTCAACGACATAGTCATCATGTCAAGACCAATGTTTGCCAAGCCAGATGAAAATGTACAGTTGCTGAACAACTGTCAGTGTGCCAAGAAATGCAATTACTTCCTCTCTCCAAAGAAAGTATATACTGCTTATTGATTTAACAAAGTGTGTGTGTAGACAACCTTCTTTCCACTTGAGTGTTCTAGGCTGCCATCTTCATCCTCCTTGTTCCATATAGACCAAAAAAAAAAAAAATGCTCCTCACTTTCTTCACGTCTTGTCCACCAAAACTCCAATAATCATCATCATCACATAATCTTAATACTTCAATAATACCTCTTACGTCGATACATATAAACCTTATCATCAATATCATTTACCTCACCTCTTGTCTACCAAAACTCCAATAATCATCAACTTCACACAATCTCAATACCTCAATAATACCTCTTCAATATGTCGATACATATAAACCTTATCACCAATATCATTTCACTTTCATAACAACTCTTTCCTCTAGTCAGTCTCCTCGAACAAGTACAGATAAAATCCTAGTGCAAACTTCAATTCATCATCCCATACAATCCGAAGACACAATGTCCACACACAACCTCTGTGTAATCCACCTGACCCAAATCTTCTACTCATTATGAATTATAAAATACATTTTGGTTACCTTGTCAATGATTAAATAAAAGAAATGCATACATGACCTCTAACAGCCTTTAGTTTGAGTAACTTTCAGTAAGTAAGTACGAGTATGGAGTGTGAATGATTGTAATATTTCACAGTGTGTATACCACTTCAAGAATCATGGCAAAACAGAAGCAAACATGTGGAGTATTTCTTGCGTCAAGTGTCACTTGCTATTTCAATTGCTCACGAAGAATGCAGTGTAATAACTGTCAATGGTCTAAACCTAGTGTTGGTATGTCATGTCGTTAGCTTTCTTTCTATTAGCATAAATTTATACAGCTTCCATAAAACCTCCAGTTCATGTGACTTCAATTAAGTTTCTTGTACTAATGTCGTTCGTAGAATTATAGCAGTTCATTTTCTTATCTTAAAATATAAGGCACTGAGCGTAAGCAAAACATGCAATAGCGAGTAAATATACCAGTAGAGAACAGAATGTCAAGCACAATCCCTACAACGAGGCTCTGCCAAGCGAACAATTTATAATTAATACCATAGTGTGACCCAAACTCCATGTTCGTGCACTGTACATCAGCATTTCTATATACCAAATTAAAGAATAGTTATGACAACAAGCAGAAATGTGTAATTATGCAATCCATACGCAATGCAGCAAATATGTATCTCACATAATAAACAGGTCATTAGCATCATATCAGCATAAGCAAATAAATGTTCATATGTAATCTTAATAAGTAAACATGAAGGCGCAAGCAGATAAATCACAAACTGTAACCTACATACATAACCACAGTCAGCACAATTAATCAGGTGACAATTATAATTTAAATAAATAAGCACAGCAGGCACATAATAAAAAAAATGTGACATCAGTGAAAAAAGCAGTGCAGCCAAGCGATGCATGATATACATAATTAACAACCCTGTTCATTAATCAATCATTGTCACAATCAGCAAATGTACGCAAGCATGTCGCTTCACAAGTAAATTCATAGAACATAAAATTTAGCACAGAGTATAAATCACATAATCGCGAGCAGCAAATTACGTCTAAAGTACGTACCGAAGTGGAAATAAGTTACCTGAAAAATAAACTCCATTAATAGTTACCTTTTTAGCTTATTATTTTCTTCTTCGAAATTACATTCTTCCTCAAATTTTCTCGATAGCAAGTCCTCTTAACGTCGGACGCACACAGAATTTACCTCAAGGTTTTAAATATTTTATACAACCGTATCCTGAAAAATACTGAACGTTTATAACATAATTTATCAAGTCACTATAGCTTTATACTGAATTTATTCGGAGAAATTACACTGTGTATTTGTTTACGGCTGGCAGTGCATTCGCACTGAGCGCTCGATCAGCTGTAGGTACGCGTGACGTGGGAAGTAATTGTTTGCGGTCAACGACTGCCTTGTGCTGCGCGCAGACTTGACTGTTGCTTTGAGTATGTGCCGCCGCCGGAACACGGCGCGGTATCCTTGTATTCTCTGCATGTTTACGTATGACTGTTAGTTTCTCAAAACTATGTCATTCCACAAAAATTTTAACGTTCGATATATGATGTATTCCCTTAGAGCGCCCAAATTTAAGAGTTTCTACTTCGACAGTGTTATCATGAATAATTTTGCGAACTCTATATGGACCGTTATAAAGCAGAAAAAATTTCCGACACAAGCCTTTCCCTTTGTGAGACAAACGATGAGACTTAATTAACACCTTTTGACCAACTTATAAGTTTATTAAAGGACCAGGACGTTTAGCGGATTTCTCTCTTCTAGCAGCCGCAGAAGCAATATTTTGTAGAGCCAGGTTGACAACTTCAGAATGCCGCAGTTTCCGTGTAGGCAGAAAAGGAACGATTTCAGAAATGTGATTTGTCGGTGCTTTATTTTTTAATATCCATATAGCCGGTAAAGAAGTTGAATCATTAGGGATTTCATTCAGAATGTTTTGAAAAATATCAAGATACTGATCCCACGTTCTGTGATTCTGATGACAATAAAGACGACACAATTTATTGTTTTCCTTCATCCATCTCTCTGAAGCGATAGATTGAGGGTGAAAAAGTGAAATGAAAATTGGTTTAATTTTACGACGCCGTAGAGTACGAAGCCAAATTTTAGAGCGAAACTGTGATCCATTATCTGATATATACCTTATCAACATGACCAATTCTTTAAGAAAATGTTTGATGAAAGCATTAGATACTGAACGAGCTGTTCCTTTGCGTAAAGGTGTAAAACACACATATTTTGATGTCAATTCCACTGCTAACAAAATGTACGCAAAATCATTAGTAGAACAAACCACTGGACCGAACAAATCGACTGCAGCCATCTCCTTTAATTTCGCTGGAATGATAGGAAACAACGATGCTCTGTGAGAAATAGTTGGCGGCTTAGCCTTTTGACATAATTTTCATTTGGCAAGAACAAATCGAATACGTTTTTCCATATTACTGAAGTAGCAATTTTCTCGTAGTTTATGAAAGCATTTTCTGGAACCAAAGTGTGCATAACTGAAATGTGTATACCAAATCAATTTATTAACCCACTCATCAGCAATGCAAACTAACCAAACAGAGTTGTCAACCGATTTTTGTTTAAAAAGAATATCATTGCGAACTAAATAATACTGTCTAATCGCTACGCTTTCCTTTCTCCTCCACTTCTCCTTAATGCCCTTCCAGATTGGATCCTTGTTTTGCTCCTTAGCGATATCCTGGAGCGAAGACGAAATAAAATTTTCAAACGCAACACCTTGAATATACATCAAACAATAATTGTTTTCTTTGCAGTCCTTCTCAGCACTTTGTTTCAAACCCATAGGTGCACGTGATAAAGCATCAGCAATAATATTTGAAGAACCCTGTATGTAAACAATATTAAAATCAAATTCCTGTAGATACAGCGCCCATCGTGACAATCTTCCATGTGTTAATTTTGCTGACATAAGAAATTCCACAGCTCGATGATCGGTGTAAACCTTGGTATGTCTGCCATACAAAAATATGCGAAATTTTGTGAAAGCCCAAACAACAGCCAAGGCTTCAAGTTCTGTAATCGAATAATTCTTTTCGGATTTAAAGAGAACACGACTTCCAAATGCAATAGTTTTCTGTACTACAACGCCGTTTTCTTCTATCTCTTGAAATAAATGTGCACCTAGGCCTTTGTATGATGAGTCCGTCGCCAAGCAAAAATCATTAGATAAATCAGGATGTGAAAGAAGTGGAGCAGCAACTAAAGCATCATGAAGTTGATCAAATTCTGATTGAGCTTCCTCATCCCAACACCAATTAGAATTCTTTCCAGATAGTTCACATAAACGAGGCGTGGCCAAATTATCCAATCTAACAAAGCGTCTAAGAAAATTACATACACCAAGGAAACTACGAACATCACGTTTTGTAGTAGGAACAGCATAATTACGAATTGCGTCTAGTTTCTCTGGATCAGGAAGAATACCTTCGGTAGAAATAATATGACCAAGAAATTTCACCTAAGAACGACCTAATTCAGATTTTTTCAAGTTCACTGTAATGCCAACTCTTGCAAAAACACGTAATAATGAATCCAAAATTTTGTTATGCTCACTCCAAGAACGTTTAGCAATAAGAATATCGTCAACATATGAAGTAATATTGTCCCGAAGATAAACAGGTAAAATTTCGTTTAAACTACGAATGAATGCTGCTGAAGATACAGTAAGTCCAAACGGTAATTTCCGAAACTGAGAACAGTTACCAAAGGCTAAAAAGGCAGTGTATTTTCTACAATCAGGGTGGAGTTCTATTTGCCAAAAACTTGCGCGCATATCAATCTTGGATAAAACTTTAATTCCATGGAAATGTTGAAGAAGTTCATCTAAATTTTGTGGACGGTCAGTTTCAGGAATGATGATATTATTTATCTGTCTGGAATCCAGAACCAAACGAACTGACCCATCCTTTTTAAGAACGACGTGTAATGGGCTGGTATAAGGACTGACTGCTGGATCAATAATGCCTTGATCTAACATGTATTGAAGTTCGCTCTTAACCTTGTCTCTGTAAGCCAAAGGAATACCGTACGTTTTCCCCCGAAATGGTGTGTGTTCTTATACTTTAAATAAATATTGTAAGCCTTGTATATTTCCTGTGTGATGACTAAATACTGCAGCATGTGAGGTAAAAATTTGGTGCAGTTCTTCTCTTGCAACGTCATCTGGCCCTTCAGCTTTCTTAACATATTCATTAATTAATTCTTCGCTATTAATTATATCATCCATCCCGTCTCTGTATCTATTGTCGATGTCATGAATGAACACATTGTCGTCATAATACTCAGCGAAAACAGAAGTAACAAACCTTAAACATTTTGTGTCTGATTCAGATTTTGATAAACACTCGAAAAATTTCAAACTTTTCGGCATTCCGGCAACAGTCAAATTCACACTTCCTTCTTTAAAGTTTAAAATTGCCTTAGTGCGTTAATAAACTCAATACCCAATATAATTTGTGTACTGAGTAATGGAACAATAATAAAATTGGCAGAAAATTCGTATCCTTGACAAATGAAACTTAAGTTGGTCTGTTGTTTGACTTCCACACTTTTTCCAGAAATCGCTCCTCGAATTGTAGTTTTAGAAACAGGTAACACAGGACAAGCAATAGTTCTTACACATACACGAAAAACTGATTCACTAATGACAATCAATGGGCTCCCAGAATCTAAAACTGCAGTGAATTTATTCTTACCCACACATACTTCAATAACAGGATGTAAAAATGCGTCTACATTATTTTCTTTTTCGTCTAGCAAAATGTCTCTCATGTCTTCCAGGCGTACGTAGTGTAAAGTCGTAGTGTCATTACTTTCTGAACCGTCTATATTGCTGCCAGAAGCCGAAGCTACAAGTCATTGTCGATTGGTCGCGTCACGTCTTTGATTATCCCCGTCATTTCGCGGATCAATTTCTACTATTTGCACTTGTCTCTCTGAATTTCTGTCACGCGGAGGATGCCAATTAGGTCCCTCCTGTCTGTTACATGTAAATTCTTGGTTGTGTCTGTTATTAAAATTTCTGTTTTCCTGGCTATCTGCACGACTACTTCTTGTGTAATTTCGACTGTCACTTCTGAAATTATTGTTATATCTACTACCCTGGTTATTTCTGTAGTAAGAATTCCTATTACTGTATGAATAATTTCTGTCTTGATGATACCGATTACTGTTTCCGTATGATTGATCATTCCGGAAGTAATTTCCGTTATTATAATTGTCTGTGTAATTTCTGTTAGACCGTCTGTTATTGTCATAAGGCTGGTATCCATTGTCCTGTCTGTTACGTCTATCATTTTCAAAATTACCACTATAACGTCCGTTCCGATCACTATGCCTTTTCTCTGAAAATCTATTGTAATTACTGTTACTGAAAAAATTGCGAGAAGTCCCGTCGTCGTTGTCATACTCAAGTTCTTGTAGCAACGTCTTAAAAGTCTCAATGTCGTCTTCACATCTTCCAGCTAAAGCAATTTGTCTTATCGATTGTGGCAGCTTAGTTATACAAATGCGAATTAATTCAGTCGGGCTATAAGGGTTGGACAGGAACTGATTCTTTCGAATCATGTCTTCAAAATATTCTGCCGGCGTGCGGAACTCAGACTGTTTAAAATTACGCTGCATAATAAGACTGTGTTTGACTCTGTCTTGCGTGTTTTCGGACCAATATGCCGATACAAATGCATGATAAAAATCATTTAAATTATTACAATCTCTAATAAGTACGCGCATCCGCGTCGCCGGTTCATTTTCTAGATATCCACACATAAATTCCAGTTTATGACTTAGTGACCAATTTGGTGGAAGTGCGTACATAAATTGATCTAACCATAAACATGGATGTATGTCGTTCTTAGAATTGCTAAAGATCTTAAATTTCCGAACAGTTAAAAAGTGTTTATAGTCAAAGTTTTCGCCTCGTGGCGACAAAGACCTACCGCGTCTGTCCCAGTCCGAATGTCGATTATTGTCAAGTTCGCGCGCCTGGCGCTCTCTTGTTGCATCTCGTAAATGAAATAAATTATTTTCTTCAAAGCCCTCTGCTATCTGTGATTCTAAATTTCTTCTGCTGTCTTTTCCTACGATTTCGCCTTCAATTTGTTTGACTTGCTTTCGTAATGCCTCAAATTCCCTTTTAAAGTCTTCATTAAATTTTCCCTGATTTTCAACATGTTTATTTATGCTCTGGTACTCTTCTGTTTCTGCAAATGGCAGTGGAGCTTTATCATCTGAATCTCTGTCCCCATTTAAACTAAGACTTGTCAGTTTATCTGAAATCTCCTCAACTCTTTCGGATAAGTCACCTATTTTTTCTTTCTGTTTATTTACGTCTTCCGTAAGTGTCGCGACTGGGGTTTCAGTATTGACACATTTAGTAGTTAACTGTTCATTCTGTTGTGTTAGGTTATTTATTCCGTCATTTGGTACGGATTCCTCGATTCTTTCAAATATTTCTTCCTTATCGTGTGCACGTTGTAAATTTAACTCTGAAAATTTCTGTACTGTCACGCGATCTCTTTCTTCCTGTTCTCTATCCTGCTCCTTTTGTCTGATTTCTATTGAAGTTAATCTATTATTGTGAGCACTCAAAATCGGTTGTACTTCATTTCTAATTTCTTTCTTTAATTCATCTTTCATGTTTCTGAAACATGTCCCTATTCATGAGTCTAGCCGTGTTTCCATTGTTCCCATATCAGTTTCTAACCGTGTTGCCAAAGTTCCCATCTCTGTTTTTAATTCAGATCATAACTGTGATCCCACTGTTTCTAATTCAGATCCCAAATTAAATATTGCACTCATCAACTGCTCCATATTAACTGGTTCGAAATTCTTTTCACCCCTAACATTTCCCACAAAACTAACTTCCTTCGAAATAGCCGTAAAGCTATCTGTGTTCGATACTATTCCAGAATCTTCTGTTGTTAATCTCGAATTATGAAAATTTTTTGATTGTGAAAAATTTTGAACTGGTTCCGAACTATTTTCCCGACTAATTAAATTGTTTTCTACTTCATTATTCATCATACCGTTCTCATGTGTTGGCGAGTTCGCCATGTTAACAATTTCGTCATTCTCACTATCCATCATTTTTGCCTTTTTCATCGATCGGGTAATAATTTACAAAACATACAAAACTCGTCACTATACGGAAATTACACACAATATAACACTTTATCACCAACAATACCATTCACACGAAATGCTTCCCGACAACACGCCTAACGAACAATTAAAACCTTCACAATTGCACAAATAGTCAAACCCATATACGACTCATCACAAATTAAATTCCACAAAAATACTGTCAGAAGAATGACAAGACAACTGCAAATATTCAATTATAAAATCTATACATGCAGTATAAACTACAATTACTGAACTACAAATTACTACAACAATACTACTGTCTGCTATTTTTACTATCAGAAGATTCCAAGGGACGATCCTGGCAGGGTCGCCATGTGCATGGGGGCTTAATTAAATAAAAATGCAAATAATTTTAATTTTAGTCACTGTCTGTCCGGTTACGAAGTCTCGTAACCGGTTGGCCCTGACTGGTATTAGTCAGCAATCTGACTGCATAGAATAACAACAAAGAATGAAAGGAAACTTCTGTTAACACAATTAATTAATTAAGTCCCCAGCAACTATAAAAGCTACGAAACAACAAAGCACAAGTGTAACTGTTCTGTTTGTGGAAGTGTGATTCAATGTACACATCTGTCACGGTTCTTCCTCAATAAGACAAAGTATTTTAAGCACCATTTACACTGAAGTAATTAAAAAAAAACAGAAATTCTATAATTGCACATAGACACCAGAATTACACTCTAATACATGAAGACAGGCCAGACGCTTTGTTGACTGAACCTGTGACCAAGAGACATTGTTAGTTAGGAAATTTGAAATAAAAAAATTTTTTTACCTTCATATATATTGACGAAACATACACTCTGATCATTACAACATCCGCAATCGAACAGCATCGGCTGTCTAGCCCATCAGAACAACTGCACACAGTTTTAATCTGCCAGGAAGTTTCATATCAGCGCACACTCCGCTGCAGAGTGAAAATCTCATTCTGGAAACATCCCCCAGGCTGTGGCTAAGCCATGTCTCCGCAGTATCCTTTCTTTCAGGAGAGCTAGTTCTGCAAGGTTCGCAGGAGAACTTCTGTAAAGTTTGGAAGGTAGGAGATGTGATACTGGCAGAAGTAAAGCTGTGAGACCGGGCTGATTCGTGCTTCAGTAGCTCAGATGGTAAAGCACTTGCCCGCGAAAGGCAAAGGTCCCGCGTTCGAGTCTCGGTCGGGCACACAGTTTTAATCTGCCAGGAAGTTTCAACCTCTAAATTATTCGCGTAGTGTGGACAAGCAATCTGCGTGTATTTCGATAAGTACTGCAGACAATTTAGATGCCTAAATATTTATCTTGAAGTTCCATTGTGTTTTCAATGTAAGCGAAATGTTACATATTTTTAGGAACAATGCAGTTTTGTTTTTCTTGAATTTTTGTAGCGGTCTGTTTTTATACTTGCATATTACGATAAGCACGTAACCTGTATGTGTGTGTGTGTGTGTGTGTGTGTGTGTGTGCGTGTGCGTGTGTGTGTATATATGTGCACTTTTTTGAGCTCAGTTAATGATAAATAGTAATATCAAAGAATTTAGTTTTGAAATATTGGCTCAGTATTGTTGCACCATCTTCGTTGGAAACATTTCGACTCTGTGATCGTCTTCAGCTCTTACATGTTTCAGTACATAAGAAAATTTATCTTCGTGTACTAAGAAAAAAATTTGCAGTTTAAGTGCTACGTCGTAATAAAATCGAGAAAAGACCTTCTTCCTCCCTTCCCAATATGGGACTGTGAGTATGTCTCTCCACACTGCGAATTTTTATTTGATGTTGCTGTTATTTAATAGTTTATTATACGAAATACAGTCTAGAAACCTTGGGAGTGCTTTGGCAACGCAGTTGTAATTGGTAAATATTACAACCTTCGTTGAAAGATGTTATTGTACGTAACCTCTAGTGGACCAGAATCATTTGTAATTAAACGAGTAACTGCCAGTCAGTTTCATCGATTCTATTCTTCTAGCTTATAACTTGATGCATTGTCCTTGCCCCTTCTAAAATGGTACTTGGGAATAGTTGAGATGTGGAAATACTTACTTTAACAGTATATTGTGAGTTACAGCAGGATTTGCTCCAATTAACAACATTCTCCCAGTAAATAAGAATGCGTATTTGTTTGTGCATTTGCCTACTTAGCGTAGTATTTTAGTTAATGTTTTTTTTTCTGCAGTTACGAGCCTGGTCAGGTTAATTTTATGACATCGATCATTTTGACCCAAACTGTAATGTCAGTGTTTCGTTTATCGTATTATTTGAAACTATATAGGCTTGGAAATAGCGTTGGAGTATTTAAACTGTAATATACGATCTGAATGTAGGCAATAATTTAATGGATATGTTCGTTTGTGGAAAATGAAAATCTGGTATTTGACATAAACATTGCATTTCTCTTGTTGCTGATGTTTCTTGTGCAGATATTTTAAGCCTGGAAAGAACGTTGTTAGACTTGAAAAGCATCATACATCTGTAAAATCTTTAATTTGTGGCTCTGTTGTATGTTAACCAAGCGTGTTACTCAGATCAAACTATGAGTGTCTCCACCTGTTGATGATGATGAGGATCATGAGCTTCAACGAGTAGTTGATTTCAATTTAAATTTCTGAAGTTTTTTAGAACTGTATTTAGAGTGAAATTATCTTTAATAACAATATAGTAGTAATACATTAGTTATATTACTTAAGCAGGTGCTGATTTTTAACTATTTATGGCGAGTATGTTTCATACTCCTTATCACATTACATTTCACCAGCAAATCTTGATATTTAACTATTTATGGTGAGTATGTTTTACACTCTTTCTCATATTCCAAACGAGATTTACGTTCAACCCACATTTGTCAAGGCGTTAAAATAGCATTTTGGTATTTACTTTAGAGTTCGTAATCATGTTGGTGACACCCATTTGGCAATGGCCTATACAACGAGGTACAAGATTGAGAATCATGAGGCTAATTTAAATTCAGTATTGTTACTTGTAGAACTTGAAAAAGCAAAGGTTTTACATTTAACGTTCACAATTTTCTTTAAGAGATTAAACAATGTAACACTCCAGGTTAAGTTTTTGTTTAACTAACCAATACAGTGATAAGTACCAACTTATGGCATAATTAAAGAGCTCTTTCACAAAATCTAATGAATTTATAAATGAATTAGACCTTCCATTATTCAAAGTACTAAGAAGTAATCGGTGTAAGAACTGTCATACTCAAATTTGGATTAATAAATTTCAGCTGTGTACTGTTACATGGCCCATTCAGGTACCACCGAGTACCATCCACGAATGTTAACACTAGCGTGGTACCACTACATCGTTCTCTCTCTGCCACGGACCGTACCATTGCTGGCCAAGTATAGGTATAGACTCATTAGGAATTTCATCTCTGTGGAACACCGGCACATTTACCACTTCCCTACGAAACCACTGTGAAATGACATTCACGGAAAGGAGGATAGGTCCAAGTGGCCTAAGTCTTGGTCGCCTATGTGAAGTTTCTCTTGTAAGGCCACATTAGATGTCTCGCCTGTCAGACACCTATACAGGGAAGAACTGAAATCTGGACAAATAAACCTTTTTTAAAGCAAATTTATTAAAACAAAATATAAATGGAAAATTGTTTTACGTATAACTAGTGGAATCGTTCATGAGTAACAGTACTCGATGTAACTCCCTTCATCCACAATGACTGCTTCCATGATGCGACCGCAACCACCCTTTAAAATAGCACTGTCCATGCGAATGCTGCTTCGACAGCAATACGTAGAGATGCGACATTAAGGTGCCTCGTCTTATTGGTAACTCATTCGACAAACATTATTCGAGGAGGTTCAAATCCTAGTTATTCGGGGTTCAGAACTCCTTTGACCTGAACATGAGGTCCTCCTCTGCCATCCGACGCATTATTCACACGCTGGCATTCAATACCGACGCCAGTTTCCTCAGCGACCGCCACGTGTCCTCCGAATTCAACACCTGATCCTTTTCGATGACTGTCGCAGTTCGTGACACGCGTTTCCTCGAATGAGGTCTCCTCGAAAGGTTAGCACAACCTTACCTTTACTTCTCCGAAGCATTATACTTGGACACAATATCGTAAACAGTTGATCTCGGGTACCCGAAGAATCGAAATATTTCAATAAGCGAACGCCCAGCGAGACGACCTCGGTTGTTCTCTGCACTTACCCGTAACGTCTAGGACAGTTTGAGGTTCTGAGCCGGCCAGAGTGGCCGCGCGGTTCTAGGCGCTACAGTCTGGAACCGCGCGACCGCTACGGTCGCAGGTTCGAATACTGCCTCGGGCATGGATGTGTGGGATGTCCTTAGGTTAGTTAGGTTTAAGTAGTTCTACGTTCTAGGGGCCTGATGACCTCAGAATTTAAGTCCCATAGTGCTCAGAGCCATTTGAACAATTTTTTTGAGGTTCTGAAGGTTTGTTGCTAGATGCCTCTGGCTTTGAAGAATGCCTATCGCGACCACGGACGGAACTAGGATATGGAGGGAAATTTAAATTGAAATACACTCCTGGAAATGGAAAAAAGAACACATTGACACCGGTGTGTCAGACCCACCATACTTGCTCCGGACACTGCGAGAGGGCTGTACAAGCAATGATCACACGCACGGCACAGCGGACACACCAGGAACCGCGGTGTTGGCCGTCGAATGGCGCTAGCTGCGCAGCATTTGTGCACCGCCGCCGTCAGTGTCAGCTAGTTTGCCGTGGCATACGGAGCTCCATCGCAGTCTTTAACACTGGTAGCATGCCGCGACAGCGTGGACGTGAACCGTATGTGCAGTTGACGGACTTTGAGCGAGGGCGTATAGTGGGCATGCGGGAGGCCGGGTGGACGTACCGCCGAATTGCTCAACACGTGGGGCGTGAGGTCTCCACAGTACATCGATGTTGTCGCCAGTGGTCGGCGGAAGGTGCACGTGACCGTCGACCTGGGACCGGACCGCAGCGACGCACAGATGCACGCCAAGTCCGTAGGATCCTACGCAGTGCCGTAGGGGACCGCACCGCCACTTCCCAGCAAATTAGGGACACTGTTGCTCCTGGGGTATCGGCGAGGACCATTCGCAACCGTCTCCATGAAGCTGGGCTACGGTCCCGCACACCGTTAGGCCGTCTTCCGCTCACGCCCCAACATCGTGCAGCCCGCCTCCAGTGGTGTCGCGACAGGCGTGAATGGAGGGACGAATGGAGACGTGTCGTCTTCAGCGATGAGAGTCGCTTCTGCCTTGGTGCCAATGATGGTCGTATGCGTGTTTGGCGCCGTGCAGGTGAGCGCCACAATCAGGACTGCATACGACCGAGGCACACAGGGCCAACACCCGGCATCATGGTGTGGGGAGCGATCTCCTACACTGGCCGTACACCACTGGTGATCGTCGAGGGGACACTGAATAGTGCACGGTACATCCAAACCGTCATCGAACCCATCGTTGTACCATTCCTAGACCGGCAAGGGAACTTGCTGTTCCAACAGGACAATGCACGTCCGCATGTATCCCGTGCCACCCAACGTGCTCTAGAAGGTGTAAGTCAACTACCCTGGCCAGCAAGATCTCCGGATCTGTCCCCCATTGAGCATGTTTGGGACTGGATGAAGCGTCGTCTCACGCGGTCTGCACGTCCAGCACGAACGCTGGTCCAACTGAGGCGCCAGGTGGAAATGGCATGGCAAGCCGTTCCACAGGACTACATGCAGCATCTCTACGATCGTCTCCATGGGAGAATAGCAGCCTGCATTGCAGCGAAAGGTGGATATACACTGTACTAGTGCCGACATTGTGCATGCTCTGTTGCCTGTGTCTATGTGCCTGTGGTTCTGTCAGTGTGATCATGTGATGTATCTGACCCCAGGAATGTGTCAATAAAGTTTCCCCTTCCTGGGACAATGAATTCACGGTGTTCTTATTTCAATTTTCAGGAGTGTATGTCGGGTTTTTAGCGCCGCACCCTGTACATTTAGAGGAAGATCTGGTTTCTCAGGGTTTGGAGGAAGCATAAATAAATCACCAGAAACTCGCTGCTATTCACTGAGTGCGTGTGAGCCGACTATATAAACGTAGTTTTCACGACGTCTTCGTCGTCATCACGTCGAGCAGCTGTTGTCGTTGTTCTCTACGTAACAAATAGACTGATGAGCAACAAACGTTATGAGCACAACACACAGGGAGATTGAACGGCCTTTGGTGGCGCTGAGGGCACTTGACGCTGTATGGAAAGTATGTAAGCGGCGAAGTCTCGAATGGGGACTCGTTCTGGCTGCGACGCGGAGTGGAGGTGGTAAAATTCGTTCGCATAGGCGACTCTGACAAAGGGCAGACTGTTGTGGCCCAGCGTCTGGGGAAACGGCGACGTTGGTTGGTTGTTCCGACTCTACTGTTGTGATCATTTACGGACAGGAATGGAGAGTGGGGGAACTATGGGTAGATGAAAAAAGTGTTGGACGTCCGTATCTCATCACAGAATGTGGAGTTCACTGGCTCGCCCGTTGCGTTCTGTGAAGCGTAATGCAGATATAGTGACAGAGTACAACGGTGGTGCATGAACAAATATTTCGGTACACACCGCGCAGAACTCATTGTTGGACATGAGACTCTCCACCAGAGGATCCTTTTCTGTTCCCAATTTGGCCTCTACTACATCATCACTTCCGACTAGAGCGCGCACGAGGTCATCTACGAGTAGGTTGAACCGAAGCTCGATGGGAAAGTGGTCGTGCTCACATGTGTCACGTGGCTTGTTACTTCGGGAGCGGCGGTACTGGTTCGTTCTGTCTACTGGAACTTTATTCACTTACCTACGTGTTTCTTAGAACCACGGAGTGCCATGAAGCGACGAATAATTTGGTTAAACGTGGAGAGGCCGTTTAAAAGTGTGGTGCACTGCACGTATCAATGTTGAGCATAAAACTTCATGTTGCGCGCTGCAAAGCGGATTCTTTTATCAGGTCTGACTGAGACTATTAAGTGAAACAAGTTATTGTCCAGGACGTCTTTGCACATAATCAGCAGCAGAAAAATGATCCTATCAGTGCAAAAAAATTCGATTATGTTACTGTTATTTAAAGATTCTAACAGAAAAATGGGGTTCCAGTTGTCTCGTTTACCTTCCTCAGCACTTTTAAAATATTTACCAAAACTTTTGGCATGAGAACATATTCCCGCTTTTTCTAAATGTAACTCATCTGAAACTCCCACAAGCTCCCCTAATTGCAACTCACTCGTACCCAGTAACCCATCGCTGTAGGTCGCTCGTAACCATCTACTCCCAGTTGCCCCTTCTCATTCACTCATTCAGCCCCACCTCGTTGTTATTATCTCTTTATGTCTCTCTGTCATTGTCTCCTGCGTCACAGTTAGAGTCTCCTTCGGTCTAACATACTACTATACTCTCCTCTCTCTATCACTGTCTCCCACTTGCCCTCTGTTGCTGCTAATAAGTCATTTATTCCTTCCTACGGTTGCTGTCACTTCTCACTGTCACTATGTCTCTATTTCCCATTGGCATTGACATAGCTCTGTTTCGCATTATCACTGGCTCTCAGTTAATTTCACTTTCTCTTTTTCTTTGCTCCTTCCTATCTCCTTCACTCTTTTCCTAGCACTGTTCTGTCACTGTCAACTAGATTCCACTGCCACTGTGTCCCACTCTTTCCCTCATACTGCCATTATCTATTTCTCTCTTTCTATAACACAGCCACTGTCCACAACCCTTCAGTATTTAATACTTTTCCGTCTCTTTGCCAGTATCGTTGTCGTATTCTCTCTCAGCAGAAAAAAATAAAAACATGAATATGTTCGAATGCCAAATTTTTTGGGAAATTTGTAAAAGTGTCGACGAAGGTAGAATGAGACAGCCCGTACTCCACTTTTCAGTCAGAGTCTTTTAAATAATTAGGAACACATTGGATTTTTTTTTTTTTTTTTTTGCTGCGATAGGATAATTTTTCCGCTGGTTCCCTGCAATAGAGCGCATTCATATGTAAAGAAATAATGTATTGGTCAGAAAAATCTAGATAGGTTACTTAAGGGAAACTACAACAATGAGAAAACTTATTTTACATCTCAGATCGGATATTACGAGAAAAAAAAATGCTTATGCTTCCGTATTACAACATGGGGTTCCTAAGCGATAAAGGAGACACTTTATAGTAAAACTACGTTTTCGCCTCACACCGGAATTTGCGTGCGTATTTTACGTGTACAAGTAGGGTAACTTTGAACCTCCGTCTCTTCGAAACGGATAAAAATATGAAGGAAATTTTCAAAGCTGTCGAAGGTCGGGATCTTAGAAATATGTCTTAACAATTTCAGGCATTTGTTGTGCGTAGACGTCTTGGAATCCTCGGCTGGGTTTTACTCCGTTGGTGACTACAAAAATATCGTAGAAAAGAACTTTTCTGGAAGTTTTCCGAGGAACCGCCTATGAACTAATGGTGCCTCTATAAGCCCCATAAAGCCCACCGTGAACTATATCAAATGCAAAAATTACCAAACGATTTTTTTCCATTTGCGTAAGCACGAATAAATGTGTAATGTTCATACTTAACTCTGCATTGTAGGTCACTGACACTAAGGACATCCTTCTATTAGGTATACAAATAGTCTCTAATCCAAGGGATACCCTATATACTTGATCCTACCCTTTTATCACCAGTAGAACCCGAGGTATGAACACCGGAATGTCCCATTTTTCTGCGCAGCGCTTCGGAACCTGATAGATACGCATTTTCTACATCTACATCTACATGGATACTTTGCAAATCACATTTAAGTGTCTAGCAGAGGGTTCATCGAACCACCTTCACAAGTCTCTGTTAATCCAATCTCGTATAGCGCACGGAAAGAATGAACATCTATATCTTTCCGTACGAGCTCTGATTTCCCTTATTTTATCGTGGTGACCGTTCCTCCCTAAGTAGGTCACTGTCCAAAAAATATTTTCGCATTCGGAGGAGAAAGTTGGTGATTGGAATTTCGTGACAAGATTCCGTCGCAACGAAAAACGCATTTCTTTTAATGATTTCCAGCCCAAAATCCTGTATTATTTCTGTGACACTCTCGACCATATTTCGCGATAACACAAAACGTGCTGCCTTTCTTTGAACTTTTTCGATATACTCCGTCAGTCCTATGTGATAAGAATCCCACACCGGGCAGCAGTATTCTAAACGAGGACGGACAAGCGTAGTGTACGCAGTCTCCTTAGTAGGTCTGTTACATTTTGTAAGTGCACTGCCAATAAAACGCAGCCTTTGGTTAAATTTCCCCACAACAATTTCTGTGTGTTCCTTTCAATTCAAGTTGTTCGTAATTGTAATACCTAGGTATTTAGTTGAATTTGTGGCTTTTAGATTAGACTGATTTATCGTGTAACCGAAGTTTAACGAGTTCCTTTCAGCGCTCATGTGAATGACCGCACAATCTTCGTTATTTAGGGTCAACTGCCACTTTTCGCACCATTCAGATATTTTTTCTAAATCGTTTTGCAGTTCGTTTTGATCTTCTAATGACTTTATTAGTCGATAAACGACAGCTTCATCTGCAAACAACCGACGTTGGCTACTCAGATTGTGTCCCAAATCGTTTATATAGATAAGGAACAGCAAAGGGCCTATAACACTACGTTGGTGAACGCCTGAAATCACTTCTGTTTTACTCGATGACTTTCCGTTAATTACTACGAACTGTGGCGTCTCTGAAAGCAAATCCAGTCACAAAATGAGACGATATTCCATAAGCACGCAATTTCACTACGAGCCGCTTGTGTGGTACAGTGTCAAAAGGCTTCCGGAAATACAGGAATACGGAATCGATCTGATATCCCTTGTCAATAGCACTCACCACTTCATGTGAATAAAGAGCTAGTTGTGTTTCACAGGAACGATGTTTTCTAAACCCATGTCGACTGTGTGTCAATAGACAGTTTTCATCGAGGTAATTCATAATGTTTGAACACAATATATGTTGCAAAATCCTACTGCATATTATGATGTATCATGCAGCGTAACTTGCTGTGACAGTGCGAGAGAGAGAGACAAAGATATTGTTTATTACTCTGTGGCGGTCAGCGCTCACATAATTATTCTTAGGATATAGTTTTTTGTCTTGTTCTTGTTAAGAGTAATTTTGAGGAAAGGAGAGCCATTCTTGTGATGTAAAAATCGACGCCATTGCGAGTTTGTGATTCATATTGTAAAATATAAGTGCATATGGAAAGAAATCAGTTAATAGAACAATAAAAATATTGTTCATTTCAAGAAGGTACGTCTTATTATACACCCAGCGATATACTGCTATTGTGATCTACTAATATCCCACAGCTGAGAACAGTTCCGACGGGAGCGTTCAGTTCTAGTGAAATAGTTCGATGTTTTCTTCGGAAAAGAAGTCACTTCATGGATCATTCAAATCCACAATAGTAACTGGACATTTCTCAGAACTGAAAGCAATCTGATTGCTATGCAACAGAGCCCCGAAGAATATTTCTCCGTACTTTGGTTACCACTTTCAGCTCAACACGGTAACTGCAGCATCTGGAGCAGATTTCTACAACAGCGGAAGAGTGTAATCGCTATCAGTTTCACACACCGCCCTGTGTGCGCTGTATGTATTTACCCACAACAGCGAACAAACAGTTACTCACACACATAGAAGTCAATACTAGGTGGTGTGGAGAACCATTTCAGTATAAAGGCCCTGTAGAGCTAAATAGTAATTAGCCTAGAGGAGTCTTTATAAATGTCTACCGTTAGACAGGACACGATCCTGATACAACACTCATAGTGAACATGAAATATAACCATGTTAGTAATTTAGTAATTAATGTTTCATTGTGTGTATATATGTCTAGTTTTATAGAGTAACTACATTATGGTCCTTTGTATGTTTCATGCTAACTGAACGTGCGGGAGTATCTTGTGAAGAGAACGAGTACGCCGTCCCAGCAGCCGAGCAGAAACTTCTAAAAGGCCAGAACATTTGAATTACTAACTTTCTTGAGCATTTATGCATTTAGTTACCTTTCAGCTATTAATTTTCTAAGTATAAATAGTGTTGCTATATTACTTTTACTAGAATTCCTGTATTTCAGTAGATATAGTAAGACAATATTTTATGTGTTATCTATGTACTGTGTTTGTGTCACATTGTAAAGTGTACATTGACAGCATTAGGACATTAACGTTTTTTTTGCGTGTGTAAAAGTTCAATAGTCACTTTTGTAGGACTTATTTAGAGGAGAAACTGTCAATTGCTCATTTACATGGTGGTAACTAGATCTATGTTCAAAGGCAATAAGCAAGCACGCATCACAATGCCACAAAATGAATTAAATAGTGTGAATGCATCGTCAACTAGTGCCACAGAATTTAATACCGCCGTAGTTAGAGATATGTCGATTACGGCTGAGCAACCAGCAATAATTAATGCGCTCACGCCGTCGACACAAACGGTTGCTAGTTCCGACATTCATATGTCGAAAGAAGTCCAGAGAAATATGCAGCAACCAACAAACAACATGAATTTTATCTCTGACACAGACGCGTGCGAAAACGAAATGACTGTACCGAAAATTGTGTCGGTACAATCCTCATTAAGCCCAGTGCAATCGCCAATTGCTGAGAATACCGATTTGTTATCCCAGCTGATGTCAAGTTTGACTGTCATAACACAAGGGATTAAGGCATTGGAAATATCGCAATCTAATTTTGCAAACGACGTGAATCGTAGATTCCAAGTATTGGAGAGTGCGCAATTTAATTTGGCTCAGGAGCAATCTAATAAACTAAAAGAAATAAATGATAAGATTACTGAAAAATTCCAGAGTTTGGAAACAAAGCAGAGTCACTTGATTACCAGTCAGGCACAACTCATAGTTACACAAGAACAACAGTATCAGGAATTAACAAACAAATACAAAGACATCTTATGTCGTCAAGATACACTAAATCATCAAGTGCAGGAAGTTATTCATGTACAGAACACTATTGCGCAAGACGTGAATACAATTAAGCACGATAACGAGCAAGTTGTCATTGAGCTTACTCGGAGGATAGACACTCTCAGTCTCGAAGGCGAGAAACACATAGAGAAACTTTTCAATGAACATAAGATCGCATTCTCTAAGGACATTGAAGATTGGGCGAAAGAGCAAACCGAGACAGTGCGAAATTATGTTGACAAAACCTTGAAAGAAACGGTTTCTAACGTGCAAGTTAACAACGAAGCTGCACAAGAACAACTTAAGGTAGAAGTTAAAGAGATTAAGGAGAATATAGGAGATGAATTTCCTGCTTGGAAAGCAAAGATAGAAAATACATTAAAAGCATGCCAGCAAGGTCTAGTTAATACTAGAGGGGCACATACTACTTGCAGTTTATCAAAGGCAGACATTATTCCTGATGAAACCAGTGAAACCGAATCCATGCAACAATATCCAGGTATTGGTGCATATTTACGTAATCAACCAGAAACAGATGATCGAGATTATCATTCGCCGCGAAGTAGCCACCAGAATACACCTGTGACCATGAATGAAGAAAAAATGCTTAAATATCGTCAATTCCAGATATTTATCCCCGAAAGGAAGTCGATCAATCCCGTGGTATTTATCAAGCAATTTAAAGGGATATTGCCGCAAATGTGGACTGAGCAACAAAAAATTATGTACGTTGCAGGATTCATACATGGAGATGGATCGATGTGGGCGTCAGAAGCATCCGATTGGTGTCAAGATTATGACCAATTTGAACGCGCTTTCTTGCACAAATACTGGAATAAGGGAGTACAAGAAAGACTACGCAAGGAAGTTTTTGACCCACAACCTTTTTCTTTCAAAAATGGATCTTTAAGAAAGTATTTCGAGAAGTATATAAATAAAAGTAAATACTGGAATGAACCAATCCCGACGCAGGATGTCATTCGAATATTAAAGGGCGAACTTCCACTTGAAGTTAAGGAAAAACTTCTACATGTGCCTGAACAACATGTGGAAGATTTTCTAGCCACATTGGATTCAATAGACATTCTGTTCGAAGAATCACGTGTGCGCTATAACCAGCCAAGTTACCAACCTAACAAATATAATAGTAACAACAAACAGTATGGAAACAAACCTTTTGCACACAATTCACCAAACCCACAGGTGAATTATTTCCAGAAAAACGTGAAATTTGGTAACGAAAATCCCGACCAGTGTAATCATGACCAACAATGTGAACAAACATATAAACGGAAATGGAGAAAGAATAATAAGAAGAGGAAAGGATACTATCAAGAAGGGAATTATCAGCAAAAACGCCGATATCAGCAACCAACCCAAGAATATCACAACCAACCACAAACTTCAGGTTGGATACCAAATGATAATGCAAATGAATGGAGAAATCAACCACCAATAATAACCGACGTAACGGAGCAGAGATCTACTAATAATGGACGATCGTCAACTAAACTCGACTGTCAGAAGCCCCGACGGGGCAGTCGAGGAAGTTTTCAGGGGCGAAAAATCAAGCGTCAATTTCTTTCGGTACAATGATGGCAAATTATTAATAGAAGAACTTCAGAAAGATATGATGCCTTGTCAAGAGGAACATATCACTGAACCTGTTGCGAAAATTCAGGCGGCAATTGAAGGCATTACTGTGCAAGTTACTTTAGATACAGGAGCAGCAGTAAATGTCGTTTCTGAGAAGTTATTTCAAAGAATACTCCAGAAAGCAAATCCACCGGTTTTTCCTGTTCAATGTTGTAGAATTGTAGGTCCTAGTGGTCATAAGTCTTCTCAGGTTAAAGTGCAGACTCAACTCCAGTTAGATATAGGAAATGTAGCTATAAATTGCACGTTCCTTGTAATAGAAAAGTTGGTTGAGGACTGTATCCTGGGTATAGATGAATTTAGAGAGAGAAATTGGCATATCGATTTTTCTCTAGCCCGTGCCAGTTTTACAATAATGGATCAGAAACATCAAGTGAATCTTCTCAGGGAATATAGTACCCATGGAAAGTATTGTCAGGGACGAAAGCTGCAAATAAAGTGGATACATAGCAAACCTGTACGGTATTACCAAATTAATTACTTGCAACCAGTTTTAAACCCTGAAGATATGGTATATGAAAAGGTACAAGAACCTGAATATTTGCAACAACACCAAAGAAAGCAATTATATGATCTTCTACAGGAATATCATGAAGTCTTTCAAGAAAGACCTGGTGTAATCAAGGGATACACATGTCATTTAGATGTGATACCACACCAAGTTTTCTGCCGTATTTCTTATCCAGTACCGTGGCACCAACGAAAGGCAGTTGATGCGGAAATCCACCAGATGCTTGAATGGGATCTGATCGAACCTTCGACGAGTCCATACTGTAGTCCGCTTCATGTTGTCTCGAAAAAGGGAGGAAAAGTTCGTCTCGTGCTAGACGCACGGCAGATAAATAAGATTATCGTGCCCGTGCGAACTCATCCGGAAAATATCGATGAGCTAATTCAAAAGTTCGAGGGGATGAAATACTTAACAAATATTGATTTGAGAAGTTCATTTTGGCAGGTGGCTCTAGACGAACCATCAAAAAAGTACATGCAGGTAGAAGCTATCAATTTAAGGTTTTACCTTTCGGGTTAAACGTGAGCTCAGGAGTTTTTATAAATGCTCTAGATTATGCATTGGGACCTGCACTTCGAAGTAATTTAACTTTGTTTGTGGACGACATGCTCATAGCTACGACCACATGGGAGGAGCACGTTGATTTATTGAGAAGAGTGTTAGAACGTTTCAAGGAAGCAGGCATAACCGCAAATCTGCAAAAGTCCCACTTTGCTCGAGATAAAATCAAATTTTTGGGTCATCTTATAAATGGAAAAGGCATCTTACCGGACTCCGAGAAACTAAAGGCAATCAAAAACTTTCCACTTCCAACAACAAAAAAGCAGTTAAAGAGCTTCCTCGGGAGTTGTCTCTTTCTTCAGGCGTTTCATTCACGACCACTCTATTAACGCAGAACCGTTGTACAGCTTGTTGCGCAAAAATAGTCCGTGGGTGTGGACGCAACAATGTCAGAATGCATTTGAAGCAATAAAACATGCCTTAGTCAATTCACAAATATTATATCATCCAGATATGAGCCAAGAATTCGGTTTAATGGCAGATGCTTCGGAAATTGGAATAGGTTCATGCTTTTTCCAAGTAAGGATGATAGACAGAAAATCAACTTTCTGTCCAATAGCCTTTGCTAGCCGACTCTTAACTGCTTGTGAAAGAACATATACGACTACCGAAAGGGAAGCATTGGCCGTAGTCTGGTCATTTAAGAAATTTTACTATTACTTATATGGAGCGAAGACAACAGTATACTGTGACCACAAAGCGTTAAGTTTTTTGCAAACATGTAAATTATTACATCCAAGATTAGCAAGATGGACGCTCTCACTCCAAGAGTTTCAATTTGAAATTAAATACCTAAGCGGACAGGATAATTTCATCGCTGATGCACTGTCTAGAATGCCAGATGGAGATTTGTCAACTATCAACATCACGGACAATCCGTCCGAATTTAATGTTCTTATAATGACTGATAGAATATATAGGAAACATTTTCTTGACATGTGTAAGAACATGGAAAAACTGCAGAATGAAGATCCTCGTTGGCATTCAATAAAGGAAACTTTAGCAAAGCCTGGAAACGATGATCTGAAGAGACTGTACAAAGTTGAGAACGACGTCTTATTCTTCAAAGGGCATCTTGATTCAGATAATTGGAAGGTGTGTATTCCCGAGAAGAATGAGAATGACTTAATTTTGCACACGCACATCACTTGGGGACATTTTGGAGTATTAAAGTGTGCTCGGAAGATTCAAGCATATTGCTACTTCCCAAACATTCGCAGGAAAGTGCACAGACAGTTAAGGAAATGTAAAATTTGTCAGCTAGCCAAACCAGGAAATTTTTGTGTGAAAGATTTCCTACATCCTATTATACCCACTAAACCGCTGTCAATCATTTCGGTCGACGTCTGTGGTCCTCTACCATCATCAAAGGGAGGATGCAAATATATTGTAGCTTTTCTTGATATATTTACTAAGTATGTCAAACTTTATCCATTAAAATCAGCTACTGCTGCATCCATAGCCAAGAAGCTGGTCAAGGATTATATAGTCAAAGTTGGCAAACCAGAGGCTATTCTTTCTGACAATGGGTCAATGTTCACTGGATTTCGTTGGAGGCAAACATTAGCCAGTTGTGGTATAAAACAAATTCTAACATCAGTGTACCACCCTTCGGCGAATCCCGTGGAACGAATTTTTCGTGAATTAAACCGGTTCATGAGAACATATTGCCACAACCAGCAACCCAAATGGATCGATTATCTTCACGATTTTCAGGAAACTGTAAACAATATGCCACATACTACGACGGAATACACCCCATACGAACTGATGTTTGGAAAACAGGAACAGAATGACTGGATTCGACCAATTCCTAAAGTAGCTATTAACAAAATAGACCTACAAAATAAAGTACGACAATCCTTACTTAATATAATGGACAAGGCAAGAAAAAGGAAAATATATTTTGACAATCGACTTGGAAAAATAAAAACATATAAAGTGAAAGACCAAGTTTTAGTAAAAACTCATCCTAAGGCTTCACTTATACAGAGGAAGAACACAAAATGGCAATTACTGTATCAAGGACCATTTGTGATTACCAAAATACCCCTTCCAGGAACTTATGTTTTGAAGGATGTGAAGAATGGAAGGGTGAAAGGAATGTATCCTCATCACTTGTTAAAGCAATTTCATGATGACTGAAGATTCTGAAGATTGAAAATACTATTCTTATCAAATAATATTGATTACAAAATTTTCATTAAACCTATGAATCATACTTAGGATAGTTTCTTTTTTTTTGCAATTTAGTAGTTAGTTTTTCTTTTCAGGCATAATGTACGAGAGATATGCAGGCATTATGTATTTGTTTTCCACTGTAAAGATAAGTTTTCTTTTCAGTATACAGAGAATTTAGCTATAGTATGAATGATTTCTTTTAAAATTTTTTTAATTTTTATTTAGTTGATAGTAACTTCAATCAGGTTTCACAATGCATAATGACCATGGGTTAGTAACTCAAATGAATCTGGTCTAGGGCAAGATATTTTTTTCTTATGTCAATTTAACAATCTCAATGTATGTTTGTATTTGTTTTTTTTTTACTCGCTGAGCTGAAGTCATGCTGTTCGGAAGGGGTAACCCGTTCTCAGTTTTAAAAGGACGCATATCACTTTGTTTCAATCTTTTGTGATGAACATTGTCTTTAAAATTGTACTATTGTTGTAACATACCTGTGTATGTAAATTATGTTGTATCAATTGTTGCTCGCGAAGTTACCAACTGAGCGAATGCCTTTCAGTTACAAGCACATCAACAAGTGTTAAAGTCCATCTGAAAGATGACGAGCATAAGTTGAAACGGCAGCTCCAGTTGGATTTGTGTATAGTGCATTCTAGGGTTGTTGATAGAAATGAAGAACACCTTACGACTTCCGAATATTTCGAATTCAGGACAGAGAATTAGAAAGAACTTTAATCTTAGATTCTATTTCAGCTCAGCATAGATCAAACACCTTTTCCACGGAACTTACACTGACTCTTATTTTCATGTTAACCATATGCGGAAAACCATAATACCCACGAGGAGACAGTGAAATGGGAATAGAATGCAATCAGTTACCCGGAGATGACTGATAGAAGGGAATCGTAGATGGACGTAAATCAACGCGTCGACGGTTCACCTCAAGACACAGAAGATTAACAGTATTGTGTTTCTTTTGTGAACAGTGTTTAAATTCATTCAACAACAAAAAAATCCATATTGTAAATATTTTTTTTATTTTCCATTGTAATTCAATTAATTATCTTTGCAAATGAGAAATACGAGGATGGTAAATCTACCCCGAGGTTTTCCTTGGTTTTCCTTTGTGGGGCTTGGCCGAATGGCTAGATTATCCGTTTGAGACATCCCAAGGCGAATGACAGAAGCTTTGAGTGATGATGAAAAAGGTTTCTGATCACATCTCATGCCATCCTCGACAAATGAATAAAAGCAGCATGTAAGCTATGCATATATGCTGCATCAGGAATTCAGAACAGCCTTTGTCAGCAGTATATGCACCAAATCTATAATTTACATTTAGATAGTCATTCACTAATACCAAATATCATAAGAAATACAGTGGACATTAATACTCTAGTGGACTTTAATACAGCGTCATAAACAATCATCGATATAGTGTTGTGTGAACGCTCGTGTTTGTTTTTGCCCAAAAACGTTCGTCCACAAGAGGGGCATATATGATGTATCATGCAGCGTAACTTGCTGTGACAGTGCGAGAGAGAGAGACAAAGATATTGTTTATTACTCTGTGGCGGTCAGCGCTCACATAATTATTCTTAGGATATAGTTTTTTGTCTTGTTCTTGTTAAGAGTAATTTTGAGGAAAGGAGAGCCATTCTTGTGATGTAAAAATCGACGCCATTGCGAGTTTGTGATTCATATTGTAAAATATAAGTGCATATGGAAAGAAATCAGTTAATAGAACAATAAAAATATTGTTCATTTCAAGAAGGTACGTCTTATTATACACCCAGCGATATACTGCTATTGTGATCTACTAATATCCCACAGCTGAGAACAGTTCCGACGGGAGCGTTCAGTTCTAGTGAAATAGTTCGATGTTTTCTTCGGAAAAGAAGTCACTTCATGGATCATTCAAATCCACAATAGTAACTGGACATTTCTCAGAACTGAAAGCAATCTGATTGCTATGCAACAGAGCCCCGAAGAATATTTCTCCGTACTTTGGTTACCACTTTCAGCTCAACACGGTATCTGCAGCATCTGGAGCAGATTTCTACAACAGCGGAAGAGTGTAATCGCTATCAGTTTCACACACCGCCCTGTGTACGCTGTATGTATTTACCCACAACAGCGAACAAACAGTTACTCACACACATAGAAGTCAATACTAGGTGGTGTGGAGAACCATTTCAGTATAAAGGCCCTGTAGAGCTAAATAGTAATTAGCCTAGTAATAATAGGAGTCTTTATAATATCGACGTTAACGATATGGGCCTGTAATTTAGTGAATTACTCCTACTACCTTTCTTGAATATTGGTGTGACCTGTGCAATATTTCCAGTCTTTGGGTGCGGATCCTTCATCGAGCGAACGGTTGTATATGATTGTTAAGTATGGAGCTAATGCATCAGCATACTCGGAAAGGAAAGGTATACAGTTGAGGACTAGAAGACTTGCTTTTATTAAGTGATTTGAGTTTCTTCACTACTCCGAGGATATTTACTTCTACGTTACTCATGTTGGCAGCTGTTCTCGATTCGAATTCTGGATTATTTACTTCGTCTTCTTTTGTGAAGGCATTTCGGAAGGCTGTGTTTAGTAACTCTGCTTTGGCAGCACTGTCTTCGATAGTATCTCCATTGTTATCGCGCAGAGAAGGCGTTGATTGTTTCTAGCCGCTAACATACTTCACATACGACCAGAATCACTTTGTCTTTTCAGCCTGGTTTCGAGACAAAGTTTCGTTGTGGAAACTGTTATAGGCGTCTCGCTTTGAACTCCATGCTAAATTTCGGGCTTCTGCAAAGGATCGCCAATCTTGGGGATTTTGCGTCTGTTTTAATTTGGCATGTTTGTTTCGTTGTTTCTGCAACAGTGTTGTAACCCGTCTTGTGTACCAAGGAGGATCAGCTCCGTCGTTTGTTAATTTATTTGGTATAAATCTCTCAACTGTTGCCGATACTCTTTCTTTGAATCTAAGCCAACGTCTGGTCTACACTTATATTATTAATTTGGAATGAGTGGAGACTGTCTCTCAGGGAGGCGTCAAGTGAATTTTTATCTGCTTTCTTGAATAGGTATATTTTTCGCTTATTTTTCGAGGATTTGGGGATTACAATATTCAGTCTCGCTACGACAACCCTGTGTTCACTAATCCCTATATCGGTTTTGATGCTCGTTATTAACTCAGGATTATTTGTTGCTAAGAGCTCAAGTGTGTTTTCACAACCGTTTACTATTGGCGTGGGCCCACGAACTAACTGCTCGAAATAATTTTCAGAGAATGCGTTTAGCACAATTTCCGATGATATTTTATGCGTACCTCCGGAATTAAACATGTATTTTCGCCAACATATCGAGGGTAAATTAAAGTCACCACCAACTATTATCGTATGTGTCGGGTACGTGTTTGAAATCCAACTCAAGTTTTCTTTGAACCTTTCAACAACTGTATCATCTGAATTGGAAGGTCGGTAAAAGGATCCAATTATTATTTTATTCCGGTTGCCAACAATGACCTCTGCCCATACAAGTTCACAGAAAGTATCCAGTTCAATTTCGTGACAAGTTAAACTACTTCTGACAGCAACAAACGCGGCACCGCCAACCGGGTTTAGCCTATCTTTTCGTAACACCGTTAGGTTCTTCGCATAAATTTCGGCTGAGCTTATATCCGGCTTTAGCCAGATTTCAGTGCCTACAACGATTTGAGCGTCAGTGCTTTCTATTAGCGCTTGGAGCTCTGGTACTTCCCCAATTTACAACTGTTATACCAATGGTTCCTGTATCTACGTTCTTCCTGTGTTCAGCCCCTGAACCCTTTGTGACTGAAACCCTTCTTGTGTTTTCCCGAGACCCTCTAACCTAAAAAACCGCCCAGTCCACGCCACACAGCCCCTGCTAACCGTGTAAGCGTGTCGTCGCATGTATACCGATTTTAACGAAACAAATAGTGCTACCAAGTCCGCTTGAACACAGAGGTCTTGACATAGAGGCGCATACTTGCTCTTAGCTTGTACTCTGACAATCATTCAGTAGTAACGAGAATACGTATAGAACTCGCCACCTGCTGTCCGAAGAACCGCAGCGTTGTCAGTCAGGGAGTAGCCTGGAAGTTCACAGGATGGTTATCAGTTTCGGTACGTTTAGTAATGCCGTACATTTCAGCAGCATTCAGTAATGTGAAGTTTTCGAAATATGACTGCATAGCACATCACGTGGAATTTTCAAACCCGTCGAAAGAATGTCTTAAAATTCCCTAAAATTCTCAGAATTTCTGTAAACTTTGCTTTCATCTGATCTCTTCATTTTTCCGAAACAGTCAACATCTCAGCGAAAACAAACCACAACGTTTATACAAAATTACTAGAACACCAAAGCTGAATTACGGCCCATCGAGAAGGGAGCCCGCAAATATCTCTCTCTGCTCCAGAATACTCCATCTTTCTTTATTCTCATTGGCTGGAGCATGCTGCAGCAAATAATCTTCAAAGCTTTTGAAGCAATTTACCTCCTTGATTTATCTCCAATTCCGACGTTACGTTACTCATTATCCACACACTGTATCTTACGAAAAGCAAAGAAAATGAAAATAATCGCATGTTTTATATCCTTAATATCAGCAATAAATATTTTGTTTCTTATACTGGAGACTTAGCATAAAGCATGTAATAACACGCGTGTGATCCACTGCTTGTTTACAAAGTATTGTTCACACACTCGTTCACACTCGTTAAATGGCTCTAAGCACTATGGGACTTAACATCTGAGGTCATCAGTCCCATACACTTAGAACTACTTAAACCTAACTAACCTAACGACATCACACACATCCATATCCGAGGCAGGATTCAAACATACGACCGTAGCAGCAGTACGTTTCCAACTGAAGTGCCTAGAACCGCTCGGTCACAATGGCCGGCCCCTCGTTCAACATTAATTGTTGACGAAAACACAAAGTTCAAGATTTATACAGAGAGAGTGTGTGTCATATCAGTGAAGTGATTTCTATTGAAATGTTAATGAATTCCGTTCATAAATCCTCAGCCTGTAGTGTAACGAACATATCGTTAAAAATGAGCAACTGGATTATTGCTCGATTCAAACCTGGCTCTCCTGCTTATTAGTAGGAATGACGCTAACCACTCAGAACATGTGCGGATGATACCGGAAGCAAACTTACTCTTGGGTTTAGGCATATGTTCGCGATTATCAGCAAATATAGATTCAAATCTCGATCTAGCTCAAGTTTTGTTTTGTCACGATTTATTTATTACGAGTATGTGGCAGTTTATGCGTTTCTAAACAAATTTCAGTGAAATCATTTTGCGTCTTTCGTATGATCAATTTCATTGTTTAGTCGATTTCATGTCAGTGAATGGATATACCATAGCGTATTTCCGAAACTAAGGTGGCCATAACGATAGTCAAGGCAGCATTAAGATAAAATTCCATGAAAAAAGCCGAATTTAATAAAAGGTAATTTAATGTCACTTTACATATCTAACGAACGTATACCATAATCCCTCAGGCTTTTTTAAGTTACAGGTAAACTGTGGCGAGATGTCCTGCTCAGAAAGTTGCAAGAACAAGTACCAAGTGAGAACTGTAGAGGTATACATTGCTCCCTTTGCGTCGGTACCGTAGGGACACACAACCCGCATCCGACAAATTATTACAGTGAACACAGAGGAATTTGTGCAGTTTCTTTAAAGCGGCCTCTAAGCGAATGAACCGGAAAGAAACCAGGTAAGTTATACCAGGAGGGAGTTCCGTATTTCGACCTGCAGAAGGGTTTTCTTCACATAGTAGAGAAAAATGATGAGCGGCAAAGATGAGGAGGCCCTATTACATAACTGCACGTACCCAGATGTATACTAAATAGTTAGAATAAAATGAAATACGATAAAGCGACATGATTAGATGTTTTGCCAGCATCATTGTTTCTGGCTTTTGAAACGTTTCTCAGAAAGAACGCGTGTTGATGTAACACGTTTATCTTGTGCCTTCTTCTCAAAATTAATTTGGTTACTATTTTTGGCAGCGACTCCAATGGAACGGAGTTAAGTTATGGTGTGCAGGTTTTAAGGAACGTTTCCGGTCTACATAATTCGTGGCTTCACAAAAGTTAAACGATGCCTTAGGCCACTTCAATATTACTTTCAAACAGTATAGAAAGACTGTCTGACGCTGTAAAGCTGTTTGGGTGAAACAGTTTTTATTGCCAATTAGCGGTGTGAGGCTGCGTTGAACGTTTGTGTCAAGTTGAAACTGGTTTGTTGTACCAGTATCCGAACCCAGACCCGTGTTTAGCAGAGAAAAGGAGGTGAACAGTTCAGATTTATGATGTGGTAGGCGAGGCGTGAACGGAGGTCGTAACTGGCATAGCGTCGCAGCTGAAACGAGTGAGTCGAGGTTCGACTCCAAGTCACGAACACAATTTTTAGCAGGGACAGACTGTCAGTTGTACTACTCAGACTATTTCAACAATATCCAAGCTAATGTATCAGATGAAACATAAGAAATTAGGCACAGGTGTAAGGAAGCAATAAGCTGTTACATAGCGAAAGCGCGCAGCGAAACTGGGCCCACAGGACTCTGTTCCTGGCACAGGGAGTTATGGGTCCACCTCATCGCACAGTGCGCTGCTAATCGCGGAATCTACCACGCAAAGGCCGTTACTGCGATGTTAACTCGTGGTTAAAACGTTATCCTCTGTTCTGTCTGATTTAACACTCCATTAGCTTACAGTGATAAGACCCTGGCATAGAGGTTAATAGGCGGAAAGGTTACGTAGATAATAGCCTATCTACCGTTGCACACAATCGTTACGTCCTTCCGGCTGCATGCACGGATAGCACCTGGTGGATACCATCTATCGCTGCAACGGTAGTTCTGTATGCAGAACACTAAGACATCTCATTCGTTACGAAACGACTTCTCATGTCCTTTACGGAGGCTTGTGCTATACTTGTTCATGTTTCCACAAGAATCCTCATCGTGAAGTGCAGACGTGCAAACTGAACAAGTTAGCAATGCTTCACAATACGTGGCACCATTTACAAATACTATAAAGAAAACATGCTGGTAAAATCAGCTGCTATTACAGGTGCATCGTTCAGCTGCAGTCTACCTACTATTTTATATTTTCATTTGTTAACAGCAAGTGATGAAGCAAAGATCTTTCCTTACCTTTGTACCCTTGTAAGTGGATACTGACAATTACAGAAATATGCTGCAATATGTTCGATTATATACATAAAAAAATGAAAATAAATTTAAAAAATTGATTGTGTAAGAGACGGACCTGGAATTCAGTAAGTTTGGGTGCAAATACGGCTAGTTCAAGAGCTGAAAAAATAAATGATGAATAAACAAGGTAAGGCTGAAAAATGGAAAGAATAACCAGAACGCCAATGTCAAGGAAACGTACTTGCAAGCGGTAATTTCTCTTTTTTTTTTTGACGTTTCATCACACAGGTAGAGCAAACTGTTAAAATAAAATCAGGGACTTTTCATCCAAATTCAAGGCGAGCTGATGGTGGGATAGAAGTTTTTGAGACGTTTTTACCAATTCAAGCCTTACTAATAAGGGAAATCTTCCACAAAACCTTGGTCAGAACTGGGGATGGTAATTACTTTTAATCTAATATGTACCAGACAAAAAATGAAAGACTAACTAGCGCGTGTTTAAGTGTATTTCCTTATGGATGCGCAGAATTAAGTTGGTGGCTTCCTCTACAGGTCAAGTGCCCCTCTACCAGGAATTTTGCTATGGTAAAGGAGGAGGAAGTAGATTAACATGACACTGAATACTGCGAGAAGAATCTGACACGTCACCAAAAGACCTATGTGGGAAAAAGTCCACTAAAGTAGATGACATTATGTCAACATTATTGAGATGATAGAGAGATCACACAATGAGAAAACTATCCCTCATGGTACGCAAGACATCCGAGATGGCCTAAATTCTCACAGGCTTCACGAAGAAAGTAATAGTCTAATGTTAAATAAAAAAAAAGGTGCTGTCAAGTGCGAATATTACTGAAACATTAGTCTACCTACTCATGGTTGCAATCTTCTGACATGAATTATTTACAGAGTAATTAAATTGCTGGTAGAGGTCAATCTAGAAGAAGATCAGTTTCGGTTCCGTCATAATGGGGAACACGAGAAGCAATACTGACCTACATCATATTTCAGACTATAAGCTGAAAAATGACATACATTAAAGACATTTGCAGATTTAGAGAATATTTTTTACAGTTCTGACTGCAATAAAATAGACTGTGTGATCAAAAGCATCCTGACATCCCCAAAAACCTACGTTTTCATATTAGGTTCATTGTGCTACCACCTACTACCACGTACTCCATATCAGCGATTTCAGTAGTCCTTAGACATCCTGAGAGAGCAGAATGGGGCGCTCCGCGGAACTCACAGACTTTGAACGTGATCAGGTGATTGGGTGTCACTGGCGTCATACGTCTGTACGCGAGATTTCCACACTGCTAACAATCCCTAGGTCGACTGTTTCTGATGGTATAGCGAAGTGGAATCGTGAAGGGACACGTACAGCTCAAAAGCGTACAGGCTGACCTCGTCTAACGATTGACACAGACCTACGACATTTAAAGAGGGTCGTAATGTGTAATAGGCAGCCATCTATCCAGACCATCACACAGGAATTCCAAACTGCATCAGAACGTACTATGACAACTAGGCGGGAGGTGAAAAAACTTGTATTTCAAGCCGTACATCTCGGCGGTAAATGCCAAACAACACCTCGCTTGGTGTAAGGAGCGTAAACATTGGACGACTGAACAGTAGAAAAACGTTGTGTGGAGTGACGAATCGCGATATACAATGAGCCGATCCGATGGCAGGATGTGGGTATGGTGAATGCCCGATGAACGTCATGGGCCAGCGTGTGTAGCGCCAACAGCAAAACTTGGAGACGGTGGTGATATGGTATCATCGTGTTTTTTTTTTTTGGAGGGGCTTGCACCGCTTGTCGTTTTACCTGGCACTATCACCGTACAGGCCTACACTGATGTTTTAAGCACCTTCTTGCTTCTCAATGTTGAAGAGCAATTCGGGGATGGCGATTACATCTTTCAACACGATCGAGCACCTGTTCATAATGCACGGCCTGTTCCAGGTAGTTACACGACAAGAAAATCCCTGTAATGGAATGGTCTGGACACAGTCTTGACCTGGATCCCACAGAACACCTTTGGAATGTTTTGGAACGCCGACTTCGTGCCAAGCCTCACCGACCGACGTCGATACCTCTAATTAGCGCAGCACTCCGTGAAGAATGGACTGCCATTCCCCAAGAAACCTTCCAGCACCTGATTGAACGCATACCTGTGAGAGTGAAAGCTGTCATCAAGGCTAAGGGTGGGCCAACCCCATACCGAATTCCAGCATTACCCATGGAGTGCGCCACGAACTTGTAAGCTATTTTCAGCCAGGTGTCCGGATACTTTTGATCACACAGTGTATTTAAAATTCTAAAGATAGCAAGGATAAAAACAACTTGAGAGTTAGCACAGTATAGTTATGATAGCTGTATGGTATTGTAACCTCCCCACAAAATTGTATAAATAATAATATTGAATATGATTCTAATTATTGTGTAACCTCAGAACAAAATTGGTTCCCATTTATAACCTCCCTACAGGAATTCATTCACATTTTACCTCCACACAAAATTTGTTTCCCATTTAATGTACTCACAAAATTCTTTTCTCATTTAATGTAAGCTCGAAACGGAAAAATTCCTAAACCTCGTAATAAAAAATAAATTCAGTAACCTGGTAAATTTTGGACCACAGCAGTGCTGCGTCATGGCCCTGTAAGATCATTCTGAATAAAAAAGT
Source organism: Schistocerca cancellata (assembly GCF_023864275.1). Lineage (NCBI taxonomy): Eukaryota > Metazoa > Arthropoda > Insecta > Orthoptera > Acrididae > Schistocerca > Schistocerca cancellata. Next base: position 78,635,268 of record NC_064631.1, on the reverse strand, counting down.
AAAAATTTTTACCTCAATAAAGTACCCGAATATATCTGCTCTTAGAATAAATTTTTCTGGCACGGCTCTGTGCAATGCTGGCCGATAGATTTGTCATTTATGAAAGGAAGCAACTGATTTTTCTTTTGCAACAATCGGAATGATCATGGTTTGGAGAAATTAGTAAATTCTTTAAGTTGAAATGAATGCTTGTTAAAAAAATTACTTTATGTGACAAAGATTATTATTAGGACATTTTTAAAACATTTGCATGGTAGTTCTGATAACATAACTAGATATGCGCGAGGCTGCTTTTTACCTTATACAATAATACTCAGGCTCCGGCATCGCTGCACCGCGACCCGCCAGCCAACACGATACACCATACCAGACCAGAGCAGACTCCAGACTAGCGAAGACTAGCAACAACTTACTGCTACAGCTACACAGTACCTACTGCAGTCAACATTGCTCTCTGGTCAGAGATTGTCTTATACCTTGCCTATTGCAGGCAGCACGTGGTCAATACATCGAAATTACATTTGCTCGGACATCTTACATAACCTTCCACTGGGGGGGGGGGGCAAAATTTTGGCAGTGGTGGTGAGTCAATTGGACTTGCCATGAGCAACAAATTTTTCTAAATTCTACTTAATTAACTAAGTTTACAGTCACAGAGTATGTACATATATATATAAGTGCAGAACATGAAGTGAAATAGAGTGCACATGCACTGAGTACAGAACATATCAAGCAATGCCAAATATCAAGCAATGACAAAATGTATACGCAATGAGTACAAAACACATTAACAAATGACATAAAGTGCACATGCACTGTATATATTTCTACCATTTTGGGGGACTGATGACCTTAGCTGTTTAGTCCCACTTAAACATCCCAACAACCACCACCATCTACCATTTTACAAGAACTAGTATACGCAATGAGTACAAAACATATTAACAAATGACATAAAGTGCACATGCACTGTATATACTTTTACCATTTTACAAGAACTAGGACAGGAAAGGAAAGGATTGCATCATGGTTGTAGCACAGTAGGTTGCACGTAGCTGCTCTGAAAGTCCATATCTTTCTACAGAAGTACAACACCAAGTGAGACAATCTGAAGTTCTCTTCCCTGAAGTGTTAATCAGTGTAGCCAAGACACTGAAATGTCGTATTAATATTCAATGTTATCATTTTGGTGGTACATTAGGTACACCAAAAAGTGTGACCATAATAACATCTCCATTGTTCAAGGTGGTGGACAGCATGATGTGTCAACACCACACTCTTGTAAGGTACACCAACGTAGAATTAGTACAAAAACCAAATATAGTGCTCCATGATTATGAGGATGGACAGGACAAACGGATATTGCAGTAATTTCTGGTAATTAGGTCAGAAGGTGAAGGACATTAAGTCTTATGCTAGTCATCATTGAGAATTACACTAGTCTATCAACCGATTTGAGTAATTGGTGGCACTCATTGCCTAGTTACTACACATTCCTGTACTAAGTATGAAGTATTACAGAATATTATTCCTAAGCCATCTGATTACACTGAACATTGGCACTCATTGGCCAGTTATAAACCATTTTTATGCATTATATAAAAGTGATCATTCAAAGTAAGAGTTAATTAATGGCATACCATTTACACAATTCATCTAGTTATAGTAATCATTGGCACTCATTGGTCAGTTACAAACCATCAGAAGTCATCATTCATCAGTTAATTAGTGGCGTAGCATTAACATAATTCATCTAGTTATAGTAATCATTGGCACTCATTGGCCAGTTACAAACCATCAGAAGTCATCATTCAAAACAGGAGCTAATGAGTATAGCATCAAGCTACTGGTATTCATATATAATAGCATGTAAGTGACATAAGACAAATTTAAAATATAAGAAATAGTGGCATTCATTGGCCAGTTACAAAGTAATCATCATCATCATCTTGGACAGTTTCCAGCCACTGGCTGGGTCTGTCGGGAACACAAGCCTCTCCATCGTGTTCTGTCTTTCCACCATTCCCCCTCTTCCACCTTCGTCCAGTTCTCTCCTCTTCTCGTCACACATTCCTTCACTCCCTTCACCCATCTATCTCTTGGTCTTCCTCTGGGCCTCTTCCCCTCCAGTTGCAGATCAAACATCCTCTTAGGAATTCTTCCCTCATCCATTCTCTTCATGTGTCCATACCACTGCAGTCTTGATTTTTCTATCCTGTCCTGTACTGGTTCCTCCTTTAGTCTTTCCCTCACATACTCATTTCGCAATCTGTCTCGTCTTGTTACACCCAACCTGCTCCTCTGGAACTTCATTTCACTAGCCTGTATTCTACTTTTGTCGCTTTTGTGCATTACCCATGTCTCACTTCCGTATGCCAATATGGGGACAAAGTAGGTTCGGTATATAATTCCCTTGGATTTCTGTGGCACCTCCTTGCTCCAAATAAGCCCCCTAATGCACTTGTAGAACTGCCCTGCTTTTCTGCACCTTTCATTTATTTCCATTGCGTTTCCCCCCTTACTTTCAATCACGCTTCCCAGGTACTTGAAGTTCTCTACCACTTGTAGTTTTTCCCCTCCACAAGTTATATCCACATTTGGCCTATTCGTCTTCCTTGTTGTGACAATTATTACACTTTTCTTTGCAGAGAAATGCATTCCATATTGTGCTGCCGTTGCCTCCCATGCATCTAACTGCTCTTGCACCTCCTTCTCGCAATTTCCCCATAACATCAGGTCATCGGCAAAAAGCACTGCTTTCATTTTATGATCTCCAATTGCATCTGACACTTGCTGTAGGATTTCATCCATAACAATAATAAACAATAAAGGCGAAAGTGCACTTCCCTGTCGCAGCCCATTTTCCAGCTTGAACCATGCAGTACATTCCCTCCCCACTTTCACACAACTCTCACTTCCCTCATACATTTTTCTGACTTTTCGTGTTATCTCTTCATCTATCCCTTTTGCGCTCAGCACATCCCAGAGCTTGTCCCTACAGATACTGTCATACGCCTTCTCAATATCTAAAAAGGCCATGATTAAGTCCTTCCCGTACTCATAGTGCCTTTCCTGCAGTTGCCTTACCGCAAATATGAGGTCCGTTGTTGATCTTCCCGGTCTGAAACCATACTGCTCCTCTTGCAGTCTACTTTCAATACTGCTTCTTATTCTCTTCTCCAGGATCTTTTCATAGATTTTTCCACAGTGGCATAGCAGGGTGATTCCTCTGTAGTTCTCACATCTCCTTTTATCCCCTTTCTTGAAGATCGGGACTATAATTCCTTTCTTCCAATCCTCAGGAATTCTGTTCTCCTTCCACACCACCCTCAGCACTCTGTATAGCCACTGGGTTCCTACTTCTCCTGCTGCTCGTATCATATCCACTGTTACTTCGTCCCAACCTGGTGCCTTGCCCCCTTTCATCCTCTTTATGGCTTCTTCCACTTCATTCCAAGTTAGATCATCAATTTCCCCACTATTATCATCGTCTGCTGCCTTAGGCTCTCCATCGCTGTTAGTTACCCGCTTGGCGGCATTCAACAGATCTTCAAAGTACTCCTTCCAAATCTTTTTGAGCTCATGCATTTCCTCCACAACTCTTCCATTATTATCCATGATCCTCAGGCACTCGCTTCTGTCCTTCCTCTTATTTCTTACCATGGTGTAAAGTACTTTTTTGTTCCCTTCACTGTCCTCTTCTAACATTCTTGTCCATTTTTCCATCCACTTCTTCTTCTCCGCCCTTACTATGGTCTGTGCCGCTTTCTTGCTTTCCTTATATTTTACCCTAGCTTCCTCTGTTCGTGTCTGGAACCATTCTCTGAAGGCTTTGTTCTTTCGAAGTACTGCCTCTTTACACATGTTGTTCCACCATGGGGTTTCCTTACTTCTCCTCTTTGTGCTAGTTCTTCCGCACACAATCTCAGCTGCCTCAACTAGGGCCCTCTTAAAATCTCCCCATTCTTCTTCCACTGTTCTCTGATCTTCCTTTGGCAGCTTCTTCCTGATCAGTGTCTGGTACTGGGTCCTCCGTTCATCCTCTTTCAGCATCCATGTCTTCAACCTTTTCTCCTGTATATCTGTTGCCCTCCTATCTTTTTTCTCTCTCAGGGTGGCTACCAACAGCCGATGGTCACTGTCTAAGGCCTCAGATGGAACGACCTTAACATCTGTGAGGCTGCTCATCATCTGCCTATCCACTAGTACATAGTCTACTACTGAAGTTTGGGACCAGTCCCCACTGTACCAAGTTATTTTGTGACTACTTCTCTTCTTGTACCAGGAATTTGCGATCGTCAGCCCATTCCTCTTGCAGAATTCCAGCAACAATTTTCCTTCTCTATTTCGGTTCCCCCAGCCCTCTGGTCCCATTATCTCCTCAAATCCTTTCCTGTCTGTGCCAACATGTGCATTGAGGTCCCCTATTATAATCTGATTACCTCCATTTAGCTGCTTTTGCATGTCATCTTCAAATTCCTCCTTCTCCTTTTTTGTACACCCCACCTGTGGGGCATATGCTTGGATGATTTCAATGCTTTTTCCTTTCACTCGTACTCTGGCTTTTATCATTCGATCATTGATACCTTCCACCTCCTCCTGCAGACCCTCTCTGACCACTATTGCCACTCCATTTCTTCCCCTCTCATTCCCTATCCAGTACAGTTTACATCCTTTACTTAGTGGTTTTTCACCAACTCCTCTCCACCTAGTCTCAGCAAGTCCCAAGATGTCCAATTTCCTCCTTTCCATCATTTCTACAATTTCTTCTAACTTCCCAGTTAGAGTCCTTACGTTTAAGGTGCCCAGTCGTAAACCATCTCGTAATCCTTTTCCATTGCTTGGTCGGTTTCCTTTAAATCCGTTCCGTGATCCGAGGCATGTTCCCTTTTTAAAAGCAGTTGATTTATCCACTACTGGCTTGCTAGGCCTATCGCAGCTTCACCAGAGCCCCGTTAGCCGTCACGTTTCAGGGTTCCCATAGAGCCTTCTCAGCTACCGTAGCGGTCCTGGGGCACACGAAGTCCCCGCTGTACATCGCCCCTATAGGCAGTCCCCTACTTTGTGCCGTTGCCCATCTCCCACGACTTGGACGAGGGGTTGGACTTATGGAAGACAAAGTAATCATATAGTTTTATAAAACATTATTCAGTATTATTCAAAAGTCATCATTCCAAATGAAAGTTAATTATTGGCTTAGCATTTATAGAGTATAACAAAAATATTATTTACAGAAATTATTGGCATAGCATTTATGCATTATTACAAAACATCATTCAGTATTACTGAGAACTCATCATTCAAGTGACATAGGACATATTTAAAATGTAACACACTGTAACTGTTACTCAAGATCTGTGGTTAGAAAACATCATTCAGTATTACTCAGAACTCTCTTCAACTGGTAGCATTATTTGGGACTGGTAATACTTTTTTTTTTGCTAGCAATGCATTGCGTTGGGATCGATAATTAATAGCTGGGGCATGAAAATATTTGCTTTTGACTTATTGCTGCAAATAAGGATTAGTAATGTCATTCGTCATGAGTCAGCTTTAGCAAGGTTATGAAACAAGTAGAGTATATGTGATCACATTCATGAATGACACACACAAATGGGTAAAAAAAATGCAAGTACTAGAACAGGTTTAATGATTAACTGCTTATAGCACATTAATCTCATGAATACCTTCTCCTAGAAAAAATACAAAATGGATTATTGAGCTGAAAGAAGAAACGCATATTATGCTGAAAAGTAGTGAACTTTGAATTAACAGGTAATGAAACGTGTACTCAATATGTATGTACTCTAGCTGTCCTTTCCAAAACATTCAGTCATTATACCATGAGATATATGACATACTGTCAAAACGAACTGCAACAAATACTTAAATAACTACATAGCATCTCTTAATTAATAGTAAGTATATAAACTTCATCATTATTCTCATCTGCAAGGAAAAACTTTATTATTCATATAACCATAACTTCATTACTATCATCACCTGCAAAGAAAAACTTCATTATTCATATTAGCATATTCTTCATATAACTATTCATCACTATTCATTATCATCTGCAAAAAATAGACACTTCATTATTCTTTATTCATATTTCCATTTACTTCATACAACTATTCATAGTATAGAGTTTCTTATTTCTAGCATATTTCATCACTAAAACTAAGATGTGTAGTTCTGACTGACAGCCTGCATCAATCGCCTCGTATTCTGAAGGAAAAAATTAGTTACGACTGCTATCATACGATGTGTATAGTATATTCTTGTTAATTCTGATCCATTTACTCTTCATGACGAGGTATTGCATCTTCTTTCGTTCATTCCGAAGGTGAAATTCCCATATCATAGTAATCCACTGTGGTTTGTTTAATTTATTTCTTTTACACGATATTGCTTTCTGAAAATGATGAATAAGGATTAATATCTTGCATTTAAATCATACACCCATTAAATAAAAACTGGTTTCTAGTGATATAATTAAGCATACAGCATAGCATGACAGAAAACGTATTATGTCAAAAACATAGACAGTGTTCAGGTGCAAAAATGTACACAGCAAAAAAATGTAAAATAGTCACGATGTTGAGATATCATAAGGCAAAATGTCAAAGTCAACTGGTGTTTGTTATATCTTAAAGATTTCGTAGTGCATACAAACAAAACAGGAAAACAATCATACATACACGAAAAATGGAAAATGTGCACGGTCTGATGTGTAACGACAAGAAAAGCGACCTGCTAACCTTACCTTGCCGGGCACTTGCCAAGAAAAAATATGATAACCATCAGTATGTAGTCACATAAATATAATAGCATCATTGGTCATATAAAAATCAGAAAATGGCATTACAGTGTGATAAATCATAAAGTATGTTCATTCAATAAAGGGTTTAATATTGGAGACATGGTGACTGCCTTTATTTTTTCTGGTTCTCAGAGTTTCGACGTGTACTACATTGGGGTGAGGTATGCTGCGAATTCGATATGGACCTGCGTATAGAAGCTCAAATTTACTGCATCTATTCTTTCCTCTGTAGGATAAATAGTGTGTACGTACTAATATCTTCTGTCCAATGTGAAAGTCACGGCGTGTACAAACCTGTTTTTGCTGTCTTCTCCGGCGCTCTCCGGCACGTTTGATGTTGTTCAGCGCAATGTCAATTATTTCATGGTGTCGTAGTCGACGAGATGTAGGAAAGGATACTAATTCTTTAATTTTGTTAGGTGGTTCAACATTTTTTAATATAACAGTCGGAGATAGCATAGTAGATTCATTTGGTATGCAATTAATTATATCCTGGAATGAGAGTATGTGTGTGTCCCAATCAATATGTCTTTTATGGCAGTGTATTCTACACTGTTTACCAATTTCTTTCATTAGACGTTCACAAGGGTTGGAAGAAGCGTGGTATTTGGATATATCGATCGGAGAAATGTTTTTGTTCGTAACATCTACATCTACATCTACATCCATACTCCGCAAGCCACCTGACGGTGTGTGGCGGAGGGTACCTTGAGTACCTCTATCGGTTCTCCCTTCTATTCCAGTCTCGTATTGTTCGTGGAAAGAAGGATTGTCGGTATGCCTCTGTGTGGGCTCTAATCTCTCTGATTTTATCCTCATGGTCTCTTCGCGAGATATACGTAGGAGGGAGCAATATACTGCTTGACTCTTCGGTGAAGGTATGTTCTCGAAACTTTAACAAAAGCCCGTACCGAGCTACTGAGCGTCTCTCCTGCAGTCTTCCACTGGAGTTTATCTATCATCTCCGTAACGCTTTCGCGATTACTAAATGATCCTGTAACGAAGCGTGCTGCTCTCCGTTGGATCTTCTCTATATCTTCTGTCAACCCTATCTGGTACAGATCCCACACTGCTGAGCAGTATTCAAGCAGTGGGCGAACAAGCGTACTGTAACCTACTTCCTTTGTTTTCGGATTGCATTTCCTTAGGATTCTTCCAATGAATCTCAGTCTGGCATCTGCTTTACCGACGATCAACATTATATGATCATTCCATTTTAAATCACTCCTAATGCGTACTCCCAGATAATTTATGGTATTAACTGCTTCCAGTTGCTGACCTGCTATTTTGTAGCTAAATGATAAAGGATCTATCTTTCTGTGTATTCGCAGCACATTACACTTGTCTACATTGAGATTCAATTGCCATTCCCTGCACCATGCGTCAATTCGCTGCAGATCCTCCTGCATTTCAGTACAATTTTCCATTCTTACAACCTCTCGATACACCACAGCATCATCTGCAAAAAGCCTCAGTGAACTTCCGATGTCATCCACCAGGTCATTTATGTATATTGTGAATAGCAACGGTCCTATGACACTCCCCTGTGGCACACCTGAAATCACTCTTACTTCGGAAGACTTCTCTCCATTGAGAATGACATGCTGCGTCCTGTTATCTAGGAACTCCTCAATCCAATCACACAATTGGTCTGATAGTCCATATGCTCTTACTTTGTTCATTAAACGACTGTGGGGAACTGTATCGAACGCCTTGCGGAAGTCAAGAAACACGGCATCTACCTGTGAACCCGTGTCTATGGCCCTCTGAGTCTCGTGGACGAATAGCGCGAGCTGGGTTTCACATGACCGTCTTTTTCGAAACCCATGCTGATTCCTACAGAGTAGATTTCTAGTCTCCGGAAAAGTCATTATACTCGAACACAATACGTGTTCCAAAATTCTACAACTGGTCGACGTTAGAGATATAGGTCTATAGTTCTGCACATCTGTTCGACGTCCCTTCTTGAAAACGGGGATGACCTGTGCCCTTTTCCAATCCTTTGGAACGCTACGCTCTTCTAGAGACCTACGGTACACCGCTGCAAGAAGGGGGGCAAGTTCCTTCGCGTACTCTGTGTAAAATTGAGCTGGTATCCCATCAGGTCCAGAGGCCTTTCCTCTTTTGAGCGATTTTAATTGTTTCTCTATCCCTCTGTCGTCTATTTCGATATCTACCATTTTGTCATCTGTGCGATAATCTAGAGAAGGAACTACAGTGCAATCTTCCTCTGTGAAACAACTTTGGAAAAAGACATTTAGTATTTCGGCCTTTAGTCCGTCATCCTCTGTTTCAGTACTATCTCGGTCACAGAGTGTCTGGACATTTTGTTTTGATCCACCTACCGCTTTGACATAAGACCAAAATTTCTTAGGATTTTCTGCCAAGTCAGTACATAGAATTCACTGAACGCCTCTCGCATAGCCCTCCTCACACTACATTTCGCTTCGCGTAATTTTTGTTTGTCTGCAAGGCTTTGGCTATGTTTATGTTTGCTGTGAAGTTCCCTTTGCTTCCGCAGCAGTTTTCTAACTCGGTTGTTGTACTACGGTGGCTCTTTTCCATCTCTTACGATCTTGCTTGGCACATACTCATCTAACGCATTATGTACGACGGTTTTGAACTTTGTCCACTGATCCTCAACACTATCTGTACTTGAGACAAAACTTTTGTGTTGAGCCGTCAGGGACTCTGAAATCTGCTTTTTGTCACTTTTTCTAAACAGAAAAATCTTCCTACCCTTTTTAATATTCCTATTTACGGCTGAAATCATCGATGCCGTAACCGCTTTATGATCGCTGATTCCCTGTTCTGCGTTAACTTTTTCAAATAGTTCGGGTCTGTTTGTCACCAGAAGGTCTAATATGTTATCGCCACGGGTCGGTTCTCTGTTTAACTGCTCAAGGTAGTTTTCAGATAAAGCACTTAAAAAAATTTCACTGGATTCTTTGTCCCTGCCACCCGTTATGAACGTCTGAGTCTCCCAGTCTATATCCGGCAAATTAAAATCTCCACCCAGAACTATAACATGGTGGGGAAATCTACTCGAAATATTTTCCAAATTATCCTTCAGGTGCTCAGCCACAACAGCTGCTGAGCCAGGGGGCCTATAGAGACATCCAATTACCATGTCTGAGCCTGCTTTAACCGTGACCTTCACCCAAATCATTTCACATTTCGGATCTCCGTCAATTTCCTTCGATACTATTGCACTTCTTATCGCTATAAACACGCCTCCCCCTTAACTGTCCAGCCTGTCTCAGCGGTATACATTCCAATCTGAGTTTAGGATTTCATTACTGTTTACGTCTGGTTTCAGCCAACTTTCTGTCCCTAGTACTATATGGGCGCTGTGACCGTTTATTAATGAGAGCAGTTCTGGGACCTTTCTGTAGACGCTCCTGCAGTTTACTATTAGCACATTAATATTGTTATTCCCTGTTGCATTTTGCCTACTCCTACCTTGCCGCATCTCAGGAGGCGTCTTGTCGGGCCTAGGGAGGGGATTCTCTAACCTAAAAAACCCCCATGTGCACTCCACACGTACTCCGCTACCCTTGTAGCCGCTTCCGGCGTGTAGTGCACGCCTAACCTATTCAGGGGGACCCTACATTTCTCCACCCGATAGCGGAGGTCGAGAAATTTGCACCCCAGATCTCCGCAGAATCGTCTGAGCCTCTGTTTTAAGCCTTCCACTCGGCTCCAAACCAGAGGACCGCGATCGGTTCTGGGAACGATACTGCAAATAGTTAGCTCTGATTTCACCCCACGAGCGAGGCTTTCCGCCTTCACCAATTCCGCCAACCGCCTGTACGAAATGAGAATGACCTCTGAACCCAGACGGCAGGAGTCATTGGTGCCGACATGAGCAACAATCTGCAGTCGGGTGCACCCAATGCTCTCTATCGCCGCCGGTAGGGCCTCCTCCACATCTCGGATGAGACCCCCCGGCAAGCAGACAGAGTGAACACTGGCCTTCTTCCCCGACCTTCCCGCTATTTCCCTAAGGGGCTCCATCACCCGCCTAACGTTGGAGCTCCCAATAACTAATAAACCCCTCCCCCCGTGTGCCTGCTCGGACTTTGCTGAAGGAGCAGCCACATGTCTACTCACAGGCAGAGTGGGCGATGCCACACGGCCAGCCTCCACATTGACCCTCCGCCTCGTGCGCCGCGAACGCCGCTGAACCCGCCACTCCCCTTGGGGAGAGGGTGGCCCAACCGCGCCCGGTACCCGCGAAGATGTCTCGGCAGCAGGGACAGTGGGTGAAGCATGTAACACCTGGGGTGTACTTTGCGACGCACCAGACTCCCCACTGCCGCTACACTCCGAGGCAGCAGCCTGAAGACGGCTGACCGCGACCATCAACACGCTCAGCTGTTCGCGAACAGTGGCCAGCTCCTCCTGCGTCCGTACACAGCAGTCACACATCCTATCCATCCTAAGAAATCAATTTACTGAAGAGAGTTAATCAACCTTTAACTAGACTGCTAATTCACTAAAGGCGGCTGTTTATTCACTAAACTGTTGTTGCTAGCCACTTCTTGTAGAAAACAATGAAAATAGCACTACCTGTCTCTGGACTGTATTGAAAACAAAAACTAGCACTACTGGCACTATGGTTGACTAAAGGGACTCTCTCTGACTGTATTCAAAACAAACACGATATCTATGCAACACTATTAATAGCACCCGACAATTAAAGCTTCCTAAAAGCAAATACACACGGAAGAAGAAGTGACAAGTAAGAAAAATACAGTTAATACGTAAATTAAGGTAGCTCGCTGCACAGCAGACGTGAAGCAGGCGGCAGTTACGACGACACTGACTCTAACATACGTGTCCATGACGCAGATCGAAACTGTGATCCATTGTCGGAAATTACTTTCAATACATGCCCTACATGAAATAAAAAATGTTTTACAAATGCATTGGAAATCGATTTAGCAGTAGCTTTGCGTAACGGAGTGAAGGTAACAAATTTCGAAGTGAGTTCAACAGCGACAAAGATGTAACAAAAACCTCTATTAGTTCTGGGAATCGGACCAAAAATATCTACAGCGGCCATGTGTGTAAATTTAACAGGTACAATGGGATGTAATGGAGGAATATGTGAAGTCGTATCTGACTTAGCTTTCTGGCAAATTTTACATGACGCTAAAACTCGTCGAACACGTTTCTCCATATTGGCAAAATAACAGTTCTGTCTCAGTATAAGAAAACATTTTCTGGCTCCGTAACGTGTGTAACTTAAATGAGTATACCAAATTAATTTGTTAACAAGCTCGTCAGGAATACATAATAACCAATTGTTGCCGTCAGGGTGAGAGCGGCGAAGGAGAATATTATTGCGTACAGTGTAATGGTTTCTAATGGTAACATTATTCCTATCTTGCCAAAGGTGTTTAATTTCTTTCCATACGTTGTCTTTACTCTGCTCTTGTGCTATGTCTCGTAATGACGACGAAATGAAATTTTCAAATGCAACTTGTTGAATATACATGACGCTGAAATTTGCTTTGCAGAAGTTGCTGAGAGAACGGGATAGTGCGTCTGCTACAATATTTTGTGTACCGGGAATGTGAACAATTGTAAAATTAAATTCTTGTAAATAAAGTTTCCATCTGCTTAACCTGTCATGTGTAAATTTTGCTGAAAGTAAAAACTGTATCGCTCTATGATCTGTGTAAACGGTAGTGTGTCTTCCATAAAGAAAATGCCTAAATCTGGTAAATGCCCATACAACACATAATGTTTCAAGCTCTGTAACAGATTAATTCCGTTCAGCAGGTGACAGAATGCGACTCGCAAAGGCGATGTTTTTAATTACTGTACAACCAACCATCTTCTTCAATTTCCAGAAAAATGTATACGCCTAAAGTGGTGTTAGAACTGTCTGTGGCAATGGAAAAATTTCTGGTAAGATCTGGGTGCGATAAAAGTGGAGCATTCAACAAAGCATGTTTCAGGTTCACAAATTCAGAATGTGCTTGCTTATCCCAAGACCAAATAGTGTTTTTACCTGTTAATTGGCATAGTCTGGGTGTGTCTAAAGCGGAGTGATGAATAAATTTACGAAAAAAGTTAATTAAACCCAAAAAGCTGCGTAGTTGTTTCTTCGTCGTAGGAACAGTAATGTCACGTAAAGCTTGAAGTTTTTCCGGATCAGGCGCAATGCCTTCTGCTGAAATTACATGTCCAAGAAATTTTATAGAAGTTTTGCCAAAGTGCGATTTACTGAGATTAACTGTGAGCCCTTGTGCACGAAAAGTTCGTAACAGTTGTTCAAGAATCAAATTGTGTTGAGACCAGTTACCTTTGCAATAAGAATGTCGTCTACATACGTTGTGATTCTGTCTTTTAATTCTGTCGGAAATATAGTATTCAAACCACGAATAAATGCTGCTGAAGAAGTAGTTAAACCGAACGGTAGTTTACAAAATTGATAACAGTCACCAAAACAGAGAAAAGCTGTGTACTTTCTGCAGTTCGGATGAAGCTGAATTTGCCAAATTCCCGATTTCAAATTTAACGTGGAATAAATAGCAGTACCGTGAAATTTCTGTAGAAGTTCTTCTAGTGTCTGTGGGCGATCTGTTTCATTAATTATAATGTCATTGATGTGACGCGAATCAAGTACGAGACGAAGTGAACCATCCTTTTTCTTAAAAATATGGAGTGGGTTTATGTACGGACTAACTGCCTGTTCAATAATTCCTTGGTCAAGCATAGCTTGTAATTCTTTCTTAACTTGTTCTCTGTGAATATACGGAATGGGATAATGTTTGGCTTTAATTGTATCGTGCTGTTTAACTTGAAATTCATACATAAAACCGGACATAGTACCAGGGACGTTGTCAAAAACTGGAGCTTGCTGTAAAAGAATTTTGAGTAGCTCTGTACGTTCGTCGTCTGTATTTGTACTTCTCTGTTTAACTTTATCAGAAATCATCTGTATAACGTCGTAGTCGGCTTCGTCTGGTGTGTCATAGTTGTGAACATACGTATCTGTGAACAATGTGGAATTACAGTCCATGTTACGTGAAGCACAAATGACCTCTGTACGATTAATTGTTTGTTCTTCTACAGATAAAGAGTGCTGAAATTCTAATGCCAGTTGTACATTTTCATCCTTTAACATTAAACAGGAATTTCGAAAGTCAATAATTGCGTCGTGTTGTACCAGAAAATTCGTACCTAAAATAACGTCTGTTGTCAATAAGGGAACAATCCAAAAATTTGAGTGAAACGTATGACCTGCAATACAAAATGATAAGTGTGTCTGTAATTTTACATCTACTCCTTTACCAGATACTGCTCCTTTTACTTTAGTTTTGCCTAACGGTAACGTAGGATAGGTATTCACTTTGTTACATTCGTTGAAAGTTTCCTCATTTATAACTGTTACAGGTGATCCAGAATCGATTACTGTTGAAAATTTGGATGATCCAATCTTTACTTCAATGACAGAGTGTGAAATGGTTTTCTGAATAACTGGTCTTTCCTGCAAAAGAGTGTCTCGGATGTCGTCAAAAGTAATAACATTTTCGTGAACAAGATTCTGCGTGTCAAAAGTATTGCTTGCGTTGCTGGAAGATGCAACCTGTACTGTATCTAGTTAAATTCTATCTGACGTGCTATTATTTGCGGGAGGATGCTGTGGCATTTCGACTATTTGTACTGTTCTGTTATTTCGTCCTGACGTATTACGTTCGGGATGATATCTACTGTCTGGTTCATTCATGATAATTTGTTGTTGCGGATGATTCTGCTGCTGGTAAAACTGACTGTTATTAAACGTACGCTGAAAATTGTGCTCATTACTTTTACGTCTGTCATGATAGTCATTTCTATACGGTGCATTGCGATATGAGTTGAAATGGTGTGTTTTCTGTACGTAGTTATTTCTTTGTTGCTGTGCGATACTATTTGACGGAGCCGACGCTATATGTGTAGGCGGCGAAACATTAAAGCTTGGTTGACCTTGCAGACTGCATTGTTGGTTAGGTATGCTAACCGGTTGGTTTTGTTGCTGTTGTTGGGAAAAAACCTCTATTGTTACCAAAATGTGGTTTTTTTTTGCTGATAATATTGACGATATTGATAATTAAAATTTTGTCTGCTATTAAAGTTCTAGTGGTTGTCGTTCCTGAAGCGTCTGTTACCTTTGCTATTGAAATAGCGTGGCTGATCGTAATTGCTGTATGCTTGTTGACCTTGGTTATTATACGAAAAGTTTTTGTTTATGAAGGAATAATCTGATTGCTGAACCTCCAAAAGCTGTAACAGATCTCTGAATGCCGAAATATTTTCTTTCTGCTGACCTGTTAAAAGTGATACTCTTAATGGTCGTGGTAATTTAGAAATACATAATTGGATAAGTGCAGATTCACTGTATGGCTCACATAAGTACTGGTTTTGTTAGACCATGTGTTCAAAAAATTGCGTGACAGTGGAAAAATTTGAGTTCTCATAATACGGTAAACTAATTAATTGATCCTTGATTCCGCGCTGTGTCGTCTTCGACCAATACGCTGACAGAAAAGCATTCTGAAATTCTTCTACCGAATAGCATTGTCTGGCGATCGGTCTCATACGAGTTGCCGGTTCGCCTTCCAAAAAACTGCAAATAAATTCAAGTTTGTGTGTTACGGGCCAAGTCGGTGGAAAAGCAAAGCTAAATTGTTGTATCCAACCCAATGGGTGAATCTGTATTCTGTCATTTCTAAATACTTTAAATTTTCTCACGGATAGAAAGTGCTTGTAATCAAAATTATCGTCTCTGTATGTCTGAACAGGTTCAGGATTATATGATAATCTGTTTGTCTGTGATTGTTCGAAATCTAACTCACGTACTCTCTGTAAATTACCTAAATTATACATGCTGTGTGAGTGTGAGAAATGTTCGGAATGTGGCGTATGTTGTGCCGTGTTAGAGGCTGAAACATTTTTCATCTCTGTCACTTCTTGCTGTAAAGTTGACAATTTTCTACGTAATGTATTATTGGACGAACCTATCTCACTGAGTGTCTGCTGTAAATTTTGGAATTCGGGTGTTTGATTAAACGAAACTGGTGACGTATCGTCTGATTTGGCGTCATTATTACTTTCGATGACATCAATACGACTGGCCAATTCATCATATTTTTCAGTCAGTGCTTTTACCTGATCATCGTTTTTAGTATCGCAAGCATTAATTTGTTCTTGTATTTTACGTGTGGTTTTGTTTAATTTCTTAACGTCTGCTTTGATGGCGTCGGTATCCTGTATTAGTTCTAATTGTTCAAGTCTGTCGGTCACTGTCTGAAAGTCTACTGTGTGTGTGTGTCTGTTTTTGTTTTAAGATCAGAGATTTCATCATGTAATTCGGTGTTCAACTGTTTGATAGTATTAATTTCGTCTGATACTGTAGCAATATTGTTGTCTACGTATGTTTTTGCTTTCGTAAACAATTTACGCTTATCTTCCTGTCTCTGAGCAGTAATTGTTTCCATGACTTGTTGCTTTACTTTATTCTGTTCCTATATAAATTTACGGTAACGCGTTTCACTGTTTTGTAGGTGGTGATTAAAACGTTAGTCAATTTAGCTGTTCTGTTGGCCAAATTTCACGTCTACTTTCGCATCCAGTGTGCGTGAAAGTTCTGCTGACATTAATTTAAACTCGTCGCGTAACTGTGTTGCGTTCTCAGAACATTGTTTAGCGACTGCACTAATTTCGTCTCTAAGTAATTTAGTTGTAGCTGCATGTGTATTACTTAATTCTTGAGCCGCAGATCTAATTTCTTCACTACTGCTCCTAGCACAAGCCTTAATTTCCTCGCGTAATTGTCTTTAGTATCATGACATTGCGCGGCAACGGCTGTAATCTGTTCACTAAGTTGTTTGAAATTATCATCTTGTTTATCATTCGACTGTTTGAGACTTTCATTCAACTGTTTGGAATTGTTATCTTGTTTTTCATTATGTTCATTAATTTGTTGTTTGAGATTTTCATTAAGTTGTAGCATTAATGCTATAACTCGATCCATGCCAAAATTAGCTACTGTATTCTCTCTGCTGTGTGATGGTGTATCTGCTTTTGTCGCGTTTTGTGTAACCATTTGGTCATTCTCTGATTCTTGATCAGGTTCGCCAATTGGATGTGTATTATTAGTCACTACCTCGGAATCAAATAAATCCGACGTATTTTGACTACATTGTTCATCTTCGTGAAAAAAATTTATCTGTTCACAATTCAAATTTTGCAAACCGTGCGTGTAAAATTGGGAAGCGTTCATTGTATCGGAACGTGCCGCGTCATCAATTCTCGTTGAATTAACAGAGGACACTATTGAATTTGTTTGCTCATCATTAGGATCAAAATCAATATTAGTGACCGGCACGCACTGATTATCTGTAATTAGGGGATTATCACTATTACACTGAGTGTCGCTAGTATTATCTGTCAAATTATTCGAGTCGGCTATTTCACTCATTGCACATCGCGATGTACTGTTAACAGTTCTTCGCGGCATTTTCACAAATCAAAAATAAGCAAAAAATGAAACAAAGTCAAAGCAAAAATGGAGCAATCACAATTACAACAAAGACCAATAAATTGCCGATGATCTGCAAAAGAAACAGTGCCAAATTAGTAAATGCGTTGCGCCAGATGCGAACTAAATTTAAGTAAATAAGAGCAGATATATGACTACTTCTCAGAGATTTACAAAGAAATACGATCCTGACCGGTTGTCGCCAAGTGTAACCTCCCCACAAAATTGTATAAATAATAATATTGAATATGATTCTAATTTTTATGAAACCTCAGAACAAAATTGGTTCCCATTTATAACCTCCCTACAGGAATTCATTCACATTTAACCTCCACACAAAATTTGTTTCCCATTTAATCTACCCACAAAATTCTTTTCTCATTTAATGTAAGCTCGAAACAGAAAAATTCCTAAACCTCGTAATAAAAAGTAAATTCAGTAACCTGGTAAATTTTGGACGACAGCAGTGCTGCGTCATGGGCATGTAAGATCATTCTGAATAAAAAAGGAAACATTCTTACCTCAATAAAGTACCCGAATATATCTGCTCTCACAATACATTTTTCCGGCACAGCTCTGTGCAATGCCGGCCGATAGATTTGTCATTTATGAAAGGAAGCAACTGATTTTTCTTTTGCAACAATCGGAATGAACATGGTTTGGAGAAATTAGTAAATTCTTTAAGTTGAAATGAATGCTTGTTAAAAAAATTACCTTATGTGACAAAGA
This sequence comes from Schistocerca cancellata, assembly GCF_023864275.1. Classification (NCBI taxonomy): domain Eukaryota; kingdom Metazoa; phylum Arthropoda; class Insecta; order Orthoptera; family Acrididae; genus Schistocerca; species Schistocerca cancellata. The sequence goes on along the minus strand of NC_064631.1, from coordinate 78,617,179 downwards.
TTATTATTAGGGCATTTTTAAAACATTTGCAAGGTAGTTCAGATAACATTACTAGATATGCGCGAGGCTGCTTTTTACCTTATACAATAATACTCAGGCTCCGGCATCGCTGCACCGCGACCCGCCAGCCAACACGACACACCATACCAGACCAGAGCAGACTCCAGACTAGCGCAGACTAGCAACAACTTACTGCTACAGCTACACGGTACCTACTGCAGTCAACACTGTTCTCTGGTCAGAGATTCTCTTATACCTTGCCTATTGCAGGCAGCGCATGAGCAATACATCGAAAATACATCTGCTCGGACCTCTTACAGTATGAATGGAGAATGTAGTTGAGAAAAGAGTGAGACTGAATGGTAGCCCGTCCTCTGTGTTATGTAGTCTGTACCCCAGTCAAATAGCAAATGATACCAAAGAAATATTTGGGAGAGGAATTGAAACCGAGGTTGTTGTTGTTGTTGTTGTGGTTTTCAGTCCCGAGACTGGTTTGATGCAGCTCTCCATGCTACTCTATCCTGTGCAATCTTCTTCATGTCCCAGTACCTACTGCATCCTACATCCTTCTGAATCTGCTTAGTGTATTCATCTCTTGGTCTCCCTCTACGACTTTTACACTCCACGCGCCCTCCATTACTAAATTTGTGATCTCTTGATGCCTCAGAATATGTCCTACCAACCTATTTCTAATTCTAGTCAAGTTGTGCCACAAATTTCTCTTCTCTCCAATTCTATTCAATACATCCTCGTTAGTCTTGTCATCTACCCAATTAATCTTCAGCATGTAGCTCTTCAGGCTTTCCCGGCGATCTAATGACATTTTGGGTTGTCGGGTGTTCTGCCGGATATCAGCGTCGTACCTGCATGATATTTCGGTCACGTAGCTCGTGAACTTGATCAGGTGCGACCTGAGACTGCTCCTCGAGTGGACCTGGTCCAGTATTTATGCCTATGGCCTCCCCCCCTTCACCAACGGCTGCAGGCGCTTCCTCTGTGGTCCGCGCCCATTCCCTGCGACCTGCTGGAGGGTTGCCACTCCGTTTTTCGTCCGCTGCGGCTCTGGATGTTCCCTCTGCGGTCTGCGCCCATCAGTCCCACTTCTGGGTGTTCCATCTTCGGTCTGGTGCGCCTGGCAGTCCGTCAGGTGCTCGTTTTCCATCTCCATGTCTCTGGTTCTTCTGTTTGTGTGGTGTTGCAGCTGGCCCCGTTGCTCCTTTAACAATTCCAGAGCCCAGTCCCAGGCTCTGCTTAGCTGGTACCTTGTGTCACGGTTCATATGATCGTCAGCCATTTTAATTTCTATCGATTCTCTTATAACGCTGTCCCAAAATCTGGGTGTTTCTGCTAGATTCTTGGTATCCTCATACTTCATGGCATGATCTAGTTCTAGACAGTGTTTAGCAATGGCTGACTTAGTCACCTGTCTTAATCTAGTGTGCCTCTGATCTTCTTTGCACCTGATCTCCACAGTTCTTGTCGTCTGACCAGTGTAGGACATGCCGCATTGACAAGGTATATTGTAAATCCCTGGTTTTCGTAACCCCAGGTCGTCTTTGACACTCCCCAGCCATCCCCCGATCTTGTTGGATGGACAGAAAACACACTTGATATTGTGTTTACGGAGGATACTACTGATTATGGCAGAAATAGAGTCAGCATAGGGCAGATATGCCACCTTCTTTGCTTCATCTTGGTCTTCTTCAGGAACCTGTGGTATAAAGGCTGGTTGGAGTGCCCTCTCAATTTGTCTGCCGTGTATCCATTCTTGGAGAAAACTGTTTTGAGACGTTCTATCTCTATAGGTAGATTCTCTTGGTCTGACAGGGCACGTGCTCTGTGGACCAAAGTCTTCAGAATCCCATTGTTCTGTGCAGGGTGGTGACAGCTGCTGGCCTGCAGATATAAATAAGTGTGTGTTGGTTTTCTTTACACACTGTGGCCAATTGTTCCATCTGCTTTCCTCTGGACTAGTACATCCACAAATGGCAGCTGGCCATTCTTCTCCAGTTCCATGGTGAACTTGATATTAGGGGCATGAGTTAAGATGTTCAAGAAACTCATTGAGCCTGTCCATCCCATGTGGCCAGATCACGAAGGTGTCATCCACATACCTAAAGAAGCATGTGGGTTTAAATGTGGCTGTCTCCCATGCCCTCTCCTCAAAACTCTCCATAAACATGTTGGCAACCACAGGGCACAGTGGGCTGCCCATAGCTACACCTTCAGTTTGCTCGTAATATTGGTTTCTGTACAGGAAATACGTGGATGTCAGTGTATGACTGAACAGGTCCAACGGAGCACCGTCAAATTTCTCTGCAATCAGTTCTAGCGAGTCCTTCAGTGGGACCCTGGTGATCAGCGATACCACATCAAAACTAACCATGATGTCCGAATCTGTGATGTGCAGTTGCTTGAGGCGTTGCAGGAAATCTTCTGAGTTGCGGATGTGGTGAACACATTTCCCCACATATGGAGACAGGAGACCTTTCAAGTACTTGGCTGTTGTGTACGTAGGTGCCCCAATATTACTGACAATAGGACGTAGGGGCACGCCCTCCTTGTGTATTTTAGGCAGTCCATACAGTCTAGGTGGCACTGGCGCTTTTTCCTGTAGTTGTCTGATGATCTTTTCGGGCATCCCTGTTTCCTTCAAGAGAGCACTAGTCTTCTTGGCCACCTTGTCGTTGTGGCCACACTCCAGAATTCTGTATGCAGGGTCCTCCAGAAGTTGGCGCACTTTCTCATCATAATCCACCCGCTGCTAGATGACAGTGGAGTTCCCTTTGTCTGCTGGCAGTACCACAATGCTGTTGCCTTCCCGTAGTTTCTTGAGTGCAAGCCTCTCCTCGGTTGTGATGTTCGATTTCGGCGGCCTGGCCTTGGTGAGGGCGCTCCAGGTCTCTCGGCGAACTTCCTCTGCCACATTAGGTGGAAGTGTGGCTGCAACGCGCTCTACTGCACTGACGAAACCTGAAATGGGTACGTTTCTAGGGGTCGTAGCAAAGTTGAGACCCTTGCTGAGTACCTTTAAGGTTGTATCATCAAACTGTATGCCAGTCAGATTCGTCACAGTGCGTGTCTCTTCCATCTGCTGTGCTTTCTTACTCATGTGGTCAAACTTTGCAGATTGGCAAGATGAGACATTCCTTCTAGCACACTCAGCTAAAGACCAGGAGGCATGGTCTACCCAATCCCAATCTGCTCTTGTTAAGGAGGCTGTCATGTACAGATGATTGTGTAACAGCTCCCTGGCCACAACATCTAACCTGTGGCGCTATCTCGAATCCTCTGTCTCACCAGTACCATGCTGGCTCTGCATTTTATGTTGTTCGCCGCTCTGGAGTTGATGTGATGTTTATTTTTGGCAAATACTGGTCCCACTTCTCCATCTCAACACCTCAGCAAAAAACTGAGAGAACTCAGCATCTTCCCTGTCATCGGCCGTAGCTTGTCCAGCTGTTTGATATTCTGATACATCTCCTCCCCGTAGAGACTTTTGATGTAACTCTTCAGGCTTTCCCGGCGATCTAATGACATCTTGGGTTGTCGGGTGTTCTGCTGGATATCAACGTCGTACTTGCATGATATTTCGGTCACGTAGCTCGTGACCTTGATCAGGTGCGACCTGAGACTGCTCCTCGAGTGGACCTGGTCCAGTATTTATGCCTATGGCCTTCCCCCTCTACCAACGGCTGCAGGCGCTTCCTCTGTGGTCTGCGCCCATTCCCTGCGACCTGCTGGAGGGTTGCCACTCCGTTTTTCATCCGCTGCGGCTGTGGATGTTCCCTCTGCGGTCCGCGCCCATCAGTCCCACTTCTGGGTCTTCCATCTTCGGTCTGGTGCGCCTGGCAGTCCGTCAGGTGCTCGTTTCCCATCTCCATGTCTCTGGTTCTTCTGTTTGTGTGGTGTTGCAGCTGGCCCCGTTGCTCCTTTAACAATTCCAGAGCCGAATCCCAGGCTCTGCTTAGCTGGTACCTTGTGTCACGGTTCATAAGAGCGTCAGCCATTTTAATTTCTATCGATTCTCTTATAACGCTGTCTCAAAATCTGGGTTTTTGTGCTAGAATCTTGGTATCCTCATACTTCATGGCATGATCTAGTTCTAGACATCGTTCAGCAATGGCTGACTTAGTCACCTGTCTTAATCTAGTGTGCCTCTGATCTTCTTTGCACCTGATCTCCACAGTTCTTGTCGTCTGGCCAATGTAGGACATGCCACATTGACAAGGTAAATTGTAAATCCCTGGTTTTCGTAACCCCAGGTCGTCTTTGACACTCCCCAGCCATCCCCCGATCTTGCTGGATGGACAGAAAACACACTTGATATTGTGTTTACGGAGGATACTACTGATTATGGCAGAAATAGAGTCAGCATAGGGCAGTTATGCCACCTTCTTTGCTTCATCTTGGTCTTCTTCAGGAACCTGTGGTATAGTGGCTGGTTGGAGTGCCCTCTCAATTTGTCTGTCCGTGTATCCATTCTTGGAGAAAACTGTTTTGAGACGTTCTATCTCTATAGGTAGATTCTCTTGGTCTGACAGGGCACGTGCTCTGTGGACCAAAGTCTTCAGAACCCCATTGTTCTGTGCAGGGTGGTGACAGCTGCTGGCCTGCAGATATAGATAAGTGTGTGTTGGTTTTCGGTACACACTGTGGCCAATTGTTCCATCTGCTTTCCTCTGGACTAGTACATCCAGAAATGGCAGCTGGCCATTCTTCTCCAGTTCCATGGTGAACTTGATATTAGGGGCATGGGTTAAGATGTTCAAGAAGCTCATTGAGCCTGTCCATCCCATGTGGCCAGATCACGAAGGTGTCATCCACATACCTAAAGAAGCATGTGGGTTTAAATGTGGCTGTCTCCCATGCCCTCTCCTCAAAACTCTCCATAAACATGTTGGCAACCACAGGGGACAGTGGGCTGCCCATAGCTACACCTTCAGTATGCTCGTAATATTGGTTTCTGTACAGGAAAAACGTGGATGTCAGTGTATGACTGAACAGGTCCAACGGAGCACCGTCAAATTTCTCTGCAATCAGTTCTAGTGAGTCCTTCAGTGGGACCCTGGTGATCAGCGATACCACATCAAAACTAACCATGATGTCCGAATCTGTGATGTGCAGTTGCTTGAGGCGTTGCAGGAAATCTTCTGAGTTGCGGATGTGGTGAACACATTTCCCCACATATGGAGACAGGAGACCTTTCAAGTACTTGGCTGTTGTGTACGTAGGTGCCCCAATATTACTGACAATAGGACGTAGGGGCACGCCCTCCTTGTGTATTTTAGGCAGACCATACAGTCTAGGTGGCACTGGCGCTTTTTCCTGTAGTTGTCTGATGATCTTTTCGGGCATCCCTGTTTCCTTCAAGAGAGCACTAGTCTTCTTGACCACCTTGTTCGTGGAGTCACACTCCAGAATTCTGTATGCAGGGTCCTCCAGAAGTTGGCGCACTTTCTCATCATAATCCACCCGCTGCTAGATGACAGTGGAGTTCCCTTTGTCTGCTGGCAGTACCACAATGCTGTTGTCTTCCCGTAGTTTCTTGAGTGCAAGCCTCTCCTCGGTTGTGATGTTCGATCTCGGCGGCCTGGCCTTGGTGAGGGCGCTGCAGGTCTTTCGTCGAACTTCCTCTGCCACATTAGGTGGAAGTGTGGCTGCATCTTGCTCTACTGCACTGACGAAACCTGAAATGGGTACGTTTCTAGGGGTCATAGCGAAGTTGAGACCCTTGCTGAGTACCTTTAAGGTTGTATCATCAAACTGTATGCCAGTCAGATTCGTCACAGTGCGTGTCTCTTCCATCTGCTGTGCTTTCTTGCTCATGTGGTCAAACTTTGCAGATCGGCAAGATGAGGCATTCCTTCTAGCACACTCAGCTAAAGACCAGGAGGCATGGTCTACCCAATCCCAATCTTCTCTTGTTAAGGAGGCTGTCATGTACAGATGAATGTGTAACAGCTCCCTGGCCACAACATCTAACCTGTGGCGCATATCTCGAATCCTCTGTCCTCCCCGTAGAGACTTTTGATGTAACTCTTCAGGCTTTCCCGGCGATCTAATGACATCTTGGGTTGTCGGGTGTTCTGCTGGATATCAACGTCGTACTTGCATGATATTTCGGTCACGTAGCTCGTGACCTTGATCAGGTGCTACCTGAGACTGCTCCTCGAGTGGACCTGGTCCAGTATTTATGCCTATGGCCTTCCCCCTCCACCAACGGCTGCAGGCGCTTCCTCTGTGGTCCGCGCCCATTCCCTGCGACCTGTTGTAGCGTTGCAACTCCGATTTCCGTCCGCAGCGGTTCGAGGTGTTCCCTCTGCGGTCAGCGCCCAGCATACCCCCTCCTGGGGGTTTCATCTACGGTCTGAGGTGCCAAGCGTTCCCCCTTGCGGTCCGCGACCACTCACCACGACCTGTTGGAGCGTTGCCACTCCGTTTTTCCTCCGCTGCGGCTCTGGATGTTCCCTCTGCGGTCCGCGCCCATCAGTCCCACTTCTGGGTGTTCCATCTTCGGTCTTGTGCGCCTGGCAGCCCATCAGGGGCTCGTTTTCCATCTCCATGTCTCTGGTTCTTCTGTTTGTGTAGTGTTGCAGCTGGCCCCTTTGCTCCTTTAACAATAACAGAGCCGGATCCCAGGCTCTGCTTAGCTGGTACCCTGTGTCACGGTCCATAAGTTCTGTCGGTCAGATACGACCGAAGTATGACTCCGTGCGACGTCGGGGCCCCATGCACAAAAAGTTTGTACACGAGGCCGTCGTGCCACTTGGAGTCGAATGGCCTGGAGACGTCGAGGAACACCGCCCCAAGGTATTCCCGCGTTTCCAGGACGCGCATGGCCTCTTCCACCAGCCGCATCAGCTGATGGACCGTGGAGTGACCCCTCCGGAAGCTGAACTGCTCATCCGGTGTCACTCCTTCTGCTGTCACCCGGCGAAGCAGGCGCCTGGCGTAGATGCGCTCGAACTCTTTGGAGAGGGCCAGTAGCAGACTGATGGGTCTGTAATTGGCAGCATCACACGGGTCCTTGTTCGCTTTGGTGATGGCCACCACCTCTGCATGTTTCCAAACAGAGGGGTAGACACCCGAGCGAAGGGCCTGATTGAAGATACCCTCCAGCAGCATATGGGCCCCTGCTGGAAGGTTCCTCAGCAGGTGGTTGGTGACCCCATCAGCGCCTCCGACCTTCCTAGTATTGAGTGCCTTCAGCTGTGCGGCCACCTCCACTTCGGAGATGGCTTCGATGACGTCCCCATCGTCCCTTGCCTCCAGGGACACTGGGAGTTGCTTGGCTACCCGCTGGATGTGGTCTTCATCCAGATTGTCGTCCACCGGGGTGAATGACGATTGGAATTGGTCTGCCAGGACACCTGCTTTTCCGTCTGGCCTGCAGACGACGTCTTGCCCAACCAGTATTGGTGGAATGCGCTGTCGTCGGCGCTGGAACGACTTCACTGTGCGCCAAATGCTGCCGTCCTCTGGGTTGAGGGAGGCGACGAAGGCCGACCATACGCTGTTCCTGTGCACCTCAGCCACTGCTTTGATGGCTCTCCACATGCGGTTGAGGCGTCACTTCGTCGCGGGTTGGCGGGTGAGCTGCCACTCCCGGAACAGCCTGTTCTTCTCCCTGATTGCTTCCCGTATCATAGGCGGTAGGTTGCAGGAGAAGTCCCTGGGCTCCTGTGGCTGGGGGGGGGGGGGGGGCGTGGCTGCGTCGGCTGCGTGCAGTAGCTGGCGGGAGAGGACACGCAGAGCGGCGTCCGCGCCTACTGCGTATGGATCAGGTGTGTCCGCAATCGATTCCAGGACTATGTCCTGGAATCGCTTGCAGTCCATGCGCCGGTACGTCTGTCGGCGTGGTGGCAGCGTGGCTCCGGTGACATCTATGTCGAAGACCATCGGCAGGTGGTCTGACGACAGTGCACACCGTGTGAAGGCGGTCGTGTGGTGCCTGATGCCTTTTATGACTGCGACATCGAGCGCGACCGGCCGTCCCCTGGCTGGGTAGATTGTGGGCTCCTATGGTCCCAGGATCAGGGCGCTGTTCCTCGCGGCAGCGCGGGAAAGTCGGCGGCCACTGACATTCGTGAGGCGGGAGTTCCATTCCGGGTGCTTCGCATTGAAGTCACCCGCAATGAACACCCTCCCCCCCAACTGTCAGGAGCGTGTCGACATCCGCCTCCTGGAGGTGTCCGTGTGGTGGCCTGTATACTGCCACGAACGTGATCTGCCCGGCTGTCATGGTGACCGTCACCCCAGTGGCTTCCAGGGTTGCCAGGTCCGGAAGTTGCACCTGGTGGTGCCTGAGTGATGCACGTACATAGATGGCGGTGCCACCACCGGCTGTTGGCCTGTCATTGCGGTAGCAAACATAGTTTGCTACACGCACGTGGACCCCAGCTTTAAGGTGAGTTTCGCCGACCAGGCAGAGGTCAATGGCCTCGTCCTGCATGAACTGGCGAAACTAACCTTGTTGGGGGAACAGGCTGTTTGCGTTGAAGCCGCAAATGGTCAGTCTACGGATGAGTGGATTATCTATCCATGGTGCGGATTCATGGTGACGGTAGAAGCCTGGAGGGCTTCTGTGACTGTCGTGACTAGCACGGGCAGTTCTTGGAGCAGGGCAGAGAGAGAGCCCAGAAGGGCTCCCAGGTCTGCGGCTCCTGGTCCTGTTGGTGGTGCGGGTACAGCCGCAGCGGAGGGCGCGGGGGCGGCCGGGCGCGGCGTCTCCGTCGCGTCCGTTCGCTGGACCGCGCGCCCAGCAGCCTGCAACGCGGGAGTGTTGAGTGGACGGGCAGTGTGTCGTACGCCCTTGTGGTCGTCGGCCTGGGCGCCTCCTCTCTCTTCTTCGTGCAGTCCCGACTCTGGTGGGAGTCGGCGCACTTGACACAGTGGGCCGGCATGGAGCAGTAGCGAGCCACGTGGTCAAGGCCCTGTTAGGAGAAGCACAGGGCGCGCCTCCCCTTGGCCTTGAGCGGCTCCACTTCCACCCCAATCCTGGCCACCATCTGCAGCTGGAAGATTTTTCAGTTTTCGAAATTGTCTGGGAGGACAACTAGGAAAAGAGGCATGTCTCGCCTCGTCCTGGGCGATTTCATGATGGTCACGGAGCTGGCCATGTAGCCCAGCCCCGCCAGTTCTTCTTTGAGGTGCAAGGGCTCCATTTTCAGCGGGAAGCGGCGGAAACCACCTTCAGCTGCTTCACGGGCTCCGCATTATGCGTAAAGCAGTGTAGCTTGTCGGTCTCAATGATCTTCATGGCTGCTCGGTAGTCATCCATGGTGGCGGTCGAAACCCGGTATAGGTCTCGCCCGACACATTTGACCTTGGCAGCGGACGCAACTGTCTCAAATTTATCAAGGAAGGACTTGTAAGCGTCCGTCCATGAGACAGTTATCGGTGGTGGGGCGGGTGCCCGCCTCTTGGGTGGCTCAGTGGTCTTCATGGCCCCTGGCTCGTCGACGTCGATGAATGAGTTTGTCGTCGGGAGCGGCTGCACTGTTTGGAGCCGTTTGGCCCGAGCAGTGTGCCGCCGCTTCGGGACGGTGAACCCGTCGTCTGGTGTCTGGTCTGCCTCAGTGGGGGCAGGGTCGTCTGCAGTCTTCTGCTTCTGGCTTCTCCTGCAAACAGACTGAGAGAATGTGAAGGAGTCGTCCTCCTCTATTGCTGCCGGCCTCTTCCTGGAGAGCTGCGGTGTTGCCATGGCTTCCCCCTCGAGCAGGTCGCCAAGGTTGGCCTCTATGATAGTGTCGTCACGTGGCAAGACGGTGACGTCTTCTCGGGTCACGCCTGGCGGTACTGTTTCCGGTATATCTGTGGCCTCTTCACTGGAAGAGACCGGAGTGGCAGCCAGCAGTGCACCAGTTTCTTCTGGAACTGGGACTGGTGGTGCAACACTAATCGGGGCCGCCGCTGGCAGAACAATGTCGTCTGTATTCAACACGCCTGTCAGGGCTCCCGACTTTACTCGTTCCTCTTCATTGACCAAGCAAACGAGTGACTTGAGGTACTGGAGAAACAAGTGGAGAGCTCGTTCGTCGGCTGCTCGTTCCCAGTAATCAGTATCCCATGACATTCGGTGCAGGATGACGTACAATTGCGCCGCTGTAAGCGGGCCTGTTTCCCTAGAATATGCCGTCTCGTGGTCCATTGTCGTTTGCTGCGTCATCGTACGTAGGGGGCCGGATGGGGCCGCAGACGGGGCGGACTCGGTCGCCTGAGATCGTCCCCCCTGGCGGCGATCCGCCACACCCATCGCTTGAGTAGCATGGTCCTGCTTGCACTGCATCGCTCACTCGAGTGGCGGAGCAACAACGCTCTAGCAGGTTGCAGGGAATGGGCGCGGACCACAGAGGTAGCGCCTGCAGCTGTTGGTGGACGGGGAAGGCCATAGGCATAAATACTGGACCAGGTCCACTCGAGGAGCAGTCTCAGGACGCACCTGATGAAGGTCACGAGCTACGTGAGCGAAATATCATGCAAGTACGACGCTGATATCCGGCAGAACACCCAACAACCCAGGATGTCATTATCGCCGGGAAAGCCTGAAGAGTTACATCAAAAGTCTCTACGGGGAGGAGATGTATCAGAATATCAAGAAGCTGGACAAGCTACGGCACAAGAAAGGGAAGATGCTGAGTTCTCTGTTTTTTACTGAGGTGTCGAGATGGAGAAGTGGTACCAGTATTTGCCAGAATTAAACATCACATCAACTCCAGAGCGGCGAACAACATAAAACGCAGAGCCAGCATGGCACTGGTGAGAGAGAGGATTCGAGATATGCGCCACAGGTTAGATGTTGTGGCCAGGGAGCTGTTACACAATCATCTGTACATGACAGCCTCCTTAACAAAAGAAGATTGGGATTGGGTAGACCGTGCCTCCTGGTCTTTAGCTGAGTGTGCTAGAAGGAATGCCTCATCTTGCCAATCTGCAAAGTTTGACCGCATGAGTAAGAAAGCTCAGCAGATGGAAGAGACACGCACTGTGACGAATCTGACTGGCATACAGTTTGATGATACAACCTTAAAGGTACTCAGCAAGGGTCTCAACTTCGCTATGACCCCTAGAAACGTACCCATTTCAGGTTTCGTCAGTGCAGTAGAGCAAGATGCAGCCACACTTCCACCTAATGTGGCAGAGGAAGTCCGCCGAGAGACCTGCAGGGCCCTCACCAAGGTCAGGCCGCCGAAATCGAACATCACAACCGAGGAGAGGCTTGCACTCAAGAAACTATGGGAAGACAACAGCATTGTGGTACTACCAGCAGACAAAGGGAACTCCACTGTCATCTTGCAGCGGGTGGATTATGATGAGAAAGTGCGCCAACTTCTGGAGGACCCTGCATACAGAATTCTGGAGTGTGACTCCACGAACAAGGTGGTCAAGAAGACTAGTGCTCTCTTGAAGGAAACAGGGATGCCTGAAAAGATCATCAGACAACTACGGGAAAAAGCGCCAGTGCCACCTAGACTGTATGGTCTGCCTAAAATACACAAGGTGGGCGTGGCCCTATGTCCTATTGTCAGTAATATTGGGGCACCTACGTACACAATAGCCAAGTACTTGAAAGGTCTCCTGTCTCCATATGTGGGGAAATGTATTCACCACATCCGCAACTCAGAAGATTTCCTGCAACGCCTCAAGCAACTGCACATCACAGATTCGGCCATCATGGTTAGTTTTGATGTGATATCGCTGTTCACCAGGGTCCCACTGAAGGACTCACTAGAACTGATTGCAGAGAAATTTGACGGTGCTCTGTTGGACCTGTTCAGTCATACACTGACATCCACGAATTTCCTGTACAGAAACCAATATTACGAGCAAACTGAAGGTGTAGCTATGGGCAGCCCACTGTGCCCTGTGGTTGCAAACATGTTTATGGAGAGTTTTGAGGAGTGGGCATAGGAGACACCCACATTTAAACCCACGTGCTTCTTTAGGTATGTGGATGACTCCTTCGTGATCTGGCCACATGGGATGGACAGGCTCAATAAGTTTCTTGAACATCTTAACTCATGCCACCCTAATATCAAGTTCACCATGGAACTGGAGAAGAATGGCCAGCCGCCATTTCTGGATGTACTAGTCCAGAGGAAAGCAGATGGATCAATTGGCCACAGTGTGTACCGAAAACCAACACACACTTATCTATATCTGCAGGCCAGCAGCTGTCACCACCCTGCACAGAACAATGGGGTTCTGAAGACTTTGGTCCACAGAGCACGTGCCCTGTCAGACCAAGAGAATCTACCTATAGAGATAGAACGTCTCAAAACAGTTTTCTCCAAGAATGGATACACAGACAGACAAATTGAGAGGGCACTCCAACCAGCCACTATACCACAGGTTCCTGAAGAAGTCCAAGATGAAGCAAAGAAGGTGGCATATCTGCCCAATGGTGGCTCTATTTCTGCCAGAGTCAGTAGGATCCTCCGTAAACACAATATCATGTGTGTTTTCTGTCCATCCAACAAGATCGGGGGATGGCTGGGGAGTGTCAAAGACGACCTGGGGTTACGAAAACCAGGGATTTACAATATACCTTGTCAGTGTGGCATGTCCTACATTGGCCAGACGACAAGAACTGTGGAGATCAGGTGCAAAGAAGATCAGAGGCACACTAGATTAAGACAGGTGACTAAGTCAGCCATTGCTGAACACTGTCTAGAACTAGATCATGCCATGAAGTATGAGGATACCAAGATTCTAGCACAAACACCCAGATTTGGCGGCAGCGTTATAAGAGAATCGATAGAAATTAAAATGGCTGACGATCTTATGAACCGTGACACAAGGTACCAGCTAAGCAGAGCCTGGGATTCGGCTCTGGAATTGTTAAAGGAGCAACGGGGCCAGCTGCAACACCACACAAACAGAAGAACCAGAGACATGGAGATGGAAAACGAGCACCTGACGGACTGCCAGGCGCACCAGACCGAAGATGGAACACCCAGAAGTGGGACTGATGGGCGCGGACCGCAGAGGGAACACCTAGAACCGCAGCGGACGGAAAACGGAGCAGCAACGCTCCAGCAGGTCGCAGGGAATGGGCGCGGACCACAGAGGAAGCGCCGCGCAGCCGTTGGTAGAGGGGGAAGGCCATAGGCATAAATACTGGACCAGGTCCACTCGAGGAGCAGTCTCAGGTCGCACCTGATGAAGGTCACGAGCTACGTGACCGAAATATCGTGCAAGTACGACGCTGATATCCGGCAGAACACCCGACAACCCAAGATGTCAATCTTCAGCATTCTTCTGTAGCACCACATTTCGAAAGCTTCTATTCTCTAAACTATTTATGGTTGACGTTTCACTTCCATACATGACTACACTCCATACAAATACTTCCAGAAACGACTTCTTGACACTTTAATCTATACTCGATGTTAACAAATTTCTCTTCTTCAGTAACGCTTTCCTTGCCATTGCCAGTCTACATTTTATATCCTCTCTACTTCGACCATCATCAGTTATTTTGCTCCCCTAATAGCAAAACTCGTTTACTACTTTAAGAGTCTCATTTCCTAAATTAATTCCCGCAGCATCACCCGATTTAATTCGACTACATTCCATTATCCTCGTTTTGCTATTGTTGATGTTCATCTTATATCCTCCTTTCAAGACACTGTTCATTCCATTCAGCTGCTCTTCCAGGTCCTTTGCTGCCTCTGTCAGAATTACAATGCCATCGGTGAACCTCAAAGTTTTTATTTCTTGTCCATGGACTTTAATTCCTACTCCGAATTTTTCTTTTGTTTCCTTTACTGCTTGCTCAATATACAAATTGAATAACATCGGGGATAGGCTACACCCCTGTCTCACTCCTTTCCCAACCACTGCTTCCCTTTCATGCCCCTCGACTCTTATAACTGCCATCTGGTTTCTGTACGAATTGTAAATAGCTTTTCGCTCCCTATATTTTACCCCTGCCACCTTCAGAATTTGAAAGAGAGTATTCCAGTCAATATTGTCAATAGCTTTCTCTAAGTCTATAAATGCTAGATACGTAGGTTTGCCTTTCCTTAATGTATTTTGTAAGATAAGTCATAGGGTCAGTACTGCCTCACGTGTTCCAGCATTTCTTCGGAATCCAAACTGATTATCCCTGAGGTCGGCTTCTACCAGTTTTTCCATTCGTCTGTAAAGAATTCGTGTTAGTATTTTGCATCCGTGGCTTATTAATCTGATAGTTCAGTAATTTTGACATCTGTCAACACCTGCTCTCTTTGGGATTGGGATTATTATATTCTTCTTGAAGTCTGAGGGTATTTCGCCTGTCTCATACATCTTGCTCACTAGATGGTAGAGTCTTGTTAGGCCTGACTCTCCCAAGGCTGTCAATAGTTCTAATGGAATGTTGTCTACTCCCGGGGCCTTGTTTCGACTCAGGTCTTTCAAATGGTTCAAATGGCTCTGAGCACTATGGGACTTAACATCTGTGGTCATCAGTCCCCTAGAACTTAGAACTACTTAAACCTAACTAACCTAAGGACATCACACACATCCATGCCCGAGGCAGGATTCGAACCTGCGACCGTAGCAGTCGCGCGGTTCCGGTCTGAGCGCCTAGAACCGCTAGACCACCGCGGCCGGCACTCAGGTCTTTCAGTGTTCTGTCAAACTCTTCACGCAGTATCATATCTCCTATTTCGTCTTTATCTACATTCTCTTCCATTTCTATAATATTGTCCTCAAGAACATCGCCCTTGTACAGACCCTCCATATACTCCTTCCTGAGGTAGAAGTCATTAATATTTGAAGTTTTGCCAGTGACAATGTAATTCTAGCAGAGACACTGCTATACTCAGTGAGGTACCATGTATTGATGCCACTTCATGATGTATCAAAGATGCTAAAGGAGTGGGAAGTTTCCGTCTGACGCCAACAGCAGTCGCCCGGGATCTGGCGGACTCAAGTGTGTCCGTCTGCTGAGCCTCACCACCAGCAGCTCTGCACTAAGAGCGTCCTCTGCTGTTGCACAACAGGGCGGCCGGAGGCAGGCTCTCTCGTGCTTCATCGTTATTGGCATTGCGAGAGTTAGTCTCTAATTCTTGCTACATTATTTGCAATCAGTCTCTGGAAGCTTGGAGAAATACGAGTTAAGTAAGTCTTCTGTTGTTGTGTTACCTTTTTCGCCAATCATTTCTGTTCCTGACAACAGCTATTCTACGAGTCTGTGGCCCACCTCTCCTTACCACTGTGTACGTACACCATACTTAGAATATCAGATGATCGGAATGGGCAGTATCCTACAAAGAGATTATAAGATGCACATCAACAAAAGTAAAACAATGATAATATAGTATCGTTGAAACATATTTAGATCTAGATTAGGAAATGAGACACTGAAACTAAATGACATGTTTTCCTTCTTGGCCAGCGAAACAACTAACAATGCTGCAGAAAAGAACACGAAAAACGCAGACTACTAATAGCCAGAAAAACGTTTCTGAAATTTGTTGGCATCCAATATAAATTTAAGGATTCAAAGCCATTTATGAAGATGTATGTTTGCTGTATAGCTTCAACCGGAAGTTAAACGTGGACTATAAACGCTAGAGACATGAGCAGAGCAGAACATTTGAAATGTTGTGCCGCAGAAGGGTGTTGATGATATGATGGTTTGGCCTGATAACCAGTTCCAGAGTACATGTCGTCTGTTTTGTTCTATGGCCTCGTTTTCTGCAATCGCAGTTATAAAAGTTATATATAGGTCAGTTCTGAATCGAACCTGTGAGACAAGATATGGGTGGCACAACTTCTTTGCTTTCGTAGTGCAAGGAGGTGTGTGTGACAAAAACTGCAGGGAGAGACCGATGCTGGACCACAGTAAACAGGCTGAAGCCTATACAGGTGTCAGTAGATGTAGGGAGAAGAAGACGCCTCTAGGGGACAGTCTAGCGAGGAGACCTGCACCAAGCACAGTAGCAGCCTGAATACCGATAGAGTAAAAACAAAATTAATATTTATTAACTCCAAATATAAAAGTTACTGGCAGATTAAAACTGTGTGCCGGACCGAGACTCGAACTCGGCACCTTTGCCTTTCGCGGGCAAGTGCTCTACCATCTGAGCTACCCAAGCACGACTCACGCCCCGTCCTCACAGCTTTACTTCTGCCAGTATCTCGTCTCCTACCTTCCAAACTTTACAGACGCTCTCCTGCGAACCTTGCAGAACTAGCAGTCCTGAAAGAAAGGATATTGCGGAGACATGGCTTAGCCACAGCCTGGGGGATGTTTCCAGAATGAGATTTTCACTCCGCAGCAGAGTGTGCGCTGATATGAAACTTCCTGGCAGATTAAGCTGTGAGGACGGGGCGTGAGTCGTGCGTGGGTAGTTCAGTTGGTAGAACACTTGCCTGCGAAAGACAAAGGTCCCGAGTTCGAGTTTCGGTCCGGCACACAGTTTTAACCTGCCAGGAAGTTTCATATCAGCGCACACTCTGCTGCAGAGTGAAAATCTCATTCTGGTAACTCCAAATATTTTTCCTATTTTCAACTGTTCTCACTCCATTATTATCAATGATTTGTGATTCTTGTACTATTGTAATCTAAATATCTGAAAATCAGCCATGAAGTGACGCACTATTAATAATTTGTTTTGAATAATAACAAGATGAGAAATGTTGTGCAGGCAGGTCACTACAAAATATCCCGTACCGTCGCCAGCGTTCCACTTACAGCGCACTTTTTACAAACATTAACAAACAAACCGTATGGAACAGTGGTGTAAGACAGCAATGATGTATATGACAACAGCTGTTTATCCTAATTCAGTTTCAATTATAGGTCAACGTTAAGAGTGTGACGGTAGTTGGCCGACCACAGGAACAAAAAAAAAGGAAACCGCGGCCAGAATCAGTCGACATAATAGTTTTCTGAGTTTGGTACCGTGTCATAATGTAAAAACTACTGCTGCTGGAGAAAAAAAAAGCAGCAAATTTCTCATTCGACGGTGACCACCAATCATCGTACATAACACAAGAGCCAATAGACAACAGAGGTCACGTTCTCCCTCCACCGCAATATCCTATTAAAATAAAATTCCCTCTCCTTCTTCCTGAAGTGCCCAATGGAACTAACTACCTTTTAAAATTATAACGTAATGGCATGCGCAGTGAATACTAACAACAAAATATAAAGGACACTGCATAGCTAGAGCGCACGATTAGACCCAGAAGAAGGCAGCTGCGATCGTGGCCGAAACGTTGATTTTCAGCAGCAGCAGTAGTTTTTACATAGTGACGCGGTACCAAACCCAGAAAACTTTTATGCCGAGGAATTACAGTGTTTACAAAAACTGAAAATATCGAAAAATAGCGAAATAAATTGGTAATGGGGAGATATTAAGATCTTATCTATCAGAGTAGTGGAACACGAAGCGTATATGAATATTACGGACAAACGTTAACAATCACCATTATACAGTTGTCAATCACTTAGCGTGACTGGTACCTGGATTTTGACTTCAATGTAGAGAGGAAATCTACGATATCTCACAGCTTTGAACAGCAGACCATAGACTGCGCAAACCATCGTTTTATTCTCGTTCACAAACATACAGATACACATTAACACACGATGCGTTCAAGATTTTGAATAGGGAAACGTCAGTCAACAACAAAATAAAAACATTTCCACTCCTCCGGTTCCCACCAACGTGTTTGCGGTTTCTCTTGCTTGTGGGACTGCTAATCCCGACTGAATATTCGTAACTGGCACTCCACTTTATCATTTCATTGCCTACTAGCATTTAGTTTCAAGAGAACCGATTGTTCTACGGCAGTTTATCATAGACATTTACGTAGGTCAAATGCGGAAAAGAAGAATGGAAAAAATATCATTTAGAGTCTAGGTAGAAGCACACTTAAGACGCAACATCAGCACCTCATGCAAAGAATATCTAAAAATAAAGATCGTCTATTTACATTGAAGAGCCAAGGAAATTGGTATAGGTTCAAATGGTTCAAATGGCTCTGAGCACTACGGGACCTAACATCTGAGGTCATCAGTCCCCGAGAACTTAGAACTACTTAAACTTAACTAACCTAAGGGCATCACACACATCCATGTCCGAGGCAGGATTCGAACCTGTGACCGTAGCCGCAGCGCGGTTCCAGCCTGAAGGGCCTAGAACCGCTCGGTCACATAAGCCGGCAATTGGTATAGGCATGCGTATTGAAATAGAGCTATGTAAACAAGCTGAATACGGCGCTGCGTCAGCAACACCTACGTAAGACAACAGTCTCGTGAATACATGGATGCCGTATGTCAGCAGGGGACTGTTCAAGCTGGTGGAGGCTCTGTAATGGAGAGGGGCGTGTGCAGTTGGAGTGATGTGGGATCCCTGATAGGTCTAGATACGACTCTGACAGTTGACACGTACGTAAGCATCGTGTCTGGTCACCTGCATCGATTTATGTCCATTGTGCATTCCGACCGAGTTGGGTAATTCCAGCAGGACAATGCACACCGCACACGTTCATAAATGCTACAGAGTGGCTCTGGGAACACTCTTCTATGTTTAAACATTTCCATCGGCCATCAGACTCCCCAGAGACGAACATTATTGATCATATCTGGGATGCCTTGCACCGTGCTGTTCAGAAGAGATCTCTACCCTCTCGTACTGTTACGGATGTGTGGACAGCCCTGCAGGATTCATGGCATCAGTTCCCACCAGCACTACTTGAGACATTAGTCGTGTCCGTGCCATGTCGTGATGCGCCACTTCTGCGTGCGCACGGGGGCCCTACACGATATTATGGAGGTGTGCCACTTTCTCTGGCTCTGCAGGGTGTTTATTCATTTGGTAACAATTTAGTCTATGCGGCTTTCAACGTGATTTAGCTTGCCATATTGCCATGTCGTATGTAAAACGTAAACGCAACCACCTCTCACAGATTAGGCCTTTGGTGTGTTGCGACTGGCCCACTGCTGCCCACAAGTCATTATGAGGAGCCAATCTGCAATCACGGAACACGTGATAAGCATGTCGTCATTATCCCCTGCAGCCGATACTGCCAGTAGATGAATCCGGATGACACCGCTGCTTCTTTGCTGAAAATGTTCCTCGTTTGGTCTCACGACGCTGAGTGGACTTCATTCCAGGTCCCCCTTGTCATAAATATTCGACGCAGTACCAGGGATCGGACCCAGGTCCTTCCACATTAAAGGCACCGATATCTTGGAGTTGGTGTCTGTCGTCTGTATACACTGAAACTAATGCTTGAACACTGCAATTGGCACTGGAGAGTTGCTTGTCACTACTTGTGTTCAGTGCTAAGAAAATCAGTCACTTATACAGTGAAGTGGTGAAGTGATAACGCACCGGACTCATTCGGTGTGACGGCGGCCCAAATCCGGTACGGCCATCCATCTACATCTACAATTTACTTCCATATCTTCACTCTGCAAACCACTGTGAAATGTATGACACAGGAGACTTACCACAAAACCAGTTATTAGACCTTTTTCCGTTACATTCAAGAAACGTGCACCGCAAGAATGATTGCTTAAACGTCTCTGTGCCTCTGTTATTACTCTTGACTTGTCGGGAGTTGTGCAATGATCCTTGATTCACCACATGAGGTTTATTATGAAAGTCTTCTGAGAAGAGGTCCTTGGCGAAAGTAGCAGAAGTCGCAGCTCCTCGTTATAGTCAAGCATTTAGTACAAATAGCATTTCTGTCGCGGGTAGCAGTCACGCATGTTAGATGATGACCACTTGAGTTTCTCAAGTAGAAAACACCTTCACTTGTCCCACGGCCGTTAATTCCGAGCTGAGGGTTGTATGCACAAAATTTTCTAGGCATATCGATGGGTTTGCATCTTGCATACTTTTTATGGCGTTTCTAGCTGTTGGTGCCTCTTTTCGTCCAGTGTTCGCGACACGTTATTCCCATCACTGTAGGAAAGAGGTTTTAGGTACCTTTCTCTGATACGGCATGCATGTAGTAGCTGTGCCTTGTTTAGCCAGTACGTTATACTGTTCGTTGCCCTGTTGACGCCTCCGGTCCAGATTAGTAAATCGGAGTAGCTTCGTTGTGGACAGATATGGTGCGGTTTGTGTGGGGCGTGGAGTGTTGTGGTCAGGTGAAACTATTTTCGTATGAAAGTTGTTTCGCCTGACCTCATAACTGTAACGGTGCTTTCTTTGATTGCTCTGGGAGGAGGGTCACCAAATTACAGTGGTGCCAAAAATTGAAGCAACAAACTGCTATTTCTCCATCCTGTGTGTAATTTACGATACAATCATACTAAATATTAACAGATGTTTGTCCGATCGTGTTCTCCATGGAAGATGGCATTTCGGTCAACTAAAAACCACAGTAACGATGACGTCACGGCATCTGTTAGACTGAGTAGCGTTTGTTGGGTAGTCCCACATCCACAGCTGCTGTGTACACAGTCACAGACAGTGAAGAGATGCCTACCAGGCTCTCTGCGGCGGAGGACCATAGGAAGAATGGAAGCATGACAGTCGAAAACTCATGTGGCCCAATGGCTTAACGTGTATCGTTCTGTTGTTTCTCGGATATGGTGACAGTTTATAGAGACCGGAACTGTGTCACGACTACTTGTGACATCAGACCGGCGGAGGTTCGAGTCCTCCCTCGGGCATGGGTGTGTGTGTTTGTCCTTAGGATAATTTAGGTTAAGTAATGTGTAAGCTTAGGGACTGATAAGCTTAGCAGTTAAGTCCCATAAAATTTCACACACATTTGAACATTTTTGAGACATCACAGAGAGGGCAAAATTATTAGGCCATAAGAGCACGACAGTACCTCCTTAGTCCTGCACTGTAACTGGCAGCTGACCTCTCATCATCCGCTGGACGTGTTGTAGCGATACAAACGATGTAGAGAAGACTTCGACAGACTGGCCTTTATTGTCGGAGACCTACTCTGCTGCGTCTTCACAAAACGGAACGTCTAGAGAGGAGTCGTCAATATGCCACCTGGACAGTTGAATAGTGGGCTAATGTTATTTTCACAGATGAGTCCTGATTTGGTGTGGAGACTGATTCCCGACGGAGTCGCATTTGGAGGGAACGTGCAATACGATTCCGGGACCCAAACATTGTGGGAAGAGACCGATATCGCGGAGGATCCCTAATGGTGTGGGCGGGGATTATGTTGATATCTGAAACATATCTCCATGAAGTTGTACTGGTGAATTGTAAAGGTTAAACTGCTGCCAGGTATCGTGACAAGGTCTTGGGACCTCATGTACAGTTGTTGCAAAGTGCAGTGCGCCCAGACTTCGTACTGAGTGGTTGATGTTTTCATGGAAACGGGAGATACAGCATGCACGGCGTGGCCTGTCCGCTCTGCCGAT
This sequence comes from Schistocerca cancellata, assembly GCF_023864275.1. Classification (NCBI taxonomy): domain Eukaryota; kingdom Metazoa; phylum Arthropoda; class Insecta; order Orthoptera; family Acrididae; genus Schistocerca; species Schistocerca cancellata. Next base: position 78,595,830 of record NC_064631.1, on the reverse strand, counting down.
TTGAACCCTATAGAGCATGTTTCGGATGCTCTAGGGAGCCGGCTTGCATGACGTCAGCGTTCACCAATCACTCTCCAAGACTTACGAGCAGCTCTGCAGCGATAACGGGCGTTATTGCCTCAACATGACATCGATGACGTTATTCACAGCATGCTCCGTCGTTGTCAGGCCTGTATTGCTCCAGGGATGGTCACACCCCATAGTGAGCGCGATAACCAGTCGTCGGAACGTGTGTGTAAATCTGTTAAGCTGGAAAAAACGAAGAATATTTTCGTCTACTGTTATGCATGTTGCATTTGTTAACGTTCAGTATTCTTTACAATGTATGTACTTTTCTGTCTGTTTTGTGCCAAAATCAACGCAATCTTGCAAATTTTCCGTTTGTTGCTTTAATTTGGGACGCCAGTGTGCAAGACCTGAAACATTAGTTGATTTTGTTACATAAATGAATGCAGCATTTACTTAACTTTGACACACTTCAGTACTACACGCTTGCTTGATAATTTACTACTGTTACTGACTGTGAAAGCATCATATGATGCGCAGATTAATAAACTGTTCTCTTGAGGTACGATGTTCTATCATTACTAAAGCACAAATTTATCACAAACTTTAACAACGCGGTGGTCCCACGCTACAAGTGCTTCAGATGAGGTCATGGAGTGGGCAGAGTTTTCACACGCTCTCATTACACTGACGTCAACCCAAGGGCACCGTCACACTGAGAGGGAGGTGCGCTCTTGGTTGTTGCGAATTGCAGCGAACCCTCGCTAACATCCGTGGTATCGATTCGCGTTTCCGATTTTGGTGTGGCACCGCTATCTCTGGACGACATCGACCGGTGCAGTGAGATCGGAAGACTAGACTGTGGACTTGTCAAAGGATCGCTAGTGTCAGTGGCTTGTAGTGTAGTGCGGAGACCACGGGAAATGTGTTCAGTGCGTTTAGCTCCTGCGGAGTCTCGAGCCCTCATCCAGCCACCGTAACGCTCGTGTGTTTGTGTGTGTGTGTGTGTGTGTCACATGCTGCGTCTGTCTGTCACCTCACGCAGTGGCCGCGGCCGGTCGGTCCCAGAACCGGCCGGTGCGTGGCGCCCGGCTGTGACGTCACCACGAGTGACGGCATCTGCGCACGCGACGCCGGTCTGCCGCCCCCCCCCCCCCCCAGCCGACCTCGTAAATGTCCTAAATTTAAGTCCCGGCCTTCCTAAAGGACCGTGGGCGACGCGACGCACTGCTATTCTCTGCCGCTATTAACACTAGGCTTCGAACCCGCCCCCACCCGCCACGTACGTCTCGTATTTCTGTTTCCTCCTCGGTGCAGCGATAGTACTTGCCCCTCTTTTGGCCAAGGCTGACTCCTGTGTGGCAGCTGAACTGCGTTGCTCCACACAATAAAGGCGTTCCTTCTTACAGATGGGTTGCAATACTGCTGATGAAAACGTTCCGTTATCTTGTGACGACTAGTTAGTTTTTCGACCTTGAAACCATATTCGTGGGATACATGTCAAATGTGCTTCCCGTTTTGTACAGATGATGATGATTTATGGGGCAGGGCGCTTAACAGCAAGATCATCAGCGCACTTGCATTAATGACATACCAATGAACGCTGTTAAAATCTGTGGAAAAAAGTTAATAAAACGGGAAACCTAGTTCCATCCGATCATAAGAATCGTAAGGTAATCCCAGTAGGGTGAGCTTCAGAAAATCCCGTGATAAAATCCCAACGAGACACTGCAAAATAACTAGACAAAATCCTGGATAAAAGTCAAGTTTAAGAACGGGGCAAATAACCACGGCTGGATGACTCGTACAAATAATAAGTGCCTCAGCCACTCTGTGACTATAATCCGTTCATCATAAGAATAAACCTGATGTAAACAATGCACTATGAATTCTTCCGCGTTTGATGTAACCTCATTGGATTTTCGTTTCACGTGTGACTGCAGCCAAGCTGCCTCGAGTACTGTCAAGTACGATAATAAGCGTACGTTTTGTGCTGTGCGTTACGCGCACAACGACTTAACGATAATACGGGACAACATCTTTACCGACGCATTTAACTTGGACAGCACTGGACGGTCAGCTGGTACAGTCAAGACCACCTACACTAAATTTTGTGGTAGTCTTGGTACAGCTAGCGTGCAGTGGCGTGGCCACCTGCAGTTCGTACGTAAAAATGCACGAGCAGAGGAGCAATACAGCTTCGAATGTCATTTAATTTTTAAGCAGAAAGGAATAGTACACTGCAAATCTCCCACAATACTCTCCTTAGGCGAGTAGAGGAAAACCGCAACACGGTATCGTTTTTAGCTAACGTACTATTGTAATTAAAAACAAGAATGATGAAAATTCCTGACTTAATCACAGGGTAATTTTTCTGCATAAGCTGTGGGTAGTGGAAGAGAGTATTGAAGGATTTCATTGTATAGTTAAATATTGAAGCCACTGAAGGTATTACTTACAGTAAGTCGTCTGGTAATCTCTTAGTTCCTTCCTTGTCAGAATCCGAGAAATACAAAAAACATGGTTCAAATGGCTCTGAGCACTATGGGACTTAATATCTATGGTCATCAGTCCCCTAGAACTTAGAACTACTTAAACCTAACTAACCTAAGGACAGCACACAACACCCAGTCATCACGGCGAGAAATACATTTCAGTTGTGGAATTGTCACCTGCTACGTTGATAACGAGCCTATCAACAACAGAATGCACGAGCCAACCAGGCGCTGTATTTTCTTTTTTCTTTTATGACGAGCCGTTCTGCATCTCGCCAGCGTTCGGCAGTGACGTATGAAAAATCAGTGTGCGTTAATTCCAGTATGTCTGGCAGCTTAACAGTCTCTGTTACTTCTCGGTCGAAATCCCGCAGCTTGGCTCCAGATCAGTTCTGTTGGGTTCATATTCTAACGGTACAGTAGCAAATGTAAAAATGCAGCATTTGTATGATGAGCTCGATGCAGTGAAAATGATTGTTTTTCATGTTTCTACGATACTTATCTACCTCTGTGGTATAAAACGATGGACATAGTCCCAATAAAGAGTATTTGGTTTTTCATTTTTGCCTTCAGATATTAAATTGTTGTGTTTTCTTAATTTAAACAACTTTTATGAACAGTATGTCATAAAACATCCATAATTAAGAATTTGTATTTGAAATGGGAACTGGAATTGCGCGTCCAATATATAATTAGAAACAAGAAGACGTGCATTATTCATAAAAAGTGATGATGAATTTTATAGTTACGAGATGAAGGTTTTTCCAATTGAACGAGAAAAAAAAAATTATACTGCGGACATCTGTACCAACGCACTAAAAACCGCATAACTTTCACATTCCCTTATGCTACCAACTGCACCACACGCTCAATCTGGCTTCGTTTATCAAGTGAATTATATACACACTGGGAAAACTTCAAAGCCGATTATCTCCAGATGTTTATGAAAAACGTTAAGAACAGCTTATTTCTCAGCACTTTTTAACTGAATTCCAGTATGAGTATGTTTCACTACGGAACAGAAAGAAGCCTCATTCATTTTCATACTGAGCATTAACAGGACGACAATCAGAACACAACGCTGCAGAGGCTGTGACTGTACATGATTTTTGAAATAAAAAATACGTAGCTAAAGCGTGTTTGAGAAAAACGTTGATAGCTGTTAATACATTTGAATATCTTAAATATTCATTTAATGTAACATAGTAATAAGACATCTGGTACATAAGTGGGACCTACTTCCAAGAGCGTAACAACACCAGTGTACGTGTGGTACGGCTACTGACCAGTTGTTGCGTTTGTGTTTGTTTACATTTGGTTCATTGTTATGGTAAACGGATTATGGTTAAGATCTCACGCTCAGTATTTCGGGAACAAGGCTGAGCAATTGAGGAGAGTTTTGAAACAGACCAACTGTCTTTTTCACAGATGTAAGGTATGTGGTCATTTACATGTGATACATGTGTGACTTGCACGCATCAGATTCGTGACGGACAAAACAATTTCGTGTGTATAACCTCATCAGAAGAAACATTATTTACAGCTTTCAGAAATCACAATGGTCGCTTCGGAGCGCCGCAGATAGTGTAAATCTGATGCTGAGCAGTCATAAGATCCTCCATTGCTGACGTAAGACAAGGCGATTAAGTGGTGCATATGAACCAGCGGGTTGTACAGAATCAGAGAGGTGAGATTTATCGACTTGGAGAAGTGACAGAAGTCTTTATACGTGCACATGATCAGATTGTCAGCGAAGTTGCCCGATCGTTGGTGTATCAACAATGACTGCCCGACGTGTCTATAATGAATGGTGTACCACTCGGAGACATGTAACTCGACGTGTGAATACTGGCCGTCAGAATGAGTCATCCCCAGCAAACGTCACGCTGGTACCGTCTAACACCGCCCCTAGGCTCGGTAATGTCCTCAGTTCTGCGAGGGAGAGAGTCCAGAACTTCCTTCACGTATGTCCAGCACTCACGTTTAGATCCTAACCGACAGGGACCGCATGCGAGTGTCACACCTTATGAATAAGAGATGGCTTTATAGCCAACAGGACCTCCTACGAGTCTTCAAACGAACGCTACGAACGGAAGTATGTACACTCCTGGAAATGGAAAAAAGAACACATTGACACCGGCGTGTCAGACACACCATACTTGCTCCGGACACTGCGAGAGGGCTGTACAAGCAATGATCACACGCACGGCACAGCGGACACACCAGGAACCGCGGTTTTGGCCGTCGAATGGCGCTAGCTGCGCAGCATTTGTGCACCGCCGCCGTCAGTGTCAGCCAGTTTGCCGTGGCATACGGAGCTCCATCGCAGTCTTTAACACTGGTAGCATGCCGCGACAGCGTGGACGTGAACCGTATGTGCAGTTGACGGACTTTGAGCGAGGGCGTATAGTGGGCATGCGGGAGGCCGGGTGGACGTACCGCCGAATTGCTCAACACGTGGGGCGTGAGGTCTCCACAGTACATCGATGTTGTCGCCAGTGGTCGGCGGAAGGTGCACGTGCCCGTCGACCTGGGACCGGACCGCAGCGACGCACAAATGCACGCCAAGACCGTAGGATCCTACGCAGTGCCGTAGGGGACCGCACCGCCACTTCCCAGCAAATTAGGGACACTGTTGCTCCTGGGGTATCGGCGAGGACCATTCGCAACCGTCTCCATGAAGATGGGCTACGGTCCCGCACACCGTTAGGCCGTCTTCCGCTCACGCCCCAACATCGTGCAGCCCGCCTCCAGTGGTGTCGCGACAGGCGTGAATGGAGGGACGAATGGAGACGTGTCGTCTTCAGCGATGAGAGTCGCTTCTGCCTTGGTGCCAATGATGGTCGTATGCGTGTTTGGCGCCGTGCAGGTGAGCGCCACAATCAGGACTGCATACGACCGAGGCACACAGGGCCAACACCCGGCATCATGGTGTGGGGAGCGATCTCCTACACTGGCCGTACACCACTGGTGATCGTCGAGGGGACACTGAATAGTGCACGGTACATCCAAACCGTCATCGAACCCATCGTTCTACCATTCCTAGACCGGCAAGGGAACTAGCTGTTCCACAGGACAATGCACGTCCGCATGTATCCCGTGCCACCCAACGTGCTCTAGAAGGTGTAAGTCAACTACCCTGGCCAGCAAGATCTCCGGATCTGTCCCCCATTGAGCATGTTTGGGACTGGATGAAGCGTCGTCTCACGCGGTCTGCACGTCCAGCACGAACGCTGGTCCAACTGAGGCGCCAGGTGGAAATGGCATGGCAAGCCGTTCCACAGGACTACATTCAGCATCTCTACGATCGTCTCCATGGGAGAATAGCAGCCTGCATTGCTGCGAAAGGTGGATATACACTGCACTAGTGCCGACATTGTGCATGCTCTGTTGCCTGTGTCTATGTGCCTGTGGTTCTGTCAGTGTGATCATGTGATGTATCTGACCCCAGGAATGTGTCAATAAAGTTTCCCCTTCCTGGGACAATGAATTCACGGTGTTCTTATTTCAATTTCCAGGAGTGTATTATACACAGGTGAGCAGGTACTTCGCAACAAAACCAATGTCACGCAGCGGCACATAAATTTTCACTTCAGTGGACCAAACAACACATTAACAGGACAGTGACAGAAAGAAGTAGTGTTGTGGTAACCGAAAAGTTACTATTTTGGATCTTTTCTCATGATATAAAGTTTCGACTTTTCAATCAACATCCCCGTAATTTCGTGACTCTGCGGGATGTAACCATCAGCTGAAAGTGTCAATAAAACTTGTGGATTCGTTTCCTCACCGTACTGAGACCTTTATCACAACTAGAAGAGGGCTACATGGTATTAACGTCTTGTATCGCACGGTTGATTACATTGTTATGCAGTGCACTTAAATGACGGCCGGAGTGGCCCAGCGGTTCTGGGCGCTCCAGTCTGGAACCGCGCGACCGCTACGGTCGCAGGTTCGAATCCTGCCTCGGGCATGGATGTGTGTGATGTCTTTAGGTTAGTTAGGTTTAAGTAATTCTAAGTTCTAGGGGACTTATGACCACATCAGTTGAGTCCCGTAGTGCTCAGAGCCATTTGAACCATTTTATGATTAGTAGTTTTCTTTGTTACATGTATATGCCTTACCTAAGACTAATTTATCACTTGGAAATGACATGGCATCAAGGTTATCTCTTGGAAATTACCAAAGGCTCAAGAGTAACATCGGCTGACATGAAGAGGAGATGGATTAATCCTTTACTAGGCTTTTTAGAGGCCCTTGAAGCCAGCAGATATAAAGCAACAGAACTACGCTAATTACAATATTTAATTAGCAACAGGTGACACACCCTACATATTTTATAATTTAAATAGTGAAAACACTTCATAAAATTCCTTCATGCATCCAGGAAGCTCGTTGCGGCTTGAGAACAATAGCATACTGATTCAAAGAAACATAACCCGTAACGTCTCGTTCAGCATTAATTCTTTATGAATGCGAATATTAATGGTACGGTGACTCTTTTTGTGCTGCACTGTCTGCCCCGAACTTGAGAAGTGATGCCATCATACGTATGACTAATGACATCGATAATCTTCAACTAATGGTGTCATCAGAGACATCATTTTCCTTATCACTGTGAGGCCATGCCCCTCCTTATTTCCATTCAATCATAAAGCAGTATTAAAAAGATCAAACACATGGCAGAAATATTCCAAAAGCCCCCTCCCTCCCCCTATCACCAACCAATCACAGGGAAGTACCTCTTATCTCCAGCCAATCATAGCTCACTATTAACCATCCAAGATGATGGAAACAACCCGATTGCCCTTATTGCATATGCCTCCTCTCCCCTCCCTATCTCAAGCCAATCAATTTCAGTGTTAAAATGAAGTGAAAAAATGGTGTCAAATTACGATATTTCCGACGTACACTTCTCCTCCCACGTCCTCTTTCCAAGGCAGAGCGTAGTATTAGAATGGTGTCCAATTATATTTTTTTCTGACATGAGCATCACGTTACGCCTCCTCCAACCAGTCAGAGAACAGTACTGAAAAATGGTACCAGATGTGCTGTAAACATTACTGAACATCAACTTGAAAGTTTCATTATTTCCTTGCAAGTCGAAGATGCACGTTATTAACGGAGTTAAGAAAGGGTTTTGATATATTATTTACTTACAAATAAACGCCATTCACGTTTTATTAAAGTGATGATAATGTCAAACTCACGCACTTTCTCCCATAATACAGAAATGACTTAAAGGTCGAAGAAATGCATAATATACATACATATCTATTTTATCTGTTTGTTATGTCAAATACCTCGACCTCTAGTCCTCATTTCACTTCTCTCTCTCCCTCCCTCCCTGCCTCCCTCCCCACCTCTATCTCTCCCTCCCTCTTCCCCACCCCTCTCTCTCTCCTTTCTACATACATACAAACATATCTATTTATTATGTCAAATAACTCGATCTCTAGTCCTCATTTCTCTCTCTGTATAACTCTCTCTCTCTTCCTCCCTGTCTCCCTCCCCCTCTATGTCTCCCTCCCTCATCCCTCCCTCCCTCTCTCTCTCTGTGATTCCGTTTCTCACAGCATTTGGCAGAACACTGCAACGTTTTTGTGCGTCATGTTCATAAGAAAACATAAAAACTCCCATGTCTCAAGCCTTTCGTCACTCATTCACAGACACACGCAGGATACACATGACAGTGCACCATACTCACGTAGCTGGAAGGCGGACAAAGACCAGTGCAGGGAAAGACACAAATATCTCTACACGTCTCAGCTACCCTAGTAAGATGCGGGGCAGCTGGGTGACACTCGCTAATATTGTGTGAAGAAAACTAAGTACAGAGGTAGCAGAAAATAAAACTGAAAATAAAGACACGCTCATACAAAATTTATTACAAAACAAATTGGTTTTTTCATACAAGTGTTTTTGATAAAGTCCTATTATTTACATTCTATATAAAATTCACATTACGTTTTATAAAGTATTTATATTATATACAGTCATCATTTTTTCAAGTATTTGCGTTATTATTGATATATTTTTTAGGTAAATACATTTTCAAAATTAAAAACAATCAGTTATTTGCTTTATAAAAATCATAATTTTTTCAAGTATTTATATTATTTGTAGGCCCTATGTTGTTTCAAGTATTTCCATTACTGTTATGTATGCCAGGGGCCTCCTTTCAACGAACCTCCTTGCTACGCAATCCCAAAATTTTATCAGGGAGGCATGACAGTCAGGTAACTGGACAGTACCACGTACGAATGTCAGACGCCTGTCGTAACTAGCGGAAACTGTTCCATGGCTGTACAGTTTTGGGTCAGCATCGCACAACCTATTGCACAGCACTTCAGCTATAGACACGACTTCCAGGACGGTAATGCACGGAAACACGCAGTCCAACTGGTGGGCACCTTCGTCAAACATGTCGGACTGCAAATTTTCGCTGTTCATGTACTAAAACAGCGTGAGGCAAGACGTATTTTCATTACCAACTCTAATCGCGACAGATTTTGCCGACAATATTTACATGTTATACCAACGAATATACACGCGAAATTATAACATTGTACGATACATAGCTCGGAAGATGTGACAACATAAACAATGAGCTGCGTGAGCAACTACGAAGCTGTTTTATACATACGAGTTCGATTCTGTAAAGGGTCTGTTCGTGGGGGTTACTGGTAAATTGTGAATGCTGAAGGCGGTTTTTATTCAGAGGCTGAGTTAAACCTCAGGATATCACTAAGCTGTGAGTCAAAAAATATGTAAAGCGCCCTTGTGAATAGCTTCCGGGAAATGAAAGACGATTATCTCGTATCCCCCCCCCCCCCCCCCCCATGAACCATGGACCTTGCCGTTGGTGGGGAGGCTTGCGTGCCTCAGCGATACAGATGGCCGTACCGTAGGTGCAACTACAACGGAGGGGTATCTGTTGAGAGGCCAGACAAACATGTGGTTCCTGAAGAGGGGCAGCAGCCTTTTCAGTAGTTGCAGGGGCAACAGTCTGGATGATTGACTGATCTGGCCTTGTAACATTAACCAAAACGGCCTTGCTGTGCTGGTGCTGCGAACGGCTGAAAGCAAGGGGAAACTACAGCCGTAATTTTTCCCGAGGACATGCAGCTCTACTGTACGATTAAATGATGATGGCGTCCTCTTGGGTAAAATATTCCGGAGGTAAAATAGTCCCCCATTCGGATCTCCGGGCGGGGACTACTCAGGAGGACGTCGTTATCAGGAGAAAGAAAACTGGCGTTCTACGGATCGGAGCGTGGAATGTCAGATCCCTTAATCGGGCAGGTAGGTTAGAAAATTTAAAAAGGGAAATGGATAGGTTAAAGTTAGATATTGTGGGAATTAGTGAAGTTCGGTGGCAGGAGGAACAAGACTTTTGGTCAGGTGATTACAGGGTTATAAATACAAAATCAAATAGGGGTAATGCAGGAGTAGGTTTAATAATGAATAAAAAAATAGGAGTGCGGGTTAGCTACTACAAACAGCATAGTGAACGCATTATTGTGGCCAAGATAGACACAAAGCCCATGCCTACTACAGTAGTACAAGTTTATATGCCAACTACCTCTGCAGATGATGAAGAAATAGATGAAATGTATGACGAGATAAAAGAAATTATTCAGGTAGTGAAGGGAGACGAAAATTTAATAGTCATGGGTGACTGGAATTCGTCAGTAGGAAAAGGGAGAGAAGGAAACATAGTAGGTGAATATGGATTTGGGGGAAGGAATGAAAGAGGAAGCCGCCTTGTAGAATTTTGCACAGAGCATAACTTAATCTTAGCCAACACTTGGTTCAAGAATCATAAAAGAAGGTTGTATACCTGGAAGAATCCTGGAGATACTAAAAGGTATCAGATAGATTACATAATGGTAAGACAGAGATTTAGGAACCAGGTTTTAAATTGTAAGACATTTCCTGGGGCAGATGTGGATTCTGACCACAATCTATTGGTTATGAACTGCAGATTGAAACTGAAGAAACTGCAAAAAGGTGGGAATTTAAGGAGATGGGACCTGGATAAACTGAAAGAACCAGAGGTTGTAGAGAGTTTCAGGGAGAGCATAAGGGAACAATTGACAGAAATGGGGGAAAGAAATACAGTAGAAGAAGAATGGGTAGCTCTGAGGGATGAAGTAGTGAAGGCAGCAGAGGATCAAGTAGGTAAAAAGACGAGGGCTAATAGAAATCCTTGGGTAACAGAAGAAATATTGAATTTAATTGATGAAAGGAGAAAATATAAAAATGCAGTAAATGAAGCAGGCAAAAAGGAATACAAACGTCTCAAAAATGATATCGACAGGAAGTGCAAAATGGCTAAGCAGGGATGGCTAGAGGACAAATGTAAGGATGTAGAGGCTTATCTCACTAGGGGTAAGATAGATACTGCCTACAGGAAAATTAAAGAGACCTTTGGAGAGAAGAGAACCACTTGTATGAATATCAAGAGCTCAGATGGCAACCCAGTTCTAAGCAAAGAAGGGAAGGCAGAAAGGTGGAAGGAGTATATAGAGGGTTTATACAAGGGCGATGTACTTGAGGACAATATTATGGAAATGGAAGAGGATGTAGATGAAGACGAAATGGGAGATAAGATACTGCGTGAAGAGTTTGACAGAGCACTGAAAGACCTGAGTAGAAACAAGGCCCCGGGAGTAGACAACATTCCATTTGAACTACTGATGGCCTCGGGAGAGCCAGTCATGACAAAACTCTACCATCTGGTGAGTACGATGTATGAGACAGGCGAAATACCCTCAGACTTCAAGAAGAATATAATAATTCCAATCCCAAAGAAAGCAGGTGTTGACAGATGTGAAAATTACCGAACTATCAGTTTAATAAGTCACAGCTGCAAAATACTTACGCGAATTCTTTACAGACGAATGGAAAAACTGGTAGAAGCCGACCTCGGGCAAGATCAGTTTGGATTCCGTAGAAATGTTGGAACACGTGAGGCAATACTGACCTTACGACTTATCTTAGAAGAAAGATTAAGAAAAGGCAAACCTACGTTTCTAGCATTTGTAGACTTAGAGAAAGCTTTTGACAATGTTAACTGGAATACTCTCTTTCAAATTCTGAAGGTGGCAGGGGTAAAATACAGGGAGCGAAAGGCTATTTACAGTTTGTACAGAAACCAGATGGCAATTATAAGAGTCGAGGGGCATGAAAGGGAAGCAGTGGTTGGGAAAGGAGTAAGACAGGGTTGCAGCCTCTCCCCGATGTTATTCAATCTGTATATTGAGCAAGCAGTAAAGGAAACAAAAGAAAAATTCGGAGTAGGTATTAAAATTCATGGAGAAGAAGTAAAAACTTTGAGGTTCGCCGATGACATTGTAATTCTCTCAGAGACAGCAAAGGACAGTTGAATGGAATGGACAGTGTCTTGAAAGGAGGATATAAGATGAACATCAACAAAAGCAAAACGAGGATAATGGAATGTAGTCAAATTAAGTCGGGTGATGCTGAGGGAATTAGATTAGGAAATGAGACACTTAAAGTAGTAAAGGAGTTTTGCTATTTAGGGAGTAAAATAACCGATGATGGTCGAAGTAGAGAGGATATAAAATGTAGACTGGCAATGGCAAGGAAAGCGTTTCTGAAGAAGAGGAATTTGTTAACATCGAGTATAGATTTAAGTGTCAGGAAGTCGTTTCTGAAAGCATTTGTATGGAGTGTAGCCATGTATGGAAGTGAAACATGGACGATAACGAGTTTGGACAAGAAGAGAATAGAAGCTTTCGAAATGTGGTGCTACAGAAGAATGCTGAAGATAAGGTGGGTAGATCACGTAACTAATGAGGAGGTATTGAATAGGATTGGGGAGAAGAGAAGTTTGTGGCACAACTTGACTATAAGAAGGGATCGGTTGGTAGGACATGTTTTTAGGCATCAAGGGATCACAAATTTAGCATTGGAGGGCAGTGTGGAGGGTAAAAATCGTAGAGGGAGACCAAGAGATGAATACACGAAGCAGATTCAGAAGGATGTAGGTTGCAGTAGATACTGGGAGATGAAGAAGCTTGCACAGGATAGAGTAGCATGGAGAGCTGCATCAAACCAGTCTCGGGACTGAAGACCACAACAACAACATATCTCGTATCCGTCAGTCCAAAGAAGAAGACAGCAGCAGCAACTCAGCCGCTCGAAGACCCGGAAAATACCACCGTGAGACAGCATAATTTCCTGTGAATCTGGAAGGAAAATCATGTGCCGCTGAAAAAAAAAATTTTCAAATGTGTGTGAAATCTTATGGGACTTAACTGCTCAGGTCGTCAGTCCCTAAGCTTAGACACTTTTTATCCTAAGGACAAACACGCACACCTAAGCCGAGGGAGGACTCGAACCTCCGCCAGGACCAGCCGCAAAGTCCATGACTGCAGCGCCTTAGACCGGCCGCGAAAACATACTGATGTCTTAGCCGAAGCCGAATGTCCTAGCAAGCGCCGAAGTTGAACAGTTAGAACTGCGCATGCGCGGTCTACGCCTGACAATTAAACTGCAACGGTCGCGAAGCTTTCACATACTTGGCGCGGACTGCAGTACACTGCGTTGCTTCGGCTGCCGCCATCGCCAGTGAATGCAAATCCGTACGCGAATTAGATAATCTACTTTGTTGTTTCATCATACGATTGCGAAGAATTTTATCTGACCGAGAAGAAGAGAAGACTGAGTTTGTGAAAAAACACATACACCTGGACTTATCTACGTCCAATTCTACTTAAATATTAGTCTGCTCCTCCTATTAGTGTTCGTAGTGAACAATTGCTCGGTGCAGCTGGACAGTTATATGCGGACAGGCGATCTAACTTGATTGGTGAAAATGTGGACAAATTATTATTATTAGCTTACAACAAGAGACTGTTTAACCTACATTATTAATTCTTTTTCATTGTTACATATGAACTCGCTAATGGAAATTTAAGATACATTTGGCTATTATTATGTGTTTTTCAAACTGCAACTATTGAAGTACCTTTTTTAAGTAAATAAATATAATAATTGACATTATTTCAAAGGGTCGTTATTTGACAGGTGGCAAGATAATTTTAATCATTTCGAATATTTTTATTATATTTTAAAAAAATAGTATTTTATTCAGATTTTGCCAATCTTGAACGGCTGTTAACCTTCGGCTTCGGCTTTGGCGTCGGCCAAAGGTTAGGGCGATAGCCAATTATTCGGCTTCGGCTTCAGCTTCGGCCAGATATTGACCTTCGGTCGGACACTACCGCTAGATCAGCGACGTCTCGGCCACCTCGTTGCTCGCGATGGAGGAACGGGGAATCCAAGTTTACCCAGCAGCAGAAACTGATTTCACAGGTGGGCTAACAGTTGCACTGGCGAACAGACTGCCTTTATTGTAGTTATTTCATAGCAAAGTAATTGCTTTGCCTTCATAAGTCTTTTTGTGAGCTACTTAGATTACATTTATGCGCCCCATGTTAATAAGATAGTAATACACCAGAGTATATTCGGTTCAATTGTTATAGAATCCTTTCCAACAGCCTTCTGTAGTGGGTTGGTAAAAATACGATAACCGGATATAAGGATGGCTAGACGGGATTTCATTCGTCGAACCTTTGAAAACGAAATCAATGTATTAACCATGTAAGTAGGCTGTTTATGTTTTCCTATAGGCAACGTTACGTAGCGCTCTGTATGAAACTCACTAGCTGTGCTGTATGCAGTCTGTGGCTAGTTTGCATTGTTGTCTGCCATTGTAGTGTTGGGCAGCTGGATGTTAACAGCATGTAGCGCTGTGCAGTTGGAGGTGAGCCACCAGCAGTGGTGGATGTGGGGAGAGAAATGGCGGAGTTTTGAAATTTGTAAGACTGGATGTCATGAACTGCTATGTATATTATGATTTTTCAACACTATCAAGGTAAATACATTGTTCGTTCTCTATCAAAACCTTTCACTTGCTATCTATGCCTATCAGTAGTTAGTGCCTTCAGTAGTTTGAACCTTTTATTTAGCTGGCAGTAGTGGCGCTCGCTGTATTGCAGTAGTTCGAGTAACGAAGATTTTGTGAGGTAAGTGATTTGTGAAAGGTATAGGTTAATGTTAGTCAGGGCCATTCTTTTGTAGGGATTTTTGAAAGTCAGACTGCGTTGCGCTAAAAACATATTGTGTGTCAGTTTAGTGTTGATCAGAATAGGTAAAGAGCGAAATGTCTGAGTACGTTCAGTTCTGCTCAGCTGTTTGAAAATCAACTAATGTAAGAGGTTTATCAGCACAGTAATTCAGTAATTTTTCTAAGGGGACGTTTCAACCATATCCACTAACAGAAAGGATGAACGTTCGTAAAGTAAAAGTTTGTACAGCAACCGTTCAATGTGGCGTGGATTCGACAAGTCGTTGCTACACATCCATAGTTCCGTGGCGCCAGAAGTCTATGTACTGGTCACGCAATTCCCGTGAATTGAGGACCAGCAGCGCGAAGCTGGTGACCGACAGCGTCCCCGATGTGTTCCTACGCGTTCGGGTCTGGCGAATTTTGTAGAAATCACTTCAACGTGGGTTCTCTCTCACGTTGCTCAGACCACTCTCGCACGGTTCTGTCCCTTTGTCACTGACTGATCCCCAGTTGGGAGACATCATCGCTGTCAGGGTACGTTATATCAGACGTGAAGGGTGCCAGCTGATCTGCAGTAGTGTTCAGGTAGCCCAGAAGCAATGTCGTGGAGGCTTCGATTACTGCCGCAGATCCCACGGAAACCCATAGCACAATACTACCCCTGCCAGTTTGCGTCCTTCGTTCGTTGCTAGTTTTGGACAGCCAATCATTCAACCGTATCCGACTATGACCATCGACCTGGTGTTACAAGAAAGTTGGTGTTTCCGATCTGACATCACGTTTTCGTTGTGCGACAGTCCAATCTCGATGACCTCGTGCTCACTTCATTCGTAACTGACGATCTCAGTGGGTCAGCGCTGAAACATATAGAGTTCGCCTTCTGCAGGGTCACTGCAGGACACTTTGTCCAACTATGTATGCTGTTGTCTGCCCTCCGAAACACTTGTGCTTGCACCAGTATGGTATACTGTCTACAGATCTGTCATAGAGTATGTCTATTGATAAAAAATCGAGATATCAATATATTTTCCAAAAAGTATAGATATACATAGGCGATATCGATATCGAAATACTAATATTGAGTGCCGATAATTTCATTTCATACTACATTTTTTCTCAATTTTCGGTAAATATTTGAAATTGTAATTGAACACAATATTACTTTCACTGTTTGAAGGAGTCCTTCTGCTTTTTGAGCTTGCATGACGTCCAATCTTTCACTTTGACTATGTGAAGCAAGTATAGGTGGCACAAAAGAAGAAGAAGTGCGATTGCACCAGGAGATGGCGGTGTGAATGGAATAACAAGATTTCCGATGTGAAGAAATAGCACACCAGTGGCGTTAATAAAAATTTTTTACGCAACTAGTGTGTTACTTGTTCACATCAGCATTCTTCAAAATCAGTAGCTGAAAATGATGAACAAAAATCTAAATGACAAGACTGGTCTTTGCGGTAGGGAGAGACTTGTGAGGGGAAATGCTGACGTAATCGTCACTCAGTGCTACGAACAGAAACTGCAACGTTTAGCTTCACCACGCTATTTTGACACCACAGCTTCTAACAACCCTACCACAACAAAGGTCAAAAATTAATTATGATTGTAGTGTTGATCACGCTGCTAAATATTGCATTTTCGGGCAACAACAAAGTTATAGTATGTGGCAGGTGTCATTAGAGCATGGTTAATAAAGTCATTTCTTGAAATGATGGATAATCTAGGCACTCATCGTTTCGTGTTTCCCACGCTGGTCTCGTTGTGAACTCATGGCTCAATCGTCGAAAATCTAGGTACTGATGATTCCAAGCTCGAATGCAAAGAGTCCTAGGTGTTATCTGCGATATTCAAAAGTTTTATAGATGTGTTTCATAAACCATTCTTGAGGATTAAACTTTTGCAAGTTAGGACAATGGTGATGTAAAAATGTAATCAGCACTCCCAATTTAAGTTACACTTCTTTTTTATTACTTTTGTTGCAATATCACGTAACTCGTTCCAAAACATCACTTCACAATATAAACCATACTTGAAAATATCTTCCTCACTGTTAAAGTTCACATTTCATAAACTGACTCCAATTTACGTCTTTTTAACATAACGACCAAAGCTTGACTCTCCAATAACGGCTTACGCGGCCAAAAATCAGAGTTACAAGTACCTCAAAGATCATAGTGACAAAAGAAAGAATACACATGAGAATAATATCATTGCAATATATACATATCGATGTATCGAAGTACCTCTACATTAATGAAATCAAATCTGAATGTTGTCACAGAAATATGTTAACTATTTTACAGAAACACAGTAGAATATTGCAGGTATCGAGAGGTTGAGGTGAAGTGCCGTAATGGTTACGTAATTCAAGTACCATTACAAGCTGCTAGGTCAATGGAGTCGGCAGAAGTGAAAAAATAGGCAAGTCGACATTTAGTGTTCTGGACAAATTCTATATGTGACGAAAAAGACCTACAGACCCATCGGACACTTTTAATTGTACCCCTTCTGACACTCCACTCCTTTTCACGTTTGTCAGACATCAGCAAAAACACCCTGTGAGTGTGTTAGAGTCTATAAAAGAAATGACTGGGGTTAGAAGTGAGCCCTTATTCTATGACAGAGCACATCGGTGTTTAGCTGTACATACTTTGTTTAATTTCAGAATTATTGTCAAAGAAGTACACCAGTTTACATAGGTTGTGACATAACAATGTTAGGACAGTTGTCAAGATAATGCATTACGTCCTGTTTAGCCAAAATTACACTGAACACAACAATATCAAATTTAAACAGAAGATTCTCTACAAGTTGAAATTGGCCAATATTATGACAAATCATCCGATTCCGATTCCAAGCTCGGTACTATTTAGGATGACAATCAAGTCTATAGAGGATGGTCAGTTTTTGTGGCGAGATGAGCAAAAGATTACTCAAGGGTGCTTGAGTTCACAGCGGACGCAATATAGTGAACCAACAAGGTTACGCTTCTACTAGCGGCATTTACCTTAGCTGTGATGAGCTGCCGGCTGCAGGGCTGCTCTCGACCCTTGAAAAACCTATAAAAAAGCTAATCAAACTCTTTACTAATTTTATCAGCAGAAACTGTCCTATGTTTCTCGTTAGGCAAGAAAACAGGCGCTCATCCCTAGTCTGAAAATATGGCGATATACACGTGCATAATTACGAGGGCAGTTCAATAAGTAATGCAACACATTTTTTTCTGAAACAGGGGTTGTTTTATTCAGCATTGAAATACACCAGGTTATTCCACAATCTTTTAGCTACACAACACTATTTTTCAACGTAATCTCCATTCAATGCTACGGCCTTACGCCACCTTGAAATGAGGGCCTGTATGCCTGCACGGTACCATTCCACTGGTCGATGTCGGAGCCAACGTCGTACTGCATCAATAACTTCTTCATCATCCGCGTAGTGCCTCCCACGGATTGCGTTCTTCATTGGTCCAAACATATGGAAATCCGACGGTGCGAGATCGGGGCTGTAGGGTGCATGAGGAAGAACAGTCCACTGAAGTTTTGTGAGCTCCTCTCGGGTGCGAAGACTTGTGTGAGGTCTTGCGTTGTCATGAAGAAGGAGAAGTTCGTTCAGATTTTTGTGCCTACGAACACGCTGAAGTCGTTTCTTCAATTTCTGAAGAGTAGCACAATACACTTCAGAGTTGATCGTTTGACCATGGGGAAGGACATCTAACAGAATAACCCCTTCAGCGTCCCAGAAGACTGTAACCATGACTTTACCGGCTGAGGGTATGGCTTTAAACTTTTTCTTGGTAGGGGAGTGGGTGTGGCGCCACTCCATTGATTGCCGTTTTGTTTCAGGTTCGAAGTGATGAACCCATGTTTCATCGCCTGTAACAATCTTTGACAAGAAATTGTCACCCTCAGCCACATGACGAGCAAGCAATTCCGCACAGATGGTTCTCCTTTGCTCTTTATGGTGTTCGGTTAGACAACGAGGGACCCAGCGGGAACAAACCTTTGAATATCCCAACTGGTGAACAATTGTGACAGCACTACCAACAGAGATGACAAGTTGAGCACTGAGTTGTTTGATGGTGATCCGTCGATCATCTCGAACGAGTGTGTTCGCACGCTCCGCCATTGCAGGAGTCACAGCTGTGCACGGCCGGCCCGCACGCGGGAGATCAGACAGTCTTGCTTGACCTTGCGGCGATGATGACACACGCTTTGCCCAACGACTCACCGTGCTTTTGCCCACTGCCAGATCACCGTAGACATTCTGCAAGCGCCTATGAATATCTGAGATGCCCTGGTTTTCCGCCAAAAGAAACTCGATCACTGCCCGTTGTTTGCAACGCACATCCGTTACAGACGCCATTTTAACAGCTCCGTACAGCGCTGCCACCTGTCGGAAGTCAATGAAACTATACGAGACGAAGCGGGAATGTTTGAAAATATTCGACAAGAAATTTCCGGTTTTTTCAACCAAAATTGGCCGAGAAAAAAAATGTGTTGCATTACTTATTGAACTGCCCTCGTATATTGAACAGCATGTATACTACAATACTCTCTCAGTTCTCGCAAGAACAATTACCTATGCTGCTGTTTCGTTTCTCCACTGTTGGACCACGACTCTTCAGCTAATTTCTAGCTGAATTTCAGCTGAAGGGATCATAGTGTTCACCCAAATCGCGTGATGCGCCCTGTTCTACACTTGACGCTGGTTCAGAGGAGAGTCCACGAACTTTTCGGGCTTGTGTCTCCCGTAGCAAACTGTCCCCCACCTGTGTCCTTTCTTGTTTCACGTCATGCCTTTTTCGGACCAATGGGAGCATTACTTTCATCTCATGGGAACAACCTGTGCCAATCGCAAAGGGCCTACCTTCTAACTGCGTCAAAATTCCGCCCCTTTCTACTCCTTCTGAGTTTATTCCAGCCAATCAGACATTTTGTGCCCGCTACTGATGCGTAAAAGTTACACACAACATGAGTGCACCACGGGCTTTCCACGTGATCAGCTGCGTCGCTGGTCTGGTTGTATCCATCAGGAGATTCCCCGACACAGTTGTCTAAGGAATTTCTTCATAGCAAGCAGTGCCGGGACGCTACCTGCTCTCCTCGATGTATCACCCAGTGTGTTCGTTACCCCTTTCGCCATGGGTCACCAACCCCCTTTGTAAAAGCTCTCCGTTGTACTCGGGCCGTGATGGTGCAACTCGCGTCTGCCCTCAAACTAAAACATTTCCTCCAGCAGCTTTTTTCACCTTTTGCTCATTGACATTCAGGATTTCGGTTGGGTGTATTAATACCGTCAAATCGAGTGTCATCCCTTTGCATTACATACTGTACATTTTAATAGGCAAACCTGCCCATTATTGCCGAAGTATGTCAGGTGACGTACTCATTTACTTTTTGCGACATATAAAATCTCTCATGTAATGTGTGAAATTGACATCCATTCAGTCTGCCACCTTACACACTTACGTGCAGTTACCATTATTAACAAAGTGGCTATCGCTAAGTGTGAACGTGGAATGTTTTCCTTTCAAGTATTGCTCTAAGGGGGATAAGCAGGCTGCTATCTTGTTCATGTACAGAATATATAATAATAAATCAGTACTTAAATATATAGCTCCAAAACTGGCGGTATATTTACAATGTACAGCCGATACTTTTATAGGCAGGTATGTGGAAATTTCTTGCGTGGACATACCGATATTTTTTCGATATATCGCGAGCAGGAACCATTTTCTAAATATCGGTGTATGGAATTTCCGATATTTTTAAAAATGTCGACATTCCTACCATTGAGCGCCGCCTGTACCGCCTGGGGAAGCTTTAGGCATCCACATTCTGTGATAGTGCTCGGACATCCAGCACTTTGTCGTCTACCCGCTGTTTCATCCTTCTTCAAGCACCTCCCCGAGGTGCTCACGACGTTAGCGGGAAGACAGTAGTCCAGGATCACTGTTTCTGAGATGCCAAGTACGAGCACAAGCTGCATGTTGTCCACGTTTTCATCAGCAGTTCTATTCATACTGCTGTATATGACTGTTACAGTGCAACTAACACTGTCGGAAAAACAAATCCGAACAGGACCGATCAGTATTTGAATGCTAGCAGCTCCAGCAAACACCAAAGTGGCCATTAGTGTGGTCAGCAATAAGTGCCAAGAGTGAATGAAACTTGTCTGGTTCCAAAAGAAGACGCACCGCTCATATAGTCGTCCTGGTATGTGCCATGCAGTAAAGGTACACAGATAAACTGCAGAAAGATATTACATGTGCTGCAATTATTATGTAACGATCCATTGGAGACTACGGATCTCTTATCCTGAAATACTCGGAAAAAGTACTTAAACAACCACTCAAATTTTGTTGGAGTTTCAGCTTAGTCCGTCTTAACAAAGCTACAGAATGGTACAGATGGTACCACCAGCTGCCAAAGCGTCGTACTTGGTGAGCTGAAGGAGTGTAGCTACAGAGGTGGACCATATGCTGATACGGAAAGTAGCTACTACGCCATTTATTCACCTACGTATGACATTTATTCAAGTTTTTCGTTTCACTCTTTTACATTTTACTCTTTCATGTAGGTAAATGCCTAACTCTGAGACGTGCGAAATGATGATGTGGTGTAGCAGATATTGATGCTGGTTTTCGACCTGTGGTCGCTATTTGGTTTTCAACCTGCTGTGGTTATTAACTATTTAACCTTTCCGTACCCACACGGTTATTGGAATTACTTGTTCAAGGAATATAACAATCTACTAGAAAATTATACCTAACTGTAAAGAGGTGGATTATCGTCTGAGAAAGGCATTTCAACTCGACAAGGGATACTCTCCGTAGCACAGTAGATTTAGCGGTAAGATGACCCAGTGGACAGGCCGTCAAAAAGTGAACACATATCAAGCATGAAAACAGGGAAAAGGTGTACCGAAGTGTGAAAAAAGGGCAAAATGGTTAAGTGGTGACGGTCTTGGTTATAAATATGACACGGGAGAGTTTTGAACGCGGCTTAAGCACGACGTCACGGCCCTTCGTGTTGTTCAACAAATCGTGGCCCTTCTTCGGTGTTCTGTGTTACACTATATAGTATATCTACAAAATTATGAACTGTCCGTCTGGTTACTGAAATGATTGTACTCTTTCGTAATTTTCGCCGTTGTCATACTATACATTGGTTATTGAGTATGACTGATTTGGTAAGAATACCTTACCGTCGCTTGAAAATATGATGAACAGTGAGAGCAGGCGAGATACCACATAGACGGCTCACAGAAATGAAAATAATAATCAAACGTCTATGAACTACGTTACAACAATGAAATTCAATTCCAAAATGGAAAGCAATCTCAAAAACGTTAAAAATATATGTGTTTGCGGAGGACAGAGAAGCTGTGTAAGTGTGAAATTGTTGCGTTCGTTTGATTCAGCTTATGTGACAAACTATTATGTTTTCACCATTTCCTTGGGAGGGACACATTCACATACGTATGATCATCTCTAAGTCGGGCGAGGACGCGATCTCACACGCTCACCATCCGTACAAGTTAGATGCGTCGGTAAGAGATTCCTATCATATGTCACACATACTGTTACTAATGCGGTGTTTACAAGTGGAGGATTCGGTTGTCTTGTCGCCTTGTCATCAAACGTTTGCGGTTCCCATTCGAAAGTCACTTCTTTTCGCCTGCTAATAGAGTAGATGTGCAGCATCAACTTTCATTATTGGTCCCTTCTTCACACCTAGATGTAGCAAACGGATTTTACACCACATAACAGGCACAAATTTGAATACAACGGACAGAGAGAAAAAGAAAAAGGACACAACGGGGGTCTGAACACGGCTCACCCCCTTTGCAGTCCAACAGCGTGACGTCTTAACGACGCCGTGACCCTTCTACACTACTGGCCATTAACATTGCTACACCACGAAGCTGACGTGATACAGACGCGTAATTTAACCGACAGGAAGAAGATGCTGTGATATGCAAATGATTAGCTTTTCTGAGCATTCACACAAGGTTGGCGCCGGTGGCGACACGTACAACGTGCTGACATGAGGAAAGTATCCAACCGATTTCGCATACAGAAACACCAGTTGACCGGCGTTGCCTGGTGAAACGTTGTTGTGATGCCTCGTGTAAGGAGGAGAAATGCGTACCATCACGTTTCTGACTTTGATAAAGGTCGGATTGTAGCCTATCGCGATTGCGGTATATCGTATCGCGACATTGTTGCCGGCTTTGGTCGAGATCCAATGACTGTTAGCAAAATATGGAATCGGTGGGTTAAGGATGGTATTACGGAACGCCGTGCTGGATCCCAACGGCCAAGTATCACTAGCAGTCTAGATGACAGGTACTTTATCCGCATGGCAGTAACGGATCGTGCAGCTACGTCTCGATCCCTGAGTCAACAGATGGAGACGTTTGCAAGACAACAACCATCTGCACGAACAGTTCGACAACATTTGCAGCAGCATGGACTATCAGCTCGGAGACCATGGCTGCGGTTACCCTTGACACTGCATCACAGACAGGAGCGCCTGCGATGTTGTACTCTATGACGAACTCGGGCGCACGAATGGCATAACTTCACTTTTTCGGACAAATCCAGGTTCTGTTTACAGCATGATGCTGGTCGCATCCTTGTTTGGCGACATGGCGGTGAACGCACATTGGAATCATGTATTCATGGCGTAACACCCGGCGTGATGGTATGGGGTGCCATTGGTTACACGTCTCGGTCACCTCTTGTTCGCATGGACGGCACTTTGAACAGTGGACGTTACATTTCAGATGTGTTACGACCGGTGGCTCTACCCTTCATTCGACCCCTGGGAAACCCTACATTTCAGCAGGATAATGCACGACCGCAAGTTTCAGGTTTTGTACGGGCCTTTCTGGATACAGAAAATGTTCGACTGCTGCCCTGGCCAGCACATTCTCCAGATCTCTCACCAATTGGAAACGTCTGGTCAATGGTGGCCGAGCCACTGGCTCGTCACAATACGCCAGTCACTACTCTTGATTAATTGTGGTATCGTATTGAAGCTGCGTGGGCAGCTGTACCTGTACACGCCATCCAAGCTCTGTTTGACAAAATGCCCAGGCGAATTAAGGCCATTATTACGGACAGAGATGGTTGTTCTGCGTACTGATTTCTCAGGACCTATGCACCCAAATTGCTTGAAAATGTAATCACATATCAGTTCTAGTATAATATACACTCCTGGAAATTGAAATAAGAACACCGTGAATTCATTGTCCCAGGAAGGGGAAACTTTATTGACACATTCCTGGGGTCAGATACATCACATGATCACACTGACAGAACCACAGGCACATAGACACAGGCAACAGAGCATGCACAATGTCGGCACTAGTACAGTGTATATCCACCTTTCGCAGCAATGCAGGCTGCTATTCTCCCATGGAGACGATCGTAGAGATGCTGGATGTAGTCCTGTGGAACGGCTTGCCATGCCATTTCCACCTGGCGCCTCAGTTGGACCAGCGTTCGTGCTGGACGTGCAGACCGCGTGAGACGACGCTTCATCCAGTCCCAAACATGCTCAATGGGGGACAGATCCGGAGATCTTGCTGGCCAGGGTAGTTGACTTACACCTTCTAGAGAAGGTGGGTGGCACGGGATACATGCGGACGTGCATTGTCCTGTTGGAACAGCAAGTTCCCTTGCCGGTCTAGGAATGGTAGAACGATGGGTTCGATGACGGTTTGGATGTACCGTGCACTATTCAGTGTCCCCTCGACGATCACCAGTGGTGTACGGCTAGTGTAGGAGATCGCTCACCACACCATTATGCCGGGTGTTGGCCCTGTGTGCCTCGGTCGTATGCAGTCCTGATTGTGGCGCTCACCTGCACGGTGCCAAACACGCATACGACCATCATTGGCACCAAGGCAGAAGCGACTCTCATCGCTGAAGACGACACGTCTCCATTCGTCCCTCCATTCACGCCTGTCGCGACACCACTGGAGGCGGGCTGCACGATGTTGGGGCGTGAGCGGAAGACGGCCTAACGGTGTGCGGGACCGTAGCCCAGCTTCATGGAGACGATTGCGAATGGTCCTCGCCGATACCCCAGGAGCAACAGTGTCCCTAATTTGCTGGGAAGTGGCGGTGCGGTCCCCTACGGCACTGCGTAGGATCCTACGGTCTTGGCGTGCATCCGTGCGTCGCTGCGGTCCGGTCCCAGGTCGACGGGCACGTGCACCTTCCGCCGACCACTGGCTACAACATCGATGTACTGTGGAGACCTCAGGCCCCACGTGTTGAGCAATTCGGCGGTACGTCCACCCGGCCTCCCGCATGCCCACTATACGCCCTCGCTCAAAGTCCGTCAACTGCACATACGGTTCACGTCCACGCTGTCGCGGCATGCTACCAGTGTTAAAGACTGCGATGGAGCTCCGTATGCCACGGCAAACTGGCTGACACTGACGGCGGCGGTGCACAAATGCTGCGCAGCTAGCGCCATTCGACGGCCGACACCGCGGTTCCTGGTGTGTCCGCTGTGCCGTGCATGTGATCATTGCTTGTACAGCCCTCTCGCAGTGTCCGGAGCAAGTATGGTGGGTCTGACACACCGGTGTCAATGTGTTCTTTTTTCCATTTCCAGGAGTGTATATGTCCAATGAGTACCCGTTTATCATCTGCATTTCTTCTTGGTGTAGCAATTTTAAAGGGCAGCTGTGTACCTTCCTCTATGTTACAAATCTTGTCGTTGGATTTTTCACTGTTCTATTCTGTTTTGTTTTTCACATTTAGTACACCTTCTTCCTCTTTCCATGCTTGACCTGTGTATAGTATTTGACGGGCTGTCCACTGGATCCTCTGAAACGTCCCCTTAGAAAATTTATACATGACTGTGCTTAAACTTACACACAATATTTTTGGCGCAACGCAATCTGACTTTCAAAAATCCCTACAAAAGATGGCCCTGACTAACATTAACCTATACCATTCACAAATCACTTACCTCACAAAAATCTTCGTTACTCAAACTACTGCAATACAGCGAGTGCCACTACAGCCAGCTAAATAAAAGATTCAAACTACTGAAGGCACTAACTACTGATAGGCATAGTTGGCAAGTGAAATATTTTGATAGAGAACAAACAATGTATTTACCTTAATAGTGTTGAAAAATCATAATGTACGTAGCAGTTCATGACATCCAGTCTTACAAATTTCAAAACTCCGCCATTTCTCTCCCCACATCCCCCACTGCTGGCGGCTCACCTCCAACTGCGCAACAATGAAGACAAGGGAAATGTATATTCACATCTTAATGTCTATGTAATTAAAGTGGTGCACCATAAATTATTCTATAAAAGAAATTACCAAGCACTTGAAAAGAAAATTCTGTATGCAATTCCTGTGAAATGTTTTTGTGCTCCTTCATCTTTTTTTAAATACATCATACAGTTATTTTTTACTGGATCTGTAGGCATAAAATATTTACATTAGTACATCTATAAAATTTTATTTTAACCAGTGCTGCAGTGCAGCTAGGAACTAGATATTAAACAAAATAGGTGAAGCAAGGTGTGAAACGTCATTCACTAGCCATATGGCATTTCATACTGCAGTAAACAATCTTTCAACTAGCAAGACAATACACATGAAATGTTTCTCATCATTTCATTTCAGTAAATATCATAAATTAAGAACTCTACAGTGTAATCATGTTTTCAAGTTTGAGGGTGTCGTATTTACGATGCTTTCTACAAAGGAATGTCAATAGCGAGGATGATGGCCTCTTTTTATTTTTTTTCCACCTGTGCCTCTGAAAGGCATACACTAATGGCTTTTTCCAGGCATCTGTCGAGCAGCTGGGTGCCCACAACGCATTACGCGAAGGTTGTCACTTAACTTTCTTACCGAAATATTTACGACAGCAGTTTCCGCTACAGTGACAGTCTCATATAAAAATTTTCACAGGTCAAGAATTTGCGTTACAAATCTGTAGAAACAAAATCCTATTGATATGACAGTGTCCAAAAAATATTCGTCGGCATTGTAATACATTCATGCATTTACATACATTTCATAACTACATTCACGCATTTACATACATTTCATAACTCTTAAAGTACGATTCTTGGTTTCCAACAACCTTTTTCACAAACCAGAGTCCCTAACCACTACTCATTATTCCTTACCTTATTCGTCGACACTTCTTCAATATTTCATCATAACAGATATGTAGCATAATTGAATAACTCATATAGCATCAGCTTATTGATCATAAACATACCGCAACAGCATAATACACATAGGCATCATAATAATAACATCATAACATCTCAGTCAACTTTCAAAATCGTCATAGCTTTCTGCAATAATTTCAAAACCTATAAAAAATTCTCTGCTCATGTCAAAAGTGTCATCTGCCTCAAACGTACTTTAAAAATCGTGATCCCATACCAAATATATCATTCAAAGCTCTCATAATATCACAATGGGTCCAAAAAATATGAACAGTTCACAAAGTACAGACAAAATACAATTTCGTAAGTGTGAAGTTATACAACAGCGTAATTACGTAAACATCTGTCACTGCCGTAGTAAAAAAGTTTGTCTCTCTCATTTAAATGATCAGATAGCTGTGTAATCATGTGTTAGAGAAATATGGTACCGATGTGTAAAGTTGTGTAAGCAAATACCATATTAGCTAGGGCTCCTTGTGCTTGCCAAACACATGATACACAAAGTAAGCGTGTACCCCCCTGAGGATTAATGTAATTATACCCTCAGGTGTTACAGATTACAGCAAATGTATCACAGAAAACTTTCTTTGTAATTCAAAAATCTTGAAAAATAAATGGTTTAAGTACAAAATTAATCACTCAAATGCGTGTCCTGTAGCGCTAAATGTGCGTCTTGCTGTAAGATAATTCTGTGGAAGTGTCGTAATTATCGTCCTCTGTAAGCAAATTTCTGCTGAATCAATGTACTTACCTCATCATAAACGAAAGTGAAATGCTTTGCCTATAGATATCGTAGTTATTACGTACATTACCATGATAAAGAAAGTACTATACTGTAACGTATTTTTGTGCTACGAAAAAGGCTGTGACGTTGTAGCTTACTACTAAAGCATGTTTTACTTTCCAGAAGAATTCAGAAAAACAGATACACTGCAAAAGCAACAATGTAAATTGTGTCACACATTAGTAGCGTCGTGATATAAAAGTGTAGCTGTCAAAGAAACCAAATGCTAAGTCATCTTTAGTCCCACAGAAAGTACTCCAAATAAAGAATGTATTTTCAAGTGAACCAAAATGTTGCATTAAAATCTCATTAGCAGTACCTGTATATGTTCTAAGTATATGAGCCTTATAGTCGTTACGTGATCATGCAACTAACAAGCAAGAATGTACAAATAAGAGCACTGTGTCGTCTGTTCACTATAACAATGCTTTCGTAATTTCTATTTAAATAAGTTCTCTTGGTTCTTGACTGGATATTTAACTTCAAACATTGTTGCATGGTAACAGTTTCTAAGTCTGACAATGCATACTAGAAATGTGAAGTGAAAAGTTTTATGGCAAAGATAAAGTTAAAAAGCAGATTATCTTTCAATAAACGGTTTTACATGTGAAATGTGGTGCCATCCATTACTCTTCCCAGTACGCAGAGCTCCAGCTTCAACGATATTATCATGTGGCATATGGTACGTCGGTAAAGAATGCTCACATTTTTCTCAAGGTTAGCGTCTATGTTATTTTTCTCTGAGCCAGCCGGCGCACGTGGCTGCCTGTGGTGCGAATCATTGTCTGCTATCTCTTTGTTGGCGTGGGTCGTTATTGGGATTAGGAGACCTAACTTCTTCAAATTCACCTTGTCGAGAGGGCCCTGCTCTGTTTGAATGCCAGTTTTGATGCAATGCAGCTCTGTCGTTACGGGACGAGAACCAACATTAATAGACGGACTGTTGACGTGGGGCGGGGGCCGTGCGACGGGCCACCAGGAGAGCCACTGTCGATTCGGACGCGGACGAGCGTAGCCGCACGCGCCGCCCCAGTGCTGCGAATTTATCGCCGCGGCGTCCTTCCCTGTCCGGTTCGCTTATCTGAGGCGCAGAGTGTGCGTGCGTGCCGTGCGGCCCCCTCCCAGAGCTTGCCAGCGGTCTGTAGGCGAGGCCAAGCGGGCTGGCGCGCCTGCCCGGCCACAAATCTTCGTTAAAAGCTCTTCGGCGCCCCCTTTATTTGGCGACCCAAATCCACGTTCGGACAGAGCTGCCTCGAACCGTCTCAAGCAGTGCACGTCGGTGGGAGTTCCCACGAATACACAAGTTTCTCGAGACAATCTCCTGACAAATATTAACTTTCCTTTTATCCCGTATACGCCATATTCGGAACCTTAAGAGGCTCCGAAAATTTTGGAAAATCCCCATTTTAAAAAATGTAAAATTTATTCATATAAAAAGTACCTTTTTTCAAAAACTATTCCGAACAAAACTTTGGAAAAAATGATTTTTCTAACCATTTTAACAGGGGGATTTTTAAAAGTATTGATTAGTTTTTAGATAATAATTACATTACTGGCCATTAATATTGCTACACCAAGAAGAAATGCCGATGATAAAGAGGTTTCCATTCGACAAAGATATTATACTACAACCGACATGTGATTACATTTTCACGCAATTTGGGTGCATAGAAACTGAGAAATCAGTACACGCAACAACCACCACTGGCCGTAATAACGGCCTTGATACGCCTGGGCATTGAGTCAAACAGAGCTCGGATGGCGTGTACAGGTACAGCTGCCCATGCACCTTCAACACGATACCACAGTTCATCAAGAGTAGTGACTGGTGTATTGTGACGAGACAGTTGCTCGGCCACCATTGACCAGACGTTTTCAGTTGGTGAGAGATCTGGAGAATGTGCTGGCCAGGCCAGCAGTCGAACATTTTCTGTATCCAGA
The DNA here is from genome assembly GCF_023864275.1 of Schistocerca cancellata. Classification (NCBI taxonomy): domain Eukaryota; kingdom Metazoa; phylum Arthropoda; class Insecta; order Orthoptera; family Acrididae; genus Schistocerca; species Schistocerca cancellata. Next base: position 78,566,273 of record NC_064631.1, on the reverse strand, counting down.
AAGGCCCATACAGGCCCTCCAACATGCGGTCGTGCGTTATCCTGCTGAAATGTTGGGTTTCGTAGGGATGGAATGAAATGCAGAGACACGGGTCGTAACACATCTGAAATGTAACGTCCACTGTTCAGAGTGCCGTCAATGCGAACAAGAGGTGACCGAGACGTGTAACCAATGCCACCCTATACCATCAGGCCGGGTGATACGCCAGTATGGCGATGATGAATACATGCTACCATCATGACGCTGTAAACAGAACCTGGATTCATCCGAAAAAAATGACGTTTTGCCATTCGTGCAGCCAGGTTAGTCGTTGAGTACACGATCGCGGGCGCTCCTGTCTGTGGTGCAGTGTCAAGGGTAACCGCAGCCATGTTCTCCGAGCTGATAGTCCATGCTGCCGCAAACGTCGTCGATCTGTTCGTGCAGATGGTTGTTGTCTTGCAAACGTCCCCATCTGTTGACTCAGGGATCGAGACGTGGCTGCACGATCCGTTACAGTCATGCGGATAAGATGCCTGTCATCTCGACTGCTAGTGATATGAGGCCGTTGGGATCCAACACGGCATTCTATATTACCTTCCAGAGCCCACCGATTCCGTATTCTGCTAACAGTCATTGCATTTCGACCAACGCGAGTAACAATGTCGCGATACGATAAATCGGAATCCCCATACGCTACAATCCGACGTTTATCAAAGTCGGAAACGTGATTGTACGCATTTCTCCTCCTTACACGAGGCATCACAACCACGTTTCACCAGGCAACGCCGGGCAACTGCTGTTTGTGTATGAGAAATCGGTTGGAAACTTTCCTCCTGTCAGCACGTTGTAGGTGTCGCCACCGGCGCCTACCTTCTGTGAATGCTCTGAGAAGCTAATCATTTGCATATCACAGCACTTCTTCCTGTCGGTTAAATTTCGCGTCTGTAGCACATCTTAGTGGTGTAGCAAGTTTAATGGCCAGTAGTGTATTTTTGTAAAACGCTGATAGAAAATAAAGAAACAATCTACTCTACCTGTGTACATAAGGTTCTAACTTCGTTCAGATTTACGAAATAAGAAAGCCCTTGTGTTAAAATGTGACACAGTACACCAGTGAGTATATTCTGCGATTTAGTACTAGTTCTGCTAAGTAGAAGTTCCGAAAAAGTATACTTTATTCCGAAATAATTCAGGTTCTGGCTAACAGCTGCTAAAGTTGCCTGTGCACCTCAGTTCTTTCCCACGAGACGTCTGTATCCTCTTCCATCACAACTTGGAATATCCTTTTTCTCGCATACTTGCGCTCTCTTGCCCTTGTTTCAAAGTTTCTGTCAGCTGTAACGACACAGTAGCCTTTTTTCCCATGTAAAAAATATGGTTGGGATTGTTGTTGCCGGCCGCGGTGGCCGAGCTGTTCTAGGCGCTTCAGTCGGGAACCGCGCGATTGCTATGGTCGCAGGTTCGAATCCTGCCTCGGGCATGGATGTGTGTGATGTCCTTAGGTTGGTTAGGTTCATGAGTCCTGCCTAAGTTATAGGTGACTGATGACCTCAAATGTTAAGCCCCATGGTGCTCAGGACCATTTGAACCATTTTTGATTGTTGTTACTCTGATGTATATAAATTTAGAATAGCATTTACGGTCAATATTCTCACAAAATATCTGTTATTTTTATGTTATTAAGGGTTAAAAGTCATTAAATGTCGATATTTGATCACATGATGGAAAATGCTCTCTTGTTGACTGACGTCCTGGTGGCGTCAGAGGCTAGGAGTAAGACGAAGGAATACTAATGCTATGGTAGCCTTAGCCGAAATTACGAGGTTTTTACGTACTTTTACTACAACAACTTAGCTATTTAGTGATGGAAAACGCAGTTACGACTTTTAGGTAACGATAGTGAGGAATTTTGTTAACGCTGATCGTGGAAGCCTTGCGAAATGTGATGCGATTATTTTCCACACATTTAGAGCGGCGATATGTGCAACGACGGACATTCATTTCCCCACTCCCTGCAACATCATTAAACTAGCTCAAAACTAAAGAATTTTGGAACTTTTTCAAATGGGTCTGTATATTATAACTGGATTGTCGATTATCAGTCGACCCAAAGCATAAGGAGAAGGTCCTCGGCAGACTCTGAGCCTGCGTCAGGTGTTCCATGGCGCAGTGGATAACACATTCGTTTGTCGTTTCTTTGATATGGGATGTATTATATATAGCTTCACATTATTTTGTTTCAGAAGCGGACAACGAAGGATAAATGCACTAACTTCGTGAACGAACATTCCACTTTTTTTGGAAATCATTGCGAGTAGCGAAGATGTGACCTATACGCTTACATTGGACGAGATGTAGGACCATGAGGTTATGCGGAGAGAAATGCAGCGTGTACAACATGCAGGTGACACAAACGTAAGGTCTCTGGTGATTGTGAGTGCAAAATAACGTTAGCATCTGAAGCAGACTTACTGCATCTTTATGTAAGATGATGGAACTGCATAAGAATCATAGCTAGACAATACGAAGTTAAAAACATTGCTTCTAATAAAGTAAGTAGTGTATGGGCACATTAACTAGAAAATATATTTTTGAGCGTGACGTGTGTAAACAGCGAGTGCAAAAGTAAGCGCAGGTAAACAGCATGGAAAACACAATAATATTCTGTTTCTGATCTGTGTGGTGAAGTTTTGTAATTATGACTTGGTTTTCATATGAGAGGACTGTCGAATTGTTTTAAAGATAAATTAAAATGTTCTTTAGGATTAGATTGCAACCAGCGATCTTCTTATAAAATTTGATATTGCTCTAAGAACTGGACTACCGAATAACTGAGGTGCATTAGGTTAAACGGCAATTTTCATCGAGAGTTTAATTTTGCGGAATGTACCTTCGTTGTACCAGTGGGAGAGATTGTATCGGAGATAAGTTAATAAAGTTAGTGAAGTTGTGCGTCGACGTGGTGGCAATTCTCCATACATTGCAACCAAATTTTACGCATCTTCTCATTCTCTGGAACACTGAAAAACAACTTTCATTAGTTTTTGTAGATTTATTTCTACAGTATGGTACCACAGACCATTTGTAATCCATTTCCCCAAACGCAAATTCCAAAACAAGAAATCGCTGTGAATTAGCAGTACGACAGTAGGAGCAGCGATCTAGCCAGTGACGTCACAGGTATCACATGACTCGAATGACGCGCTTTAGCTGGCCTTGAAATTACTCGAATTTCGTCTCCGTTTTTATAAAAGAGTACTGAAATTCAAGAGGGAAAAAGCATCTTAGGAGCATAAAATGAGATAATCAATCATTAAAGACAATTTCCAGAAATGTCAAATAACCTATTCTCTCCATATTTTTCACTGTTTAAGGACTGAAGGGTTTCCATATTAGCGCCCTCATAATGTTTTGTTAATATTTAACGTCATTTCACGTGTCCCTTAGCACCTTACAATCATGTTGCGTCCGGTAACCATTCCAGGAGAAATAATAAGGATATGAGCATGCTCCAGTCATCCACAACTGCATACATTCACTGAACTCATATTCGTTCTTAGTCTATTTAATAGTCATGTATTAATTTGTTACGCCTCTGTGCTTCCTATACCAGCCCTACAATTAATTACGATGTATTTATTATGTACCGCTATCCATCTTCCCAATTCCTACCATCTTAGAATGACAGAGGGAGTGAATGCCTATGTTTACTGAGTTCTCATACTGTCTGGCGGCGGATAAACTTCTTACCTCCTCCTGTAGCAGTTTAGCCATCCTTGGTATAAGTTTAGAGAGTGGCAAAGAGGTTTTGTTCCCTTCTAGTCGAAGCGTCATTGTGCGTAAGTTGGCAAGGTGTGGTAAGGGCCACTCAGCCCTGTGGTTTTGAAGAGACAGTTCGCTCGTGGCAGCTAGTTTGCAGTAGTGAGTACGGTAACTGAGTCAGTTGAAGTTTCAGCCTAGTCAAGGTTTTAATCCATTTCTTTTCTAGCTTTAGACCTTTATATTCAAGCCGAATATTTCATGCAGAATGGAAAGTGGTAGGGTATTTCTAAATTGTTCGATTTTACTAATAGTTACTTTGTTTAAAAAGAACTTGGAATTGTTGGAGTGTTGTGTGCGAATCCTGCTTAATCTCAATCATATTTCCTGTTTCCCAGTGTGAATTTGAGTCTGCTTGCGTTTCTTATACTCTGATTTTAAAATCAACCTGCAACTTTCTTGAGAGGCGCAAAGTACTGTATGATTTTGTAAATTTGTGGAAATTCTTTGAGTACAGTTGGCAATGAAAAGCGTGGCATCGACGCATCAAACACGGCAGCTGGTGGTCTAACCTTGTCTTTCCCAACGGGTGGGCGACCTCCAGGGCGAAGCCGCAGCCAATACACAGCAACCACGTTTGCTGACGACTGGGTGCCTGGAGGTGTCAATCGCCGAATGCTGTGATGAGGCTGACGGTTGAATGACATTGGCGCTAATGTGCAGCAGACCCGCGCCTGTCTGTCAGACGCTGTGTGCAGTACCTTCAGCGCGACCCAGCTTACTGCATCTACACTCCTGGAAATTGAAATAAGAACACCGTGAATTCATTGTCCCAGGAAGGGGAAACTTTATTGACACATTCCTGGGGTCAGATACATCACATGATCACACTGACAGAACCACAGGCACATTGACACAGGCAACAGAGCATGCACAATGTTGGCACTAGTACAGTGTATATCCACCTTTCGCAGCAATGCAGGCTGCTATTCTCCCATGGAGACGATCGTAGAGATGCTGGATGTAGTCCTGTGGAACGGCTTGCCATGCCATTTCCACCTGGCGCCTCAGTTGGACCAGCGTTCGGGCTGGACGTGCAGACCGCGTGAGACGACGCTTCATCCAGTCCCAAACATGCTCAATCGGGGACAGATCCGGAGATCTTGCTGGCCAGGGTAGTTGACTTACACCTTCTAGAGCACGTTGTGTGGCACGGGATACATGCGGACGTGCATTGTCCTGTTGGAACAGCAAGTTCCCTTGCCGGTCTAGGAATGGTAGAACGATGGGTTCGATGACGGTTTGGATGTACCGTGCACTATTCAGTGTCCCCTCGACGATCACCAGTGGTGTACGGCCAGTGTAGGAGATCGCTCCCCACACCGTGATGCCGGGTGTTGGCCCTGTGTGCCTCAGTCGTATGCAGTCCTGATTGTGGCGCTCACCTGCACGGCGCCAAACACGCATACGACCATCATTGGCACCAAGGCAGAAGCGACTCTCATCGCTGAAGACGACACGTCTCCATTCGTCCCTCCATTCACGCCTGTCACGCTGCACGATGTTGGGGCGTGAGCGGAAGACGGCCTAACGGTGTGCGGGACCGTAGCCCAGCTTCATGGAGACGGTTGCGAATGGTCCTCGCCGATACCCCAGGAGCAACAGTGTCCCTAATTTGCTGGGAAGTGGCGGTGCGGTCCCCTACGGCACTGCGTAGGATCCTACGGTCTTGGCGTGCATCCGTGCGTCGCTGCAGTCCGGTCCCAGGTCGACGGGCACGTGCACCGTCCGCCGACCACTGGCGACAACATCGATGTACTGTGGAGACCTCACGCCCCACGTGTTGAGCAATTCGGCGGTACGTCCACCCGGCCTCCCGCATGCCCACTATACGCCCTCGCTCAAAGTCCGTCAGCTGCACATACGGTTCACGTCCACGCTGTCGCGGCATGCTACCAGTGTTAAAGACTGCGATGGAGCTCCGTATGCCACGGCAAACTGGCTGACACTGACGGCGGCGGTGCACAAATGCTGCGCAGCTAGCGCCATTCGACGGCCAATACCGCGGTTCCTGGTGTGTCCGCTGTGCCGTGCGTGTGATCATTGCTTGTACAGCCCTCTCGCAGTGTCCGGAGCAAGTATGGTGGGTCTGGCACACAGGTGTCAATGTGTTCTTTTTTCCATTTCCAGGAGTGTATAATGCTTGGTTTGTCACCGATCGAACCATGCATTGTGACCTTAAGCTTCGTGGTGCTAGTAGAGGAAGAAGGCTGTGCACCACGGGGGTGTAACACACACTCAGTCCCCTAGTGCTCAGAGCCATTTGTAACACCCACAATAGGTGTCGTCTTGTACATTGTAGGCGACACCATTACGGAACGTCATCTGGTGAGTCAACACGCTTACCAAGTTGACTGCTGTTAGTTGGCAGCCCCATCACGTCGTGGTTTGTACGAGGCTCCCCGATTGCTTAGAGGAGCGCAAATAAGTCCTATACGCATCTCCCTTGAGAAGAAATTTGCAGATGGTGGTCACTGTGTCACGCCACGGAAACAATGCCAGAGACAGACAGGACGTGCGGCAAGGTTCTCTGCTTGCTGAGGTAGGCGCAGAGATGAGCAAAGACGTGCCTCTCTAGAGCTGTAACTTGCGGGTGGATGGTCAGTGCTCGAAATATATTGCCAGTGCCACACGGGAGCCCTACTGCAAACACCTCTGTGGCATCGCTGTCCAGTTTTTCAGAGGGCAAACAAGAGCCGATTTGAGGAGGTTTCCTGGAACACTGGAGGAAGCAAGGGTGCGTTCCGCATACGAACAGTCGACATTCGTTGACATCTGGGACGACGAGACCCTCCCTTTTCTCTTTGACAGTGTTATCCAAAGCAAGATTGTGCTTCGTGCAAAGTGACAAATGTTGAGCAAAGTGCGACGTACTTCTAAGATGCAAGAGATTCTCATAGCAACATTGAATGTTATGAATATATCACTTACGATTTTGTCCTGTTTTGCTGTCTGTCATCAGCACTGAACTTTGTTGACACATTAATCAGTCCGATTTCTTTTTGCTTGCACGCTAGCGTGCCAATGACACTCAGACACTGAGACATTCACAGTCTTTGAGTGATTAAAAGAATTGACGTTTTCCTATCTCGCTCATGGCTTAGAGTAAAGTTAGTAACTATTTGTGTGATTGATACAATATTGTTTCTCTTATTCATGTTGATTTGTTACCTTGGTAAATTTATTTTATGGAGATGTTGTGCTTTAACAACCATACCTTTAAAGCCAGAGTGTTTAACAGAAAAGACTTTCAGAACCGACAATCCAGATCTAAAATGATTGTCCTTAAATGGAAATTCTGAAACTTGTGGTGAGTTCGATGAGACCAAACTGCTGATGTCATTGGCTTCTAGGCTTACACACTGCAAGGACAGCACGCACGCGCACGCGCGCGCGCACACACACACACACACACACACACACACACACACACACACACACACACACACACACCCATGACCAAGGGAGGACTCGAACCTCCGACGGGGAGAGCCGCGCGGACCGTGGCAAGGCGCCTAGACCGCACGGCTATCCCGCAAGGATGTGTCTAATTCTTTACATATCTGGCATGCCAATGTTTATCATTGTCCTTATTTATGATACTGGCTTATGTCTTTTTTGATAACGTTTTCTTAACGGTTTGTGTATTTGATGTAATACTGTTTTCATATTTTTGCTTATTGACCATTTTGATGGACTTTTTTATAATGCTTACTTGAGGGTGATGAAGGGCCTCCGTATTAGCCCCTTCAAAATGTTGCTATAAAATCTTACGTGATTTCACATGTCCTTTACCACCTTATAATACCGGTGTACCAGTAAACATGCCACAAGAAATCATTGGCAGATGAGCATGCTCCAGTCAGCCACAACTGCATACATTCGCTGAATTTATATTTATTCTACGTCTGTTTTGTATCCATGTATTAATTTTTTACGCACCTGTACTTCCTATACCATCCCCGCAATTAACTGCAATATATTTATATTGTCCTGCTGCTGCGGTAATGGTGTTCGCTGACAACTTCCGCTACCTCTGTGCGGGGACCCTTATCAGGTCAGGGTGCTAGACACTCGGTCATGGGATTTTGAAGAGATAGTTTGCTCGTGGCAGCTCGTTTTCAGTAGTGAGTCTGGTAACTACCATATTTAGCAAAAAATTTGGTTTCGCCTGGAAATATTAAATATTCATAACACCACTAGTGGCATATGGACACACATCAGCAATTAAACTAGGAAATGAAACTGAGTTTTAGAAACATAAAATGCTTTCTTGTACAATAATGGATGGTTAGGACGGGATTAGTACCAATCTTACTTCCATAACGACGCTAATGACACTAAAACGACAATATATATGGACGTACAACACACAAAGCGTTGTACTACACTACCACAAAATTACCACTGAAGCACACAAATGGGCAGATTAAAAAAGCAATATTGTCATTACACATTTTTCTAACTACACTACTGGCCATTAAAATTGCTACACCAAGAAGAAATGCACATGATAAACGGGTATTCATTGGACAAATATACACTCCTGGAAATGGAAAAAAGAACACATTGACACCGGTGTGTCAGACCCACCATACTTGCTCCGGACACTGCGAGAGGGCTGTACAAGCAATGATCACACGCACGGCACAGCGGACACACCAGGAACCGCGGTGTTGGCCGTCGAATGGCGCTAGCTGCGCAGCATTTGTGCACCGCCGCCGCCAGTGTCAGCCAGTTTGCCGTGGCATACGGAGCTCCATCGAAGTCTTTAACACTGGTAGCATGCCGCGATAGCGTGGACGTGAACCGTATGTGCAGTTGACGGACTTTGAGCGAGGGCGTATAGTGGGCATGCGGGAGGCCGGGTGGACGTACCGCCGAATTGCTCAACACGTGGGGCGTGAGGTCTCCACAGTACATCGATGTTGTCGCCAGTGGTCGGCGGAAGGTGCACGTGCCCGTCGACCTGGGACCGGACCGCAGCGACGCACGGATGCACGCCAAGACCGTAGGATCTTACGCAGTGCCGTAGGGGACCGCACCGCCACTTGCCAGCAAATTAGGGACACTGTTGCTCCTGGGGTATCGGCGAGGACCATTCGCAACCGTCTCCATGAAGCTGGGCTACGGTCCCGCACACCGTTAGGCCGTCTTCCGCTCACGCCCAAACATCGTGCAGCCCGCCTCCAGTGATGTCGCGACAGGCGTGAATGGAGGGACGAATGGAGACGTGTCGTCTTCAGCGATGAGAGTGGCTTCTGCCTTGGTGCCAATGATGGTCGTATGCGTGTTTGGCGCCGTGCAGGTGAGCGCCACAATCAGGACTGCATACGACCGAGGCACACAGGGCCAACACCCGGCATCATGGTGTGGGGAGCGATCTCCTACACTGGCCGTACACCACTGGTGATCGTCGAGGGGACACTGAATAGTGCACGGTACATCCAAACCGTCATCGAACCCATCGTTCTACCATTCCTAGACCGGCAAGGGAACTTGCTGTTCCAACAGGACAATGCACGTCCGCATGTATCCCGTGCCACCCAACGTGCTCTAGAAGGTGTAAGTCAATTACCCTGGCCAGCAAGATCTCCGGATCTGTCCCCCATTGAGCATGTTTGGGACTGGATGAAACGTCGTCTCACGCGGTCTGCACGTCCAGCACGAACGCTGGTCCAACTGAGGCGCCAGGTGGAAATGGCATGGCAAGCCGTTCCACAGGACTACATCCAGCATCTCTACGATCGTCTCCATGGGAGAACAGCAGCCTGCATTGCTGCGAAAGGTGGATATACACTGTACTAGTGCCGACATTGTGCATGCTCTGTTGCCTGTGTCTATGTGCCTGTGGTTCTGTCAGTGTGATCATGTGATGTATATGACCCCAGGAATGTGTCAATAAAGTTTCCCCTTCCTGGGACAATGAATTCACGGTGTTCTTATTTCAATTTCCAGGAGTGTATTATTTCTTCTTCCGTTTCGTTAGTCTCGTCGGTTTTTCGTAATTTCCATCCGTTAGTGTGTGTGCCTTTGTTTGCTTGGTACCACGTGTTCGTCGTTGTTATGGAGAACCTTCAGTTCCCGGATTCTGTTTCATCTTGTAATCATTCCGCAATAATCAACTTGCATGGATAGTTCCTTTCACGGATTAACCGACTTTTCGGGTTTTTATATTTTTTCTTGGTCTGACTTCGTGTGCCTAGTGCAACGTGTTTGAAAAGCGTACGAGCCTTCAGCTTGTCGCTTTTTCGTTGTTATTCTATGCTTGTGGCCCTTAAATTACATTGCCTTCACGTGTTTGCTGTGTTTTCCAAGCATCTGAGATCTGATCCGCATTTCGGATCATAACTCTCATTTAATTCCACGACTTGAGCTTCCCGTGTTTTGCGTTAGGCCGGTGGAGCACACCTTTTGCCGACTATCTATGTTCGTGGTGCATGTTTTGGTTCTTCTATTTCCTTTTCTGTTTTCTGTTTGGTGTTAGTACAAATTTGAAGTACGTATGTGATTCCTTGCCATTAGGTGGTTCCTATTTTATGATGTACAAGCCCATCAGGCAAGGTATCAGATTATTTGTTGCACTCGAATGGTTATTACACTGAAGCGCCAACGAAACCGGTATAATCATGCGTACACAAATATAGAGAAATGTAAGCAGGCAGAATACGGCGCTGCGGTCGGAATGCCTATTTAAGACAACAAGCGTCTTGGCGGAGTTGTTGGATCGGTTACTGCTGCTACAATGGCAGGCCATTAAGATTTCACTGAGATTGAACGTGTTATAGTCGGTGCACGAGCGATGGGATACAGCATCTCCGAGGTAGCGATGAAGTGAGAAACCATTTCCCGAGTGTACCGTAAATATCAGGAATCCTGTAAAACATCGAATCTCCGACATCACTGCGGCGGGAAAAGATCCGACAAGAACGGAACCAACGACGACTGAAGAGAATCGTTCAACGCGACGGAAGTGCAACCCTTCCGCAAACTGCTGCAGATTTCAGTGCTGGGCTGTCAACAAGTGTCAGCGTGAGAACCATTGAAAAACATCATCGATATGGGCCTTCGGAGCCGACGGCTCACTCGTGTAACCTTGAAGGTGACACATACGTAAGCATCATTGCTGATCATCTGCATCCATGCAATAAGACACCCCACACGTCCAGAATTGCTACAGAGTGGCTCCAGGAATACTCTTCTGAGTTTAAACACTTCCGCTGGCCACCAAACTCCCCAGACATGAACATTAATGAGCATATCTGCGATGCTTTGTAACATATCCACTCCATCATACTCTTACGGATTTATGGACAGTTCTGCAGGATTCATGGTGTCGTTCCCTCCCGCACCACTGCAAACATTAATCGAGTCCTTGCCATGTCGTGTTATGGCACTTCAGTGTGCTCGCAGGATCCCTGCACACGATGTTATGCATGTGTTGCAGTTTCTTTGGCTCTTCAGTGTACAGCAATAGTTGAAATAATATGGAATACAATATTTTATGACAACATACAATGCACAAGAAATTAAAGTATCACTTTTTCGAAACCCGGTAATTGTCCCCCATTGTAACGCATACGTTTAAAATATTGGCTCTAAGGTGCCTACAATCTTACTCTGTAGTGTTGCAAAAGCATGGCATCATGCGACGTCACACTTGGGCTATGTGTGCTTCCAATAGCGATGTGTCGACATATGCTAAAAAGGGCCACAGCGCAGAAGTCCATACGAACTGTAAGATGAGTTAATAATGTCACATTGGCGCCAAGTGTCGCTACAATTCTGCCTAACGCCACCTCGGAGATGCCGTGAGGAGAAGGTCGTCACAACCCCTTCTACTAACGTTCTACCTCTTCTTTTGGCATGTCTGTGATGGAGGTCGGAACCACGACACCCAGAATTGTAACCACGCGGTTTTGTTATGAGTGACAGAGGAAAACATTTCAGAGACACTTCTGCTCCGAATCGACACGAAAAGGGCTCAGGGGGTGGTATAAAGGGAGGCAAAGTAGTCACCCTTTCCCTGGAGCGTTGAACCCCACAAATTTAGCGTTTAGAAACAACAGTTCTTAGTTCGATGACATACAGAAAGATATTCTTGACAACCTTTGACACTGCTGACACAATCGCACTTTTCAACGCTTCTCTAAGGAGATTGTGGGCCTTCATCCGATGTAAAGGTGATAGCATCCATGTGGAGTGAAGCGCGGTCGTTATTTTTTCTCTCGTATACGTGTTGGAACCACTAAGGATCGTTGAAACCCATTCGACAAAATATGAACGTAATCCAAGAAACAAGGCGTGGCGTGATCACGCAGGAGTTTGTAACGTTATCATGTGCGTGGATAAAACTGCAAAGATTTCTTCTAAAAACTCTCCCTCCAACTTGGCAACACCCTCGCACCCATCCACGAACCTTTGTTGAGTACATTAGAAATGTACCTGTAAGAAATTTCGACAACTCAGAATGGCAGCTGCTGTGGCGCCTGATGTTTAGGCAACCACTTGGACACCCTTTCAGGCGGTTTGCCTACATCAGCTGTAACCTTTATCATGCTAGTATCGCCCAGCCAATGGGTGACGTTGTGGAGCGCCATGATTTTCCACCATTACACAGGAAGGTTGTAGATACCTTTGAGCGAAATTTCTAACTCATGTGTCGCAATGGGAGGCGGTTATGAGGTTTAGAAAAAGTCATCCTGTAATACTGTTGCGCTCTGTAGATCCTAGAAGTTAACTTACACGAAGTGCAATATGTGTGTATGTGTGTGTGTGTGTGTGTGTGTGTGTGTGTGTGTGTGTGTGTTTTGGGGCTTATGGGCGCTCAACGTCGAGGTCATCAGCGTCCTGACACACATTAAAGGGAACGAATGTGGACAGACCTAATAAAACTGAAGCACACACGCAAAGAAAGCAGGAAAAGAAGGAAAATGCGACATAAGAAAGTAGAACGTAAGGAAAGGGAAAACGTAGCAACAAGAATACCATAGTAAATTGTCATTATCTGGCCACTTACATAAAATATGTCACACAGTGAGCAAATTACGATCCTCTCCCTAAAATATTTGTAAAAACATTTGTCATGACACAGAACTTTAAAACATTAACCACATTCATCCGAGTGTTGCCTAAAAGAGATGGCAGGTCCGCTGGCAAGTCAGCCGCGGCCCGCTGGTCGGAAAATAAAACGCAATCCAATGAAACGTGGCGCGCAGTGACCTGGACGCCACAAGCACCACACATTGGAGTGCATTATCACGAATATCTATGTTAAAATATTAACTAGTAATGAAATGTATGTATACAGTAGCCTCAATTTTTGCTTCATTGGAATGATTTTTCTAATCAGTTAAAACATAGTCCGCTTATTATTCTAGTGGCGGTATTGGCAGACCAGATAATCTTTCCTGACTCGTTGTAGAATGCAGTGTTTTATTAACTTGAGACTGCAATAATAGCACTCAAGTTTTTCAATAATCACAGCTGCTGTTAGAAACGTCAGGATGGATGTGTGCTCGTCGGGATAATGCGATACCAGTGAGCTATGTTTCATTAATAAATGGTCTGCTAAATGCTGTACAGGAGTGAATTTTTATATTTATCCCTTAACTGGCGTTCTTATCATCATCGGCCATGCCATGCTAAAAAGACAGTTTCAACGTCATTGTAAAGTGCTTCAATATTAAAATCTTCGGCATAGTCGATAGAGACTGACAAAGTTTCTATTGCTCTGTATGTGTTAATATCGTCCTTCAGTCCATGAAAACGCATAGGCCTATGTAGCTGCAAATAAATTATGTCAATCATTGGACTAGGCACTGAATTTGTGAGGTCTCTCACTCTTACGAAGGTGATCGAAATCCTTGTTAACTGCCTTTAGTCGCTTGTTAGCAAATTTAAAGTCCATTTCGCAGATGAAAGCCTTATCAACCAGTTTCTCGAATCACAGATTCATTCCAAAGATTTCATATCTGCCATTTCATAAACTGCCATTTCCTCAGTTGGTAAGGCCATAGACGTTATATCAGTTTTATAGTACTTTACACTGAACTGCCCAAAATGAATCATCAACCTTGCCAAGGCGGGCTATCTTGGGTGTCTCAGCGATAGACTAGCTTGTATCATAGTTGAAACCACAACCCAGTGGTATCAATACAGAGGACAGACCAACCTGTGATTCCTGATGAGGGGAAACAGACTTTTCTGTAGTTTCAGGGACAACCTCCTGTATGATTAACTTGGGTAATCTTGTTACTTTAACCAAGGTAATGGGAAACTACAGTCACTATGATGACACCCTCGTGGGTTAGACATTCGGACGTAAGGTAGCTCCCATTCGAATCTGCTGCTAGAACTACTCAAGAGGATGTCGACACCACGATAAAAAAAAAGGCTTTCTTAGGGCAGAGCATGGATTGGTTCAAATGGCTCTAAGCGCTATGGGACTTAACATCTGAGGTCATCAATCTCCTACATTTAGAACTACTTAAACTTAATTAACCTAAGGACATCACACACATCCATGCCCGAGGCAGGATTCGAACCTGTGACCGTAATAGCAGTGCGGTTCCGGATTGAAGCGCCTAGCACCACTCGGCCACAGCGGTCGGCGAGCACGGGTTGTTAGATCCCTTAATCCCGTGGGTGGGTTAGAGAATTTAAGAAGGGAAATGGGCAGCCGTAAGCTACATATAGTGGGAAATAGTGAAGGCAGAAGGAACAAGGCTTCTGGTCATATCAGTACAGGGTCTTCAACACCAAATCAAATACGAGTAACGCATGATTAGGCCTAACAACGCATAAAGAAATATGAATATGGGTAAGCTACTACAAATAGCATAGTGAACGGACTATCCTAGTCAATACCTATCACAGCAGTACGTCAGCTAGCTCAGCATATGGTGAACATATTGAAGTAACATATGATGAGATATAGTAATTTATTGAGGTAGTTCAAGGACATGAAAATTTAATTGTGATGGGTGACGGGAATTCGGTGGCAGAAAAAGCAGCGAAGGAAAAATAGTAGGAGCACATGGAACGGTTAGAAGGAATAAAACAGAAAGCTGCATGGAAGAATTTTGCACTGAACACAATTTAAAAGTCGCCAACATTTGCTTTAAGGATCATGACAGAAGATTGTATCCAGAATGAGATTTTCACTCTGCAGCGGAGTTGGCGCTGATGTGAAACTTCCTGGCAGATTAAAACTGTGTGCCAGGAAGTTTCATATCAGCGCACACTCCGCTGCAGAGTGAAAATCTCATTCTGGAAACATCCCCCAGGCTATGGCTAAGCCATGTCCCCGCAGTGTCCTTTCTTTCAGGAGTGCTAGTTCTGCAAGGTTCGTAGGAGAGCTTCTGTAAAGTTTGGAGGGTAGTGGACGAGATACTGGCAGAAGTAAAGCTGTGAGGACGGGACGTGAGTCGTGCTTGGGTAGCTCAGATGGTAGAGCACTTGCCCGCGAAAGGCAAAGGTCCCGAATTCGAGTCTCGGTCGGGCACACAGTTTTAATCTGCCAAGAAGTTTCAGAAGATTGTATGCTTGGAATAAGTATAGGGTCAATGCAAGTTTTCATATTGGTTACATAGTGCTAAAACTGACATTTCTAAACCCGAATATAAATTATAAGTGGTTTGCAGCGTTAGATGTGGACTGCAGTTTTAATTTATTGATTATGAATTGTACACTAAAAGTGAAGATATTACAAAAACGGTAGGTTTATAATAAGATGGGACCTGCATAAATTGAAGGAATCGGAGGTTGTTGAGACTTTCTGAGTGTGTGTTAGCCAACGTTGGATTCAAACGGGAGGAAGAAATACGGCAGAAGATGGAAGGATAGCGTTGAGAGATCAAACGAAGAATAAAGTTTTTAGAAAGATAGAGCCTAGAAGGAATCCCTGAATAAAGCAACAGATATTGAATTTAACTAAAATGTGAAAATGCTACAAATGAACTAGGCGAAAGGCAATATACAAAAAAGTCAGACTAACAGTAAATGCAAAATGGGTAAGCAAGAAGGGATAGAGGACAAACGCAAGACTGTAGGAACATGCATAAGTACAGAAAAGATAGATGCCGCCTTTAGGACAATTAAAGGAACTTTAGATACAAGGCAAGATACAGAATGAGAATCAAGTGCCAAAATGGCTAACCAGTGCTTGCAGAAGAAGGGGAAGCTAAAAGATGGAAGCAATATATATAGGGATGTACATAAGAGAAACAAACTTGGGGACAATAATACGGAGAGGGAAGACGAAGTATATTAAGATGAGGTGGGAGAAATGATGTTACGACATTCCCTCAGAATTACTGATATCCTTGGGATATTCAATTATGACACAATTGTTCCACCTGGTGTGACACACTTATGAGACACACGTGATCTCCTCCGGCTTCAGGAAGAATTAGTAATACCAATTCCTAAGAGCCAGGTGCTGACAGCTGCGAATACTACCGAACAATCAATTTAATGTCACGATTGCAAAACACTGACACTATTTGTCTACACAAGAATGGAAGAAGTGACAGAAGCAAAGATAGGCGACAAATGTAGGAATACGTGAAGCAATACTCACCCTATGAACTAGTTGTGAAGCTAAACAAGGATAACTTGGAAAGAACATTACAGCTCAGTGCAAACACGAGTAAGATAGGTTAAGAAAGGCAGACTCACGATTATGCTCGTAGTATCTGAAGATTTCGAAAAAGCTTTTCATAACGTTAAGTGTACTACACTCTTCGTTATCTCGAAGGTAACTGGGGTAAAACACAGGGAGCGAAAAACTATTTACAGCTTTTACAGTTATCAGACTGTAGTTCTAAGAGTCGAAGGAAGCGAATGGTAAGCTGTAGTTGAGAAGGAAGTTAGATAGTGTTGCATCCTATCCCCATTATTATTCCGTGTATACACTGAACTAGTTGTGAAGCTAAACAAGGATAACTTGGAAAGAACATTACAGTTCAATGCAAACACGAGTAAATAAGAACTTTAAGGTTTTGACGATGACATAGTAATAATTGTTTCAGATACCACAAACGAGTTTGGAAACATTTGAACAAAATTAATAGTGTTTTCTAACTAGATTATAAGACGAACATAGACTAACGTAGAACACGAGTAATGGAACGTAACTGAATTAAATCAGGCGATGCAGAGCGAATTAGATTACGAAGTGAGACACTAAAAGTAATAGATGAATTTGGCTGTTTGGGCAGTAAAGTAACTGATAACTGCCAAAACAGACAGTATACAAAATACAGACTATCAAGAACAAGAAAGGTATTGTTGGAAAAGCTGAATTTCTTAACATGTATTATCAATTTAAGTGTCAGGAAGTCTTTCGCAAGTACTTGTCTGTAGTATAGTCATTAATGAAAATGAAACGTCATCAACGAGCGGTTCCAACAAGAAGGGAATTGAAGCTTTGGTTGGTTGGTTTGTGGGATTGAAGAGACCAGACTACTAGGGCCATTGGTCCCAGAAGCTTAGGAAAGCGATGCTACAGAAGCTGCTGATTATTAGACGATACAGAAAAATAACTAATGAGCAGGTACTGAATCGAACTGTGCAAAAAGGAAATTCACGTCACTACTACAGTAAAAGAACGGATCGATTGAAAGAAAAGTTTCCAACCGATTTCTCATTCACAAACAGCAGTTGACCGGCGTTGCCTGGTGAAACGTTGTTGTGATGCCTCGTGTAAGGAGGAGAAATGCATACCATCACGTTTCCGACTTTGATAAAGGTCGGATTGTAGCCTATCGCGAAGGCGGTTTAACGTATCGCGACATTGCTGCTCGTGTTGGTCGAGATCCAATGACTGTTAGCAGAATATGGAATCGGTGGGTTCAGGAGGGTAATACGGAACACCGTACTGTATCCCAACGGCCTCGTATCACTAGCAGTCGAGATGACAGGCATCTTATCCGCATGGCTGTAACGGATCGTGCAGCCACGTCTCGATCCCTGAGTCAACAGATGGGGACGTTTGCAAGAAAACAACCACTTGCACGAACAGTTCGACGACGTTTGCAGCAGCATGGACTATCAGCTCGGAGACCATGGCTGCGGTTACCCTTGACGCCACATCACAGAGAGGAGCGCCCGCGATGGTGTACGATAGTGTATTCAATGACGAACCTGGGTGCACGAATGGCAAAACGTCATTTTGTCGGATGAATCCAGCTTCTGTTTACAGCATCATGATGGTTGCATCCGTGTTTGGCGACATCGCGGTGAACGCACATTGGAAGCGTGTATTCGTCATCCCCATACTGGCGTATCACCGGGCCTGATGATATGGGGTGCCATTGGTTACACGTCTCGGTCACCTCTTGTTCGCATTGACGGCACTTTGAACAGTGGACGTTACATTTCAGTTGTGTTACGACCCGTGGCTCTACCCTTCATTCGATCCCTGCGAAACACTACATTTCAGCACGATAATGCACGACCGCATATTGCAGTTCCTGTATGGGCCTTTCTGGATACAGAAAATGTTCGACTGCTGCCCTGGGCAGCATATTCTCTAGATCTCTCACCAAATGAAAACGTCTGGTCAATGGTGGCCGAGCAACTGGCTCGTCACAATACGCCAGTCACTACTCTTGATGAACTGTGGTATCGTGTTGAAGCTGCACGGGCAGCTGTACCTGTACACGCCATCCAAGCTCTGTTTGACTCAGTGCCCAGGCGTATCAAGGCCGTTATTAAGGTCAGAGGTGGTTGTTCTGGGTACTGATTTCTCAGGACCTATGCACCCAAATTGCGTGAAAATGTAATCACATGTCAGTTCTAGTATAATATATTTTATTAAATGAATACCCGTTTATCATATGCATTTCTTCTTGGTGTAGCAATTTTTATGGCCAGTAGTGTATGTTTGTCCTAAGCTTAAGAACGTTAACGTGTATTTCATAGGTGCATAGACGACATCGAATCTCGCATGCTACAGCAGTTTACTTGATGGCTTTTCTGTTACCTTGGGAGTTCTCGTCATGAAACACTTATTTAAATCCTGGCACCATAGCACGTTTTGGCTAAAATATTTTTTATATGTTCCTAACTGCTTCAAGAAACTGAACTGTTTTTGATTAGCTTCTGCATCATCTTGAAGGACTACATTCAAATTGCGGCTTGCACAATGGACAAAATAGGAATAAGGTAATAATTACATAATTGAAACTGCCTGACCGATTAAAACTGTGTCACGGACCTAGACTCGGACTCGGTCCCGAGTTCGAGTCTCGGTACGGCACACAGTTTTAATCTGTCAGGCAGTTTCATAACAGCGCACACTCCGCTGCACAGTCAATATTTCATTCGAGAATTACATGAGCATTTTTAGTTCGTCACTGTATGCGGCACTCGTCATAACACTCGCTTCGCCATTGCTCACCACATATGCTCATATCCAGTACTATTTGTTCCATTGATTCACTTATCTGATGTTCGAGTCCTACCGCAGGGTGATTTTCGCTCTCCGTGAACGAAGTAAATGATTCGCATATCTTTACTTCTGAATGTTTGCCAAAGACGGCATTAATTATTTTAATAGAGCGAAAGACTTCACATTACTAATGGCCGGAGCCTAATCACACATGACATAATAAAATCTACCGTATACTCTAGCTGTCTTCAATTACGCCGTTTGCGACATCCATTCCCACCAGCGAAATAATTTCGTTGTGAGTGAAGAGATTCAAAAAAATGGTTCAAATGGCTCTGAGCACTATGGGACTCAACATCTCAGGTCATAAGTCCCCTAGAACTTAGAACTACTTAAACCTAACTAACCTAAGGACATCACACACACCCATGCCCGAGGCAGGATTCGAACCTGCGACCGTAGCAGTCCCGCGGTTCCGGACTGCAGCGCCAGAACCGCTAGACCACCGCGGCCGGCTGAAGAGATTCAGGTTGCACTACAGAATCATGTGATGTACGTCACAATTCTTTTTCTTGATGATTAGTCATCACATTTGTCAGACCACAGACTCAACAACGTGTGCACTGGAGGTTGTGTACGAACGCACGTTCCAATAAGTGAGATTCCATTGTTGCTTGCTTGTGGTAACTTACATTTTCTCATTGACGTAACGACTGGACTTGATTAAGCGAATAACAGCTTATCTACAGCGAATGTAGCTATTCACATTTCTGTTAGAGTGCATGCCTTGTATCCGTATTTTGGCTAATCAATCACACAGCTGAGTATTCACTTTTGTACCCGTAAAAAGCAGCCCACCACCAGTGGCTGCGTTGTCAACATTTCGCCGCTTTGAAAATTAACCGAAGGCGAAACATATTTCATGCGTAACGAAATGATGGAAGAGGATATTTTTAAAGGCATAGGACGACTGTCATCCAGACAGTAAAACATACATGTGCCTAATTAAAAGGTAACGAAAATAGGACATCAGAGCCACCTACTGCAAAAAATTTTGCTGCATAATACACAATGACATACGGAGTTATCCGTCAAACATTAAAAGAACAGAAAGGCGTCATATGTCACTCCGATATCGTTCATTAGCTGGCATGCGGGACGTACCGGCCAATCCGAGCTAGCTGCTCCCGAATATTGAATACTGATGTTTGAGTGGATGGCTATGTATTTCACATGCCACCGACGGGCATGTGGTTTAGCCTCAATTATTATTTTTTTTTAATGGTGCATGTAAGTGAGAAATTTGAATCACGTTACACCACATTCAAATTGCACCTACTGGCTGAAAAAGATAAAATACGAATAAGAAGGCTACCAGTTGAAAATGCATCAAACGACCGTTTACTGGTGTGAACGAAGGTGAACCGTGTGTACTCCTTTTCCTTTGTGTAGAGAACGTTACCAATCGCATCTAGGTTTATCGTGTGTAGTTTCATTTGGAACTGTTTCTCACGTAACAAAAGTCACTGAGGTTGTGCACAAATTAATGCGTTCCGGAAGGTCGCAGGAGTTACTGTATCTGTGCACATTATTATCCTCTACATGTTACATTACTACAGTCAGGTTTATGTTTGATGAAAAATTTTGATGTTAGCTTTGCACTAAATATTATTTTGTATAACAACCTTTGCCGCGTTTTGTTTCACTTGTTCATCTTGTTGTGGTCTTCAGTCATACATTAAAGCTGCATGCCATCGGGAAAAATTACGGCTGTAGTTTCCCCATGCTTTCAGCCGTTCGCAGTACCAGCACAGCAAGGCCGTTTTGGTTAGTGTTACAAGGACAGATCAGTCAATCATCCAGACTGTTGCCCCTGCAACTAGGTTGCTGCCCCTCTTCAGGAACCACACGTTTGTCTGGCGTCTCAACAGATACCCCTCCGTTGTGGTTGCACCTACGGTACGGCTATGTGTATCACTGAGGCACGCAAGCCTCCCTACCAACGGCAAGGTCCATGGTTCATACGAACCAGATTTTAAAACAATTTACGGTGGGAAATTTAAATGTTATCGTACGTACAATGTGCTTTTTGTTACATTCTCTTGCTGTCTCGTTTCGCTCTCCTCTCATGAGCAGCTATTTGATAATCTTCTTTTCATTATCAGACTGAAATCCGCTATCGTATCGATGGTTCACTTAAATTAGTAGCAGCTGTAGACATTACACGGCGTTATTAAGACTGTATTGTGTTCTTCCATACCTTGTGTCAGTAAAGTGAACACTCACGTTTATCGGCGTTGTTCCACATATTGTACAGACGGTGGTGAAGTTCTCAAACTACTTTGGTGTTTTGCTCGGCCGTACGCAGCATGTCAGAACCTATAACGTACAATTTAATTGAAAAGAAAACTGATGGCGGTATCTATTTCTACCGATGTAATCGTATGCCGCCATGTGTAAAACCGGAATTATTAACTGGATAAGACATGCTCCCTGTCGAACATAAAATATTTTATTTCCGTAACAGAAGTTCCGTAAGTTCTTTACTTACGTCTCGTGTTAACGTCTCTGGCAGCCTCATGGTGTCGAATGTGTAGCGTGAATCACCCAGCGCGGTGCACAACTAACACTAAAAATTCTGCACCTTAAGATGATTCTACGTCCATTCATGGAAGTATAATTTTTTGTCGCTATTGACCCTTAACAAACAGGTGTTTGCTACTGATTCACTCTTTTAGTCACACTGTCGGGCTCAATAGCAGTACATTATTGTTTGGGTTATGTATGTTTCGAAATAATTGCACCACTTTCCTGTTTCGAAGACAATATCAACATTCTGGTCTTAATAACAACTTTCCGCCTGCTTAAGCGATTTGCTTTTAGCGCTTATCAGCAGGTATCGTTGTCGCAGTTTATACGATACGATTACGATCTTATGTTTCGAGCCTTTCTCAGTGTTATACCCATCCTTGAAATTCAGGAGGCGTAAGAATAGTGCATGTTGGTATTTCAGGTATCAATCTTGTAGCGTTGTATTTAAGAACTAAGCAATCAATGCAGCTCCTTTCGTAAATGAACCCGTTCTCAATCATCAACGAAACATTCGTCATAAGCTTTGTAAAAGTCTGAATGGTGTGTAATTGAATGTTTCTTCATAAAAGGTAGAGCACGTGGTGAAGTAACCTCACACTGTTAAAAGTCCTGGCATTGAAAGAAACTATGCGACTGACTAATATGCAGAATTTTCCATCGTTTGTAAGGTAAGTACTGGAGAAAGAGGGAACTTCCTACTTTTGAGCAATAGCCTCCAAGGAACATCAGAGAGAGATGTGTCATTTTGATAGTTTTGATCTCTATATTTAATCCAGTCTTTGACTATATTGATTTGTTAACCTCGTACTAAGCATCAGATCATATTGAATGATATCGGGCTTATTCCACGATTCATGCAGAACAACAGTATTAAGCTATTTAATGCGTGAGTACGTCAATAAGTCATGGCTCTTCACGAGACAAGATACGGTCAGCAGTACCAAGGGTAAAACATTATGTAATTTTTCAAGTATTAGTTGTACATTTTTATGGTGATAACAGGTTAAATAAGGTGGATGTCACTTTTACCAGAATAGCGTTGCCACTTCTGTGCCTTCTTGTTTTGTCAGCTGCAGTAAAAACCCATGTACAACTCAACGGAGTAGCTCTGAGTTTCAGGCGGGCAGTTTTCCTCAGTTGTCATAAATCGCTCATGGCAGTTTCTAGGTTCGACCGTCCGACGGCACCTGGCAGGCTTACTTCTCCTGCCTCGTTCACTCCCATAAGCTGCATCGTCTCTGTTGCATACTTGATGGAAGGGACGTCAATCCCTTATTCTATTCTATTTCCTATTAATCTGTCTTATCCATTGTTATCTTCGTAACAAAAAATACTGTGAGGTCACAGAGAACAAACCAAGTGCTGTGGGACCACATTGGAGGTCAACTTCGTAAATTTTGCAAAACTTCTCACATACTCGTCGTTGAGAAATCTGGTTAGCGAGATGTACAATGGAAATATCTGAGTAATTTGTTGATGCTGAAGCTTAGTGATGATTGCATACTGCATATTTTATCTTGTAAATCAACTCGTGATTGCAGGTAAACATGCTTACAGATGGCTAACTGTATACTGCTAGTTCCAACCTACTTCTGCGTGCTTCAGTGAAGTGGGATGGAACACCCGCTGTTCATCGTGTGTACTATTAACCGGAAAAAAATTAATTGTAACAGACACCTTTCAAACGATTTAGTTAATGGTAATGAAGAAACACCCGGAAAAAAGCGCCCTAAATGTCCAGTCACATACTGATAACATAGCAGCCAAAAGCGGCTTACGGATGCTTCACGTGACTTTAGACTGGTTACACTGACTGAACTCCAGTGAACAATAGTATTGTAAAAATCTTTGTTAAATATATAACGAAATTTCATTGTGACAACTCGGAAAAAGTGACCTCGACTTACAAGAAATGAAAACAATTAGTTAAAAATGAACTAGAGTATTAAATTCGTTCTGGCTGAAAAGGGCACACGGAGAGCTCTGAGTCTTCCTGCCTTTCTATATAAGAGGTGGGAGTTTAACAGTGCCAAAAGTAAATACGTAAACAAATAAAAGATGTCAATCAAATGGTTCAAATGGCTCTGAGCACTATGGGACTCAACATCTTAGGTCATAAGTCCCCTAGAACTTAGAACTACTTAAACCTAACTAACCTAAGGACATCACACACACCCATGCCCGAGGCAGGATTCGAACCTGCGACCGTAGCAGGCCCCCGGTTCCGGACTGCAGTGCCAGAACTGCACGGCCACCGCGGCCGGCTAAAAGATGTCACTTCGGCTATCTGGCACACCAGTTGCGTGCGTTGAGCATAAGAGCACTCCCTGGCAGGAAGTTTTTCTGACAATGCCAGAGAGCAGGTAGCTAAGTTATCCGAAGACAGTTGTTTCAAGGTGCTTGGAGGGAAGCCGCACACGTTACGTTTTTACCGCTGCACTGACTCCTAAACAGGTGGCCGTACACGTTGTAGACTACGTAACTGCATCTAAATCTAAATATACCAATTTCTGCAGAACGCTAGGAAATGTTGGTGCAGTGAACCTTATCGCTAATGACACAGCGTTAACAATTTCACATAGCTATCGACTAAATCACGATGTCTGAGTGATGTTATGCCGAACAGGAGGGAAATAAGCCAATCGGTACCGAAAGGCAACCATACCCTTTCTTGGTCAGCCTTAGGTAAATCAGTACGTGCTAATTTTGATAAAATGTAGTGGAAATCACTATAAGTATGAAATAGGATTATCAGTTATTTTCCAGTAATGAACAAAAGAAGTAATGACTACAATGCAATACAGTCCCAAGTTCAGTGTGAACAATACCACTGAATAACTAATTAGTTACGTGGTTTTGGTTCTCATGAATTATAACGTTTGCCATGGCGTCAATGTGTCACGATTACTTAGCAAAAATTCCCTTTCCAACTCCAAATAATTTTGGTTCAAATAAATACAGGGTGAGGCATAAAAAACAGACGTTTAAAAAAAGAACAATATATCGTTACTTGTGATTCAAAAATTTTTACTTAAAGAATAATAGTCAAATGTATTGCCATTGTGCGAAATTAATGCTTGAAAACATCATCTCCCAGGTGACGGCCATTCTCAGCAATTCACTTCACAAGCCGCTTCCATTGTCTCCTGCACTTCCACACCAATTGCTTCCTTTAGTTCTTCTCGTGCACGTGGTTTATGCTCGTACACACATCACCTGACGTAACCCCATAAAAGGTAGTCGCACATGGACTGGTCTGGGGAGCGAGCAGCCAACTAATCTCACCAAACTGGGAAACGACGCGACCACGAAAAACAGGTACCGAATAGCTTCCACTGACATTCTTGCTGTGTGAGCTGTGGTCCCGTCCTGCTGAAACCAGACTCGCCAGATAGGAATACGTTTTCTTTTTTGTTCAGGTAGGAAGAATTCAGTAATTATCTGTCTATAGCATTCCGAGAGTACAGTTACAAGTTTTCCTATTATCGCTGGAAAATGTAGGGACGAATAACACCTGTACCGGTTACAGCATACAAACAATCACCTTCGGACTATGTAATGGTCTCTCATGCATGTGTTTTGCATTTTCTCTGGCCCAATAACGACACTTCTGCTGATTCACCAAGCCGTTCAAATCAAAGTGAGGTTCATCACTCATAAACAAAATAATGTTATCCTTCTGCTCAATGAGATCGTGTCCTCACACTGGAACAACCCGGATTGTAGCTCCACTTCGTTTCTTTGCCTTTGCCTAAATAAATTAACTTACTCGTGCTTAGATGGAAGACATTGAAAGGTGGCTACACTGAGCCACAGCGCCAGAGATCGCGCCAGAGAGTATTGTTCCGCCGCCTCCACTGGCAGTGATTATTGAGACATAGCGGCAAGCAGTTCTTGCCGAGAGGTTGTGGTGGACACTGTTTGTCGTGAACTCGGAGTGGATATGTGGTAGTAGGCAGTGTTTGTTCCATGTTTAATGCAGTTATTTGATGGGAGAGATAGCAGATGTTATTCCAATGGAGATATTGTAATGATCTGAGTGCTTTTCGTCAATATATATGAAGGTAATAAATATTATGTTGTTTTATTATTTGTGTGTCCTGAATAATGTGTCATTACAGGTTCAGTCAACAAAGCATCTGGCTTGTGTTCTTGTATTAGAGTGTAATTTTGGTTTTCTTGCACAATTATAGTATTTGTAATTTTCTTTTATCACGTCAGTATAATTGGTATTTAAAAATTCTTGTCTTGTTGAAGAAGAACCGTGCCAGATGTGCGTTGAGTCATACTACCACATACAGAACAGCTACACTTGTGCTTTGTTGGTTTCGTAGGGTTTATAGTTGCTGGGGACTTAATTAATTAACTGTGTTAACGAAAATTTTCTTACATTCCTTGTTGTCATTCTAAGCAGTCAGATTGCGTACTAAAACTAGTCAGGGCCAATCGTTTACGAGACTTGCGTAATCCGACAGACAGCTACCAAAAATATTTTCATTCTATTATATAAATTAAGCCCCCATGCAACATCTCACCGTCATCTTCTTCTGATGACTCTTCTGCCTCGTTACGATGGTCGCTGTGCTCACTGCAATGTCACTTTCAGTATTATTGGCTCTAACAGATGCTACCTCAACATCTTCTAGGACCTCCCATCCACAACAAAATATTTATTCTAGTCTATCCATCTACATAAATACAAAATAATGTTAGTTTACTCATCTCAGATATATTTAGTCATCATAAAGAAAAAAAACACAATAAACCAAGAGCAACACACATAAAATGGCGTTGTAACAAATTTGATTAGCCAGCTATATACTTACTTCAGTCCGCCCCCGGTAGCTGAGTGGTATGCCAGCACGGTAGCTCAGCGTGTTCGGTCAGAGGGTTAGCTGCCCTCTGTAATAAAAAAACTGAGGTAATGGATCAACGACGAACAGAAACGGGTGTCTTGCGACGTCCGCGCCGAGGAGATACAACAAACCAAAGCGAACAAAATGAGATTTAGCGACAGAATGTCAATCCTAAGGGACCGGGTTCGATTCCCAGCTGGATCGGAGATTTTCTCGCTCAGGGACTGGGTGTTGTGTTGTCCTAATCATCATCATTTTATCCCCATCGACGCGCAAGTCGCCGAAGTGGCGTCAAAGCGAAAGACTTGCACCTGGCGAACGGTCTACCCGACGGGAGGCCCTAATCACACGAGAATTACATATTATTTATTTACTTACTTCGACTCTCGCGCGGTGAGCTAACCGCTGCAGTGCGATCTCCGGCCCAAACACCCGACAGCGAGGGACAGCCGCGCCACGTACTGACGCCACAGCCGTGTGCGCGGGGCTGAGGACGTACTAAACTCAGCTGCTGAGCGGACGAGAACACTGTAGGGGTTGCTGACAAAATGCCGAGTGCTTTAAAACTAAGTGAGCGAAATGCTCATAGCGCGACAAAGGAAACATCCAACACAAGGAAAATAAAAATTCAACTATTCGGTCAGAATTCAAGTTCACATAAATTCTCCTGTATTGTACATCAAGTCTTTCTTTTCCTCTCACAATAGAGCCAGAAGCTTTTTGTACAACGAAGGAAACCTCGTAATCGGTGTGGTCATGTTAACTTGAGGTTAATCTCCTCTTACGTTTTTAGTAACGTTGCATGACATTATTACTAAGCTGCACGTACACTGCATTTGGGTCATCTGCATTGATCTTCAACCATATAACTGTGATAATTTTCATGTTTGGGTGACACTCCAAAATTTCTTCAAGAACACTGACTGCAAGAAAATCATTCTACGTCATTTAATTCATAATAAATGGTGTACCAGACAAGCGCCAGGTATTACGTATTCATAGGTAATACTGACATCCATTACTCTTTTTTATCTGGATTAATGTAAATGTACGTTGGCATGGTGGAAAGCTATACCCCAAAACCATAGCCGGCCGAGGCTCTGCTAGTGCAGGTCTAACCAGATCTGCTAGTCCTGGTCTACTACTGTCCGGCCGAGGCTGACAGAAGCGACGCTTATATTCTCTTCAGGCAGAGACCGCTCCTGCCGTCGTGACGTCCCAGTCAGCATGCTATTAGCTGACGTCGTCTCTCAGCCCTCTCTGCTCTTGCGTTCTTCATCTTAGCGTCAGTTCTTGTCGATACGCTGGAACAGTAACTAGGCACTCCCACAGTGGCAATGCTTACACTTCCGCTGCCGACACTAGCGGCAGCCAGTACTGCATTCGCTGGAGGTCTTGTTGAAAAGAAGCTGACATGTTTACATTGTGGTTGCTCTGTTTTCGCTTGATGTTCACTGGTAGTATCATCAGTAGGCAGAGCTTCAGGAACCTCTGGTACATGACTGTATGATTGGTAGCTGTGTCACAGGTGGGTGATGTACCAGTTACTATAAGCCAAAGGCTACTGTGTATGCCATTCACTAATTAATTGTGTATGAGTAAACCCCTCTCACGATTTAAATAACTGAGTACTGTACCGGGTAAGTTTCTTAATGCACTGTACAATGCGGGTTCAGAACTTCATTCGTATTTGCAAGTGCTATATAAATCCACATTAAAATTGTATGTGATTCAGGTGTGTATGTTGTTCTGCTTCTCTTACTCTGTGGTGATCTCTTTACAATTTTACTGTGATTGGAAAAAATATATCTTCAAATTTTTAGATACTAATGTTAGTAGAAGAAGAAAAATGAATATTAAAATTAAGACTTGTGCTTTACATTCTACAGGGTGATCAAAAAGTGAGTATAAATTTGAAAACTGAATAAATCACAGAGTAATGTAGATAGAGAGGAACAAGTTGACACACATGCTTGGAATGACATGGGGTTTTATTAGAAACAAGAAAATACAAACGTTCAAAAAATGTCCGACAGATGGTGCTTCATCTGATCAGAATAGCAATAATTAGCATAACAAAGTAAGGCAAAGCAATGATGATGTTCTTTACAGGAAGTGCTCAATATGTCCACCGTCATTCCTCAACAACAGCTGTAGTCGAGGAATAATGTTGTGAACAGCACTGTACAGCATGTCCAGAGCTATGGTGAGGCATTGGCGTCAAATGTTGTCTTTCAGCATCCCTAGAGATGTCGGTCAGTCACGATACACTTGCGACTCAGGTAACCCCAAAGTCTATAATCGCACGGACTGAGGTCTCGGGACCTGGGAGGCCAAGCACGACGAAAGTGGCGGCTGAGCAAATGATCATCACCAAACGACGCGCGCAAGTAATCTTTCACATATCTAACAATATGGGGTGTTCTTTTTGTTGCTGTAATAAAACTCCATGTCATTCCAAACACGTGTGTCAATTTTTACCTCTCTATCTACAATATTCCGTGGTTTATTAAGTTTTCAAATTTATACTGACTTTTTGATCACCCAGTATTTTTACACCATTTTATTCCAAAAGTTGAGAGAAATGTTTGATGAATTGAACATATTTACACATTCGCCTTATTTATTGTATATAAGAGAAACTTTCAAAGAGCTTAGCCAAGAAGTTATCTACTGGCAACCTAGAATTTTTTCTTCTGACTTTTGCATTCAACAAAATTATCTAACTCCCCATTAAATCTGTCAAACATTGATTCTCCAGTGACGTAGTATCTAAAGATATCCTTCTACACTCCTGGAAATTGAAATAAGTACACCGCGAATTCATTGTCCCAGGAAGGGGAAACTTTATTGACACATTCCTGGGGTCAGATACATCACATGATCACACTGACAGAACCACAGGCACATAGACACAGGCAACAGAGCATGCACAATGTCGGCACTAGTACAGTGTATATCCACCTTTCGCAGCAATGCAGGCTGCTATTCTCCCATGGAGACGATCGTAGAGATGCTGGATGTAGTCCTGTGGAACGGCTTGCCAAGCCATTTCCACCTGGCGCCTCAGTTGAACCAGCGTTCGTGCTGGACGTGCAGACCGTGTGAGACGACGCTTCATCCAGTCCCAAACATGCTCAATGGGGGACAGATCCGGAGATCTTGCTGGCCAGGGTAGTTGACTTACACCTTCTAGAGCACGTTGGGTGGCACGGGATACACGCGGACGTGCATTGTCCTGTTGGAACAGCAAGTTCCCTTGCCGGTCTAGGAATGGTAGAACGATGGGTTCGATGACGGTTTGGATGTACCGTGCACTATTCAGTGCCCCTCAACGATCACCAGTGGTGTACGGCCAGTGTAGGAGATCGCTCCCCACACCATGATGCCGGGTGTTGGCCCTGTGTGCCTCGGTCGTATGCAGTCCTGATTGTGGCGCTCACCTGCACGGCGCCAAACACGCATACGACCATCATTGGCACCAAGGCAGAAGCGACTCTCATCGCTGAAGACGACACGTCTCCATTCGTCCCTCCATTCACGCCTGTCGCGACACCACTGGAGGCGGGCTGCACGATGTTGGGGCGTGAGCGGAAGACGGCCTAACGGTGTGCGGGACCGTAGCCCAGCTTCATGGAGACGGTTGCGAATGGTCCTCGACGATACCCCAGGAGCAACAGTGTCCCTAATTTGCTGGGAAGTGGCGGTGTGGTCCCCTACGGCACTGCGTAGAATCCTACGGTCTTGGCGTGCATCCGTGCATCGCTGCGGTCCGGTCCCAGGTCGACGGGCACGTGCACCTTCCGCCGACCACTGGCGACAACATCGATGTACTGTGGAGACCTCACGCCCCACGTGTTGAGCAATTCGGCGGTACGTCCACCCGGCCTCCCGCATGCCCACTATACGCCCTCGCTCAAAGTCCGTCAACTGCACATACGGTTCACGTCCACGCTGTCGCGGCATGCTACCAGTGTTAAAGACTGCGATGGAGCTCCGTATGCCACGGCAAACTGGCTGACACTGACGGCGGCGGTGCACAAATGCTGCGCAGCTAGCGCCATTCGACGGCCAACACCACGGCTCCTGGTGTGTCCGCTGTGCCGTGCGTGTGATCATTGCTTGTACAGCCCTCTCGCAGTGTCCGGAGCAAGTATGGTGGGTCTGACACACCGGTGTCAATGTGTTCTTTTTTCCATTTCCAGGAGTGTATGTTTGTGAATGCATTTCCAGTGTTTTTTATATGTTTTGGTGGACTGATAGCATATGTAACAGAGATGTATTTCAAGTAGGTACATCCATTCAAATAAATATGACTAATATGAGGGATAATTTTAAACTAGGCAGTTTTGGACAAGTAAATAATAATCCAAGAGAGAGACAAGTTAAATATGTTATTAGCAAAGGATATTTTAAACCAGCTTTAATTGTAGAACTTTTGAGGAATGAAGGTCATATTATTGTTATTGATGCATTAAAAGTGATTCATGGGTGAGAAGAATACAAAAGATTTGTTACAGGAATATAGGAAGAAACAGAGGCCTCTTTCTTATGACTAAAAAAACAGTGAATTGTAATTTGCCAATAAGTAGTTTACCAAAACTATTAAAATATATTTGTACTTATATATTAGTTTTAAAAGTTTCTTGCTCACTATCTAAAAAATTTAAATCTACAAATTTGGAAGACAGAGAGTATAATAAAATTCAACCAACAAATATATTCCACTTTTATGAAAAATTTGGTATGGATTTCATTTTTGCATTAGAATATGTAGAAAATTTGATATATTAAATAATAAATTAATGTCCATAAGGCACCATATCAAAATTTTTTGGAGCTAAGCTTATATCATACTGAAATGAGGATTCTTTCATAACTAGCTTGTTCATTAAATTTTTAGCAATTAGGTCTCTAGTTATTTGGTTGTACTCTAATTCTTTTCTTTCACTTTATCCTCAGTTGGTCTTATTACGGATTCATCATTTAGCTTTTGAATATTATCACAGTTTAAAGTGACTCCCTATATTTTCACCTTCATATTTTTATCATTTTTCTCATAATAATAACTTTTACATTCAGCTGAAGTCCAATCTTTAATCCTAATTCATTCACATCCATTCACGTGGCATACAACTTGTATCCACATTATTTTCGCCATAATCACTATATACTATATGGTCTATATCAAAAGATGTAACATCATTTCCTTGCTTATCTAATGTATATCATCTGAGTCTTACATTTGATGTAGTGACTGCTGTTATAAACATATTTGTAGCTGAGTTATTATCCACACAATAATCCTTAACATTGTACTTCATCTGAACCATACTATCATTAATAATATTAATATCTATATTATCTAAGTGATAATCCAATAATATATGAAAATATTTTTCTAAATCTGTGACACTCAGTTTTGCTCATATTTTGCCACTGTGAATTGAGAACTATCATAGCAACAATTCAATATCTGTTTTTCTCTTTTACATATGTTGTACAATTGTTATCAGTTTCAGACTTAAGAGGGCTACTTTCTAATTTTTTTTTCATGATGTCTCACATAATTTTTAAGCAACACATTGCTTTTGTTTCTAAAATTCCATACTTGGTAGATATGTAAAATTTTATGTCCTTTTTCTATACATTTATTTAGTTCATCAGATGCTCAAATTCCAATAAAACTTCTTTCATCATCACTGTGATTACATTTATCTATTCTTTCTTCTGCACATTTTACACATGAAGGAAATAACAGATTTTCATTTTCATCAACCTTGATCCATACAGGTGAAATAGTATGATACAATCGTCTAGGTGACACAACTTCACATTTTGTAAGCCCATACTATTCTTACTATGATACTTTGGTGTATAAGGGTAATAATCATTATATGGTACAGTTGGAGAGAAACTACACTCAACAGTATACCCTATTTTTTGTTGACACTATCTGCTTTAGGTCTTAATTTTATTGGATTTTTATGACCTGAATAAGAAGCATATTTTGGATTTAGTAGTTCAATAACACGGGGTAACTGTTTTAATTTCTTAAGTTTTTTTATATACTGCTGAGTTAAGCCACTCACATTTCCACATCACCACTAAATTACATCTAGTATCTCATATTTTTGCACTTTTAATTAATGTCATTTCATATAGGTGACCCATTGATTCTTATTTCTGTTGTTAATTTGTCTCACCTTCAAATATTTTTACAACTATGTCTAACACAGTCATGGTATTGATAAACAGTATTGGTTTCTTTATCAAAGCCATCTACTTTAGCTGCAGCTATACTTACACCACTGCCATTAAGGTCATGCTGAATATTATTGTTGTTTAAACTGTTTAACCAAGCTATAGATACTTTACTGTAATTTTACTTTTGTTCTCTATCCAATACAGCGATTTTTCCATTAGGTAAATATTTAGATCTGTATATATCCATACACACTCCAACAACTATTAAATAACGGAATGGAACTTATTAGCTATTCCTACGAATTGTTTCTCTAGTTCTAAACAACCGCTTTTACATCATATTACAGTATTAATTAATTTTTGTTTTCATGTTGAACAATAAATTTATTTATCTTTTTCACTGTGCCATTTGAGAAATATTTCCCTACATTTCGCTTTCATAGTATCATTAGAATAATACTGATTGTCAGAAACTGGGCCAATATAAGTTTTAGTTTCATTTTTATGAAATAAATGTTGGAAATATCCTATCTTAAATTCTTTCAAAACAAATGTTTTTGGGAAGCTACCTTGAGGACCTTTGCCTCAAAATTGTTGCTATCAATAATTTTCACTTCTAGATGTATTATTTTCAATAATATAGATATAGTCCCTGTGTAGTTAGTATATGCTTTTATTCTATTTTCAACACAATACTTCCAAATGAATGGTGAAACATAACCTTCAGTACAATGAGCTATAAACATTATCATTCTGATGCTTATCAGTTATCATCCACCTACAAATTTCATAATGTGACTTAAATTAATAAACAGTATGACCATTAAAATTGTGAACTATTATGAGATTTGGATTATGTGTACTAGTTTCCTGCTGAGCTTCATAATGAAACTATCTGTATAAGTCCAAGAAATGCTCTCTGTTATTCTGTTTTCACAACAATTTAAAATGTTTTGCTGTGAATATCTTATAGCGTTCCCAGAGATGAAACAATGTAACAATCTTTGAATTCTTTGTTGGCTATAAAATCTTCACCAAATTTAGTTCACAAATAACATCTTTTTGCAATTCATATTCAATGTGACGTTTATGATTCTTAATTTTTACTATTTGCTTACAGTTTTATAGAGCTTAAACCCACATTTCAGTTCTTTAGATCTCAAACAAATGTGCTTACATTTTGTACATCAAAACTCTGCATGACAAACTTCTCAGTTGGTCCTTCAGCATGTTTCATTACACTAGTATCTATTGCATCTTTTGCACTATATCTTATTTTCCTCACAACTGTGTTCTGCCCCACTGAATAATATATAGATTTTGCTCTCCGTTTTACAGCTGTGATTGTTCTTGTTGTTATACTGTCTATTACACATACTACAAAAATGTGATGATCCTAATAATGATGACATTCTGTTAATTACAACAAAATCTTTATACAGATATATTTTTATTGCTTTCTCAAGATTACAATAGATAACTGAATTAAAATTTTCAGCAAATGCAACAGTTACTTAAATATCCAATAGCTACTCAAAATTTTTCATATAATCTAGAGTAAATCCTTCTACAATGAGTTCTCCTAATTGGTTACATAATATGTTGGTAACTCTTTTTTTAATTTGTATTTATCTCCTAATCTAATCATCTTAATTTCAATATTAGTTGGCTCTCTACCTAAGATATTAATTCTACGATATGTTAGCACTACTATTATTGCACATGGACAATACAGATTACCATTATTACTAATTCTTGTGACATACTTATTATTAACTCTAATAATGCATCTTTTCATCATAAGCTAAATTTATAATTTTTTTACCTCCACCACTACCTCTAGGAATCGCTAATATTTAAATATTAAACATAGTATCTGCCATATCAGTAGATTCATCAGACAATAATATATCTGTGATTTTATTGCGCTAAACTTGAACAGATTGTTTTGCATAAACTGATGCCTTATGTCCTGAAGATATTGATTAAAACATTTTGAGATTTGCAGATATTATGTTCAACTTATCTTCTTTTCTAAAATTAATTCCCTTGTAAGTTATTTCCACAATAGGAATAAGTGCTTTCGTTATATAATCTGTATTGTCACTAACAACATATTGTTTACTAATATTATCATTTTTAAACACAATTTTCAGTCAAGAGACCAACCTTAAAGGTTTCCATTAAATTTATACTTGCTTTCTTCAAACTCAATTAAATCGATTGTCAGTAGTTTCTTTTTCTTCCTTACTCAAATACTGGGCAGTTATTATCAGACTTTCCCTATTTAACACGTTATAACACATAAAATAATTACTGTATGAGGATCAAACGTGGTAGCATTAGTGTCCAGACTATGGGGTGAGTGGTTTCCATCTGTCACAGTGCCAATGTCCAGTTACAGCTGCACTATTATCAGAACAACTGTAATGCTGCAGCTGCTCTTGGAAATATAGCCAGCTCAAAGGATTATGGAAGGGTCTTTTTTCTCCACCTACTGTGCAGAGCATGATGAATAGGTTCAAATGAACTGGGGAACTGGGTGTTGCTCCTGGAAGAGGCTGACGACTGATTGCCCAGGGGTGATTGATAAAATCGCTGTTGCTATGGCAGACAATGCTGTGTGTAATTCATGATCGTCAGGCAGTGTACAGAAGGTGCTTCAAACTAATCTCAAATGGTATCCATACAAGATCTATATTGTACAGCAGCTTGCACCACAGGATGCACACTGGGTTCACTTCGCCCTCCACTTTCTCGGAAGGATTGACGTTGATTTGGTATAGCCCTCAACCATCCTACGGACAGACGAAGCTCATTTTTCTCTGACAGGTGAAGTGAACACACAGAATTGCGAAGTGTGGGGATCTTCACCTCAAGTCACTGTGCACGAAGTTCTTCTGTATGTTGAATGTTTCACCATAAGGTGCAGCTTCACAGCTACATTCACCATTGTTTTGGTCTTTTCGAATAATGCTTGATGAAATGGATGCATAACAATCAGAGTAACTAATTCTGCTTACTTTAATTTGCTGTAGCCCCTGGTACCAAAATTTCTGATCACAGTTTTGAGTTCAACTGCTTTCATATCATTAAATTTACTTGTAGGCATAGGTAAAGTCTGTGATGAAATTAAATTATCTTTAATTAAATGATTTCTATAGTGAAGTTGAGCAAGCGTAACCTGTATCATAGTCTGAGCTGTTTTAGTCTGTATTTATAGAGATAAAGAGCATTAGATTTGAGGAAAATGAGAATTTAATTGATTTTCATTTTATTTAACCTCCATTTTTGTTGTCAGTAACCTTGAATAAAAAGCGTACATCTAATAGACAGCTTGTCCCTAGATGAAGGATTTAAATAAAAACAACTAAAATATTTACTTTCTTCAGAGTTAATACATTTCTTGGTTGAATTAACATACTCATTATTCTCCATCGATAATAGTACTTTAGAATGTTCATCACTTGAACTTCATTTAAAATGATTCTGATGATATTCAGATGTGACATATTTTCCACATACACAAAGAACTTTCATATTGCTATACCAATTTCTATGACGATTTCTATCACATTCTTTACATGAAAGTGTGTGCTTATCCTTCGCATATTTGTGTGACAGAAAGTTATCACTAAACTTCTCTACTTCACAGATTTTACATTCTTTGGATGCTGTCATTTATTTGGAAACAATATTTATTATATTTAAGTAAAATTACACAGTAGCATCACTTAGTTTCGTTTGGAAGATGCTACTATTATTTACACTACTTTCCTTCATTATAAGCAGTTCCATTATTATGTGAAATATAATTATAATTAATGGCACAAAAATTTTATCAATATATGAATCAATCAAGAAGCATCAATCCATTTATTAAATTTGCAATGTTATTAAATTTTTAATCTATATAAATGGAGTTGATCATTGTCCTTGTCAACAACAAGCTTTCATATAACAATCAACAAGTGTATGTGATAACTGATAAATAGCCTAATTCTTGGTTTAAAGTTAAACATGTTTCTTAGATATTAGAATATAAAAATACAAACTGAATAATATGAAAAAATATTGATGAAGATGATAAGATTATTTATGAAAATATCAAACCCATCTGCCAAACAGGTTTAAAAGGTAATGAAAAATACCGTTTTCATAAATGAATCATTACTTATGATAAAAAGAAGTAGCTAAACAGTTTAGAAAATGAGTAATAAAAGAAACTTTAGAATATATTAAAAATATGCTGAATATAAACTACAAGAAAGCAAGAAATTAGATGATAAAGAAAATTAACAATTACAACTACTACAAGTAAAGGAATGTCTATTTTTAAAAGGAATAGAAGATGGTGTGGTAGAGATGAACAAAGAACAAAGAATTTACATTGCCACTTGTATGCAGTATGCCAATAAAAATAATTTTTTGTTATCTAAGAATCGTCTTTGAGAATGATTATCCACATATAACACTGGAAGATTAAAACAGGGTAAAATATTTTATGTCATGAAATAAGTTCTACCAATTATGAATTAATAGAACATATGCTTAAAATTTATTTTGGCATCCACAGAGTAGACAAAAGTAAATATATGTAGAATATTCACTTCAGCAGTAGGTCTCACTGTCTTGTGAAATTATGTGACCATTCCAATAGTATTGTTGAAGAAATAAATGACAAGAGGTAAAATATTTGTGACGAAATTTTCACTGAACCTGGTATAGAACCTACCTAGAAAATATTTTATCTAATATATTTTATTATAGATAAATGGTCTTAGGTATAGGAACCTGTGAACAAAAAGCTGATATATATAATAATAAACAAGTGTTTATGATAAGTGATGAAGAGCATAATTCATGATTTAAAGCTAAAGATGTAACCAAAATATCAGAATATCGTCAAAAACATAAACCATTTAAACATATTGATGGCGAACACAAAAATAAATTACTAAATTTAAGACATTGCAACATAAAAATGAAAAGAAATGCTGTATTTATTAATGAACCAGGATTATATTCTTTAATTGTATCACCTAAAATGAAAGAATCTAAAAAATTAAAAAAAATGGGTTGTGACTGAATTTTTACCAACTATTAGAAAATTTGGGGAATAAAGAATTAGAAAAGAAATGATACACATTTACAGAAACCAAATAGAACACAAAAATAATTTTATAGAAATAGCTCTCCATTTTTATTGCTATATTCTTTAACTTTAGAACGAGGCAAGTAATTTACAATATAACATTACCCTTACTAACCCAACTATAGCGTGAATTCTCAGATCCCAACCATTTAACATGTACTTTAACTCTTTCTTAAAACATTACCTAATGGATATACATCTGCATATTTGGTGATCTGTAGATCGTTCTCATAAAAATCTCCTTTTATTTTTTCTCCATCCAAACCCTTTAATTCATATCTGATTGAATGGATAACATTTTCAATTTGGAAAATTTCTGGCGAGCAGTAAATTTTTTCTATATCTTTTTTTTAAAGCTATCTATTCAATCATTCCGCAATAGGTACTTTTAATTCAGTAAGTGTTAATGAGATACTTTTTTCTTAAGTTCTTGAAATTCGCTATTACAAAATTCTTTCCCATTATTTGTTTGAAAAATTTCTGGAGTTCTGTCTCTAAATATTTTTTCAAAACTATCATTTACATTTTTACCTGTTCTATATTTAACTAGAATAGCCCAATAAAATTTTGAGGAGACATCAATTAATGTTAATAAATATTTATATCCTTTATTTATTTTTAAAATGCCTTTTAATTTTCACAACACATGTCTACTATATTTGCTTGCAATTAATCATTTATATGTAAAGAAACAACATGTCTTCTTTTAAGATGTGTCTCATTATTTTAAGTAATTCATTAATAATTTCTTCACGAATATTCACTTCTTCACATACAAATTGCTTTAACAGATTTACTCTTTTTAGTCTTGCATACTGTACAAAGACCTTCAACACACTCTTCCATTTTGAAAACAACTAGTTCCATCAGTGCAAAACGTTCAGCATCTGGTAACAGGCCAGCTTGGCATATAATTTTATACAAAGACAGTTGTAGAGCATCAAACTGTTTTCAGGATATCAAAGAAAGTGACAAAAAACGTAGATGGTAAGTGAGTATCCCCTATATTCAATGATGTGTAGATCACAATCTTAATGACCATGATCAG
Source organism: Schistocerca cancellata (assembly GCF_023864275.1). Classification (NCBI taxonomy): domain Eukaryota; kingdom Metazoa; phylum Arthropoda; class Insecta; order Orthoptera; family Acrididae; genus Schistocerca; species Schistocerca cancellata. Next base: position 78,527,217 of record NC_064631.1, on the reverse strand, counting down.
CTTTCCACCTTTCATGCAACGAATAACTCTAATATTTTTTTTAAATTTTTGTTACTGTTACACCTTATCGAGATAATGGTTTCGAGTATTATAAAAATTGCAAAAGAATTCATTAATACTGTATACAGGAGAGAATTTTTTCACAAGGGTATCAGTGATTCGAAATACTTTACTTTTATTACGTTTTATTGGTAGTAAGGAACTTAATTTAACCAACAGTTAATTGAGTTACATGTAGTTATATAAAATTACGTTAAAGTGATACAATAAAACAAAGTACCTCAAAGTTAATGTACAGTCTGTTTGTCTTAATTTTACAGTATTAATTTTTATGACACTTGGAGGCTTAGGGTCCAAATAACATTAATTCTTCCATTCCTTCCATATTCTAATCATCTGTGGGGTCTCTTCTTTCTTCTATTAAAATGACATTATTTATGTCACTGCCATCAGTGCCAGTAATATGGATGCTACTTGGAACATTTGTGCATTACGGCTCATTTGATGTTTTTCCTGCAGGAACAACCTCCATGGCACACTGTTGCAAATAAGGAGAGAAATGATTTTCAACACTTCCGCAGGTGCCTCTCCTTTAGAAGTGAGAACTAGCAAGAGGTCAAATTTCGAAGCCCTCCAGCCCCGTTGCAGTGAACCTAGTAGCTTTTCTAAGCCTGCACCTGGAAGTACGTTATCAGGGAACGCTATCGAGCAGTTGCTTCAGCAGGAGACAAAGTGGTGAGGCTGAATGATGTCTTTGATATACATTTTTCAAAGATTTTTTACCGACAAACATTTAATGACTTTGTTCCATCATCGTAGTACAAGGCTTCTATGAGCTTCTGTCCAGCCTCAGCCGTCTCATCATCAATAGCAGAGGAATTTCTAAATATCTCTGCTGTTTGCTGTAGGTTGTTTTTCGTCTACAATGGTTTTAGTTTTCCTTTGCCATAATACGAGGAAGTCGTATTGCAGCCATTGACGGCATGGTAGGAACAAAATTTTGTCCATCGGTACTAGAGATACCTCGAAATTTAGGGGACCGTTGGCTATGTCACCATGTCTGCCTTTGCCTAGTTTCGGTAGAAAAATGTTGGAAGACAGTGGAGCTGAAGCATGCAGACTCGAAAGGACCAAAAACACAGTCAGGGTGCTGAGTGACGTCAATATCATCAGCTAGAATGAGAGTGTCATGGACCTCAAGTTGAGCAAGGAACAAAATAATTAGGCGTTGTTTATTTTGTTCGTTCGACAGAAACAAATCTTCTGCGATTTCAGTCTTTCTCGGCGTATTCCACTGATTAATTCTTCTCGGGTTATCAGCCGAGTGGTGGCGTCACTCGGCTGATAACCCGAGAAGAATTCATCAACAAATCTTCTGCCATAGTTACTGACGTTCTGTCAACAACTGAGACAGCTGGTGAAGATTGTTTGGCGGCCCTGCGTAACAGCTCAACTGATTTCGTACTTCTCTTATTTGTCACATCAGGATATCCATCAAACCCAACCGGACCTTTCTGCCATACCAACGTTTGACGTGATCTACATACTATGTAACAACGGAAGAAAATAGTTCTTTCGTCTCCCATATCCACTCTGCGCAACAGAAGTCCTCCAACTACAAAGTACTCTGTCAATTGCATCTTTAAAGGCATCAAACAGATCGCAAAACATAGGTATTTAGGTGTGCAGAGGAATGTACGGAAAAGTAAACGAACACTAGTGAACGTTGCAAGAAAGTGAACATTGGAATAAACAGATCAACAGAAAGTAGAATGCTTATCTTGTTCGTTAACCGTGTGATTTACATATAAGTGAATAATGGTGATATTGACTTACCAGGTCGGTTTTTTTCAACTTCTTTGACTTTTTGGGAACACATTTCGATGCTCTACAACTTTCTCCTAAGAATTTTGAGTCAAATTAGCCAGATCTCAGATGCTCCCCGTTTTATAGCGACGAAACGAAGGTTTTTGGAAAAATGTGAAAATTGTCGCTTTATGTCGTAGCTTTTCGACCCGAAAATTAATCAGTTAGCAAAGTTTTGGCACTAGGTCGATGCAGATATTAATGCTCTATATTTTTGGTAACCCTACCTTTTCCTATTAAACGCGTAGTTCCGGAGGAATTTAAAAAATGAAAAAACATGAAATTTTGGTGGTTTTTCTTTTCAACAAGGGCTAAGCTCCACTCACAAATCGAGGCAAACTCATATTATTCATATCATACGCCTGCTTGAGTTTTTAAAACAGCTTTCAAAATTCAACTAATTTTTGGAAGGAAACCCCCTTTTTGGAGCTGATTTTACTGGCGTAACTCGTGTCCAACGCAAGCGGCTCGGACGTAGGGATATAAATTTACGTTAGCTGCTTCGTTTCAATTCATCTGCATTCATGAACACTCTATACGTCTCTTTGATCGCCATTATGCATGGAAAAGGCTGTAGAAGGACTTTATTTAGCAATCGGTGTCAAATTACTAATGATGATCACACAGGAAGGACGTTTCCGTCAGTCTGTACACCGGAAAGCCCACACTTTAGTTACCTGCAAACAGAGAGGATTACTTCGGATTTTATCATGGAGATCGATGTGCTCGTTTCTCTGAGGCAGTTAATTTATCAGTATGAAGGATTACGGTAATCTGTCACCCGTTAATGTTTGCTCAAAAACGTTTCATAATTTTTCTGAAAATCTAAAGCCCTGTTTTCTAGTACATAAGTCTTTATCTTCCGCACGCTATGATAAAATTTCACATTGAATTAGTAGTCAGTACGCTCTGTCCAATTGAGTTAGCCTATTTATAGGACAAAGAATAGGATGTGACGACAGGAAGATCTTCCCAATGTGTTCGTTAGAATTCTCTCTCTGCCAAGTGATATAATATCGGCAAGAAACTCAAACTTTAAAAGCGCATTTCTCTACAGATGTCACAGGTATTCCGTTTTGCTTTAGCTTATCGACGCATTCTGCATTACAAGGCCAAGGCCGAGATCAAGTTTAAGGAATGAACACCTCACGTAGATCAGCAGAACGTTTCGCCGCTCCGTATTCCGATGCAATTACTCCCACCACGACTCCCATCGAGACCACCAAATCGTCGCCGATCAAGTTTCGCCAACAACCTTGTGCCGCCCCTCGCCCCCCTCCCCCCTGCCTCCCCTAATTCACCCTCCCCTGGACGTACGTGACTGGACGTTAGTTGCGGAGATTTACTGAAAATCACGCCAGCATTGCCGGTAAGCTGCTCACGTATTTCACCGCCAAAAGAGCTCAATCCTGTCAGAGAAAGGGATACAAAACCCGACTGGGGAAACGTGGTTTTAAAATTAGTGCATTGTGGGGATATTGAAATCCCATCTTCCAGACGTTACATATTTGAGAGAGCTGAATACCGAGGCAGTAATGCAATTTCTTTGGAGTCAGATTTCTTCAAAATATCTTTCTCGGTGACGATAATGGTGATGGGCAGGATTATCGTGTTGCTTGTCATTATGGTTATTAGCTCCCTATTGTTCCTACTGTATGACACAGTTGAGAGACATTAAACTATACCCTGTGGACAACAACATCTGAAATAAACATAAAAAAGACTGGAAAAATCGTCGAAAGTAAACGAACTGACAAGCATGGACATATATTAAAATAGAAAATAAAATAGTAATTCAAATGCAAATGCAAATACACACTCGTAGCAGGAAAACGTGCTGCCGTTATAAAACTTGGTCTAAGGAACAATAGCAGAATGTATATGAAGATAGTAACTGTTCTCGAAAGAACAGATACCATTGATAACCGTGCAGTTTCTCTAGAAAAAATGATAATTCATTGAAACCCTCAGCTGCCGACAGGTGTTGTTGACATACCTTGATAGAGACAGCTGAAAATATGTGCCCCGACCGGGACTTGGAGCCGGGATGTCCTGCTTACATGGCAGACGCTCTATCCATCTGAGCCACCGAGGGCACAGATGAACTGTGCTACTGCAGGGACTTATACCTTGCACGCTACGCGGCCATTGACCTTCGTCTGTGCGAGTGGGCACAGGTTGCCTGAACTCTTACGGGAATCGTGAACTTAAGTGGGCACGAGTAACGAGTGGATGGGTAATGTATCTATTAGGAACATTACGTATGAAGGTTGTGGACAGTTGGGAATGTGGGTCTCAAGGGAAGCGTGCGAGGGATAAGTCCCTGCAGTCGCGCTATTCTTCTGTGTCCTCGGTGGCTCAGATGGATGCCGGCATGGTAGCTCAGCGTGTTCGGTCAGAGGGTTAGCAGCCATCTGTAACAAAAGAACTGAGTTAATCGATCAACAAGGAACTTAAACAGATGTCTTAAGATGTCCGCCCCGAGCAGATGCAACGATCAAAATGAGATCTAAAAAAAAAAAAAAAAAAAAAAAAAAAAAAAAAAAAAAAAAAGATGGACAGAGCGTTTGCCATGTAAGCAGGAGATCCCGGGTTCGAGTCCCGGTGGGGGCACACATTTTAAGCTGTGTCCATCAAGGTATGTCAACAACACCTGTCGGCAGCTGACGGTTTCAATTAATTATCATTTAATATCGGAATGTCTTTTGATCGGATGAGTCTTGTTTCACAATGTTTCCAACATCTGGCCGAGTTTACGCCCCACGAGTGAATCACGCCTGGGTATCGGTTATGATTTGGGCAGTCATATCGTGGTAGTCCGTTGGCCCCGTGGCTACACTGCAAGATCGCATTACAGCCAAGGATTATGTGACTACTTTGGCTGTTCAGGTCCACCCTATGGTACAATAGTTGCCTCCTGATGACGTCGCTTTGTTCCAAGGAGACATGTCTCCTATTCACACCGTTCGCATCGTCAAGGACTATTTCTGTTATCATAGGTATGAGTTATTGCATCTTCCGTTGCCACAACAGTCACCCAGTCAGGCTACAAGTAAACCTACATTGGATATTGGCATGCTGGAGACTGTTCTTCGATCGGTATTCCGCCGCTAAGTTTTCGCGGTCTGTGGCACTGAATGGCGCACCCTGGGTACACCAAATAGACTCCGTGCTATCAAGGAGACAACGAATGTGTGGCAGTCACCCGTGCGAGCCACTCACATGGAGTCCCTTGTCATTTGCAGGCTCCGCATCGGCCATACTTCGCTAACACATGGTCACCACCTCCGTCGCGAGGACCAACCTTAGTGTCGCTGTGGCTCCCACATGACTTTCGTCCACATCTTGTTGGACTGCCCTATTTTAGTCGCTCAGTGGTGGACTTTTAACCTTACCAGCACACTTCCTCCGGTGTTGGGCGACAGTGCCTCAAGGCTGATGATATTTTACGTTTTATTCGTAAGGGGGGTTTTTGTCACACAGTCACTCCCAGGCCTCCCTCCATTTTAGCTCTTCCTCACTTTTCCTTCACTATTTGTTTGCCTTGATGATATTCTTTTCCCCCTATGTGTGTTTATCGCGCCTTCTTTTTTGGGCTGGAGATTTTAGTGAGTTGCAGAGTGTGTGGCTGATCTTTTTTTATTCTTGTGTTCAGACAGCCTAGGTCAAGTGCTACGTTATTGTAGTACCTTCCACTACTTTTCCTTTTAGTGTAAGTTTTCCCCTTTTGGTTAACTTGCATCGTTTTTTTTTCGAGTGGTTCCCCCTTTGTTTCCGCCCTTTTCCTTTTTCTGACTCTTTTTGAGAATTGTTTTAACTTGAGCTTTGTTTGCATGAGGAAAAAAGAGACTGATAATCCTGTAGTTGGGTCCCTTTATACTCCAAACCAACCAATCAATCACCAGATATCTATATTATTGAGCCTTAGTTGTCTGCTTTGGGGAGAAAGGTCTATGATTGCTATGCACCTCCATCTTCGTTACCATGTTGCAGGAAGATTGATATAAGATCACTTTGAAAACCACACAGGACCCGTATTTATCCAGTCTGAGACGACTGGAATCTGTTTTAAACGCTAACGGATCTCCTTCACCGTATTAAGTATGGTAACGTCTTGTGTTTTTGGTGTTTCCGTATGTTTGAAGACTACTGCATGTCGTACAGTCAGTAAAGCCACGCTTGTTTCTAGTAGTCAGTCCATCCTTTTTTATGGGACACACAATTTGGCAGTCCTTGCGTAGGAGACTGTCACGAGGCTAATTATTGTTATGTGTTACAACTTGAGTTAAACATTCTTCTCTGCATAAACAGTAAAAGAAAGATTTCCTTAGTCATTAATAAAAAACACAAATGTATGTAACATATATTCAACAGAAAATGCACTTCAATTAAAGGCAGTATTTGTGTAATAGTATGTGTTACAAGTATCTCCCTTCACTGTGTTGTAATTCGTGTGCGTAGTTGGTGCAGTGGATACCGTATTAGGTAAGAATTCTAATGTACTATCGTTTTTTGCTAATTTTTGTCCACCCAGTGATACTATAGAACAGATTGGCTCGAAAACATTACATATCCTAAAAGAACATAGTATAATAGTCTCAACTATAAACATAATACACGGATAACTACAACGTAAAGACAGGCGAAGGTTGCAGCCAGAATATCGCCGTCAGGAACTGATAACTGGAAGCTGGGGTCGGGGATTCGAGTTACCGCTGATGCCATACCGCAGGCAATATGCAGTTTAATGCAGTTAGGTCATACCCATGAGGGATGGTGAATGGTTTTCCGTAGCGCCGAGCAATGTGTCACACATCTGTTGGTGCTGTTCAGATCGTCGGCGAAGTGTCTGTAGTCTACCTAGAATGTGGGTTGGTTGGACGGTTGGTTTGAGATACGAAGGGACCAAACTACAGGGTGTAATACCCACGCCTATATTTTATTCAAAATAATATTCACGACAGCATTGTGTGTGGAATGTAACTGAACTTTGATCGTATTCTCGTGATAAAAAGGACTTCATCGTTAATAAAATAATAAATAATTATTGTCAACGATATAATTTAATATTTTGTAAAAGATTATATCTCAGACAATACCCATATAGAAAGATAATTAAAATTTCAATCTTTTGTTGTCTATGATTTTTGTAGAAAAATGTTTATTCTTGTTCGAACTGTTGTAATGATAGGTTGTAAGTGATGTCTCGTAAAACAGAGGTCAGTCAAAAACTGTAGTAAAGTATTGTTATCTTGCTAACTCATATTTGAAAATAGAAATTATGTGTTATTGAAATAAATTTTCTTTGTTTCATTGTAATTCTCGTCTTATATAAATGTTAAGTTTTCTGTTCAGCTGCCAAAGAGCGCAGCCATTAGCGTTATTGATGATGATGATGATGATGATTAGTGTTTTAGGGCGCACAACAACGAGATTATCAGCGCCCTTTCGCAAAATAAATGTTGACGAGGGCAGCCAAGATCTTTTAAACAAGGATCAATTCAGTGCCGATCTTTGCGAGAAGTGTAAATGCTCAAATTTCAAGATTGGACACAGCACATCAAAACAGGTAGATAAAACTAAAAATAAAATACCAGTACAAAACCGGTAAAAATAATTAACTGTGGCTGGGTGACCACTTACAAATAATGGGTGACCAAACCACTTTACAACACATCAAGATCTCAATCCCAATATTTTGGGAGGAAGTCCAGACATCACACAATGTACAGCGCTGTTTATTGGTAAATACTGAGTGTTAATATGTCAAGAAGCATTGAGAAATATTTTCGAATGTTAATGCATATAGCAAAGTGTGTGTGTGTGGTTTGAGGTTTTCGGGCGCTAAACAGCGTGGTCATCAGCGCCCAAACGCATAGAAACAGGAACACATGCGGTGAAGGGACGAAGACGGACAGCAAACAAGGAGAACGGCTAAAAGACACAGACCTGACGCAGTTCCAAATCCTCACATACAGGTTAGAAAAGATTTAATATATATTATTTATTACGAATAAAATTCAGCCCAAAGCAGTATCGATAAGTTTATGGTTTTATGTTAGCCGCCATCTCAGTGAAATATTGCAGCGGCAGTTTTAAATTGATTTTCTATACAGACTTAAATCTTGTTGACTATAACTTAAATAATAATTATGTACTAGTGGCCGAGCACCCAGTCTTAAGTAATAAATTCCAGTTAGACTGTGAACATATCGAACTGCTATGAATGCAAACAGCATTTCACGTGATATAAATTCTTATCTGCTGATGGCTGAAGCCTGGTAATTTCGTAACAACTTTTATGAAATATTTCAACAGCGAAATACATTAGTGTTGTGTACGTGTGGTACTGAATGAACTGTTCATTTTGCTTAAAGAAAAGTGTTGCCACCTCGAAACAACAGTAACGATAATTTTGATAAACGATCTGCACCTAGCAAAGAGTCTTTTAAACACCAGCACTGAAATTACTAAAAATCATTACTCTTGTTTAGTTCAGATTACTTATCATACACTTAGCATTTTTGTTGCTTACAAATGATTACTTTCGTGAATGATCTTAGTGATATTTACACTGCTTGACAGACAACATTGCTACACGTTCCCAGATGGAGATTTCTTAAACAAAATAACGTCCATTAGCCGGGAAAGCAGTGATTAAATAAAACCTCATGTTGCACTAATAATAAGTAACTTGTTTTGTGTAATCTTCCTGAAATTGTACAACACAACGCACGCAATTACACAACACACCGCAAGGGTCATCAGTCTCTTTTTCCTGACGCAAACAAGGCTCAAAGCAAAACAACACCTAAATTTAGTTTGGCAAAGTAAGAGGGGTAAAAGGAATCGGGAACTACACCGAAAGAGAAAACACTTACAACACACGGAAAAGTACAGGAAGGTATTAAAACTACAGAGCAGATGGTCTGGGTTGGCTGACCACAAGAATAAAAGAAAATGAGCCAGCCACTACGCAACACACGAAGATGTCCAACCCAAAAATACAAGGCGAGATGAACACACACAAGGAAAAGAACAACAAGCCAAACAAAATGCAAAGAAAGGGTGAAGGAGAGTGAAATCGGAGAGAGGGTGAAGGCCTCAGAGAGAAGGCCAGACGGCCACTCTTAGGTGGTACGACCAACCTCCCCCCCCATCCCCCCTCACCGACAAAACATATAACTAAATCCGCAGTGGAGACATTGTCACCCAACAGCGTAGGTAGGGTGCTGGGAAGGTTAAAAGTCCCCCGCAGAGCGGCAAAAATTTGGCAGTCCAACACGTGGACGACAGTCATACAGGTGCCACAGCGAAACCGAGAGGGTAGTCGCGACGAAGGAGATGAGGATGTGTTAGCCACGTATGGGTGATGCTGAGCCGCCAAAGGACAACCGATTCCCTGCGAGTGGCTCGTACGGACGACTACCATTCATTTGTCGTCTCCTTGATAACACGGAGATTACTTGGCGTACCAAAAGTAAATGTAAATGTCATGTGACTAGGGATTCCCGTCGGCTAGACCGTTCACCGGGTGCAAGTCTTTCGATTTGACGCCATTTCGGCGACCTGCGCGTCGATGGGCATCAAATAATGACGATTAGGACAACACAACATCCAGTCCCTGAGCGGAGCAAATCTCGTACCCAGCCGAGAATCGAACCCGGGCCCTGAGAATTGACATTCTGTCGCGCCGACCACTGAGCTACCGGGGGCGGACACTTGGTGTACTGAGGGTGCGCCTATCAGTATCCCAGATCGCGAAAACTTTGCGGCGGAAGACCGAACGCAAATCGGTCTCCGGCAGGCGAATGTACAGAGTTGGTTTTGTGGTAGCCTGTTTGGCCAAGCCATCAGCAAGTTCATTGCCCGGTATACCAACATGTCCTAGGCTCCAAATGAAAGTCACTGAACGTCCACTGTTCTAGAGGGCATAAAGAGACCCATGAATGGTCATTACCAAAGGATATCGAGGAAAGCACTGGTCGAGAGCTTGTAGGGTGCTTAAGGAGTCACTACAGATGTTGAAGGACTCACGGGCGCAGGAGTGGATATGCGATAAACACTGCAGCCATCCGGCAAGGAGCGCTGTTCAGTATGTCCAACGTTAGCGTACGCGATGCCAACAAGATTGTCGATTATTTATCCTCCGCTGTAGACTCTTTGAGACCTGGAACTCACTGAGAAGAGACAGAAATTGCCGGCGGAGGGCCTCAGATAGAATGGAGCCTTTTGGGCATTGCAATAGGTCCAGCCGAAGCCGTGGCCGAGGTATGGACGATAGAGGTGTGTGGAAATTGACCCTCAGCAAAGGTGGTAGGGGAAAGCGTCGAGTTCATTAAGAAGCGACCGGACACGGACGGCGAGGGGATTGCCAGTGCTGGGCGGTCGTTCCGTGAGATGAATTGCCGTGTTAGGAAAAAGAAATGGGTAATTTGGATGGCGAGGTGAACTACGAATGTGGACGGTATAATTTGCAAGCAATAGTTGCCACAGTGGAGGAACGCCTGGGTGAGCCTCAGAGAGCGCAGATTCGCGAGGCCTGCACCTTTCCAACTCGGTGTGAGAATGGAACTGAACGAGAAATTACTGAAGGGAAGTTGAGTGGTCGCCAGATTCTGGAGAGAATGGGAAAGGGCGTTGCTGTACTATTCTTGACCAGGGTACCAAATGACATACGAGATGCATTCAAGTTCTAAGGCCTCCGATTTTTTTTCTCCGGACTGGAAAGAGATAGAAACATGCGCATTGTTTTAAAATGAGGCCATGTTCATTGTCAATATGCCCCAGAGATGGCAGCACCGTACGGCAGATGGAATTTTACCGCCAGCAGCGAGAATGAGAACTGTTTTAAATACTTAAAATTGCGACGTTTTCCTTACTTGAACAGCGTGCAATCATTCGTTTTCTGAGTTTGCGTGGTGTGAAACCAATTGAAATTCATCGACAGTTGAAGGAGACGTGTGATAATGGAGTTATGGATGTGTGGAAAGTGCGTTCGTGGGTGCGACAGTTTAATGAAGGCAGAACATCGTGTGACAACAAACCGAAACAACCTCGGGCTCGCACAAGCCGGTCTGACGACATGATCGAGAAAGTGGAGAGAATTGTTTTGGGGGATCGCCAAATGACTGTTGAACAGATCGCCTCCAGAGTTGGCATTTCTGTGGGTTCTGTGCACACAATCCTGCATGACGACCTGAAAATGCGAAAAGTGTCATCCAGGTGGGTGCCACGAATGCTGACGGACAACCACATGGCTGCCCGTGTGGCATGTTGCCAAGCAATGTTGACGCGCAACGACAGCATGAATGGGACTTTCTTTTCGTCGGTTGTGACAATGGATGAGACGTGGACACCATTTTTCAATCCAGAAACAAAGCGCCAGTCAGCTCAATGGAAGCACACAGATTCACCGCCACCAAAAAAATTTCGGGTAACCGCCAGTGCTGAAAAAATGATGGTGTCCATGTTCTGGGACAGCGAGGGCGTAATCCTTACCCATTGCGTTCCAAAGGGCACTACGGTAACAGGTGCATCCTACGAAAATGTTTTGAAGAACAAATTCCTTCCTGCACTGCAACAAAAACGTCCGGGAAGGGCTGCGCGTGTGCTGTTTCACCAAGACAACGCACCCGCATATCGAGCTAACGTTACGCAACAGTTTCTTCGTGATAACAACTTTGAAGTGATTTCTCATGCTCCCTACTCACCCGACCTGGCTCCTAGTGACTTTTGGCTTTTTCCAACAATGAAAGACACTCTCCGTGGCCGCACATTTACCAGCCGTGCTGCTATTGCCTCAGCGATTTTCCAGTGGTCAAAACAGACTCCTAAAGAAGCCCTCGCCGCTGCCATGGAATCATGGCGTCAGCGTTGTGAAAAATGTGTACGTCTGCAGGGCGATTACGTCGAGAAGTAACGCCAGTTTCATCGATTTCGGGTGAGTAGTTAATTAGAAAAAAAAATCGGAGGCCTTAGAACTTGAATGCACCTCGTACTAAAGCCAGATAACACGAGACCCTAGACTGCAGTACTCCACCAACACATTACGGAATGTACATCCCCCTGATTTAGCACTCACAGATGATGTGTATGATGCGATGAGCCTTTTGCTGGCAATGTTCATGAATTAACACTGCATATATTTCAGGCATTCCTCGAGATGACATTCGGAGTCTGTTTGCTTCCACGTGACAACGAATGCGAATGTTGATTCGTACCCTTGCAGATCAGACGGCATACTAATGCTGACTGTGGACATCGTAAGGTACCCCTTACGTCCAAGCTACATTTTATTCCCTTATTTTCCAGGTTTATAATTTTGTATCGCATCTGCAGGTATCATCTAGCATTCAGTGAGCGAAGCGGTACTGCAAAACGCACACAGTGGAGAGTTTTCAGTTCACACGTTGGCTGAAGAAGCCGACGGACCATACGGCGTCGCCAGTGGACGGAAGGGCGAGTCGCAGTGACTGGAAATGAGAACGCCCTTTAAGTCAGCAGCGGGGTACATAGGAAAAGCACAGTTATTCTAAGACAGAGCAAGTAATCTTGCTTAATATACAGGGTGGTCCACTGATCGTGGCCGGGCCAAATATCTCACGAAATAAGCGTCAAACGAAAAAACTACAAAGAACGAATCTCGTCTAGCTTGAAGGGGGAATTCATATGGCGCTATGGTTGGCCCGCTAGATGGCGCTGCCTTAGTTCAAACGGATATCAACTGCGTTTTTTTTAAATAGGAACCCCCATTTTTATTACATATTCGTGTAGTACGTAAAGAAATAAGAATGTTTTAGTTGGACTACTTTTTCCGCTTTGTCACAGATGGCGCTATAATAGTCACGAACATATGGCTCACAATTTTAGGCGAACAGTTGGTAACAGGTAGGTTTTTTAAATTAAAATACAGAACTTAGGTACGTTTGAACATCTTATTTCGGTTGTTCCAATGTGATACATGTACTTTTGTGAACTTGTCATTTCTGAGAACGCATGCTGTTACAGCGTGATTACCTGTAAATACCACATTAACGCAATAAATGCTCAAAATGATGTCCGTCAACCTCAATGCATTTGGCAATACGTGTAACGACATTCCTCTCAACAGCGAGTAGTTCGCCTTCCGTGATGTTCGCACCTGCATTGACAATGCGCTGACGTATGTTGTCAAGCGTCATCGGTGGATCACGATAGCAACTATCCTTCAACTTTCCCCACAGAAAGTAATCTGGGGACCAATCCACCTGTCATGAAATATGCTATTCAATACCGCTTCAACCGCACGAGAGCTATGTGCCGGACATCCATCATGTTGGAAATACATCGCCATTCTGTCATGCAGTGAAACAGCTTGTAGAGGCATCGGTAGAACATTACGTTGGAAATCAGCATCCATTGCACCATTTAGATGGCCATCCCTAAAATGGGGGCCAATTATCCTTCCTCCCATAATTCCGCACCATACATTAACCCGCCAACGTCGCTGATGTTCCACTTGTCGCAGCCATCGTGGATTTTCCGTTGCCCAATAGTGCATATTATGCCGGTTTACGTTAACGCTGTTGGTGAATGACGCTTCGTCGCTAAATAGAACACGTGCGAAAAATTTGTCATCGTCCCGTGATTTCTCTTGTGCCCAGTGGAAGAACTGTACAAGACGTTCAAAGTCGTCGTCATGCAATTTCTGGTGCACAGAAATATGGTACAGGTGCAATCGATGTTGATGTAGCATTCTCAACACCGATGTTTTTGAGATTTCCGATTCTCGCGCAATTTGTCTGCTACTGATGTGCAGATTATACGCGACAGCAGCTAAAACAACTACTTGGGCATCATCATTTGTTGCAGGTCGTGGTTGACGCATCACATGCGGCTGAACACTTCCTGTTTCCTTAAATAACAAAACTATCCGGCAAACGGTCCGGACACTTGGATGAGGTCGTCCAGGATACCGAGCATCATACACAGCACACGCCCGTTGGGCATTTTGATCACAAGAGCTATACATCAACAGGATATCGACCTTTCCCCAATTGGTAAACTGTCCATTTTAAAACGTGTAATGTATCACGATGAAAATACCGTCCGCACTGGCGGAATGTTACTTATACGTTTGTGACTATTACAGCGCCATCTGTCACAAAGCGAAAAAAGTGGTCCAACTAAAACATTCTTATTTCTTTAAGTACTACACGATTATGTAATAAAACATGGAGGTTTCTATTTAAAATTACGCAGTTGATATCCGTTTGACCTATGGCGGCGCCATCTAGCGGGCCAACCTAGCGCCATCTGGTTTCCCCCTTCAAGTTAGACGAGTTTCGTTCTTTGTAGCTTTTTCGTTTGATTTTTATTTCGTGAGATATTTTGTCCGGTCACTATCAATGGACCACCCTGTATATTTGCTAATAAAGGTCACTTTTTCCAATATAAATGTAATGAGAATCCTGCAGCTCATAAGTACTTTCCAGAATGAAATTTTCACTCTGCAGCGGAGTGTGCGCTGATACGAAACCTCCTGGCAGATTAAAACTGTGTGCCGGACCGAGAGTCGAACTCTGGACCTTTGCCTTTCGCACTAGAGCACTTGCCCGCGAAAGGCAAAGGTCCCGAGTTCGAGACTCGGTCCGGACACAGTTTAAATCTGCCAGGAAGTTGCATAGGTACTTTCTTACAACAATATTACAGTGCCAGAGATCGATCATCTAAATGAATCAATCAGTAATGTTCATGCTAATGAAAATGTACGAAGGCTACGAACACCACGAGCGTAAATAAGTACGAGGTACTGACTGCGCTCTATAGCCGTCAATCGCCGACCTGAAGCCACCAGATCTAATTACGTCGTAAGACTACGCCCTGAGGAAAATGTTAGTTTTCAGTTAATCATCATTCATTGTGTCGATATTATCAGTTTATGCTCTTTAGTAAATACACTCCTGGAAATTGAAATAAGAACACCGTGAATTCATTGTCCCAGGAAGGGGAAACTTTATTGACACATTCCTGGGGTCAGATACATCACATGATCACACTGACAGAACCACAGGCACATAGACACAGGCAACAGAGCATGCACAATGTCGGCACTAGTACAGTGTATATCCACCTTTCGCAGCAATGCAGGCTGCTATTCTCCCATGGAGACGATCGTAGAGATGCTGGATGTAGTCCTGTGGAACGGCTTGCCATGCCATTTCCACCTGGCGCCTCAGTTGGACCAGCGTTCGTGCTGGACGTGCAGACCGCGTGAGACGACGCTTCATCCAGTCCCAAACATGCTCAATGGGGGACAGATCCGGAGGTCTTGCTGGCCAGGGTAGTTGACTTACACCTTCTAGAGCACGTTGGGTGGCACGGGATACATGCGGACGTGCATTGTCCTGTTGAAACGGCAAGTTCCCTTGCCGGTCTAGGAATGGTAGAACGATGGGTTCGATGACGGTTTGGATGTACCGTGCACTATTCAGTGTCCCCTCGACGATCACCAGTGGTGTACGGCCAGTGTAGGAGATCGCTCCCCACACCATGATGCCGGGTGTTGGCGCTGTGTGCCTCGGTCGTATGCAGTCCTGATTGTGGCGCTCACCTGCACGGCGCCAAACACGCATACGACCATCATTGGCACCAAGGCAGAAGCGACTCTCATCGCTGAAGACGACACGTCTCCATTCGTCCCTCCATTCACGCCTGTCGCGACACCACTGGAGGCGGGCTGCACGAGGTTGGGGCGTGACCGGAAGACGGCCTAACGGTGTGCGGGACCGTAGCCCAGCTTCATGGAGACGGTTGCGAATGGTCGTCGCCGATACCCCAGGAGCAACAGTGTCCCTAATTTGCTGGGAAGTAGCGGTGCGGTCCCCTACGGCACTGCGTAGGATCCTACGGTCTTGGCGTGCATCCGTGCGTCGCTGCGGTCCGGTCCCAGGTCGACGGGCACGTGCACCTTCCGCCGACCACTGGCACAACATCGATGTACTGTGGAGTCCTCACGCCCCACGTGTTGAGCAATTCGGCGGTACGTCCACTCGGCCTCCCGCATGCCCACTATACACCCTCGCTCAAAGTCCGTCAACTGCACATACGGTTCACGTCCACGCTGTCGCGGCATGCTACCAGTGTTAAAGACTGCGATGGAGCTCCGTATGCCACGGCAAACTGGCTGACACTGACGGCGGCGGTGCACAAATGCTGCGCAGCTAGCGCCATTCGACGGCCAACACCGCGGTTCCTGGTGTGTCCGCTGTGCCGTGCGTGTGATCATTGCTTGTACAGCCCTCTCGCAGTGTCCGGAGCAAGTATGGTGGGTCTGACACACCGGTGTCAATTTGTTCTTTTTTACAATTCCAGGAATGTATATGCCGGCCGGAGTTGCCGAGCGGTTCTGGGCGCTACAGTCTGGAACCACGCGACCGCTACGGTCGCAGGATCGAATGCTGCCTCGGGCATGGATGTGTGTGATGTCCTTAGGTTAATGGGGTTTAAATAGTTCTAAGTTCTAGGGGACAGATGACCTCAGCAGTTAAATCCCATAGTGCTCAGAGCCAGTAAATACATACATCATGACGGCATTCCTTTAGAACGTTATTCCGCGTGATATAGCCTCCCGTTTTAGCAGACTTCTACTTTACAGAGAACCCGACGGTGCCGTTACTGCTTCTGTAAGGGACGTACACTTTGACAGCTTCTCGAGGAATCACATAGTAAGAATACTACACTAAGAAAGTCCAAGGACGGATTGTCTAAAACTCTCCAAAACTCGAATGGAAAAGAACAGCCAGTCATATTGTATGCCTCTTCTACGGCTAAACGAAGACGTTTGTGGAGGTTTAGTACATGTAGAGGGGAGGGGGGGGGGGTTCCTACGACAACAGGTCGGGACGGCGTGTCCGTTCAGTCAGCTGTAACACTTGTCATTTTCATCAGTATGTCACATCTTCATCATGCACTACACACTGATCATAAAATCGCTGAATGTTGTTTATGTATCTCCCCTTGTCAAGGTGGTGTAGTGACATAATCCAAACCGCATGTGAATAACATGTTTCCATTGCGGGATCAAGGATTAGACCCAGAGTGTGTGTGTGTTGGTGCTTATGGGGGCTGACCGTCGAGGTCATCAGCGCCCTGACACACATTAAAGGGAACGAATGTGGACAGAACTAATAAAACTGAAACACACACTCAAAGAAAGGAGGAAAAGAAAGAAAATGCAGCATAAGAAAGTAGAACGTAAGGAAAGGGAAAACGTAGCAACAAGAATGTAACAGTAAATTGTCATTGGCTGGCCACTTACATAAAATATGGGCGAGCTTGTCACACAGTGAGCATATTAAGATCCTCTCCCTAAAATCTTCGTAAGAACATTTGGCATGGCACAGAACTTTAAAACTTTAACCACATTCGTCCGAGTGTTGCCTAAAAGAGATGGCAGGTCCGCTGGCAAGTCAGCCGCGGCCCGCTGGCCAGAAAATAAAACACAATCCAATAAAACGTGGCGCACAGTGACCTGAACGCCACAAGCACCACACATTGGAGGGTCCTCCCGCCGGAGCAGGAAGCCATGCGTCATAGGGCTGTGGCCTATTCGAAGCCGAGTGAGGAGAACCTCGTCCCGTCGATGGGGGGCCCGCATCTCGTGGTCGTGCGGTAGCGTTCTCGCTTCCCACGCCCGGGTTCCCGGGTTCGATTCCCGGCGGGGTCAGAGATTTTCTCTGCCTCGTGATGGCTGGGTGTTGTGTGATGTCCTTAGGTTAGTTAGGTTTAAGTAGTTCTAAGTTCTAGGGGACTGATGACCATAGATGTTAAATCCCATAGTGCTCAGAGCCAATTTGAACCGTCGATGGGGCTGAAAGGAAGTACACCACACACGCGTTGTGGGCTTGACTATACGGAGCTTATTGTTAGTCACTTCCAGCCACTCATTCTCCCACCGCCACATGACTCGTGAGCTCAACAGCGAGGTGAGTGCGTGCATAGGTATAGCACACTGAGATATTTGTGGATCGAGACACGCCTCCTTGGCTGCGAGATCTGCCCTTTCATTCCCAGCAATGCCGACATGCCCCGTAACCCAGCAGAAAGCCACCTCCTTCCCCAATCGCTGTAGGTGGAGGAGGGCATCCTGGATGGTCCTGTAGGTGGAGGAGGGCATCCTGGATGGTCTGGACTATTTTATCTGCTGGATACAAACGTTGCAAAGAGTGAAAGGCATTGAGTGAATCGGAACAGACAAGAAATTTAGGACAGGAATAACGTCTCATCTGCTCCAACGCCCGCAAGATCGCAGACAATTCTGCATCAAAGACAGTAAAAGTCTTGAGGACACGATCCGGAAAAACAACAGAGCAACCAACGGAATCCCCTTGTTTCGACCCGTTTTCGATCCGTAAAAACAGCTACATAGTCGTGGTGCTGAGACAAAAAACTCGCGCACGCACGCCCTGACCGTGACATTGCTGGCCACAGTTCCTGTCGCGGCCGTCAGCGTCTCAGGGCGTTACCGCCGACGGAAGAGGTCGCGCCATGGCTGAGCTCGGGTCCGCGGCGCCCTCTGCCTTCTGCATATAAGGAGGAGCGCTGGCCCCGAGACGGACAGTCTATTGTCTATTGTCTATTGCTAGCCTTTCGTGGAGTTTATTGCGGAGCCATTGCAGTGTGATATTTGCTGTTGTAATCGACTAGGCTCAGTACACGGATTACTCTTGGATATTACTTGGACTTGTACTGCTGGTGCACATTTCGTCAGAAATAAAGTTATCTCTTCATTCTAGCTGGCGCAAGTCTTGTCATTAATTATTTTTCGGCCAACAAACATAGCTACATCCTGGTCACTACCCACGCTTTATACAATTTGTGGTGGCTGCCCCAAAAGTACCGCCGAGGACCTTGGGTTTGGGAGCCGTCACAAAAGCAATAAATAAAAAATTTAACAACAGTTCGTTCGTAATACACAATAAAAATAGAAAGTAGGTGATCTCCAAAAAAAAAAAAAAAATTGCTCTGAGCAGTATGGGACTCAACTGCTGTGGTCATAAGTCCCCTAGAACTTAGAACTACTTAAACCTAACTAACCTAAGGACAGCACACAACACCCAGTCATCACGAGGCAGAGAAAACCCCTGACCCCGCCGGGAATCGAACCCGGGGACCCGGGCGTGGGAAGCGAGAACGCTACCGCACGACCACGATAGGTGATCTCCCGTCTGTGTCTACGCTATATACCTTTACCTGCTTGTAGCCCTTGAAAATGGGCCCTTGAAAAGCAGACCACCTCAGTTTTCACCCTTCAGCACTGACAGTTTGTAAAGTCAGTATGATCTCCGATTACAACACGACTTTTGAGCAGGGTCATAAAAATTTAGATTTAATAGGAGAATACTGGTGACTTTTTGTAGTGTTCAACCACTCATCACATTTCGAGAAAAGCAGTTCAATCTTTGTTCGATTTCTATCTCTATTACCGGAAATAATAGGAATAAAACACAGTAAATTGATTATTTTGAGCGGTTTTAACAGTCAGGTGAAACTGGCGTTGAAAAAAAAAAAGATATAACCGAAAATCGGTTGTTTCTGCGATAACCGACGTTCCTAATATGCAACTGAAACCGTTCAGCACGTTTTATAATCATTAATGCTGCCACGTGATGCCACCCAGTGAAAACTTTCACATATGGTATACTTAAGAAACAGGACAGAAAGCTGTGCTCTGAAACCTAACGCAGATATATGTTCGTGTAAGTATCTGCACGTTTACCCTTCTTACCTTTCACAGATTTTCAGAACTGATCATTATTAAAGTATTAATCAAATTGCGTTATTAATAAGATCAATGACTGTCTATGTACAATGACATGTTTTTATATGTCAAAATCTATCTTTATTGAAGTTATAAGTGTCCTACATTCTTGATCTGAAAGTAGCAAGGAAGAATAACCGCCTGCCTAGTATTGCCGGACCGAACGAGGTGGCGCAGTGGTTAGCACACTGGACTCGCATTCGGGAGGACGACGGTTCAATCCCGAGTCCGGCCATCCTGATTTAGGTTTTTCGTGATTTCCCTAAATCGCTCCAAGCAAATGCCGGGATGGTTCCTCTGAAAGGGCACGGCCGGCTTCCTACCCCGTCCTTCACTAATCCGATGAGACCGATGACCTTGCAGTTTGGTCTTTTCCCCCAACCCCCCCCCCCCCCCCCCTAGTATTGCTGGTCTAAGGGTTTTTGCTGAATTTTTCAGTGATCCCCTTCATCTATGTACGTATCTGATGAAGTCCATATCGAAATTAGTGCAAACTAATGCTCTGTACCTAATGAAATGCATACGCTCAATAATGTCCACCATTAGGCATTCGGCTTAGCCAGTCAAGTTTTGGTAGAGTCTTTCTTTCTATGGAACCTTTTGCTATCCTAGAGCAGGTGTTCCCAAACTATTTCCCTAAGAGCACAATTTGAGATTCCTGATACTTTTATGGAGCTCCTTGCTTATTTTGAAGGTTAACAAAAATTAAAGGAAATGAGAAACACTTGTTATATTCAGCGATTACTTCAATTTTAAATCTTAACTAATAACACAGAATCCATGATATATTTCTAAAAATAATTAGTATCGTCATTGTGTGGAAAAAATAACACCATGTTATTAATACTTTTTCGCGGAGCACTTATCTACTTCCCACGGAACATCACTGTTCTACGGAATATAATTTAGGAGGCCTTGTCCTAGAGTATTAGAATTACATACGTGCTGCACACTAGAGTGCTGCAACGCTCAATGATTGACCGGTCACAGCTCGCCTGTTGACAGGGGGACCGAGCCGCTCGTGTCCGGCCCCACACGACTCGGCTCGGTCACGTACTCGCCCCATGTCTGTTGTCCGGATTACGGACACGCGGATAACCGAGCATGACCGGTCACCGCTGACGTCTCACCTCCCCTTCCCGGGCTCGCTGCACTGTACTGTACAAGTCCAACGCCTCTCTCTCTCTCTCTCTCTCTCTCTCACACACACACACACACACACACATACACACACACAATGTATTTATCACTGTCTCTATCTCTTTTAATGCAAAAGTACCGTTTCCAAGAACGGGTACGTGACACAGCTAAATTCATAAAGCACTTGGAAAGTAAAATGATATTTCAATACAAACGCGGATAGAAGACGATTCTCACTTACAAATACAAGATATATTTTTCCTTTATCAATAAGAAACATTAAATAAGTGCTGTCCCTATAATCTAGGAGACAACCATCTTCATAAAAAAAGCATAGGAACAACATCAAACATTTACAGACGTAACTTGCTATACTTTTCACTTGTTTGCAACAGAAACAAAATTATAGTTATTGTTGATCTACAGTGAACCACTAACGCGTTCCGCATTTAATTGGCTGCGGCAATTTGTTAGTAACATGGCGGCTCTGCTAAAGCGTCTTTCAGTACGTGTGCTTGTTGCTGGGATACATAAAATACGTCTTGCAGATGCAGTCAGGCCTGGCAGATCTGTTTCATGTCTGCCCCAGCACTTTAAGATGTCATCATAATCTCCGGAGTGCACTAACATGTTGAGATCTGCTTCATCTACTGCTGTTGTTTCTCCATTCCTTGAAACGATCTCTCTCTCTGGGTGGTGATGACACAGTGCTTGAAGGATCTATGATAATAAACAAAAGTTACAAGTAATACAGTGTGTGTGTGGTTTGAGGTTTTCGGGCGCTAAACAGCATGGTCATCAGCGCCCAAACGCATAGAAACAGGAACACATGCGGTGAAGGGACGAAGACGGACACCGAACAAGGAATACAGAACTCATCGAAACGTTCCCGCAAAAACGAGGTGATTTAAGTTAATGAAATATTATACGAATTATAGCATTCCCGTTTCTCTATAATACACTATCCACTAACTACGCAAAAACGATTATGTTAATGACTGCATGTTGTACCTGCGTAAGTAGCGCACATTTGTCGCACATTGCTAAGAATTTCCTGATTTTCATTTATTTCAAGTATATTAAGATCACGAAAAGACGGCCAAAGAAACGTAGCAATTTTATGTCTGGAAGTGAACACAATCTTCTCACAAACGGAACTCAAGGCTCGAATTTTAATCCATTTTACCTCCTGTTAGTACACATCAATTACGCTTGTTAATTACAAATCTGACGCGCATCATAATGAAACAGTGCTTTTAACTGCAGTAATTACTCACCTGACAGTCAGTGTCATTGACACTGCAAATTTGTTGCAGTTTGTAAAACCAAAGAAGAAATAACTGGATTGTCGGTTCTTTTTCGCCTTCTAATTCATCTGTGGCCTCTTTAAATGGTCTTAGAAAATGCGAAATTTTTCCTGCAGGCTCATTATCATATCCTTGCAATCTGTAAGCGGAGTCTCTTTCCGTCAGCAAAGCAGCAACTTCGTTATGTGTAAGGATTCCAGCATAGTGTAGAAGCTGTTCCAGCGTGTGCAGACTTCTTGTTTCAACGATGATTTCAGAGACGAGCAGAGGTCACTTTTCTTAATGTACCTTACAATGCATTTTGCAGTATTTGTTGTTGATGCGATGTGCGGGGCATGACATTACCTTCATCGAAAGTATGGCCAAGTGCTGTGTTTATACAATGAGCAGCACAAGGAATCCTTTCGTGATTTTCCAAAGCCTTTATTACATTGGCACCCTGGTCGGAGACAAAAACAAAACTGTGCAACATGTCCGGCGAAATGTCCGAATCAGCCATCCTCTCTTCAGTTTCTTTCATAACATTTACTCCCGTCTTCTTAACGTCCGGGATTTTGTTGTAAATAAAAACATTGTTCACCAGAGATCAATCTTGTGGTATCGATAGCAACAACGCCACGGCGTATTAAAGTTCTTAGGTTGGCACTACGACAGACACCGACAACAGCACCGTCTAGCCGGTGTTGTGGAGCAAAGACCTTGTAAAAAATAACTAGACTCACTGATAGCGCTGCAGTCGCGGGATAATTTGAACCTTCGGCTGGACGCCATTATAGTGGCTGTAGTCTAATGTGCTGTGTAGTACTGTTGTTTATGAAGACTCTGATTCAACGTTGTATATTTGTTGGGGCGTACATACAGTATTTGTTACTCGTAATTATACTGTCTGTACGTTCCAATCAAAGAAGTACAATGGTGAAGAGTTGTGCAGCGATTAATTGTACAAATAAATTCGAGAAAGGAACGAATATTACATTTCACAGGTATGTGGATATTTTAAGTTGTTTCGTATGTCAGTGCACTTGCTTAATAAATGTTTTTGTAATACGGTATTAGCATAATGTCTGTGCATCTTTTTGCAGGTTTCCTTTCTCAAAACCACAGCTGTTACAAAAATGGTTACACGCTGTCAGGAGGCAAGATTTCCGACCGACAGAATACCATTTTATATGATCTGATCATTTTGAAGAAAGTTGGCTGATCGGTAGTGTTTTCATGGTCTGGGTTAGGTTGAAACTTGATAATTTGGTCGTGAGTTGCCAAAGCACTATGCCATATATAACGCACTTCTCGTCATAGAATCTAAAGCAAGATAGAGACAGAAAATATCTATTAATATAGTGGGCAAATCTTCTAGTATTTTGATGCATTTTGCGTACATCTATCGTAATTGAACTACAAAAAATGCTAGGGGTCCAGTACATAACTTTTAGCTACGGCAGATTCCATGTAGTACGTAAGATAAATTCATAAACAGTGACTAGTTGCTGTTTGTTCATAAATTAAAAAGTATATTGTAGTAACGTATTTAAATTAGGCATTACGTTTGTGACCTAACTCAAGGGAAGGCATTTTATAACCAAAAGCGATGTATAAACATTCCAACTCCGCGCGTCAGTTTACCACTCTAATGGCCGCCGCCCAGCTATTCAATTTGTCCGCTCTTCACAGTCGACCACTCGTGCGGTTGTGGGGGCCTGTTGTGCAGCTACGATTCTGCACATTTGATGAAGAGCAGACGGCCGGGACACTTCGCTTCAGCTTCGCACCTACGTGCTAAGTTATGTATGCCTCTATGAATATTCATGCACCAGTAAACCACTTTTACTTTTTTGCAGTACCGACGCGTATTACCTTTTGCTGCTCCTACTCACATCCTTCATTCGGCCAACCTTTCAGTTTCCAGGAGCAGACCCACGCGCTGCCTTCCAGGCGGAATACAAAAAAATCTGTGTTGACGTAATGTGCTGTAAGCGTCAAATAGTGCACCTGATTATGCGAATCAGTCCACATATCAACTGTCGCAGCACATGTTTTATTAATATCTTCCGCAATAACAGAAGGCATTATGCTCTTTCGTATTGGGTTTGTCACACTTTTCATTTAAGATTCACTGACACAAATCCTGCACTGGTGTTATTCTTCGAATTACTTACATCTCAGGCTATGACCTCACATGATGGCGTGGAGGGCACAACATAACTGCACTGTGCGTGACCCGGGAAACTTCACAAAATGAGTGGTAGACAGACCCTTGGCAGTGGTCTCAGTCCAACATGACATCTCCCTTGGTGATATAATACAATTTCCAGTCAGGACAACCTTTAGTACCTAGCGCCCCACCCTGCTTGGAAGATGAATCAGACCTACTTGAGTGCCATTGTGCTGTCTTGTTGGACGTTACAATTGTTCCTCAAAAAAGAATGCACACCACCCGGTTTGGATAAGTTGTCTGTCCAGATTCTCCCTCAAAAAAATAATTCCCCCTCCCCCCTCATCTGGTTTTGGTAAGTTGTCCATTCAGCTTATGGAACAACCTCGTGTGCGTCCTCGTATTAATACATTCATGAATGACTCCATCTCATAGCTCCACATGAAAGTATCCTTATAAGTAATTTGTATAAAACTGACAAATGGCTTTAGGGGACAATGTACCATCGCATTAAAGATGTACATTGGTCTTTAAGAATAGTAAGAGTGATTCCTTGTCACAACAACATTCAGGTTACATTAACACAACTATCGTCCACCTACATAGCTGAGTGAACATCGGTAGTCGGCTTTCAACCCTGAAGAAATGCATGTTGCGATGGTCATGGTTCCTAAGGATAGATCTATACTTTCGGCGATCCATTGAGCCTTGCAGAACGACGGGATCACGCTGGCAATGTCACCAGAACGTTCCATAGACCACTGCGCTCCCTCCTCCATCTTGGACCCTTCTGGCGATTGTTGCAATTTGCTTTCTTTCAGGCGTCCCCTGCCTCACACACCAGCGAACATCTGCCCGATGGAGCATGAAACATGAATCATCTGAAAACACCACCTGTCGCCAGACAGTGGACGTGCAGTTGCGGTACTGGCGTGGAAATTCCAGCCTCCTTCGCCGATGAACGGCAGTCAGCGTGACTGCACGAACCAGGCGCCCACTGTGGAGACCCATACGTAGCAACGTTTCATGAGCGGTAGTTGAGGAGACACGTTGGTAGGACCTCGGTTCATCTGGACGGTCAGTTGCTCAAGAGTTGCACATCTATTCGCCAGTACACATCTTCGCCGTCGTCGTTCACTCCTCTCATCGATACTACACTACTGGTCATTACAAATGCTACACCACGAAGATGACGTGCTACAGACGCGAAATTTTACCGACAGGAAGAAGGTGCTGTGATACGCAAATGATTAGCTTTTCAGAGCATTCACACTGGGTTGGGGCCGGTGGCGACACTTTCAACGTGCTGACATGAGGAAAGTTTTCAATCGATTTCTCATACACAAACAGCAGTTGACCGGCGTAGCCTGGTGAAACGTTGTTGTGAATCCTCGTGTGAGGAGGAGAAATGCGTACCATCACGTATCCGACTTTGATAAAGGTCGTATTGTAGCCTATCGCGATTGCGGTTTATTGTATCGCGACATTGCTGCTCGCGTTGGTCGAGATCCAATGACTGTTAGCAGAATATGGAATCGGTGGGTTCAGGAGGGTGGTAATTCGGAAAGCCGTGCTGGATCCCAGCGGCCTCGTATCACTAGCACTCGAGATGACAGGCATCTTATCCGCATGGCTGTTAACGGATCGCGCAGCCACATCTCGATCCCTGAGTCAATAGATGGGGACGTTTACAAAACAACAATCATCTGCACGAACAGTTAGACGACGTCTGCAGCAGCATGGACTATCAGCTCGGAGACCATGGCTGCGATTACCCTTGAAGCTGCATCACAGACAGGAGCGCCTGCGATGGTGTACTCAACAACGAAGCTGGGTGCTCGAATGGCAAAACGTCATTTTTTTGGATGAATCCAGGTTCTGTTTACAGCATCATGATGGTCGCATCCGTGTTTGTCGACATCGCGGTGAACGCACATTGGAAGCGTGTATTCGTCATCGCCATACTGGCGTATCACCCGGCGTGACGGTATGGGGTGCCATTGGTTACACTTCCCGGTCACCTCTTGTTCGCACTGACGGTGCTTTGAACAGTGGACGTTACATTTCAGATGTGTTACGACCCGTGGCTCTACCCTTCATTCGATCCCTGCGAAACCCTACATTTCAGCAGGATAATGCACGACCACATGTTCCAGGTCCTGTACGGGCCTTTATAGATACAGAAAATGTTCGACTGCTGCCCTGGCCAGCACATTCTCCAGATCTCTCACCAAGTGAAAACGTCTGGTCAATGATGGCAGAGCAACTGGCTCGTCACAATACGCCAGTCACTACTGTTGAAGAACTGTGGTATCGTGTTGAAGCTGCATGGGCAGCCGTACCTGTACACGCCATCCAAGCTCTGTTTGACTCAATGCCCAGGCGTATCAAGGCCGTTATTACGGCCAGAGGTGGTTGTTCTGTGTACTGATTTCTCAGGATCTTGCACCCAAATTGCGTGAAAATGTAATCACATTTCAGTTCTAGTATGATATATTTGTCCAATGAATACCCGTTTATCATGTGCATTTCTTCTTGGTGTAGCAATTTAAATGGCCAGTAGTGTATATTCCGGTGCCTATGTTGCTCAGGAGTCCTTCGAACATATATGCGTGTTCGAAGAAACAGGCACCGCGGCGACTACTGCCCTTATGAAATACTTGAAATGTACTCGCAGTTGCGAATATGGACAGCCATCAGCTGTACAATGGAACGACGTGAAAGTTTGAGCCGGATCGGGACTCGAACCCGGATTTCCCACTTATCGCGAACAGTGCCGTACCATTAGGCCATCCGAGCACGCTCCACGGCCAGACTGAAACCCCTCGTGATAAGCAAAAAATCGGTTTATAGTCCTTATTCGGCACAAATTTTCAAAATGGCTCTGAGCACTATGGGACTCAACTTCTGTGGTCATCAGTCCCCTAGGGCTTAGAACTATTTAAACCTAACTAACGTAAGGACATCACTCACATCCATGCCCGAGGCAGGATTCGAATCTGTGACCGTAGCGGTCACGCGGTTGCAGACTGTAGCGCCTAGAACCGCACGGCCACTCCGGCCGGCACAAATTTTCAATGTAGTCATTTTATTACACAGCTGATTGGCGTCCATATTCGCAACTACGAATACATTTCATTTAGCCCGTCATCTACGGCCCGTGATTATGGGGTTAGTGTTACTGTGTACGCTTTCGTTGTAACTATTAGACTTATCTCTACACGGGTGAGGCAAACAATCCAGAACAGCCGAAACACAAGAAGAATCTGAACACCATAGTTTGTTCACGGCTAGTTTATGAATATATTGGTATAGGCGTTTCATTGTCTCTAAGCGCTCATTTAAAAATAGTACTGTAATCATGACTGACGCCAGAATGAGATTTTCACTCTGCAGCGGAGTGTGCGCTGATATGAAACTTCCTGGCAGATTAAAACTGTGTGCCCGACCGAGAGTGAAAATCTCATTCTGGAAACATCCCCCAGGCTGTGGCTAAGCCATGTCTCCGCTATATCCTTTCTTTCAGGAGTGCTAGTTCTGCAAGGTTCGCAGGAGAGCTTCTGTAAAGTTTGGAAGGTAGGAGACGAGATACTGGCAGAAGTAAAGCTGTGAGTACCTGGCGTGTGTCGTGCTTCGGTAGCTCAGATGGTAGAGCACTTGCCCGCGAAAGGCAAAGGTCCCGAGTTCGAGTCTCGGTCGGGCACACAGTTTTAATCTGCCACGAAGTTTTATATCAGCGCACACTCCGCTGCAGAGTGAAAATCTCATTCTGGAAACATCCTCCAGGCTGTGGCTAAGCCATGTCTCCGCTATATCCTTTCTTTCAGGAGTGCTAGTTCTGCAAGGTTCGCAGGAGAGCTTCTGTAAAGTTTGGAAGGTAGGAGACGAGATACTGGCAGAAGTAAAGCTGTGAGTACCGGGCGTGAGTCGTGCTTCGGTAGCTCAGATGGTAGAGCACTTGCCCGCGAAAGGCAAAGGTCCCGAGTTCGAGTCTCGGTCGGGCACACAGTTTCAATCTGCCAGGAAGTTTCATATCAGCGCACACTCCGCTGCAGAGTGAAAATCTCATTCTGGAAACATCCCCCAGGCTGTGGCTAAGCCATGTCTCCGCTATATCCTTTCTTTCAGGAGTGCTAGTTCTGCAAGGTTCGCAGGAGAGCTTCTGTAAAGTTTGGAAGGTAGGAGACGAGATACTGGCAGAAGTAAAGCTGTGAGTACCGGGCGTGAGTCGTGTTTCGGTAGCTCAGATGGTAGAGCACTTGCCCGCGAAAGGCAAAGGTCCCGAGTTCGAGTCTCGGTCGGGCACACAGTTTTAATCTGCCAGGAAGTTTCATATCAGCGCACACTCCGCTGCAGAGTGAAAATCTCATTCTGGAAACATCCCCCAGGCTGTGGCTAAGCCATGTCTCCGCTATATCCTTTCTTTCAGGAGTGCTAGTTCTGCAAGGTTCGCAGGAGAGCTTCTGTAAAGTTTGGAAGGTAGGAGACGAGATACTGGCGGAAGTAAAGCTGTGAGTACCGGGCGTGAGTCGTGCTTCGGTAGCTCAGATGGTAGAGCACTTGCCCGCGAAAGGCAAAGGTCCCGAGTTCGAGTCTCGGTCGGGCACACAGTTTTAATCTGCCAGGAAGTTTCATATCAGCGCACTCTCCGCTGCAGAGTGAAAATCACATTCTGGAAACATCCCCCAGGCTGTGGCTAAGCCATGTCTCCGCTATATCCTTTCTTTCAGGAGTGCTAGTTCTGCAAGGTTCGCAGGAGAGCTTCTGTATAGTTTGGAAGGTAGGAGACGAGATACTGGCAGAAGTAAAGCTGTGAGTACCGGGCGTGAGTCGTGCTTCGGTAGCTCAGATGGTAGAGCACTTGCCCGCGAAAGGCAAAGGTCCCGAGTTCGAGTCTCGGTCGGGCACACAGTTTTAATCTGCCAGGAAGTTTCATATCAGTGCACACTCCGCTGCAGAGTGAAAATCTCATTCTGGAAACATCCCCCAGGCTGTGGCTAAGCCATGTCTCCGCTATATCCTTTCTTTCAGGAGTGCTAGTTCTGCAAGGTTCGCAGGAGAGCTTCTGTAAAGTTTGGAAGGTAGGAGACGAGATACTGGCAGAAGTAAAGCTGTGAGTACCGGGCGTGAGTCGTGCTTCGGTAGCTCAGATGGTAGAGCACTTGCCCGCGAAAGGCAAAGGTCCCGAGTTCGAGTCTCGGTCGGGCACACAGTTTTAATCTGCCAGGAAGTTTCATATCAGTGCACACTCCGCTGCAGAGTGAAAATCTCATTCTGGAAACATCCCCCAGGCTGTGGCTAAGCCATGTCTCCGCTATATCCTTTCTTTCAGGAGTGCTAGTTCTGCAAGGTTCGCAGGAGAGCTTCTGTAAAGTTTGGAAGGTAGGAGACGAGATACTGGCAGAAGTAAAGCTGTGAGTACCGGGCGTGAGTCGTGTTTCGGTAGCTCAGATGGTAGAGCACTTGCCCGCGAAAGGCAAAGGTCCCGAGTTCGAGTCTCGGTCGGGCACACAGTTTTAATCTGCCAGGAAGTTTCATGACTGACGCCATTTACTTTTGTTTCTGTGAAAGGCACAACAGCGAAAACTCTTGTAATACTCTAACCCCAAAACGTAAAAAACATCATACAGTGGAATGCAAACAACCTCAGATGTATGGAACCAGTGACGGTAGCCCTTTACCGCTGAAACTATTGTCGTGTAGTAAGCGAATAAGTTTCCTTTAAAGCAGCTCTACAAATCACTGTGTTTCTATTGTGACGTCATCATGTTTGTCGCAGTACCGACTACCGGTTGCGTAGCTGAAGGTACCCATTGTAATATCCTGTAGCAGGCGTTGCTGCAGAAACAACTCAGGATAGCCTCGTAGTGTGACTCATCCCTGACCAAGCTTCGAAGTTTTTGTCTTTGGAGTTCTCGTTCCCCCAGTCTACGCTCAATTGCTACTATAATCCGTTTATCATATTTAAGAATAAACCTGATGTAAACATGTACTGTTCCACCTTTGCTGAAACCTCATTGGATTTCCATTTCACGTGGAACTGCAACCAAGATTATCGAGTACTGTCATGTACGATAATACGGGTACGTTTTGCGCCGTGTGTTAACGCGCACATCAACTTCGCGATAATACGGGATAACAGCTTCACCGTCGCATTTAACTTGGACAGCACTGGCCGAGCAACTGGTACAGCTAGCCTGCAGTGACGTGACCAGCTGCAGTTCAAACGCAAAAAGAGATGAGCAGAGGAGCAATACAGCTTCGAATGTCATTTAATTTTTAAGCAGAAATAAATAATACACTGCAAATCACCCACAATACGCTCCTTAGACGACTAGACGAGAACCGCAACACGTTATCGATTTTAGCCTGTCAGCTTGTTACTTCTCGGGCCAAATCCCGCAACTTGGCTCCAGATCAGTTCTGTTGGGTTCATATTGTAATAGGTACAGTAGCAAATGTGAAAATGCAGCATTTTTTCTGATGATTTTTTTTCATGTTTCTATGATACTTATCTACCTCTGTAGTATAAAACGATGGACATAGTCCAAGTAAAGATGACTTGGTTTTCAATTTTGTCTTACAAAATTAAAGTGTTATGTTTTCTTAATTTAAACAACTTTTATGAACAGTCTTTCATAAAACATCGATAATTAAGAATTGGTATTTGAAATGGAAACAGGAATTTCGCGTCCAATATGTAATTAGAAACAAGAAGACGTTCATTATTCATTAAAAAAAATGGTGGTGGTTGGGTGGTTGGTTGGTTGGTTTGGGGAAGGAGACCAGACAGCGTGGTCATCGGTCTCATCGGATTAGGGAAGGATGTCGGCCGTGCCCTTTCATAGGAACCATCCCGGCATTTGCCTGGAGTGATTTAGGGAAATCACGGAAAACCTAAATCAGGATGGCCGGACGCGGGATTGAACCGTCGTCCTTCCGAATGCGAGTCCAGTGTCTTACCACTGCGCCACCTCGCTCGGTAATGGTGGTGAATTTTATAATTACGAGATGCAGGTATTTCAAACTGAACGAGAGAAAAAAATGGTTTTGGGGAAATTTGAACCAGCGCACGAATATGAGAATTTCGTTCACATTTCATCACACTATCACAGTCTAATATACACTCCTGGAAATTGAAATAAGAACACCGTGAATTCATTGTCCCAGGAAGGGGAAACTTTATTGACACATTCCTGGGGTCAGATACATCACATGATCACACTGACAGAACCACAGGCACATAGACACAGGCAACAGAGCATGCACAATGTCGGGACTAGTACAGCGTATATCCACCTTTCGCAGCAATGCAGGCTGCTATTCTCCCATGGAGACGATCGTAGAGATGCTGGATGTAGTCCTGTGGAACGGCTTGCCATGCCATTTCCACCTGGCGCCTCAGTTGGACCAGCATTCGTGCTGGACGTGCAGACCGCGTGAGACGACGCTTCATCCAGTCCCAAACATGCTCAATGGGGGACAGATCCGGAGATCTTGCTGACCAGGGTAGTTGACTTACACCTTCTAGAGCACGTTGGGTGGCACGGGATACATGCGGACGTGCATTGTCCTGTTGGAACAGCAAGTTCCCTTGCCGGTCTAGGAATGGTAGAACGATGGGTTCGATGACGGTTTGGATGTACCGTGCACTATTCAGTGTCCCCTCGACGATCACCAGTGGTGTACGGCCAGTGCAGGAGATCGCTCCCCACACCATGATGCCGGGTGTTGGCCCTGTGTGCCTCGGTCGTATGCAGTCCTGATTGTGGCGCTCACCTGCACGGCGCCAAACACGCATACGACCATCATTGGCACCAAGGCAGAAGCGACTCTCATCGCTGAAGACGACACGTCTCCATTCGTCCCTCCATTCACGCCTGTCGCGACACCACTGGAGGCGGCCTGCACGATGTTGGGGCGTGAGCGGAAGACGGCCTAACGGTGTGCGGGACCGTAGCCCAGCTTCATGGAGACGGTTGCGAATGGTCCTCGCCGATACCCCAGGAGCAACAGTGTCCCTAATTTGCTGGGAAGTGGCGGTGCGGTCCCCTACGGCACTGCGTAGGATCCTACGGTCTTGGCGTGCATCCGTGCGTCGCTGCGGTCCGGTCCCAGGTCGACGGGCACGTGCACCTTCCGCCGACCACTGGCGACAACATCGATGTACTGTGGAGACCTCACGCCCCACGTGTTGAGCAATTCAGCGGTACGTCCACCCGGCCTCCCGCATGCCCACTATACGCCCTCGCTCAAAGTCCGTCAACTGCACATACGGTTCACGTCCACGCTGTCGCGGCATGCTATCAGTGTTAAAGACTGCGATGGAGCTCCGTATGCCACGGCAAACTGGCTGACACTCACGGCGGCGGTGCACAAATGCTGCGCAGCTAGCGCCATTCGACGGCCAACACCGAGGTTCCTGGTGTGTCCGCTGTGCCGTGCGTGTGATCATTGCTTGTACAGCCCTCTCGCAGTGTCCGGAGCAAGTATGGTGGGTCTGACACACCGGTGTCAATATGTTCTTTTTTCCATTTCCAGGAGTGTATTAGACTGTGACACTACTATCTACACTACATATGCCATACACGAGCTTTGGTCGACTGCAGTATATTTAACACTGGGAAAACTTCAAAGCCGACTATCTACGTAAATTTATCAAAAACATTAAGAACAGCCTCTTTCTTGGCTCTTTAACCGTGCTCCACGCCCGTGTTTCACTACAGAACAGAAAGCAGCCTCAGCCATTTTGATACTGCTCACAGTAACAGCGCGACAATCAGAGCACGACGCTGCTGAAGTAGTTCCGTTTCAGCCGCGCTCGCGAGTGGCCGCTGTTAACTGTTGCGCTGCACTTTAGTGCTTACATCGCTGTACTTGTGCTTCGCCGAGTGCCGTCCGTCCTTTAATCGCCGTGTTCGTTCCTATTCCTTGTGATCTGATCTCGTCTTGCTGCCGCTATATGGAATTTCGGTTGTTTAACCGAAATTGCTTCGCTGGATTAACCATGGCTACAAACCTCAGGAAGAATACTCTGGTATTTGTTTTTGACAAGGAATCCCGTCCTGTTCAGCCGACATCCATGGAAATAGATGACTGGATTACACAGGTAATTTGTCTAAATTCTGAAACCGTCCGTCCATACCTGGCAACTGGATCAGGAAAAATACTGTTTTTTTGTAAAGTTAATCAGTGCTTCGGCTGTTGATAAAGTGTCACGAAAGTGGGGCTATGAAGCAGATTTTGATCATAGAAATGGTTATAAAAGTAAGGTTTTCATCCATAGAGCGGACATTCATTACAAAACCGTTCGTGTCTTGAATCTTCCCATTGAAATTGAAAATGATAAAATTAAGGAAGCTCTTTCAAACTACGGAGACGTTAAATCAATTGCAAATGAAAGATGGTCGCCTCGCTTTAAACTGCAGTGTTTTAACGGGGTCCGCTGTGTAGAGATGGACGTTAAGACGAATATTCCGTCTCACATAACTGTTTGTGGGTATAAGGCACAAATTGTCTAGACAGGTCAGAAAGCTACATGTCATATATGTTACGAAACCGGCCACTTCAGACAGGAATGTCTGCGGCGAACTGTTGTTCTTAAAAGTAATTTGATACCGCGTCAGAAGCTTACCTTAAATAATCTGTTACCAAAGAACAACTGGTTGAGGATGTTAACGCAGCGGGCCAAGCTGATGTCTCCCTTCACGATAACAGTCAATTTCCCCCGTTAACAACAAAAGGAAACCCTGTTGCCACTACTCGTGAAACCGAAATGCAACCAAAAAAACGACCTCTGGAGATAACTGATAGTTGTTCAGAGGACGAACTGTCTTGTCCCTCTCCCTCACTTCGCAAGCAAAAACAGTGCGATGAGGAGGCAGAGGAACCCGAAGGCAAAACGCGAATGGAAACTAATGAAGAGAAAGATAATACGCATGCGGTACCAGAAAATGAAGGGGATGTAAGCAGCATTAATTTGCAAGAAACAACAGGTGCAGTAGCAGATTGAAAAGATCAGAATATATCTGTTAATAAACAAATTCAGGGAGAAGGTTGCAAAACTGCAGTCTCCATTTGTTTTCCTCGATCAGGAAGTGAGTGAAATTAATAAAGAACGAGGAAGTGGTGGCCAAACTGAAATCACGGTAAACACCTCAGGGCAGGCGCCGGTAACCGAAATTGCGAAAGCGTCAGCTGCTACTCCCGATAAGCCGCGAAGTAAAATACCGACGCAACCAAATGAGAATGTAGCTCGTAACCAAGGGAAGGGAAAATCCGGTAGGGGCGATCCAAGCCCAAAGAATGTTCGGTCCGAAACGGTCCTACACGAATCACTGGAGGAAAAATCAGAAAGTTTACCAGGAAATCAGTCTGCTTGCGGTACAAGAGAAAACATCAGAAGTAGAAAAAAGACGGGACAGTATCTAATATACTGATTCAAGTGTTATTCCATGTTCAGCCTTCCGAGAAAGCTATTACAGCTTAACTGAACCATGAACCACAGGAAACTAAATTAGTTCATCAAAATAGCTACATAGTGACAGCACAATGACGAAATCTTATTCTGTCACCACTATAAACATAAATAAAATCACGGCCGGTTTGAAATTATCGGTCCTTAAGGAATTTTCGTACGAATCCGCGACTGATATTGCCCTGTTACAAGAAGTTCTAATTTCGGATTTGGTAATTCCCGGTTTTTTCAGTTACATAGATGTGTCTCCCGAAACAAGTGTTGGAACAGCTATTTTGGTGAGGGAAAGGATTACAGTAAGCGAGGTGGAACGACTGGAATCCGGAAGGGGAATAGGACTAAATATCTATGATGTGACTATCATCAACTTGTACGTCCCTTCAGGAAGTTCTCATCGAGCTGACAAGGCACGTTTCTTCAAAGATAACCTGATATACTTGTTAAGGAAATTGCCAAGACAGTTATTACTTGGAGGTGATTTTAATTGCGTTTTAAATCTAAAAGATCAGTTACCTAATTTTAATTTCTCAAGTAAACTAAAACAACTAGTTACTGGTTTAGAATTAAAGGATATATGGGAAATGAAATACCCCTACACTCTTGAGTTCACTTATGTCACGGCAACATCACGTAGCAGGATTGATCATCATCATCATCATCATCATTTATTGCCTTATCGGGCCTTTAAGGCCTACAGCAAGAAGAACAAAAGGAAAAGTAAAGACAAAAAGACTTACAAAAGTACTCTATACAGTAGTAAAAGTTACATATGTACATTACAGCTTAAAGAAGAAACGAAAAAATAAACAGGGCATTCAATCAAAGGTTTAAAAGGCAAGAGGGATACATTACAGAAACAAAAAAACAAAAAAAAACACACACGCAGTGTCTGTCAATTACACGAGAGGAGGGAGCTGTTGCAGATGGCAGTCCATCTCATCCGGTCGTTGGCGTCCTCCTCCACGGCTGCTGGTTCCACTTCTTTCAGGATCGTTGTTATCCTATCCTTCCATCGAGTTCTTGGGCGTCCTCTAGGGCGTTTTCCTGTGGGTTGAGAGTGGAGGACTCTGTTTGGAAGGGATCCGTCTGCCCGTAGGATGTGGCCAAACCATTGGAGTCTCTTCTGTGCCAATATTCGTCCAATGTGTGGCTTTCCATACCGCTGGTATAAATCTTCTTTTTTTCTTCGTTCCCATTTACCTTCCATGGCATTGTAGATGGGTCCATATATCTTCCGAAGTACCTTCCTTTCAAATGCACATATTGCTTCTTCTGCTGTTGCTGATGTTGCCCAAGTTTCACAGCCGTATAAAAGTACTGGTCTCACCAGTGTCGTGTATAGGTGGATCTTGTTCTTCTGCGATATCAGCCGAGATCTGAAAAGATTGTTCAGGCTAAAGAACATGCGATTAGCATTTGTTATACGTTGCTGTACTTCTTTCGTTACTTCACTTCTATTTGTTAGTATGGAGCCCAGGTACTTGAACTCTTCAACTCGTTCGAAGGTATGCCTGTCGACATCAATGGAAGGAGGGAGATCTCGGCGGCGTGATACAACAAGATATTTAGTTTTTTCCTCGTTCACCACCAGCCCAATTTTCTCTGCATTGTGGAGGAATCGGGAAGTATCCCTGCGTACTTGCTCTAGAGTGTCGCCAAGGATCACCACATCATCAGCAAATGCCAAGATTGTGTCTGCTCCCACCATCTCCATCTCTCTGGTTCGACAAGTGTCACGGCTTACTTTTTCCAGGGCCAAATTGAATAATATTGGCGCCAATGGATCTCCTTGTCTCAATCCATTTTGTATACTGAATGATGGTGATAGTTGATTACCAAACCGCACTTGGGCCGTAGACTGAGAGTAGCAAGCAGCAATTAAGCGGATGTATTTTGATGGGATGCCAAGTTCCTCTAACGTTTCCCATAACGTGGCGCGGTCAATGCTGTCATAAGCTTGTCGAAAATCGATGAAGATGAGGTGTAGATCCTTATTGAATTCGTAGAATTTTTCTATCAACTGCCTCAGGGTAAATATGTGATCAATTGTCGATCGTCCAGCAACGAACCCACATTGATAGGTCCCTACAATTCCTTCAGCCAGTGGTTTCATGCGGTTTAGTAGCAGTGTTGTAAAAACTTTGTAGCCAATTTCAAGTAACGAAATCCCTCGGTAGTTGGATACATGAGTAGCATCTCCCTTCTTGAATATGGGACATATGATTGCTCCCTTCCATTCCTCAGGAATAACTTCTGCTTCCCAGATGGTAGAAATTAATCGTTTCAAAGCACCCACCAGTGTTTCCCCTCCCAAGCGAAGCATCTCAGCTGTGATACCACTACCTCCTGGAGCCTTGTTGTTCTTGAGTGCTTTTAGGGCAACACTGATTTCTTCCTCAGATGGTTCAGGGACTTCAACTCTGTCAAAACGGGCATCCGTCTGTGTTGTCCCTACTGGTGGGTTGTCGGGATTCAATAGGTTTTCAAAATGTTTTTTAAATAGGGTTGCTTGCTCTTCTGGCGGTACAACTTCACCCGTCTCATTCGTTAGGACCAATGTACGTTGTCTGTATGCGCCTCTGGCGAATCTTGAGGCCTGGAAAAACGAGCGTGACGACTTTGCTTCTTCGACTGCAATCAACAGACTTTTGTGGTGGTCCCGTTTCTTCTTTCTCATGAGTTGGTCCGTGTTACGCCTCGCTTCGTAGTAAGCTACCCTTGCTTCTTCCGAGAGTTGCTGTAGCCATTTTATCCTCTTCGCTGATCTAATCTCAACAGATTCTCGACATTGTTCATCGAACCAAGGTTTACTTCTTCGTTTTGCATCGCAAACTAGTTCTTCATTTGCACTTTCTAACACTGCATTCCTCAGCAGCATCCATGCGTTCTCCACACTGGTAGGGTTCTCTGTTATTGTGAGATGTTCTGCAATTTTTTCTTGATAGCGCTGTCTCACTTCTACATCTTTCAACTTATTCTTGTCGAAGCGGACCATCATTTCAGAATTTCTTCTCCACATGGTTGAAAGTTTCAGACGTAGTTTGACTACCACTAAGAAATGGTCTGAATTCATATCTGCCCCGCGAAAGGATCTTACATGCTCGACACTACAATGATGTCTTCGGTCAACAAGAACGTGATCGATCTGGTTCATCGTACTTCCATCTGGGGATATCCAGGTTACTTTATGCACTGCTTTGCGGGGGAAGTATGTGCTTCTAACGATCATTCTCCTTGTATCGGCAAGGTTAATTAATTTGATACCATTCTCGTTGCTTGTTTCATGGATACTATCAGGCCCTATCGTTGGACGATACTGCACTTCTCTTCCCACTTGGGCATTGAAGTCTCCCATTATCAACTGAATTGAGTGTCTTGGGAGTTTGTCTACTACATTCTCTAGTTCTAGATAGAAGTTATTCTTTGTTTCTTCATCGGCATCCTCTGATGGGGCATGGCAGTTGACTAGGCAGATCTTATATGGTTTAGCGTGTAAAATCATCCAACAGATTCGGTCGTTTACAGGAGACCATTTGTTGACAGCCGATATCATTTTATTGTGTACAGCAAAACCAACTCCAGAAGTCCAGGCTGGGCTTAGCTCATTGCTGTTAAAGAGCGTGTGAGTATCTCCAATCTTCATAACACCCTGAGGAAGGATTGATAGACTACATATTTCTAAAAATGTTGAAACTTCCGTGACAAAAGTAGAAACCATTCCTACGTACTTTTCAGACCATCCAAGTGTCTTAGCTTTCATAAATCTAACAAGACAGCCGGTTCGCCGATTCAAGAATCAGTGGAATTTGAACACTTCCTTGTTAGTAAATCATGATTTAGAAAATCTGATTAAAGAAACATGGGCAATATGCCTGCGAGCCCGTAGTAGATATGCCACTGCTATTGATTGGTGAGTTAAAATGGCAAATCCAAAGTTGAGGAAAGTTCTTATTCAATACAGTGCCAAGAGCGCAAGGGAAATGAAATGCACTATAGAGTATTACTTTTCCGTTTTGAGAGATCTATATGATCAAGTCTCAGCAGGTTCCTCACTTCGGATGGCAGACATCAAAAAAGTCAAAGCCAAGTTACTTAATATCAAGAGAAGTCAAATGGAAGGGTTGAAAATAAAATCGAAGGCAAATTCGGTGTCAGAAGATGAAACTACTTCCCTATATCATTTAGTGTAGTATACGAAAAACGGGAGAAGGACTTTTATTGATGAAATTCGAACAAAACACGGTACGTTTCTCAGAAACCAGCAGGATATCATGGACGAGATTTATCGCTATTATTGCGAGCTATATTCTGTACATCAAAGTAGTGATGCTTCCTTGGAAGAATTCCTTGACATCCTGGCCCCACAGCTAACAGAAGATAATAATGAAAATTTTCTCGAGCTTGTCAGTGAAGAAGACGTGTATGAGACTGTGCGCCTCACCACCAAAAAAATCTCCAGGATATAAAGGCACATTTGCATGCCGAGCGTGAGTTTCCTCGGAAACGCGAAATATTAATTAAATAAATAATTAGTGACAAATAAATAAAGCCTATGGTACACAACTGCAGCGCTGTGTCGCTGATAAAACAAAAGCACAATTACGTTATTCTTATGTTTGATTAAGAAAGGGAGAGCTCTGGTAGAAGTGGTGCGAGAACCACGTATTTTATTCTATTGTCTGGCACACCGCCATATTTCATGTTATAGAAGAATACTGCGAGTTGCAACCAGACTAGGCACTCGATTCTGTAAAGAATTTATATTTATAAAAGTAAGTAGGATTATGAACTGTAGGCTTATTCATTGAATATATCTGATTTAACTAACTGTGTAACTTTTTATGTTTAGTAGACAATCACCTCTGTACGACGTATTGGCATGGCTGGCAAATTATTGAAATATTGAGATTTAGATTATGAGTCCGCACCTACCGCAGCAGTCTTTGGAAACGATTTATTTACGAAGTCCGATTATTTCAGTTTTATTTCACGGTCAACTACGAGTAACATTGCCTTTACGAGAAAGCCATTGTCAAGCGTCTGATACCGAATAATTAAACGTCCACGTTCCAGATAAGCAAATATTAATTACAATTACAATCACAATCACCATCATACAGATAGAAAAATTAATATTTAAATAATATTTTTTATTTTATTTATTTTATATTGGCGACTGCGTGTCGGACTTGTTATTTTGTCATTTGTTACATTGTTCTCTTTGTTTCATGTGAAAAATCAACTTTCTGGACCTGGACGTGAATGTATGAGAGATAACAAAAAATCTGAAGATATTTTCCAATTCTAAAATTTTGCGGGAAGACGCAATGAAACTTCCAGCAAAATAAGGTAAGACGCAGCATCTTTGCATTAGCAGGCTTGACCAGACGTATAATTCAGTGTATTAGCTTTTCAGTAGATTCTGTAGTGTTTCTTTCGTGCATAACAGTTTTCAGTGATAAATTTCATTCTCAGTACTTTTCCTTAAACAATAACGTATGCAACAATACCAATACACGAGTGTACAATATGGCCGACTTCTGTACGATACGTAGTAACATGGACAGCAGCCATTACCAATAATCTCAAATTCAGTTTATATTTTTAAATTAACAGACAGCCATTGTTGCTACGAGCGATTCATGCTCAACTGCATTTTATTTTAAAATCAGTGTCAAATATTTTCTTGAAACATATATCACGTGTGGCATGGTAATAACTAGAAATCAATACGCAAAAATGGAACAGCAAAGACGTACTATTCAGACACAATCCGACTCGGACGAGAGACAAATGTTAGAAAATGACTTTACGACAGCAACCGGTAGTGACGATTTATCAAACATTGACGCAAGTGTTGACGGAAATTTTGGCAATAGGCCGTCCACTACAAAAATTTCAAAGTCTCAGTCAGAGCCCATGTTGATGCATGACGTCACGTCTAATGACGCGACGGGGGCACAGACCTTGCAAACAGTAAACATTGCCGACATGTTACAAATGCTAATGAAACAAAACGCCGAAAACATGGCAACCTTACAGACACAAAATGACGCAATTAAATCTGACCTCATAGCACTCAAGACAGGTAATGACACTTTATGTAAACGTGTGGAACTTATAGAGGCCACACTGACCAAACAGATGACTGAACTCAGTACTAAATTTTCCCAGCTTAATACGAGACAAGAAAAGACTACAACTGACGTAGCACTTTTACAGACACAAGTAAAAAACCTTAATGTCACGTGTGAAGTTCTTACTGAACAAATTCAAACATATCCTTCAGTACATGACAACCTTGAAAAACGAATTACTGACGTACAGAATAAATTTGACAATGTTGAACAACACCTGACTGACATCTTACAATCTGATGCCACAGCTCATTTTCAAAATATTAATAAAGAATTTCATGATTGGGTAGTGAACAAAGACAAACATTTTGATAGATGCTTACGTGAAAATTTACCAACAATTGTGCACGACTCCGTAGCGCAATACATTACTAATAACAAACAGCTGATCAGTGACGCAGTACAATCCGTCACTGCACCCATGAGACAATTCACCGATCGACCACAGTCTGAATGTAACGAAAATATCAGTCAAAATGCACAGTTCAGGAACCAATATACATTCGAGTATGACACACACATACCGCACACGACAAACACACAAGAACAAAACACACCACGACTACAACACATACCACGATGTGCAAACACAAACACAAGCTATTATCATGGTAAACCACAGCAACATTATCGTAATTACTCGCCAGCTGAACATACCAGTAATTACAGTGGAATAAATCCATATCACAATACGAAGGAAGAAGAAAGCTTAACGAAACACAGGCAATTTCAGATTTTTATCCCAGAAAAACGAACCATTCATCCGGTGATTTTTCTTAAATCTTTTAGTAACGCATTTCCACGCACTTGGAGTGACCGGAAAAAGATTTCATATATTGTCGGTTACATCCGAGGCGATGCAGCTGTCTGGGCATACAGTCAAGCTGACGTATGTACCACGTACAGTGAGTTTGAGCGTGCTTTTCTGAACAAATTCTGGTCGCAATCCGTCCAGGAGCGACTCAGAAGACAAATTTTAGAACCTGAAACTTTTAACAGTAAAAATGGCAACTTACGCAGATATTTTGAAAAATACTTGAACATGGGACACTTTTTAGACGAACCAGTCGCAACGCGTGATATACTCCGTGCGTTGAAGGCCAAATTGCCTTTCAAAATTAAAGAAAAACTCCTACATATCCCGGATGACGATTCAGATTATTTTTTAACAGCCTTAGATTCGGTTGACATGTTACTTGAAGATCAGCGCTTCGCGCGCCAAAACAGCAGCCACAATGTTTACACTAGTGGTATGCAAAACATGCAGGCTTGCCAACTCAATTCTGGCGCGCCCACAGTTGGATACGCGGTACAGCAAAAACAGCAAACTCACATGCCGTTTCAATACGAAAATCAAAATCAACACGCGTATTCCAATACAAACAATAGTTACAACAGTAATAACACTTCATGCGGCAATCCATACAAAAGGCACCGCGGTAATAACTACAACGGTAACAACGGATACAAAGGCAACAACAAAAACACAAACAGAAATAGAAATAATAATAACTACGAGCCAAGACAGCATCAAGGTTGGACTCGTAACGATCAGTACTTCCATTCAAACTCTGCTTTACCACAGCATCCACCAGGACAAAATTGGAGCATACCTTACGACCGACAGGTAAGTTATAATGCGCAACAGCAACAACAACCGCAAAAGTTTGGAGATCATAATAGGCAATATCCGAATGTGAATATAATAGAAATGACACCTGATGCACAACCTCAATCTGTGTCAGTACCTAGTACAAATGCTAATCCGACAAACTAGAAACAGTCACTTCTATGCCCCAGGTCGTGGCTGAAGAATTCTTGCGGGGCGACTGCAATGTTAATCAGTTATTTGACACCACACTTGAACAACAGAATAATGATATGCCGAATAATTCTAAACAAAAATTACCTGTTTTATTTATAAGATACAACCACAATGAGAATATATCAGATGAACTTTTACAAGACAGTACACAATGTCGTTCAAACACAAATGAAATTGTTTTAGCATCTACTACTGGTGAAGTAGGTGGGATTCCAACTACTATTATCCTAGATACAGGTGCAGCTGTGAGCGTTTTGTCTTTTAATTTCTATAAAAAGATGTGTGAATTGGAACCTGTGCCTGAGTTTCCTGCCCAAAACTGTAAAATAACTACTGCACTAGGTAATAAGTCATGTAGGGTTACGAAGCAAGTTTTTGTAAACATTAAAATAGGTAATGGAACCGTACAATGGCCATTCCTGGTTGTACAAAACCTTGTGACAAATTGCATATTAGGAATAGATATTATGAGCGAGAAGGACTCTATTATAGACTTCTCCAAAGGTAAATGTATTTTAAATGATAAAGGCAGTGTAATTATTATTGATTTGGACAGGAGAACTCTAAAGCATGACAAACACTGTACAGGGTACAAGGTTCAGTTAGTACTTGACAATGACATTCAAGATATGCAAACACACTCATCTGACACAGAGCTATTGGACTTGAAAACATTGCTTGATCATAAGATAAGTGAAGCTACAGCTCTCAGTGTACATGAACGTATAAAACTACAGGAAGTGTTATCCAAATATTTACAAGTTTTTACCAAACGATTAGGTGTTATCAACACGTATGTGTACAAGATTGAAGTTAAGCCTCACAAGATCTTCTACCACAAGACATATAACGTACCGTTATCTCAACGACCTGCTGTGTGGCAAGAATTAAAGCAAATGTTAGACTGGAAGGTCATTGAACCATCCACCTCACCTTATTGTAGTCCTCTACTTGTTGTCAAAAAATCAAATGGAAGCATTAGGTTAGTGTTAGACGCACGAGCAATTAATGAAATAATTTTACCGGTTCACACAAAACCCGAAAATTTAGAAGAGCACTTACAGAAATTTCTAGATGCAAAATATTTTTCCACAATAGATCTCGCTAATTCGTTGTGGCAGGTGGGTATCACTCCTGATTCACGGAAATATACTGCATTTATGTTCGGGGGGCGAACCTATCAGTTTTGTGTTCTACCTTTCGGACTGAATGTCAGCTCTGGGGTATTCATTACAGCCCTGGATACCGTGCTTGGCGACGATTTAGTTGAGACAGTCACACACTAT
Source organism: Schistocerca cancellata (assembly GCF_023864275.1). Taxonomy (NCBI): domain Eukaryota; kingdom Metazoa; phylum Arthropoda; class Insecta; order Orthoptera; family Acrididae; genus Schistocerca; species Schistocerca cancellata. The sequence goes on along the minus strand of NC_064631.1, from coordinate 78,483,224 downwards.
GTAGATGATATACTGATAGCTACACAGTCTTGGAAGGAACACGTTGACACACTTCAAAGAATTTTAGAAAAATACGCACACCGAGATCTTAGAGCATTTCATGCTGAATAATGTCAAAGTCATACCCATCAAAATATTGCTCAGCAACTCGAAAAACTCTGTTGTTACAACACAGATAATAAGTAGTGTAGAAATTTTCATTTCAGCGGTTCCAGAGTCGCAGTTGAAGGCAGAAGAACTCTTCTTTCAGCGCGCGCCACCACCTGGAAGACGGAATATCAAAATAAAATTTATGATTACGTAGCAGTGAATGATATATTAATTTTTCACGGAACATTTGTTATTGTGGGTACCACTGACTTGGTATGACACCTGACGAACCGACAGACGTCATCTGTGAAGCGATCTTTTACTTTGAGAAATAGATTAGACGCACATCTCTCAACACGAAAAGCATCTATCAGTAGTCAAGGCCACACAGACACTCTACACACACGCACAAAACGCGAGGAATCGAACATTTTCTCTCTCTTACTATTTTGAATATTTATTGAGTAGTGAAAACGCCTGGTCTTGCCTACTGATGTAATGAATGTTGTGTCTAACCTATCTTAATTTCAGATGACATCACGTGACACAATGTAATAACATATAGCTATGTAATGATGATGCAAACATGTTTATGTGCAACTGTATTATGTTTATGCTAAGAAAATATGTGACGTGTGTATGTATAATTACTTATTTTTTTAACTGATGTATCATGTAACTGTTACTATGTAAAAAAAATTTGAACAAAACGAGTGCCAAAAAGACATTGCATAGTGAACCTCTGTTCACGGACATTAACGAACATTACTAACTCTGTAACTACGCAGAAACCTATGTAAAAAAAATGGTTAATGCCATTCATTATGCAGCGTATCTATGTAAACGCGATGAATGATTTCTTTGATTAATAACTACGAACATTTAGGTGAGCTATATTCAGCAAAAAAAAAAAAAAAAACTGAAAATGTGAAGTGCATAATTCGTGCATCGTCTAGTGACATTACTACAGTACCTAACTTCAAGATGTTAACTGGATTAAATGGACACAAAGTGCCTGTCCAGAAAACAACACGACAGGTGGAAGAATTTTGGTTGGAACTTCAGGGAATGAAATGTTCTCGAAATGTGACAGACACTCTTATCTGGACTGTCCAAGGATCGACGCCAGCTATGTGCCGTCCGAGGTTCTGCAACCAACCTTCCACGGAATGTAAAAAAACAAAAAAAAAAAAAAACGAACTGCACGTGGGCCAATTACTCGACGGGTCACGTCTGATCTGTAATGAGCAATGCCTTTAGTCACAACGAACTGCATCACAACGACTATAATGGAAATGGGAAATGGACACGCTTATGTATTAATCACGTTGTTATACAACGATGTTACTGTGATCAAAAAAAACTTTACCACGACGATACTAACCTGTAAAAAAAAATTATTGTGCAGCAGATGAATATGAACTGTAATAACGACACGATGTGTATAGGTCAACGCACCTGAAACATACGGACATTTTTCTTTGAAGTATTTCAAAACAATACTATGTAACTAAGAACATTCAACAATCTAAGTTGTATTGTGTTATAACAAATATTGTAAATTTAAAACTAAGTTACCTGTCATAGAATGTAGTCTTCATATGTTATCTTGGTTGAATATTTTCTTTGTGCAACGACTGAGAAACGCGCGCACACGAACAATATGAACTGCAATACTGTGCCGTGTGATCTAACTGTACGATATAACGGCAGTGCCGGAGTCACACAGACGCTTCTGCGCATGCGCGCACTCTATGTGCCAACATAAGAACTTTTACGGCGCACCCGCGTCATTCAAATTTTGTATATAATGTGTATAATGTAAGTCATGTAAATAGTTGTAGATAACTTAGATTTTCTTGTGCCTTTAGGTGAATTGCTCGCCTGCAGGTGTGTCCTTTCGCCTAGCAATTCAGGGGGCAATATAAAGGCACATTTGCATGCCGAGCGTGAGTTTCCTCGGAAACGCGAAATATTAATTAAATAAATAATTAGTGACAAATAAATAAAGCCTATGGCACACAACTGCAGCGCTGTGTCGCTGATAAAACAAAAGCACAATTGCGTTACTCTTATGTTTGATTAAGAAAGGGAGAGCTCTGGTAGAAGTGGTGCGAGAACCACGTATTTTATTCTATTGTCTGGCACACCACCATATTTCATGTTATAGAAGAATACTGCGAGTTGCAACCAGACTAGGCACTCGATTCTGTAAAGAATTTATATTTATAAAAGTAAGTAGGATTATGAACTGTAGGCTTATTCATTGAATATATCTGATTTAACTAACTGTGTAACTTTTTATGTTTAGTAGACAATCACCTCTGTACGATGTATTGGCATGGCTGGCAAATTATTGAAATATTGAGATTTAGATTATGAGTCCGCACCTACCGCAGCAGTCTTTGGAAACGATTTATTTACGAAGTCCGATTATTTCAGTTTTATTTCACGGTCAACTACGAGTAACATTGCCTTTACGAGAAAGCCATTGTCAAGCGTCTGATACCGAATAATTAAACGTCCACGTTCCAGATAAGCAAATATTAATTACAATTACAATCACAATCACCATCATACAGATAGAAAAATTAATATTTAAATAATATTTTTTATTTTATTTATTTTATAAGGACCGGATGGTCTGCCAGCAGAGTTTTACATCCGTTACTGGCCAATAGTAGGTACGAAAATCACGGACATTGTAAATTAGGTTATTCAGGGTAAAATGATTCCGGATGAGTTTAAAGAGAGTAAAATTGTTCTGTTGTCAAGAAATAATGGAAACAAAGATTTAAATAATTTTCGTCCAATTTCACTGCTGAATTCTGATTATAAATTAATAGCTAGAATAATTAACAAGAGAATTTCATGCCTTACACATAAAATTATTAGTCAACATCAGAACTGCGCGCAAGGCAGAACCATTTATCAAAGTCTAGCAGAATTCAGGGATATCATTGCAATAACGTCTGTAACGTCTGTAACGTGCTTTATTGTTTTTAGATTTGTATAAAGCGTTCGATGTGGTAAATCATGAATATCTTCTACAGACATTGAAGAAAGTAGGTTTCAACGATAGGGTCATACAGTTGATTAAGAACATAGCAACTGGAATAACTGCTAAAATAGCGGTGAATTGTCAACAATCCAGGCCGATTCAAATACAACGAGGTGTTCCTCAAGGAAGTCCTCTGTCCATGTCGCTCTTCGCCATTTTGCTGGAACCTTTCCTCCGACATGTCCATGCTAGATTAAAAGGCTTAACATTATCAGGAAATAAAACAGTTATAAGAGCCTATGCTGACGATATAGGGGTCATTATAAGTAATAATGACGAGGTAACTACGCTAGCGACAGTGATTGATTCGTACTGATGTGTTGGCAGAATAGCCAACACCGTGTTGCTAGAGGAGGCCAAAATGCACGCGTTTACGCTCACGCAGACTGGCGTGACGTCTGGAACTGGACAATGTAATTAATATAGCCAATAAGGTACGTTGCTGCTGGAATACTTAACTTTAATCCATAATTGGTGTACATCGCTCTTGATGATACATTAATAACAATCTCAATATAAACTGGTACTGGCGCCTTGCTAGGTCGTAGCAAATGACGTAGCTGAAGGCTATGCTAACTATCGTCTCGGCAAATGAGAGCGTAGTTTGTCAGTATAGCATCGCTAGCAAAGTCGTCTGTACAACTGGGGCGAGTGCTAGGACGTCTCTCTAGACCTGCCGTGTGGCGGCGCTCGGTCTGCAATCACTGACAGTGGCGACACGCGGGTCCGACGTATACTAGCGGACCGCGGCCGATTTAAAAGCTACCACCTAGCAAGTGTGGTGTCTGGCGGTGACAGCACACGTACTGTAGAGAATCTGGAGCCAATGCAAACGAAAAACAAGTAAGATGTTAAGTCTCAGAGGTTTTGATAATATCAACGTCGAGTGGGCAAAATTAGTCCGACAACATAAAACACTTGGGATCTCCCTGACCGCATGCCCTATGAAAATGACGACTTTAAATTGGAAAGTTGCAGCAGATAAAGTGCAAGGGGCCATTGTAGAGAATTAAACTCGACATATGAACCAAGTTCAAAGAAGACATTATATCAACTCACGCATCCTTGCTAAGGCTTATTATGCTGCCCAGCTGTTTCCAATACCGAGAATGATAGCGAGGAGAATAATGTCCAACATCACCAACTTTTTGTGGCTAGGTGAAGTGTTCAGAGTACCTGCTAAAGTAACCTCTTTAGATCCTAAAAATGATGGACTAGGATTAACTGATATAACGGATAAAGCCTCTGCTCTTTTTATCAAAAGGCAAGTTAATTTAATAAGAGACTCGCGAGAAAGCATAACCAGTCAACTTTTCGAGATCATTAAAGCTCCAAGCCTGCTTTCCCCGATTGACGTGCAGAATATCAACAGTCGCTTACAGCATGTGAGGATTTTCTATGTTGAGTTTAGTTATGTCAGTGTCGAACTCAGGCAGTCCCGACACTTAACATCGACAGCCATAATGCAGGAACGAAAGAAAAGCGAAGGAAGGAACAAAATAGAACGACAGTTTCCAAACATTGAATGGACTGAGATTTGGAAAAAAATTAGTTCTAATGTGCTCACGTCTAATATAAAAACGTCATAGTACAAGACAGTTAACAACATAGTTAGCACCAATGAAAGACTGCACGCAATCGGACACTGTGAAACAAATTTATGTCAACAGTGCCATCTAGTTGACACAATAATTCATAAATATACTTGCAGTGGTCACATGAATAGTTGGAAGTGGATCCGGGAGCAAATAGCTCTGATTACAAGAACATCCCCTGAGTAAATATCGCTGTCATTGATACACAGGCCTGAAGCACGCTATTTCCCAGAAGCAAAAAATAACGCTGTGTAATGGTTGCTGGGATATTTTGTTAACTACTCCTTAACAAATTAGGATTCGATAACATCATAGAGTTCAAGGTACACATGCTGCGTGAGTTCCACAAAATTAGAAGGTATTCTAATCACAAGAAAAAGTTCGGTAGTGTGTTAAAAACTGTATTTGAAAGAATGGGTATTGGTTAATATAAAAAAGAAGACTGTGTTCACAGTGATGTATTGTAGTTACCTGAAGGATATTATTTAAGATTTTACAGTATATTTATGATGTGTGCTTTTTCTACTTCAGAGAGTACTTTTTGAAACTTATAAGAAATGTACAGAACTTACGTGACATTGAGATTGTGTGTCTAATAGTGCCAAAACACAAAACATTAACGGTGCATTATTGGCTTATATTAGAAATTTGGAAATAGACAGTTTTTATAGAAATGTCCTAATCGATTGATTAAAACCATAAGATTCTATATGATAAATGTAATATTCAATGGCTGGCACATTGCCCTGTTCATTTTTGCACTGTGATGTGTAAGTCAGTTTCGCAGTGAAAGACTGATTATATAGCTCTGATCACTTCAGATACTTATCATTCAATTAATGTCCAGAAAGTGTAGTTGGAAGGCTAGTCAACTTTATTATATATCTCCTTTCTGGCATTCTCAAGTATTTCAGAAATTGTCAAATATGAATATTAAATTGTTTTATATTTAAAATTATCCCACCAACTTGATGATATCCATCATAAAGAACTAATTATGCTTCTGTAAAGATTGGAGCTCATGTAATTCAAAGTGCAGATTTTATTTCTTCACGTTGAAGTTTGAATGTCTTTAAAAAAATTTCTTGATGTTTAACTTAATTCTTTCTGGTAATTTAGTCAGTAACACAATCTTTTGCTGTCTTTCCTTAACGTCAGCGTAATTGAAATGATCAAACCGTTTTGTTCAAGTAACTTCATATATAACATGTGTACATGGTTAGTACATGAACTCAGTTATGTATTTGGAATGTGTAACATTGTTTTCTTAATAAATGATTTTATGAAAAGAAGAAGCTATGACTGCACACGATTTTTGAAATAAATCCTACGTAGCTAAAGTGTGATTAAGAAAAACGTTTATGGCTGTTAATACATTTGAATATCTGAAAGTTACATTTAACGTAACTTAGTAATAAGATATTTGAAACATAAGTGGGACCTACTTCCAGGAGCGTAACAACACCAGTGTATGTGTGCTACGGCTTCTGACCAATCATAGCATTTGTGTTTCTTTACATCAGGTTTATTCTTATAATGAACATATTATAGGCTGAAGCGTTCTAAATTCAAGTAAGTGTCGTGCAGGAAGCATATGAGACTAACACAGGTTCTGTAATCTCAGTCTTAACAGCTGTAAAAATAGCCGCTAACGAGTAGTTTTTGGTGCATTGGACAACAGCCTTCAATACGTAATCTATACTCCATATATGTCAACAGGAAATTTTCTTCGAAATAGTAATATTACCAAAGCTGAAGATCAACACGGATAATAGGCTATCTCATATGTCGCTGACAGAAATGGCATTCTTCATACAAGAGACTGAACTGACCCAACATTAAAGTCGTGTAATAACGGCGTAAAGGTGCATGGGCGTAAATAGGCACAGTGAATAACCGATACGTTAACTTTTAGCCACAACAACATATCAAGAGGCTTCATCAAGACAATGAGACCGATACAGGAAAAGCCATAGCACACACAACATTTGCTAACAGTTGACGACAGTAAGGACGTAACCGCGGAAACGCATCTCTTCAATTGGTTCACAATGTCCCAGCAAGACAGTAGTGTTCCAGATCCTGCTCCGACGGTGCAGAAGATGGCATATTACGTGCTTGGCGTCAGTACGAAAAGATAAGTAATATGTCCGATGCAGTCCCATGTAATGCGCGTATGAGGACGAATTACATATAAGTTAAACAACTCTAAAAGCTTGCGACGTTTCATACACAAGATAGTAACACGATTCGAGTTACGACCGACACAACGTTGTAAGCGACTTTCAACGCTATAATCAACGATACAGTTTATTCTAAGGTAGGAGCAAAGATGAAGCATTGCACTTTCTATAGATCTAGCCTCTTTGCTTGCGAATGAGTGTCGGGATTGAAAATACATGTGCAAAGTAGTGTGATTCCGAATGCTACATGACGGATATCTTACAAATTCGTATTATTTACAGATTCCAAAGAACTAAAAATACATTAACTTCAGGGCCTATCCTCCTGGCATTAATAATTTATGGAGACACGAATATCTTGTAGTCAAGTCCCGCCACGTTACCTGGCATTTTGGTTTGCTTTTTTTATCAGCAGATGCTGGGTGACAGTTTATTATTGTGGTGCACGCAATGATTAATTTCTCTGCTCGGAATGGTACGTATGTTTGTGTTTCACTTTCTAAGAGCAAATCTCAATATCCACGTTTTATGCGTTGACGTGGCGCTGGCAACAACCACAAAATTGTTACAATGTAAGTACTGTTTTCCGTAGAACGTAAAATCATTTTGACTTTTTTCCAGTCATATCAATGATCACCGAACGGCTTGTACTTTCAACTACGCTACGACAGATAACTTGTTTTTATTTAAATATTGGAAACAAAATTGCAATTTACTATCGAAAGACGCGAGAAATTCTGAATGATTTTGTTTTCATCCAAAAATTTCTGTCAGCAAAAAATAAAAATTATAGAAAAAAATTGTCGAATGCAATCGTACTGTACAGTATATCCAACTCAGGAGGAGACTACACACCAGTCGTACTTTATTTATTTTTTATTATTTGGTACATGAAGTACCAAAACCCAAGGGAAACCATCTCCTAAGTTTCCCGAGCATCTTAAGTGCATTAAATCAGGTTCGTGTGTCCTGTGTTAGAACGCTCGCTTGAAATGTGGCAACTTATGTTCGAGTCCTGGCCAACGTAATTCTCAAACAAGGTATATTTTCAAACAAAAGTGCATGCCCTCTGAGCATTTACGTGATGCGTAAAATATATAAAGAAGAAAATATGTAGTTTGTATTTATTAACTGAAATTATTAACTGCTAAAGCCACAATAAAAGACACAATAAGAAAATTATCTTAGGAGTATCTAATTTAAAACAAAATGGAAGAGACAAATAAGACAGAGTTTCTCCTTGTGGACAGGCCTGCACGTCCGCTGGTCATTTTCAGTAAAAACGTTTGTGGTTTCTGATTGAGCTGTTGTGTTAAGTGTCAAAACTAATGGTCACAAATACCAAGGAATTTCGTTTAAACTGTCGTGTGGTTCGGATTCTCATAATTCTCATTTGAAGACTAAACTGAATGAACCTTAGTTCCTTTGTAGATGTTTGGCGTTGCAAGCTACACTCCTGGAAATTGAAATAAGAACAACGTGAATTCATTGTCCCAGGAAGGGGAAACTTTATTGACACATTCCTGGGGTCAGATACATCACATGATCACACTGACAGAACCACAGGCACATAGACACAGGCAACAGAGCATGCACAATGTCGGCACTAGTACAGTGTATATCCACCTTTCGCAGCAATGCAGGCTGCTATTCTCCCATGGAGACGATCGTAGAGATGCTGGATGTAGTCCTGTGGAACGGCTTGCCATGCCATTTCCACCTGGCGCCTCAGTTGGACCAGCGTTCGTGCTGGACGTGCAGACCGCGTGAGACGACGCTTCATCCAGTCCCAAACATGCTCAATGGGGGACAGATCCGGAGATCTTGCTGGCCAGGGTAGTTGACTTACACCTTCTAGAGCACGTTGGGTGGCACGGGATACATGCGGACGTGCATTGTCCTGTTGGAACAGCAAGTTCCCTTGCCGGTCTAGGAATGGTAGAACGATGACTCTCATCGCTGAAGACGACACGTCTCCATTCGTCCCTCCATTCACGCCTGTCGCGACACCACTGGAGGCGGGCTGCACGATGTTGGGGCGTGAGCGGAAGACGGCCTAACGGTGTGCGGGACCGTAGCCCAGCTTCATGGAGACGGTTGCGAATGGTCCTCGCCGATACCCCAGGAGCAACAGTGTCCCTAATTTGCTGGGAAGTAGCGGTGCGGTCCCCTACGGCACTGCGTAGGATCCTACGGTCTTGGCGTGCATCCGTGCGTCGCTGCGGTCCGGTCCCAGGTCGACGGGCACGTGCACCTTCCGCCGACCACTGGCGACAACATCGATGTACTGTGGAGACCTCACGCCCCACGTGTTGAGCAATTCGGCGGTACGTCCACCCGGCCTCCCGCATGCCCACTATACGCCCTCGCTCAAAGTCCGTCAACTGCACATACGGTTCACGTCCACGCTGTCGCGGCATGCTACCAGTGTTAAAGACTGCGATGGAGCTCCGTATGCCACGGCAAACTGGCTGACACTGACGGCGGCGGTGCACAAATGCTGCGCAGCTAGCGCCATTCGACGGCCAACACCGCGGTTCCTGGTGTGTCCGCTGTGCCGTGCGTGTGGTCATTGCTTGTACAGCCCTCTCGCAGTGTCCGGAGCAAGTATGGTGGGTCTGACACACCGGTGTCAATGTGTTCTTTTTTCCATTTCCAGGAGTGTATATAGAGGGTGAGTCGGGAGGAAAGGTACATGCATTGAGAGGTGATAGCATTAATGATTCTGAATAAAAAACTTCGTATTGGCAAATGCAATGTTACAAATGGTTTCCGAGACAGAACACAGGTAATATCACTTTTGTACGATTTATGGAATCACTCGAAAGCCGCACCCCACTGCAAAACATGTCGCTGTACAAATTTAAACTACATTCAGTTTCCTACAGAAAAAGGACTTATTCATATTTCTCTAAAACTTCAGTTTGCATAAAGACAGCGCGAGGATACTGAAAAACTGACACAGCGCGACGCGCATGCGCTGTAGCTTAGGTACTCTTTGTAGCCGAATTTGAAGTAGTTTCCCGTCCTGATGAAACACAATTGCCCTGTATCAAACTTTTCGTCTCAGCTTCCTCTACACTACCATCGTACGTTGTGGATAATAACGATGTTTGAATAACACAGGAAATAACTAACAAGGTATTATTACATACATTCTATCTCGGAAACCATTCGCAATATGGCATATTTCCATAAGAAGCTTTTTGTTCAGAATCACCCCTCAAAGCCTGTACCTTTCCTCCTGACTCACCCTGTATATGAACACAAACTGCCTGTAGATACATTAACGGAAAACCTACTGGTTACGTGCAGTGGATCATGAATCGCTTATACATGATAATTGTCACAGTATTATTCTTGCATTCGATTCTGTCAAAGAAGCTGGAAGTGAAACAACCTGACAGATTAAAAGTGTGTGCCGGATCAAAACTCGAACATAGGACCTTTGCCTTTCACGAACAAGTACAGTACTGGCACACCTACGCAATCACTACCACAATCTGTCCTCACAGTTTTACTTCTACCAGTACTGCGTCTAGAACTGGTTTATTAGACCAGAAATGATAATCATCCGTCATTTAAAACTAAATTATTCGAAATAGAGGATGAAATTTCCAAAGTGTACTTGTCCCACGCTGTTTCTGCTATTTAGATCTATACTCGATCCCTGTTCGCACATGACTGTTTGCACGGTTTTTGGTTTTTTTTCGCGTTTCTTCATACATCTAGGCCAATGATACATAACTCACATCTCTGCAGCCAGAGTTATATAAATATATCACACTTTCGGAAAATTTTCTTTCTTGTATTTTTAATAAACCGATACCACCTAGAGACATAACTAGACATACGACTGAGGATCTTCGTTCCATGTATTATCCGCATAATCTACAGACTAACTGTAAAGTATTTCTAACCACAACGCAGCAAGCAGGTTTTTTTTCTTATTCTTGTTCATAATAATAATATCCGTTACTCGGATTGATACTTCATAAGAACGATTGCTGAACGTCAATCAACAGATTTTGGTGAGAGCTTTCCACAACGATGAATTCTATTCAGAAAACTTCGTTTCTTATAATGTTGCGAAACACTCCTTATTGCATTACATGTCGTTGTCCCAGGTTGTAAGTACCGCTTCCGAATGCACCGCCATTTCACCAACACGGCCAGTGCAGAAGCTGTCGTAATAATGAACAGAATAAAGCTGATGGCATTTCTTAGCACATCGCTGCAGTGAGACCTTTTTACTGATCTTATTATTTAATTTTATATGAAACTAAATGTGGAGCAAATGTTCTCTTGAGAGTTTTCGAAACCTTTGACTGCTTTCCAAAAGATACAATACATTGTAATGTAGCCTAATAGTACACGCTCATTTCATTCCACGTCTCTTTTCCAGGTGATTAGAGCTCATGCCGAGTGCAGAGCCATTCCACCTACCTGGCCTGCACTTGAGCGATACGTGGAAGTGCTATTGATGTATAGTGAGTATTTCTGTTGTGCAGAGCAAGCAAGTAAAATGTAAACAGCGAGTATAAAAGCAGTATGCAGCCCTGCCACCCAGATACCGGTATGTATTGAAATGCAAAAAACTTATGTATCCTATGTACAGACATCTAAGATGCTACTACTTCTCCACTTGTCATATAATTAGCTTGATTAGTAGTTAACTGGATGATGATGATAATGATTAGTGTTTTAGCGCGCACAACAGCGAGGTTATCAGCGCCCGTTTCCAAAAGTTCAATTCAGAGCCGAATTGTGAGAGAATTGGTATTGTTTAAATTGCAAGATTGGACACAGCACATCAAAACAGGGAGATAAAACTAAAAATAAAATAGCAGTACAAACAGGTAAAATTAATTAACGGTGGCTGAGTGACCACTTACAAATAATGGGTGACCAAACCACTGGACAGCACATTAAGACTTCAATCCCAATATTTTGGGAAGAAGGCCAGACATCACACAAAAACGTAAAACTCTAGCGACACCTGCCTCATTATTAGTTAAAAGAGAAGGTAGGTCTGGTGGGAAACTGAAATCCTCCCTCAAACCCGCATATAAAACACACTCAGTTAAAATATGTCGTATCGACAGCTGTGTCCCACATGTCTGACACGTTGGTGGCTCTCACGACGTAACAGAAAACCATGTGTCAAAGGACAATGTCCTATTCTAAGCCGTGTAAGAGCTACTTCCTCAGCGCGTCGTTGTCGGAAGGAGGTGAGCCACGGTCGGACAGAATCCTTCACCGCTCGCAACTTATTATCCCTCACGTCCAGCCACTGAGCCTCCCACCAACGCATGACCTTCCGAGTTACGAAAGACGTAATGGCCTGCAGGGGGACGGAACAGAGAGCAGGAGGTGGGATGGAGCAAGCCTCCTTGGCAGCCGCATCTGCAAGTTCATTTCCAGGAATCCCTATGAGCCCTGGAACCCAGCAGAAAATTACATCCTTACCCTGCTGTTGCAAGAGCAGGAGTGCTTCCTGCACCTCTTGCACCATCCGATGGGTATATCTGTTCAAGAGCGTGTAGAGCACTTTGGGAATCGGAGCAGATGATGAATTTCGTGCCACGATGTCGGCGCATATGCTCTAATGCTTGCAGAATGGCAAACAGTTCTGCATAGTAAACTGAGAACTGCTCTGGGAGCCCTATCCGATGGACAGTATCGGGAAACACAGCAGAGCAGCCCATAAAATCCCCCTGTTTAGACCCATCCGTGTAAACAGTAATAAAATCGGAATGGCGTTCTAAAATCTCAGTAAGTTTAATTTTAAAAAGGTGGTCCGGGGTACAATACTTCCTGTAAGCAGCCAGATCAAGAAGTAATCTTGGCCTTTGTAGTCGCCAGGGAGATCCCCTACTCCATCCCTGGTGTATGACCTTAATGCCCTCCAGGTTTACTGACTCGAGACTCTCCTTTGCACGGATGCGAAACGGCTTTGTTGCCGCCGGACGGTGGCGGAAGAACGTGCCAGTGCCGGCTGGGAAAAAGTGTTGGACGCCAATGAAAGAGGAGTGGACTTGGCCCTGTACGCGTGCCGTACCACGAGGAGAAGACGCCGAATGGACAGCGGAGGCTCTCCCGCCTCGACACACAGACTAGCAACGGGACTCGTGCGATAAGCCCCCGTTGAAAGCCTAATACCCTCATGGTGAATCACATCCAACATTTTGAGGTAGGAAGGTCTTGCAGAGCCATAAGCTTGACATCCGTATTCCAGTCGAGGTCGCACAAAGGCCTTATAAAGTTGGAGCAGACGTGCCCTGTCAGCGTCCCAGGATCTATGACTGACGCATTTAAGGACGTTTAAAGCCTTGAAACAGCGGACTTTTAGATCCTTTAAGTGTGGCAACCATGTGAGCTTCTCATCAAAAATAAGCCCGAAATATTTCACTTGTTCCACAAAGGGGAGAACAGTGTCTGCTAGTTTTAAAACAGGGTGATTAAAAAGAGAACGGGAACGGTTAAAATCTACGCAAACATTCTCCAAAGAGAATTTAAATCCTGTGGTCTTAGACCATTCCTCCAATCGCAGGATCGTCAGCTGTAATTGGCGTGTACCAGTTGTAACGGAGGAAGTCGCACAGAAAATGGAGAAATCGTCCACAAACAAGGAGCACTGCACGGGCCGTCGTACTGTGGACGCAATACTATTGATGGCAATTGCGAAAGCTGTCACACTGAGGACACTTCCTTGAGGGACACCGTTCTCCTGCTTAAAACGGTCAGACAGGACATTCCCAACCTTATACTTAAAATACCTGTCCGACATAAAGGATCTGATGAGTGTGGGTAAACGCCCACGGAAACCCCACTCATAAAGCTGCCGCAAAATGGTATGCCTCCAGGTAGTATCGTACGCCTTCTCCAGGTCGAAGAAAACCACGATAAGGTGTTGCTTACGTAGGAAAACTGGAAAATTATAGAGAGCACTTATTATCATTTCTGATCTGCAGGAAAACTGTAGTATCCAGTTAATCGTACTCATCAAATAGAAGCTTACTAAAGCCTAATTTAATTAAGACCAGCAGTAAATAATAATTCAGTCTGTTTATGCAGTACAATGTATGAGTCACAACGTATCCTTTACTCCACCTGTAAAAGCAAAGGTATTTTGCGACTAAGGAATCGGTACAAACTGATATGTTGAAGTTATTATTTCTTTATTCTTTCATTCTCTACCACAGAGAGTAATGTGGGTCGTCTACAGTAGGAACACAGAACTCATATCTTGTCAGCCAAATGGCAGCTGACTTGGTAGTAAATCAGACGGTTCCCCATCTGGGAGTATTTGGGAAGGTTTTCCATATCTTAATATACCTCAAAGCTTCTCGAAATACTTGTCTGCAAGTGAGAAACAGGAAAAAATTTTAATTTATTTTGTGTGTGTGATGTGTGTGTGTAGTTTGAGGTTTTCGGGCGCTAAACAGCGTGGTCATCAGCGCCCAAACGCATAGAAACAGGAATATTATCGACTACGTCATTTTCTTAGTCAAAATTTTAATAGTCTGGAGCATGATGGAATACCTGCCTAGTTTTGTAACTCATGTGCAGTGTACCTGTAACACTCGTCAGGGTAGTTACCGACTTGCCTCGATACTTTGATATTTTTTGCTGGGGCATGAAAATTAAAATGGCTACAGTCTTGGCCCTGTTCACTGTTCTCGGAGGCTTGTCTCGGTTATAAGCTATTGCATTCACTTCGCCGTTATTCCACATGAGAAAGCCGCGTGGCCACGCTAAGCCCTCTGAGTATCTCGTAGGTGGAAGGCCTGCGCGGTGATACTGACAATGAAGTCGAGGCAGAGGTAACGAACTGCGGATACTTCAGCTGCGCAAACAGTGGTCAGTAGAACAGTAATATAAACAGAAATTCGCATACCTTAGTTACATTACACTCTATATGTACTTTGGTGATATGTCAAAGGCTGGTTCGTTGTGTCTCATTCAAATGTGCACCTCAAATATTGAGATGCATGTTTACACCCTTTATTTCCAAAACCGGAATCTTTGATTATAAATTAAACAAAATAACTTGAAATTATTTTGTTTACATAATTTATTTTATCTATTGTCTCCATATGTTTTCTCATTTCAAGTTATAAAGACATCATATTTTCATTAAACTTTCTCAAACTCTTGATTCCCCAGAATTCACAAAAGCCAACTCACCTGCACGTACGACTGCATTGCTGTTCTGGAAACGTGTCACTTCATGCCTCAACGATTACTTCCACATAGGGATGCAGTGTTCACGCGGCGTAAAACTAATAATGACAGGCATCTGTATTTGTTCAGGCGTTCACGCGCATGTGCTTTTTACAACTTCACTACTTCTCAGGCTTGAACGTGAACTTCCGCAGTAACGTGCTGTGCTGTAAGCAGTTAGTGGTGGCAGTTCAGCAACACCGACGTTTATCTGTGACTGAGAAAATCAGCGACGTGTCTACCATAGGATGTCCCCTTCGACACGGAACTACCAAATCAGAAACAATTTTCATTAACCCTCTCCCCTAACGTCGCAAAATACAGATGCCTGTCCAAACTGGTCCTCGCTTTTAAATAATTTATCAGGGATATTGATGACCAGTGACTCTGAACAGTTAAACAGTTGTGGTGCCAAAATGCTTTAAAAATTAAGGCTGTGGAAATACATTACCACAAAACGTAATAGATCAAATATTTTTCATACAACTAAACGGATGTAATGTATCAATATTTCGAGTTACAAAAGCGCATCCCTAGTAATAGAACCACAACACTAATGGGTGATTCAAGTCCTTGAATGGGAAACAATACTGATATCCAAATCCTTGTCTATGATTACCTCGCCACTTACGTTGAAAATTATTTCAGATTCTCATCAGCAGATTTGTCTTATGACTGAAGCCCAATAATAGTGCATTTCATTTATTACTATTGAAAGCCTTCTTTTTTACCTGCCTAGCTAAAAGTAGTGGCTTTTAGTCATTAAAATCCTTCGCACATGTTTATGGAACTAAGTCAAGTAATCCAAATGTTCAAATGTGTGTGAAATTTTATGGGACTTAACTGCTAAGGTCATCAGACCCAAAGCTTACACACTACTTAACCTAAATTATTCTAAGGACAAACACACACACCCATGACCGAGGGAGGACTCGAACCTCCGCCTGGACCAGCCGCACAGTCCATGAGTGTAGCGCCCCAGACCGCTCGGCTAATTCCGTGCGGCTCAAGTGATCCATACTGTGGTGTCAGCAGAACGAGGTGTGTCAGCTACCTGCCATCCTTAACGCTGACAAATAAATTTATTTTAAACCGACAGAGCATCAGCATAACTTCTGAGTGTCACATACGAGCTGTCTGCGTATTCAGTTAACTACAGATTCCTTGAAAATACAGTGAATAGGAAAATGTAAAAGAATTATTTTGATTGAAGGACAAATAGTAAGCATATTGGTAGTGAAAATTTTCCTGAATTATCTGTTGCCAACCTCACCCTGAATTCCGAAGTTGCAGTTCTTGCTTTTGGCGTAATTTATAATGGGCAGGATGAAATAACATAAGCAAACACATATTAATATGCGAGATATTTCCTCTCATAAAGTGTAGCAGTTTAGACATATTTATTTTAGTAGTGTGTACAGAAGGGAACAAGAAAACAAATGCAGAATGATATCGCAGTTGAGTTACTGGTACTGTAACACAAGAAAGAGAAAGGATGTGAATTAGTGAATATATGATGATCTAACATAACACAAATCCATATAACCATTACTTCCTTGTAAATGTCAAATGCTTTGTGTCAACAGAAGATGAATGTATTAAGGAGCTAGGATCCTTGAATCTTTGGTTGGTTGTTTGATTTGGGGGAGAGGACCAAACAAGGAGCTCATTTATGTGTGTGTGTGTGTGTGTGTGTGGTTCCCATCGGCTGAGGGAAGGATGAGGAAGGAAGTTGGCCGTGCCCTTTCAGATGAACCATTCCGGCATTTGCATGTAGTGATTTAGGGAAATCAAGGAAAACCTAAATCAGGATGGCCGGACGCGGATTTGCACCGTCGTGTGTGTGTGTGTGTGTGTGTGTGTGTGTGTGTGTGTGATTTGAGGTTTTTCGGGAGCTAAACAGCATGGTAATCAGCGCCCAAACGCATACAAACAGGAACACATGCGGTGAAGGGACGAAGACGGACAGCGAACAAGGAGAACGGCTAAAAGACAATGCACCGTCGTCGTGCTGAACGCGACTCCATTGTGATAACCACTGCGCCACCCTGCTCGGTACCTTGATTTCTTATCAGATTTAAAAATACTGTATGTCGCCGCCCTTTAGTTAGCACTAAGTCGCAGGAAATATACTGTATGAACATGCTCGAACAGCACTCCAATACGTAGGTGAAAAGATGATGATGATTATTATTAGTGTTTTAGGGCGCACAACAGCGAGGTTATCAGCGCCCGTTCCCAAAAGTTCAATTCAGAGCCAAATTGTGAGAGAATTGGTATCGTTCAAATGGCAAGATTGGACACAGCACATCAAAACAGGGAGATAAAACTAAAAATAAAATAGCAGTACAAACAGGTAAAAATAATTAACGGTGGCTGAGTGACCACTTACAAATAATGGGTGATCAAACCACTGGACAGCACATTAAGACTTCAATCCCAATATTTTGGGAAGAAGGCCAGACATCACACAAAAACGTAAATCTCTAGCGACACTCGCCTCATTATTAGTTAAAAGAGAGGGTAGGTCTGGTGGGAAACTGAAATCTGCCCTCAAACCCGCATATAAAACACACTCAGTTAAAATATGTCGTATCGGCAGCTGTGTTCCACATGTCTGACACGTTGGTGGCTCCTCACGACGTAACAGAAAACCATGTGTCAAAGGACAATGTCCTATTCTAAGCCGTGTAAGGGCTACTTCCTCAGCGCGTCGTTGTCGGAAGGAGGTGAGCCACGGTCGGACAGAATCCTTCACCGCTCGCAACTTACGTCGGGCAATGTAGCTGACTCTCGTAGTATTACAATAATTTATCCTGGCAAGACTTTGCCTACACTCAACGACGTAGTCTGTGTAACTTGAAATAATCGTCTACACTAACACGACTACGTCACCTAAGATTTGATACTCAGCTCCTCACGCTATAAATCACGTTACGGCTCGCTACGACATCGCTATGTAATAAAGGATAGACACAATAACACTTTTCGCGGTATAATGGGGTCAGTGGTAGCTACATGGATATCAGTTACAGCAACGCATTTATCAGCGTTCATTAAGTTCGAAAGATGAACTGCCAACAAAGCTAGCATCAATCACCAGAAAAATACTAAACGCGAGCGTCTACAGATTGTAGTAATGATATATTTACTTTGCCAACACGGCAACGTATAGCGAAGCTTATTCTGTGTACTCGGAGAACACAACTAAACACTTTCCCAACAACGTAGGCACCAAAACGATAGCTGTCGTACATAACTGACGAATACGTTATGTGGATCAGTTCCCTCTTGTACTTGCGCCTCCTTTAAAGCTTCAACGAATAATCTTATACACACTCAGTCGGAACGAACATTATAAATTTTTATGTAAATTCAAGAATACGTTCACAAGACAAGGATATAATTTAATATTGTTTATCTCTTGTTGTCAATCAGCGATAACCTCTGTAAGTAGCGCCTTGCTACAACAATATCTTTGACTCCATTGAAATTTTATCTTGATAACCTATTTCGTTAACCTTAACATTTCAGAAGTAAATGGAATATCTTTTCAATAAAACGAAAACTTGCTTTTCCCATCTAAATAAAGATTAACTGTCTTTCTTTCTGCAGCGAGTTATTACCTGTAAAATACTCTTCCTTCTTCATTAATTTCTTTGACTTTCCTTTTACCAATATTGCAGTCTTTTACTTTATTGGCCTTTGGATTTACTTTAGTACGAAAAGATCTTCGACCATAAATATAATAGACTGGCCCTGACGTCATTTTCGTGGCTCCAACATCTCTGGGCTGAAGTCACGTGAATGTTGGCAAAACATGGTTGTTTCGTGTTGCGCTTATGGCTGTACTCAGCGTTTTGTCGGGGAAATGGCATTACATTTCACGTGTAAGTGTGTCTAAGATAGTGCAGATGCGTTTATTGAAATCTGCTGAAGTGACTTTTATATGTTTTTTACACTTGAAATAGAGTACCACGTAAATTAAAGTGTTGAAAGTGATGCCTGTAAAGTCAGACTGATATTACATTTTGGAAAGTATCTGTGATAATTCGGTTACAGAAGTAAGTATAATCGTTTCTCGTTGCTACTCATAGGTTCCGTAAGGATGAAAACCGAAGGCAGCTTTGGATACAGGCCCTGAAACGGAAAAACTTTAAGCCGTTTGCACATACGCGCCTTTGCTCGAAGCACTTCGTGGAGAAGTGTTTTGATAGGTTAGTTATTATTTACAATGTATATCTATAATTTGTATTTACAGTGTCTGTCATTTTTAAACCTAGGCTCCAAAATTATTTTCTGAAACTGCAAAGTCTCACCTTTCATCTAAAATATCATTTTTTTTAAACTGATAGTTTAAACTTTTATAAAAATAGTGGGAACTGAACCTTTGAAGTGCACCTAAAATTGATACTATAAAATGGACCTGCTCCTAAAGTAAACAATTTTGACACCTATAGTTGACATAATTCCCATAGCCCATTTTCTTTTATAAGTGACTAAAGCTCGAAACGTGGCGAATACAATGTTTAAAGTTTTGACACGAGGCCACTCTTACTGTTTAAAAGAATTTTAACGACTTTTTACTATAATTGATAGTTTATAGTAATTTCGTCCCGCTGCCCACCAGAATGGCGTTCGATGTATTTGTTAGATTTCATAAATGGTACTTTGAACAAATTCAGGTCAAATGTAGCTCTGGCATAATTTTTCACAAATAAAAAAGTAGTTTTGTTGGAAGCGTTTGGCAGTCAATTGAGAAATGTGGGGAAAATCCGATACAAACATAGGATGGCAGACCGCTGATTTGAAATCCCGCCACGTTTTGCCAAGTGTCACGTGGTTTATGTTGGAGCCACACTAGCCCCATAGCTTCTGCACAGCAAGGCCAGTCTACTAGTATCTATGGTCGAAGGAAAAGATGCAATGAAGCACAAAAAAAAGAACGGGTATAGGCATTCATATTGAAATACAGAGATATGTAAACAGGTAGAATACGGCACTGAGGTCGGCAACGCCTGTATAAGACAAGTATCTGGCGCAGTTGTTAGATCGGTTAATGTTGCTACAATGGCAGGTTATCGAGATTTAACTGGGTTTGAACGTGGTGTTATAGTCAGATCACGAGCGATGGGACACAGCATCTCCGAGGTATTGATGACATGGGGATTTTCCCGTAGGACCATTTCACGAGTGCACCGTGAATATCTGGAATGCGGTAAAACATCAAATCTCCGACATCGCTGCTGCCGGAAAAAGACCCTGCAAGAACGGGAACAATGCCAACTGAAGAGAACCGTCCAGCGTGACAGAAGTGCAACGTTTCCACAAATTGCTGTAGATTTCAATGGTCTAGGGCGTCTTGTCACGGTTCGCGCGGCTGCCCCTGTCGAAGGTTCGAGTCCTCCCTCGGGCATGGGTGTATGTGTTGTCCTTAGCGTAAGTTAGTTTAAGTTAGATTAAGTAGTGCGTAAGCCTAGGGACCGATGACCTCAGCAGTTTGGTCCCGTAGTTCTTACCACAAATTTTCAATTTTTTGAGCGCTGGGCTATCGACAAGTGTCAGAGTGCGAACCATTCAACGAAACGTCTTCGTTATGGACATTCGATGCCGTAGGCCCACTCGTGTACCCTGGATGACTGAACGACACATAGTCTTACGCTTCGCCAGGCCCCGTCAACACCGACATTGGACTGTTGATGACTGGAAACATGTTGCCTGGCCGGACGAGTCTCGTTTCAAATTGTATCGAACGGACAGTGCGACACCCCACACGTCCATAATTGCTACACAGTGGCTCCAGGAACACTTCTGAGTTTAAAATCATCTGCTAGTCCCCAAACTGCCCAGACATGAACATTATTGAACAAATCTGGAATTCAGTGCAACGTGCTGTTCGGAACAGATCTGCACCCTCTCTTACGGATTTATTGACAGCCCTTCAGGATTCATGGTGTCAGTTCCCTCCAGCACTACTTCAGACATTAGTCGAGTCCATGCCACGTCGTGTTGCGACACTTCTGCGTGCTCGAGGGGGCTCTACACTATATTAGGCACGTGTACCAGGTCTTCGGTGTATATTCAAGTTATTAGTCTGCTTTGAAATAAGCCTCTGAGTATTTTTTGCAATAGTTTGGGGATAAAGGGCAAGACGGGTACTGAGTTTTTCAGTTTACAACCGTTAATTCTTTATTTCTGGCAATTAATTGTGTACATCTGCAAGTCAGCGCTTTACAGTACGAGTGTTGGTGTTCTTTTCCAGACACCACTACGAGGAAATATAATCAAAAATTTAAACAAAAACCTAAATGTCATCCCCACTTTTCAACCATAAAAACTTTAAATACTCAAACAATCCGGGCTGAAGACGGCATGGCGAATTACAATTCAATAGCAGCACATCCCGTGGTTAATTATGTGCTATTATTGAAATGTAGTGCAAAGTTGGCGATCCTGTGGTCTAGGATGTGCCAGTATTGAAACGTAGTACAAGTACAAAATTGTCAAACATACTCATTGTAAAGTCGAGAAGGCGCAAAATATGTAAAAATATGGGTCTTACAGTGCAGGGTATGGAATGAAAATATTATTTATACACGTTAGGTAACAACATACACTCCTGGAAATGGAAAAAAGAACACATTGACACCGGTGTGTCAGACCCACCATACTTGCTCCGGACACTGCGAGAGGGCTGTACAAGCAATTATCACACGCACGGCACAGCGGACACACCAGGAACCGCGGTGTTGGCTGTGCAGTTGACGGACTTTGAGCGAGGGCGTATAGTGGGCATGCGGGAGGCCGGGTGGACGTACCGCCGAATTGCTCAACACGTGGGGCGTGAGGTCTCCACAGTACATCGATGTTGTCGCCAGTGGTCGGCGGAAGGTGCACGTGCCCGTCGACCTGGGACCGGACCGCAGCGACGCACGGATGCTCGCCAAGACCGTAGGATCCTACGCAGTGCCGTAGGGGACCGCACCGCCACTTCCCAGCAAATTAGGGACACTGTTGCTCCTGGGGTATCGGCGAGGACCATTCGCAACCGTCTCCATGAAGCTGGGCTACGGTCCCGCACACCGTTAGGCCGTCTTCCGCTCACGCCCCAACATCGTGCAGCCCGCCTCCAGTGGTGTCGCGACAGGCGTGAATGGAGGGACGAATGGAGACGTGTCGTCTTCAGCGATGAGAGTCGCTTCTGCCTTGGTGCCAATGATGGTCGTATGCGTGTTTGGCGCCGTGCAGGTGAGCGCCACAATCAGGACTGCATACGACCGAGGCACACAGGGCCAACACCCGGCGTCATGGTGTGGGGACCGATCTCCTACACTGGCCGTACAGCACAGCTGATCGTCGAGGGGACACTGAATAGTGCACGGTACATCCAAACCGTCATCGAACCCATCGTTCTACCATTCCTAGACTGGCAAGGGAACTTGCTGTTCCAACAGGACAATGCACGTCCGCATGTATCCCGTGCCACCCAACGTGCTCTAGAAGGTGTAAGTCAACTACCCTGGCCAGCAAGATCTCCGGATCTGTCCCCCATTGAGCATGTTTGGGACTGGATGAAGCGTCGTCTCACGCGGTCTGCACGTCCAGCACGAACGCTGGTCCAACTGAGGCGCCAGGTGGAAATGGCATGGCAAGCCGTTCCACAGGACTACATCCAGCATCTCTACGATCGTCTCCATGGGAGAACAGCAGCCTGCATTGCTGCGAAAGGTGGATATACACTGTACTAGTGCCGACATTGTGCATGCTCTGTTGCCTGTGTCTATGTGCCTGTGGTTCTGTCAGTGTGATCATGTGATGTATCTGACCCCAGGAATGTGTCAATAAAGTTTCCCCTTCCTGGGACAGTGAATTCACGGTGTTCTTATTTCAATTTCCAGGAGTGTTTTTATCTCTAATGAACGTAAAATGTGTAACTTACAGTATTTCCTAATACTGCAAAGGATGCTGCTCAGAGGTACCCAGATGCTCTGAATTTTTTCTGACAGAATTTACCAGAAAATCACTTTCAGCAGCACTTGCCTATATGCAAAGTTGGGTGAACCCACAAATTAATTACTTCCCAAATTTAATTTTTTTCTCATTTCAAAAGGTTGGCAGGAAGCCAGCAGCAAGAATAAACGAATGACTATGTATTTTACAAGCCTGACTTAGTGTGAGAATAGTATTCGTGCATTTTTATCAAGTTGACGGTATAAAATTTGCTCGGAGTTTTCTAGAGTACTGACCTACTGACTAAGTACTTTTCCTTGTGCCTACAACTCTCACATTCAGTCAGCACAACATGAAATGCATGTCGCTTCATAAGACACACACAGGCACTAAAACTTATAATGCACTTATCGATGAGAGTAAACAATGTTCTCACTGTGTCAAATCTCGTCTGATATCAAGTTCAGTCAAACATTGTACTGAACTAACAATAATTATTTTTGACATCTATGACGCTTGCCAGAATCACAGTGAGCTTTCTATAGAATGTCTACAAAAAACGTGCGAGCAATGCAAAATGTGCAATGTTGATGCAGTGTATCATAATGTTTACCTTAAACATTACACTGTTATTTTCCACACACATTCGCCATATTCGTGGTTCAATCATAGTTATGAACCGTAAAGTATGTTATTTCCATGCCAAGACACATGTCGTATATGAAAAATAACATAGAGATCGCTTTAGAAGATAGGCCTAAAATATCGAAGTCATCCTAACCAAGATAAAACACTAGGTAAGCACACAAACAAATAGTCATTTTGAGTGTAATTAATTGAGCCTACTCATTCAGTAACACCCTGTATTTCAACACCAGTTTAGGAAGGGCGAAGATAATGCATCACATGGCAGACTGCAATTATTATAAATGATTGGACTTAGTCGAGGCTATGTCTGAAATAAACACAAATACAGTCTGTGATTCGGATAATCAACACAAATATTTGATAAAAATACTCAATGTAAAATTCCACAATTACACACAACATGATGGTCGTATGCGTGTTTGGCGCCGTGCAGGTGAGCGCCACAATCAGGACTGCATACGACCGAGGCACACAGGGCCAACACCCGGCGTCATGGTGTGGGGACCGATCTCCTACACTGGCCGTACAGCACAGGTGATCGTCGAGGGGACACTGAATAGTGCACGGTACATCCAAACCGTCATCGAACCCATCGTTCTACCATTCCTAGACTGGCAAGGGAACTTGCTGTTCCAACAGGACAATGCACGTCCGCATGTATCCCGTGCCACCCAACGTGCTCTAGAAGGTGTAAGTCAACTACCCTGGCCAGCAAGATCTCCGGATCTGTCCCCCATTGAGCATGTTTGGGACTGGATGAAGCGTCGTCTCACGCGGTCTGCACGTCCAGCACGAACGCTGGTCCAACTGAGGCGCCAGGTGGAAATGGCATGGCAAGCCGTTCCACAGGACTACATCCAGCATCTCTACGATCGTCTCCATGGGAGAACAGCAGCCTGCATTGCTGCGAAAGGTGGATAAACACTGTACTAGTGCCGACATTGTGCATGCTCTGTTGCCTGTGTCTATGTGCCTGTGGTTCTGTCAGTGTGATCATGTGATGTATCTGACCCCAGGAATGTGTCAATAAAGTTTCCCCTTCCTGGGACAGTGAATTCACGGTGTTCTTATTTCAATTTCCAGGAGTGTTTTTATCTCTAATGAACGTAAAATGTGTAACTTACAGTATTTCCTAATACTGCAAAGGATGCTGCTCAGAGGTACCCAGATGCTCTGAATTTTTTCTGACAGAATTTACCAGAAAATCACTTTCAGCAGCACTTGCCTATATGCAAAGTTGGGTGAACCCACAAATTAATTACTTCCCAAATTTAATTTTTTTCTCATTTCAAAAGGTTGGCAGGAAGCCAGCAGCAAGAATAAACGAATGACTATGTATTTTACAAGCCTGACTTGGTGTGAGAATAGTATTCGTGCATTTTTATCAAGTTGACGGTATAAAATTTGCTCGGATTTTTCTAGAGTACTGACCTACTGACTAAGTACTTTTCCTTGTGCCTACAACTCTCACATTCAGTCAGCACAACATGAAATGCATGTCGCTTCATAAGACACACACAGGCACTAAAACTTATAATGCACTTATCGATGATAGTAAACAATGTTCTCACTGTGTCAAATCTCGTCTGATATCAAGTTCAGTCAAACATTGTACTGAACTAACAATAATTATTTTTGACATCTATGACGCTTGCCAGAATCACAGTGAGCTTTCTATAGAATGTCTACAAAAAACGTGCGAGCAATGCAAAATGTGCAATGTTGATGCAGTGTATCATAATGTTTACCTTAAACATTACACTGTTATTTTCCACACACATTCGCCATATTCGTGGTTCAATCATAGTTATGAACCGTAAAGTATGTTATTTCCATGCCAAGACACATGTCGTATATGAAAAATAACATAGAGATCGCTTTAGAAGATAGGCCTAAAATATCGAAGTCATCCTAACCAAGATAAAACACTAGGTAAGCACACAAACAAATAGTCATTTTGAGTGTAATTAATTGAGCCTACTCATTCAGTAACACCCTGTATTTCAACACCAGTTTAGGAAGGGCGAAGATAATGCATCACATGGCAGACTGCAATTATTATAAATGATTGGACTTAGTCGAGGCTATGTCTGAAATAAACACAAATACAGTCTGTGATTCGGATAATCAACACAAATATTTGATAAAAATACTCAATGTAAAATTCCACAATTACACACAACATATTAGGAAGGAAAGAATAATGTGCTTTATTATGATACATTACATAAAGTGGAAAACGAGTGCTATAATTAAACACACGACGTGACAAAGGACGGAGACAGAGGTTAACAGGACAAAAAATGACTCACCTGGTATTCAAACCAAAATCTTCTTTAAAATTAGTTATCGTCTATCGAGTAGAAAAGCAAATACACACATAAACACACACACACACACACACACACACACACACACACACACACACAGACAGACACACACACACACACACACACACACACACACACAGTTTGCAACCACACTGGTCCTTCAGATTGATTTTTCCTCGTGTAAATGTCTGCATTACATACTACAACACGTTTTAGATAGTTTGTCGAAGTATTCGTAACAAAGTAGTGTCACTCAAATTTTTATCGGAAAAGAGAGATGGCTGAATCACGAAGTACAAAGCTCCAAATTACACTACTGGCTATTAAAATTTCTACACCACGAAGATGACGTGCTATAGACGTGAAATTTAACCGACAGGAAGAAGATGCTGTCATATGCAAATGATTAGCTTTTCAGTGGAATCACACAAGGTTGGCGCCGGCGGCGACACTTACAACGTGCTGAGATGAGGAAAGTTTCCAACCGATTTCTCCTACACAAACAGCAGTTGACCGGCGTTGCGTGGTGAAACGTTGTTGTAATGCCTCGTGTAAGGAGGAGAAATGCGTACGATCACGTTTCCCACTTTGATGATGGTTGGATTGTAGCCTATCGCGATTGCGGTTTATCGTATCGCGACATTGCTGCTCGCGTTGGTCGAGATCCAATGACTGTTAGCAGAATATGGAATCGGTGGGTTCAGAAGGGTAATACGGAACGCCGTGCCGGGTCCTAACGGCCTCGTATCACTAGCAGTCGAGATGACAGGCATCTTATCCGCATGGCTGTAACGGATCGTGCAGCCACTTCTCGATCCCTGAGTCAACATATGGGGACTTTTGCAAGATGACAACCATCTGCACGAAGAGTTCGACGACGTTTGCAGCATCATGGGCTATCAGCTCGGAGACCATGGCTGCGGTTACCCTTGACGCTGCATCACAGACAGAAGCGCCTGCGATGGTGTACTCAACGACGAACCTGGGTGCACGAATGCCAAAACGTCATTTTTTCTGATGAATCCAGATTCTGTTTACAGCATCATGATGGTCACATCCGTGTTTGTCGACATTGCGGTGAACGCACATTGGAAGCGTGTATTCGTCATCGCCACACTGGCGTATCACCCGCCGTGATGGTATGGGGTGCCATTGGTCGCAAGTCTCGAGTCTCGGTCACCTCTTGCTCGCATTGACGGTACTTTGAACAGTGGACGTTACATTTCAGATGTGTTACGACCCGTGGCTCTACCGTTCATTCGATCCCTTCGAAACCCTACATTTCTGCAGGATAAAGCACAACCGCATGTTGCAGGTCCTGTACGGGCCTTTCTGTGTACAGAAAATGTTCGACTGCTGCTCTGGCCAGGACATTCTCCAGATCTCTCACCAATTGAAGACGTCTGGTCAATGGTGGCCGAGCAACTGGCTCGTCACAATACGCCAGTCACTACTCTTGAACAACTGTGGTATCGTGTTGAAGCTGCATTGGCAGCTGTACCTGTACACGCCATCCAAGCTCTGTTTGACTCTAGGTCCAGGTGTATCAAGGCCATTAGTACGGCCAGGGGTGGTTGTTCTGGGTACTGATTTCTCAGTATCTATGCACCCAAATTGCGTGGAAATGTAATCACATGTCACATCTAGTATAATATATTTGTCCAATGAATACCCGTTTATCATCTGCATTTCTTCTTGGTGTAGCAATTTTAATGGTCAGTAGTGTATTTAGTGAGGTATGGAACGTTTATCGAAACGACAGATTTGACGCCGTAGGAGGGGAAATGTTCATTGTTATCGAGAAAAATGTTGTGCGCTTCGAGCTCTAAATTGAGTGTGATTGTGAAGTTATCGAGATACGAGTACTAGGCCTATGTGAACCCAAGTTAATTTTCGGACGTTTTTCCGAGCCAAGTGATTCTGCCGTAACTGCTGTAGTATCATTCAAGGAAGGTCTATACTCACAAGGGAACCTCCCCATCGCACCCCCCTCAGATTTAGTTATAAGTTGGCACAGTGGATAGGCCTTGAAAAACTGAACACAGATCAATTGAGAAAACAGGAAGAAGTTGTATGGAACTATGAAAAAAATAAGCAAAATATGCAACCTGAGTAGTCCATGAGAAGATAGGCAACATCAAGGACAATGTGAGCGCAGGAGCGCCGTGGTCCCGTGGTTAGCGTGAGCAGCTGCGAAACGAAAGGTCCTTAGTTCTAGTCTTCCCTCGAGTGAAAAGTTTTAATTTTTTGTTTTCAGACAATTATTATCTGTCCGTCCGTCCGTCCGATGCGATCACTTTTTTGGGAGTGATTATCACATCGACAAGAAAACCTAAATCGGGCAAGGTAGAAGAATCTTTTTACCCATTTGCCAAGTATACATGTTAGGTGGGTCGACAACATATTCCTGTCATGTGATGCACATGCTGTCACCGGTGTCGTATAGAATATATCAGACGTGTTTTCCTGTGGAGGAATCGGTTGACCTATGACCTTGCGATCAAATGTTTTGGTTCCCATTGGAGAGGCACGTCCTTACGTCTACTAATCGCACGGTTTTGCGGTGCGGTCGCAAAACACAGACACTAAACGTGTTACAGTGAACAGAGACGTCAATGAACGAACGGACAGATCATAACTTTGCGAAAATAAAGAAAGTAAAATTTTCACTCGAGGGAAGACTTGAACCAAGGACCTCTCGTTCCGCAGCTGTTCACGCTAACCACGGGACCACGGCACTCCTGAGCTAGCTTTGTCCTTGTATTGCTTATGTTGCACATGGAGTACTCAGTTTGTATATTTTGCTTTTTTTTCATAGTTCCACACAACTTCTTCCGGTTTTCTCGATTGATCTGTGTTCAGTTTTTCAAGGCCTATCCACTGTGCCAACTTATAACTAAATCTGAGGGGGGTGCGATGGGGAGGATCCCTTGTCAGTAGCGCAGAAACAATCAGATCATTCAGTATTAGCTGAAGCCTGCTTTAACCTACCGTGTATACACTGGACGCCTATGGGTTTACTGCAGATGTTACAGACAGACAGTCTGGTGTAGCACTTTTGAACACATTTCTTCAAAACTGCCTTAATGAGCTAATTGGACAACTCACACGAAATTGAAATATTTCAGACCTTTAGCTACAAACAGGTCAGGCCTTATCGACAGTATCATTATAGAGATAGAAGTCATGATGTCATCGTAGTGTCATTGTAGCGACTATAGTAACTGAAGTTAATCAATCCGTCAAGGAGACAAGGAGATCATTTTTGATAGGAAAATCATATAAGCAGTTGTTAGCGTCCCAAGTGAATGGTCATCATTTAGCTGCAGTATGACAGACGTAGTCCGATTATGGGCATAGTTTAAGCTGATTGTAAATCGCGCTCTGGAGACGTATGTGCCAAGTAAATGGATTACAGGCAGAAAAGACCATCTGTGGTCCAATAATCAAATTCGGAATATGGTGAGGAAACATAGATTGTTGCAATCTGTACAAAATTGAACACGCGAATAACGACAGGCAAAAGTTTGTTGAGTTCGTCCGTATGCAAAAGATCGATGCGCGAATCTTACAGCTATCTCAGCAAAAGACTTGGCCGAGAACCCGACAGAACCTTGGTCACATGTAATATCACTAAACAGTTCGTAGGCTTCTCACTCGTTAAATAGCATGATGTGGCAACAAAAGATTCCAAAAGTAAAGCTGAAGCTTTAAATTTCACGTTTAAGAAATCTTCACATAGGGGGAGAGCACAAACATTCACTAAACTACGCATCTTTGAAATAGAAATATTATGTTCTATGAAAACCACTCTTCTGTCCCATAAATGCATGAAGTAAGTGAAGAAAATCTACCGAAATTGGTTTTTGTACAATGTTTTATGAAGAAACTGGAAATAAGTATACTAGTGAATTTGTGATACCGTACGTTTCTGTTGTTTTGCAGCCTAATTCTACATATTTAGTGATATGGGGCTGCATGACTGTACGAACGTTTTACAATTTCATAGTGCGTGAAAATCCAGTCTCTAATGATAACACATGTGACGTTTTCTGAGCTCAGGGTAGATACTAACAAAATCTCAGCTGTCGTTCAATTATGTCACATGTCCATCTTTTGGATTTCATCAGCAACAGACGAGGAATTAAACACGCTGCAGTCTGTCCCAGCACTCTAGCCCAAGAATTAACTTGTACTACGTAAATACTAGCAAGTCAGAGCCATGTATTTATGACGATATTTATTTAGATAACAGGGCACATCAGAAGTGCACAGTAACAGCAGGCATCAGCCATGCTTTCCCATTGTTAGAACCTACTTATCGAAGACTTTTACAAAAATAAAAGAGCTGTAGGACTTCATGAACTCCCTCAACATCAGTCCTCTCTGAACTGCTTTCTCGCATCTTTGAAAGATCTACTACTGATATGTCTCACCCACCAGTTTGTGGATGTAACATGACAGAAAAATGCAAGTATATTACTTCATAGTGGAATTAAGTGGCCTTCAGGCTTGGTAATCTAATTTTATGTTTGTCTTAAATCAAAAGAGGCTTTCATTTGTATATTCCGTTAGTTGAAAGGTTCACTATGTGATCAAAAGTATCTGGACACCTGGCTGAAAATGACTTACAATTTCGTGTCGCCCTTCATCGGTAATGCTGGAATTCAAAATGGTGTTGACCTACCCTTAGACTTGATGACAGCTTCCACTCACGGGAGCTGGACGGCTTCTTGGGGAATGGCAACCCATTCTTCACAGGGTGCTGCACTGAGAAGTATCGATGTCGGTCGGTGAGGCCTGGCACGAAGTCGACGTTCCAAAAATCCCAAACGTGTTTATAGGATTCAGGTCAGGGCTCTGTGCAGGCCAGTCCATTACAGGGATGTTATTGTCGAGTAACCACTCCGCCACAGGCCGTGCGTTATGAACAGTTGCACGATCGTGTTGAAAGATGCAATCACCATCCCCGAATTTGCTCTCCAACAGTGGGAAGCAAGAAGGTGTTTAAAACATCAATGTAGGCCTGTGCTGTGATAGTGCCATGCAAAATAACAAGGGATGCAAGGCCCCTCCATGAAAAACACGACCTCACCATAACACCACCGCCTCCGAATTTTATTGTTGGCACTACACACGCTGGCAGATGACGTTCACCGGGCATTCGCCATACCCACACCCTGCCATCGGATCGCCACATTGTGTACCGTGATTCGTCACTCCACACAACGTTTTTCCACAGTTAAATCGTCCAATGTTTACGCTACTTACACCAAGCGGCGTTTCGTTTGGCATTTACCGGCGTGATGTGTGTCTTCTAAGTAACTGCTCGGCCATGAAATCCAAGGTTTCTCACCCCCCGCCTAACTGTCATAGTACTTGCAGTGGATCCTGATGCAGTTTGGAATTCCTGTGTGATGATCTGGATAGATGCCTACCTATTACACATTACGACTCTCTTCAACTGTTGGCGGTCTCTGTCATTCAACAGACGAGGTTGGCCTGGCAGTGGGTGGCAGCACACTGCACCTAATATAAAAAACGTATGTTTTTGGGGGTGTTCGGATACTTTTGATCACATAGTGTATGTTAATGGGTCAGCAACCACGTTACATTCCACTACTCCTTGCCTAAATTGTGCTGCTATGTTAGCAAAAAAAAATAAACATAACTTTCACTAAATTTAAATTATGATTCTTAATCATATACCAACAAAAATGCAAACTTCCTTGGTTTCATTAGCCCCATGTAAAATGCTGCTACTTAGTAAGATCATGTGGTAACCTTCGTTATTTGTATTAGACACAATATAAAATAAATGTGTCAATCATATAAAGTGTAACAGTAAAGAAGACTTGTTTAGATGAGAAATAACAAGCGAGATTTTGAAATAGCAGCCTGCTTTATGGTTTTAATTTAGTAATGTTTAGGAGCGAAAAATTATTTTAGATATGGAGTATAGTAGTCTATATGCATTGCAGTCATTTGGCATGAGATTCCTTGAGCTTTTACCAATACTTGACCCATAACGTTAAACAATTAGCTCTTATTTTTTTCATTATGGCTTCTTATCGTAATGTTAGCCCTCTTTTTCATTCTCTTATTCATTGTTCTTTCCAATTCTTCAGCTGACAATGGGGTGTATGGAGAGAATTCAATCTTTTTTCTTTTTTTTAAAAAATTAGCATTCTGGGTTTCTTGTTGAACATGACCACAAAGAAGAAAAACCAGTCAAGATACTTTGTAAATAGTTCATCACCGTGTCAAAACTGGGTGTGTATTCAGTCCAAAAGGCATTTTTCGATGCACACTAGATCCGTGATAATTGTGAAATTTCTTACAAAGTGATTAGTAAGAGTTTGATACTACTAATCTCAATGAAAGATTGTCAGCTTTTGAATACAAACTGGGATTTATTGTCAGACATCACTGCTCCCATTTGACACAATGTGAAACTCTATCTAGGTTTAAAATGTATTTCTGGCTTCCAGTCAAAAGCAGTGTCCAAATTTAAGCCTTGTCCTACCCAAAATTCAAGTTTTCACTCATGTTGGGAACAAATATTCTACTATGACTGAAAGTCTCTCTTTCAGTGTTAAAAATTAATAAGTCTTGTGTCTTTGCTAGTTTGCTACTCTTTCCTGTGACACCTCTAATACTCGAAACTGGTAATTCTAATCAACAGATTTTTCACAAGTGTATATATTTTTTTAAATTTATGAAACAAGTTTTATTACCGTGCTC
This sequence comes from Schistocerca cancellata, assembly GCF_023864275.1. Taxonomy (NCBI): domain Eukaryota; kingdom Metazoa; phylum Arthropoda; class Insecta; order Orthoptera; family Acrididae; genus Schistocerca; species Schistocerca cancellata. Next base: position 78,450,397 of record NC_064631.1, on the reverse strand, counting down.
ATATTTTGAGGAGTACCAATGCAAGTACCGTACCTTGTGATGTATGTTACTTGAATTCATACTATGTTGGTTTTGTTCTGTGTTCCAGTGGCATGTCTAATTTTACAAAAGAACCAACGTACTTCTCTGCTGACAGAAAGAAGAAACAAAAATCTCCCATAGACAACATTGTCATTAGAGACAGCTACTGACAGATAGGGTAATTCACCAAGTCCCATTGCAAATTTTGTGGTAAGTATCTTCTAAGTCATTCTAAATGGAACAGTTTCCTCAGCTAATTCTTACAGAATTTTTTCATGCCACCCCCCCCCCCCCCCGCCCCCTGTTTTCCCTAAAGCTAGGCACATTGAACAACACATTTGGAATTCTTGCATTTCTAGCCTCACAAGAGAATTTGTTGACAAAGCACTTTTCATTTCCAAAATTAAAAACTACTTTGGTTGTACCATATAAGAGCTTCTCATTAAGAAGTTTTTACATAAGTTAATTTTCTTATTATCAGGCTCTCCAGGTGTAAAGTTATCTCTTCATTGCTAAATAAGATCTGCAGGATGGTATTTTCCTACTTCTGAGAAACATTTTACAGGTAAAAACGAAAAGCACTAGTTTGCTTTCGTTCTACAGTATTACTTTTATTCTATTAACTGGTTTTTGGCTTAGAAGGCCATCTCCAGACATTTACTGAGTATTGTCACCAAAGAAGCTACAATGCTTGTAAACAACATTGGAAGAGAAGCTACATGTCTAAATTGAAGCAGAAACATTGCAAGCAACAACTTTGAAAGTGTGGTGGTAATGCAATGTAAAAAATAAAGAAAATTAACAGTAAATAAATAAAAATGGAGCAGACAGGAAAAACGTAAGCACAAAATAGGAACATAACAGTTTCTTGGCAAGGCTACTTCATGAGGTATGAAACATGGAGAGTGCTACACCAACCATTTAAAAGAAGAAGGAATTATCAGTGTAACTACAGAATATATATAAGGAACTTAAGCAGTATCAGAAAGATAAACAGATATTATTTCATGCAGGAAAACAGATATGAACACATGCAGGACAGTGGAGGAGTGTGAGAAAGGTTTTAAATATTCATGAAGTCCTTTTATTTTATTGAAATATCTGTGTAATCCATACAGACTGTAGTATCAATTCTTAAGGCTTTCTTTTAACTGGTACTTGTATTACATTCCATGTTTGATACCTCTTGTAGTGTCTCATCAAATGTTGTTTCTATTTTGCTGGGTCATTTATTGAATGCAAACTGTTACATAGTCACAATTTTGAGTATAATGTTAATGCTTTTCCTGTTTGCTCCTTTTGCATTTGTGTATTGTTCACTCTTTTTTAACTATTAAAATCAGTACCACCACACTCTCAAAGATTGCATATACTGTATGTTCCCTCACATTCCTCAATTTTCGTGCATTTATTCATTTCTGTTTATCTTATTGATATTGCTTGAATTCCTTATATATTCTGTAGTTACACTGATAATTCTTTCACTTTCGATTGTTTTTTTGTCTCACTCTCTATGTTTTATACCTCCTGTAGTAACCTTGCCAAGAAACTGTAATGTAGGCATGCTGTTCATATTTTGTGTTATAAATCTTTTCCTATCTACAACATTACTGTTGTTTTTTAACTTTTTATATTGCAGTACCACCACATTGTCAAAAATGTTACTTACTGTGTGTTTCTGCATCAAGCTAGACCTGTGACATCTCTTCACATGTTGTTTATAAGCATTGTAACTACTTTGGTGACAGTAAATGTCTGAAGATGGCCTTGTAAGCCCAAAGCCCATTAACACAATAAAAGTAATACTATAGAACAAAAGCAAACTAGTGCTTTTCATTTATTATAATTTTGTTCTACCAAGGAGCGATAGAAGATTCAGATAAATTTTACAGGTAGCTTAAGCCACAAACAATAATTGCCATAGCTGTTTATATAAAGGAACCTAAACTGTCCGGTAGCATATTCAGCTTCTTCTTAACATCTGCAATATCTTTCTTTTACAAAACACTGCCACTGTTTACATTTTTGTTTAGGTTACCTACTCTTTTAATGTTTAGGTTACCTACTCTTTTAATCGATATCACTGCTATCTTGGGCAGCTGTTACTGTTACCAAGTAACACTACATGTGTTTGAAACGTTTTATTCGCATCTGAAATTTTGTTTTCTCTGTCAATAATCTTTGAGTTACATCTTCGAGATATTGTTAATCTCTGTGGTTTTTTTAAGGAAACTGGTCCATCACAGCATTTATTTCAGTTCCTGAGTCTTATTCTACTTGAGTCCTGCATTTTTGGTAGTCAAAATATGTTCTTGTCCTCCTAGACCATTCTTTACAGATCCAGTGCTGTTCCCTGCTCTCTCCTTCACTGGAACTATACTTCATTTCACTTTCGTTACACATTTGCCCATCTCAGTTTATAGATTTAAAGGCTACCCAGGCCTCAGTCTATTTCTGATTGCATGCAAATATGTAAGGTGAATGTGCATCCTCACATTTTCGTTGTGCAAATACTGATCCATAAAATTTCGGGCGTGCAGCCGCATAAATTTGACTTCTTCTTCTAATATTTCGGCTGAATACCGTCCAGCCATCATCAGAGTGAGCCGAAGTGACTGACGGTCCAGCACTTGCTCCGTCGCGACGGTGCAGCCCGCAGTGATACATCAATATCACCGTGTGGATCAACTGCACAGCCATAGATCTATTTCCATGCATATGTTATACGTCTTTGCCACTGATTAACGTCTCTGTCGCCTTGTGTATCTGTGGCCGCATGCCTAGTGGTGCGGTCCACGGCTTAAAATGATGGAGCAAGTGCTGGAGCGTCAGTCACCTCGGCTCACTCTGAAGATGGCTGGACGGTATTCAGGCGAAATATTTGAAGAAGAAGTCAAATACATGCGGCTGCAAGCCCGACATTTTATGAATAATGTAAGATGAAGTTTTCCCCGTAATGAATGCCCTCTTCATGGTAATGTTTACATCCAAGAAATGATATTGCACTGCAATTTTTGTTATGGAACGAAGTAAGAGAAGGATAGCCATGTCATACATCACGAAACGTATGAATAAAGGGGCATAGTCGAACATGTCATTCAATTCCACAATTGTACTAACTTGTGATATGCTCATGGCCTGGTTTCATCAACGTCAGAGTCATCCAGGTCATAGGCAAGTTATACACAGTGATCATGTTTAGATCAATCTGCTAGCCTAAATTTTTGATTTTGGAACCTAAAATACATCACTTACTTTACACTTCACAATTTTGAAAAGAGTATTTATAGTTTTTAATGAATTCTTGTAACTGTATCTATAAATGTACACTCTGGAAATTGAAATAAGAACACCGTGAATTCATTGTCCCAGGAAGGGGAAACTTTATTGACACATTCCTGGGGTCAGATACATCACATGATCACACTGACAGAACCACAGTCACATAGACACAGGCAACAGAGCATGCACAATGTCGGCACTAGTACAGTGTATATCCACCTTTCGCAGCAATGCAGGCTGCTGTTCTCCCATGGAGACGATCGTAGAGATGCTGGATGTAGTCCTGTGGAACGGCTTGCCATGCCATTTCCACCTGGCGCCTCAGTTGGACCAGCGTTCGTGCTGGACGTGCAGACCGCGTGAGACGACGCTTCATCCAGTCCCAAACATGCTCAATGGGGGACAGATCCGGAGATCTTGCTGGCCAGGGTAGTTGACTTACACCTTCTAGAGCACGTTGGGTGGCACGGGATACATGCGGACGTGCATTGTCCTGTTGGAACAGCAAGTTCCCTTGCCGGTCTAGGAATGGTAGAACGATGGGTTCGATGACGGTTTGGATGTACCGTGCACTATTCAGTGTCCCCTCGACGGTCACCAGTGGTGTACGGCCAGTGTAGGAGATCGCTCCCCACACCATGATGCCGGGTGTTGGCCCTGTGTGGCTCGGTCGTATGCAGTCCTGATTGTGGCGCTCACCTGCACGGCGCCAAACACGCATACGACCATCATTGGCACCAAGGCAGAAGCGACTCTCATCGCTGAAGACGACACGTCTCCATTCGTCCCTCCATTCACGCCTGTCGCGACACCACTGGAGGCGGGCTGCACGATGTTGGGGCGTGAGTGGAAGACGGCCTAACGGTGTGCGGGACCGTAGCCCAGCTTCATGGAGACGGTTGCGAATGGTCCTCGCCGATACCCCAGGAGCAACAGTGTCCCTAATTTGCTGGGAAGTGGCGGTGCGGTCCCCTACGGCACTGCGTAGGATCCTACGGTCTTGGCGTGCATCCGTGCGTCGCTGCGGTCCGGTCCCAGGTCGACGGGCACGTGCACCTTCCGCCGACCACTGGCGACAACATCGATGTAGTGTGGAGACCTCACGCCCCACGTGTTGAGCAATTCGGCGGTACGTCCACCCGGCCTCCCGCATGCCCACTATACGCCCTCGCTCAAAGTCCGTCAACTGCACATACGGTTCACGTCCACGCTGTCGCGGCATGATACCAGTGTTAAAGACTGCGATGGAGCTCCGTATGCCACGGCAAACTGGCTGACACTGACGGCGGCGGTGCACAAATGCTGTGCAGCTAGCGCCATTCGACGGCCAACACCGCGGTTCCTGGTGTGTCCGCTGTGCCGTGCGTGTGATCATTGCTTGTACAGCCCTCTCGCAGTGTCCGAAGCAAGTATGGTGGGTCTGACACACCGGTGTCAATGTGTTCTTTTTTCCATTTCCAGGAGTGTATTAAGTTCTCCAGTTAAACTTAACCCCACATTTATTTCACTCTGTACAGTGAATGCCATACTCAAATATCAATTTCAGATTCTTACTTAGAAATTAGTATCTCTTTAAAAAGCATGTTGTGAGTAAAAGTAAAAAAAATCAACAAAGTTTGCATTTTTAACATTCTTTTAGGTTGGATGTAATGTATCCACCCATCATTTGTAAATAATATTAAAAGTGCACTAATGTTTCTACGAGTGTTCTAAAATATATTTTTGTGTTCTGGAAACTACTAACACATCAGTGCCTCTTTAAAAAGGATGTTGTTAATATAAGTCAGAAACAATACTGAATTTCCTTTTTCAATTTCTTTTTTCTTTTTGGAGGGGGGGCATAAAGTATCCAACGCATCTTGGTAATGCGATTTTGGAAAGTGTGTTGGTATTACTGGGATTAATCCCCAGATTTTCCCGCACCTTCAGCCAACGAAATACTTTCTAGCCTGAATAACACATATAGTTGTAGCCATAGCATACTAATGATTGAAACTTTGAGATATGGGTAAACTGCTTATAATAGTGGCCTAGTAAGGTTGATATCTCTGCTGAAGCGAGATATTCTGTAAAATTACATGGGGTACCTCTACTATAAAGGCATTAGCATCTAGAAACGGTGACAAGGGTCTGTCAATAGACTACCGAAACTTTAATTCAAGACAATAAAATTCATTTGAAGCAATATCACGACCACAGTGGAGCACACAATCAAGCATGCATGAAACATAATATAGTACACCAATGCAAATGGAAGAATGAACGCCCGCATCTCGTGGTCGTGCGGTAGCGTTCTCGCTTCCCACGCTCGGGTTCCCGGGTTCGATTCCCGGCGGGGTCAGGGATTTTCTCTGCCTCGTGATGGCTGGGTGTTGTGTGCTGTCCTTAGGTTAGTTAGGTTTAAGTAGTTCTAAGTTCTAGGGGACTTATGACCACAGCAGTTGAGTCCCATAGTGCTCAGAGCCATTTGAACCATTTTTTTTTTTTGGAAGAATGAACAACAGAAAGTGACTTCAGTTCTAGTCAGTACATTATGCAACCGTAGCTGTGCTTCCTCACTCTGAAATATGGCGACCAGAAATCCAAGACAAGCATACCAGAACTCACTTTGTCGCATTTCAATCGCCATTTTGCAACAGACCATGAGGAACGCTTGCCCCTTTTTGGATGCCATAGTAGATTACGGAAGCGTATCACATCATATCTCCTTATTGTGATCATCGAACACAGTGATAATTTGGAGATCGACTTCTCGGCACAAAAATATCTTCACAGTGTGTTTGCGATTTGGCATACACAGAAGGAATTTCAATTCTTAACGTTACGATTCTGACAGAAACTTTCATCATTCCCCCTTACATTTTATGCTCTATTAGGGACGTCTTTTGCAGGAAGACCAGCAGAATATGTTACAGATTCGTCGTTTGACTTTCTACAAACAAAGTTAATTTCAGTATAACTCTACAATATTTTTGAGGTCTAATGTTATTTCTAATATTATTAAAGACTCAACAAAGTGTTCTATTAATTGAGTAGGGGCATTCGCCAAATATCATTGCTACCTTTCAGCTTAATGGCTCCTATGGGTGGAAAAATGAACACATTGTCTTCCTAACACAAGTTCATAAACGTAATACCAATAACTGAAGATGACACAATTCTGGGACAAGAATACGACATAAAAATAATGAAGGAATTTTCATATATGTAGCATATTGCAAAACAGAGATCATAATTGTATCATAAAACATATAGAAATGAAGGTATTTAACGTAAAGTAGAACATTTAAATTAGGTGAGACTGTAGTAATGGCACACATATAGAAATTTACTGACATTACATATAGAACAGCCCGAGTATAATATCTGATGCCCCAATTTTGGCACAAGGTGTATGAAATTATAAAAATATTACAGATAGAACAGGATAAGTTTATTTTAGGTGAGGCCATAATGTTGGTACACATACACTAATATAAAGACATTGCTGTACTACAGTAGGACTACAATTACTGAGACCTCAGTGCTGGAACAAATTTATGAAAAATATAGATCTCACATATATAACACGATAATTCCTTTTTGTGAGGCCATAAAGTTGGCACAAGTACGCAAAAATAAAATCGTTACGTATACAGCAGACCACAATTTTTTCACAAGACATTAAAAAATAGAGAAAACAAAATTCATAGAAATTACAAAACGGAAGTCGTTGCTTCTGGAACATGTTAATTGTTTTACTCTCCATGAACTGAACTGACATTTGTAGAGTGTAATGTACATTGAATTAAAAGTTTTGATAGATCAGAATTTAAGACGCTGCAGCAAGGGAAGTCTCTGATTCTGGAACCTGTTAATTGTTTTCTTCTCCATGAACTGTAATTTGTAAAAAGCAATACATCTTGAATTGAAAGTTTTGATTGATGGAATTTAAGACACTTGCTATTGTATCGGAGTTTTCTGATGAATCAGAGGAAGTTAACTGGGTTCGACACACCATATATTAAACTGTTTGGCACAGTCACAGACACACAAATGGGGCGTTGGAGGGATTCTTCGAATTACTGTCATCTCAGACTGTGATCTCACATGACAGTGTGGAGGGCAAAATATGCATTGTACTTAACTAAGGATACTCGACAGTATGGGAGGTAGGCAGACACATGGCTACGGTCTAAGCCCAACATGACGTCTCCTTTGTGACGTAACATGATTGTAGTCGATTGACCTCTCTGAGTCACCCATTCCAGACAACCTTTTGACAGCTAGGATCTCATACTGCCTGGAAGATGCCTCCAGCGTTAGACCTACATGAGTGCCACTCTATTGTGTTGCTGGATGTGACAGGAGTTGCTGAAGAAAGAGTGCCCACCATCTGGTTTCACACATTGTCATTTCAGACTATGGGCCTTTCTTATGTGTCCTTATGCTAACTGCTTCATGGCAGACATGAAAGTATCTGTATAACTAACTAGCGTAAAACTGACAAATAACTTCAAGGAGCAGTGAAACATGCGTCATTTGCTCTCCAGAATGGTGAGAATGATTTCTTAGCAAATCACTGACAATAGTAAAGTTACTTTAACAAAGCTACCTACAATGAAACATGGCAACGTAGATATCTCAAAATAACAAGGTTTATGTAAGCACAGTGAGTTTACACATATCTACATACAATTTTGGGAATCGACATTGAGTCAAAGGATCAATTTTTGTAACACAGCTTTGTTTTGAAGTATGTAACTTGAACACACGTAAAACATATTCCACGCCTATTGTACATTTTCAGTCATTATCACCTATATCCTTTTGCTTATGGGCTCTCCATCCACCAAGCCGTACCTTCTGTAGAAAGATCTTGCTACCACATACCCCATCTGCATCACAAAGTATATCAATACATTATGTGCTAGCTACTAACAAATGAACTGCTACATTTCACCACTTTCAGCTCTACACTGCTGGTAGTCAAGCTATACATTCTTCTACTCAACACACAATGATCACATGCATGGACGTCGAAACAAGTGCCATGAGATACTGGCTTTGGGCTGTCAAATACTGAAAAGCCCCAATAGATGAGCCCAAAGTATATACATCAACATCACCGCAATTCGGTCGAATTGAGTTATCAAATTCTCAGCGAGTGACTGAACCTGGATGCGACATAGCTTCACAATATTGTGGACTCACATCCTCACAGAATGCAGACAGTTATCAAGTCCAGGGCCTGAATTAGGTGGTATTAAATGATCCTTGCATTGATTTTTGTAGCGATGACTAATATTTTGTCCAACAAGCCTATCTAATAAATACAGATATAAAACAGCATTAACCAGAAGTAAATACCTTGTAAATGATGATGTATCATACAACAGCAAATGTTTTGGTGTGAGAAATGCTCCGTCATATAACCTGAACGTTAAATTATTATTATAAAAACGTAGTATTTATATATTTACTGAAGACTGCCCCTTCATAACGCTTTGACAGTGAAAGTAATGCCTTTAGACAAATGAAATACTATATGCTCTCATTCATTATACAATGTTTGGTTCAGAAAGAAACCTTACAAATAAACAAATGAACACAATGGAATCCAAAGTTGAACTGACAAGCGAAAATTTTGCAAGGTTACGTTTATTTTGCAATAAAACAGAAGAATCAGATGATAGTAAATTAGAAACAATTAAATAATACAGAATGTAAACAACTGCAACATTCATAACGGTAAACAAAATTGATCTTTTTTTCCCACAAAGTAGATCTGCACACACATTCCGACAATTGGTTAATGTGCTCAGTATGGAGTGTGACCAACCTTTGGCAGGAAAACAGGCCCGATAACGACGGGGCATGCTGTGAATGGATATCATTAGTCTCATGTTGAGGCAATAATGCCCTTTCATCCTGCAGAGCTGCCCACAAGTCTTGGAGTGTGGCGTGATGCCACCCGTCTCACTAGTGCATCCCAGACATGCTCTATAGAATACAAATCGGGAGAGCGAGAAGCCGCAGCTTATCTTTCGTCAATGCGGAATCTGGGCCCATAGCACTTCACAACAACCGCACATGAGGTTCCAAGATCTCGCCACGATACATGAAAGCAGCTAAACCTTGCCGATTCATCCGCATAAATTCATGAAGAGGTGTTCAGGTGGTCAACATAATCCCCGACCACACCATTAGGGAGCCTCCTCGATACCGGTCTCTTTCCACAATGTTTGTGTCCTGAATTCGTGTTCCACGTTCCCTCCAGATACTATCACCTATTTGTACTGTCTTGTGGCCAAATAAATGCAACCTAGCAAAATTTCCGTCCTTTGCTTTTATTTTGCTCACCACTGTAGGCACGAGTATACCTGATACACAAATTGTTTCTATACCAGTATAAGGAGCAGGTGGATTGCTATAGAAAAGATACATTATTTTCAGAGGACATCGTTTACTCACAAAGTGCATTCAGTGCGGTTTCGATTTCATTAACGATTATACAGCAGTGAAACCTTGGTTGTTTAATGGCGTTGTTTCAAATATCTACTCAAACCACAAGAAATTACTGGCTGAAATAGACAATGCTGTGACAGTATAAAACGTAACACTCTGCCGTGAAAATTTATTATATTGAATTCTTATATGTTATTTGTTTTTTCCTTTTATTCCTGAGTAATATATTTCAATAATAAGACAGAGTTGTGTACGATAGAGAAGAAATGATTACTAGACAACACGTCTGTATAGTAATTTTGATGTCAGCAATACAGGTACACGTGGGTACATAAATGATGCATAACTTTTGACTTTAGAATAATTTTCTTAATACTATAGCCAAAGGTAAATTCGTGTACGCTATAATCTTCGACCTTCATAGAAAAAAATTAAATTGACATCACCATAATTATTCGTAGAGATCTGAAATTATACTTGCAATGATCCATGATCGTCAGTCATCAAATATGGTCAGTGATTGAATACTGTCAGTGACCACTGAAGACCAGTGATCAGTTGTCAGTGATCAGTGATGCTAAGTGATAAGTGATGCTATGTGATCAATGACTCTTAGTGATCAATAGATGTTATACCAGAAGCATTCGCTGTTCACCATCCACCATCCACCATTCGACACTCAGTGTTCACCATTCACCCATTCAGCATTCAGCATTTAGTGTTCTAAGTTCAGTGTTCAGGGCTTAGTATTACCTTTTAGCTTTTACCGTTTTAGTGTGAAGAACTTACCGCTTAATGATGTCCACTTAGGGTGGAAATGTTGGCGACCCTGAAAATGACAGCTCTGGTTTGATGGGGATACAGAGAAGGCGAGTGGTGCATGAAACACACAGTTGGTCTCTTTCGATAATCTTGGATTTCTGAAACTGTGCTGGAAACAGGAGAGCGAATGATCAAAAGTACATTATTAAATGCTACGCTCTGATTCGTTGGAAAAAGAGGAGAGGGCGTAAAATTCACAACTGGTCCCCGTTTCCATACAGGGAAAGGAGGAGAAGCCGTTATATGTTTGTGCAATATCCACCATCTTGCATATTTTTTAATACCACAGCAGAATTGGTTGAAGATATGGAGTAGGAGGAGGAAGAGGAGCAGGACATGGTTTGTAGCTTTCCACTAACGCAGCTGAGTATTTCGGGCATCTTAGATTTTTCATTGGTTACTTCATTTTTATCCTGTGCTATAAGTGGTTTAGCGATAGGGGAAGTGCAGGGGTTTCAGTTTTCCACTTTCGCAGTTAGCCTATTTCCGCCATCTTGGCTTTTTAATACTGCATCGTTATCGGCTGGAGGTAAGGCTGATCACGTGACTGACTGTAGCAATAACGTGACTAACGAAGATGATGATACCACTTGGTCAATGACCTAAATATGGCAGAATGTGCAGTACAGACAAAATGTGCCAGATATTTTGCATGTATTATATATTGTTATGTACATTAAAGACCATCCTCTTGTATGCCGGAAATGCATATCCTCCTATTTCCATTTATTGTACTATAAATTTGTTTTCCTTATTTTTGTTACCTGAATATATGACATTTCTGTGTCTTCGTATATTGTAATTGTTTTACTATTTGTATATATATATTTATGCATTTATGTCGATGTATAATTGGTTTGTTTCGTAAATATTATTTGTATTTTTACGCTGGGTCTTGCCTAGGGAAAACTGCTATCGAACGATTACATCGATAGGTCGTGTGAAGAATCAAAGTGTGTAGGATCTTTGGTAGTGTTAACTCTGCCGCGTGGAGCGCGGGCAGGAGAGCAGAAGAGTCTGGCTGGAGTAGCGAGTGGAGCAGGTGTGTTGTGTGAAGCTCCCGCGAGTTGCTGCGCTTTCGGGGTTTGGCAGCATGTAATTGCGCTCGACTTCCGATGATAGTTTCTGACATGGTGTCGCGGACGGGAAGCATTAGCTGGCGCACATCAAGAGCCCATTTCGCCTGGTGACCGTGTCGAGAAGAAGGCGCGCCGACATCCAGCTTCTGCAACAGCGACGGCCAACAATGAGTGACTGTCGCCACCTCCTCGATCGACGGCTTCAAACTTTCAATCAACCAACAAGGAAGACTGGAAGCACGTAAAGTTTTAGAACTGTATGGCAGACCTCAGCTTGTCAAACTGTTAAATTTTTCTCACTAAATTACAGCAACGTAGCATGAACCTTTGTTGCTCATTGTCCCAATTGCTTTGCCAAGCAGGGTCCCTTCCTTTTCCGAAATGAGCCCGAGTGTCGTTGAAATTCAAACGCCAGCATCATTTTATTTCACTGCTTTAATTTCAAAGTTCAGTTAAGGTATTCATAGCTGGCTACAATATTTAGATTGCACAAGCACGAATTAAGAGTGTGAGTTTGGTTACCGTATTTTAGTTACCTGTGACTGCAGCTCAGCTTGGTACGTACTAAATGTTACTATTGTTAATTGTTCAGAATCATTTAATTCAAGTTCAAAGTTAAATCCCTTATTTCTAAATTGCGTAGATTCAAGTAGCTTTTGAAATGATTGTTGAGGTAGTCCAAGACTAACCGCATTTTACTGAATTTCGATGTGCTTCAGAAACAAAGCTCACTATTAATTTCAGTCACTAAATTAACTTTCAATTTTCCGATTTTATTAATTCTTTTGCTAAATTAATTCAGAGTGTACCGAAATTTATTACTTCTGACAAACTTTCAGTTTTCACACTACACGTGTCAACCTTCAGTTGCCACGCTTCTAGTGCTAATTATATGTGTAATAACATTTCTTTTTCAGTTACTATAGTAATTGTCCTTAGGACTGGCGACCGTAATTTCCCCCAAATCTCAAATATCTAATTACTGCTAGTTAATTGTTAATGTAACGGCCGCACGTTTACTTTCTTTATTAACTTTACCGCTTTTCAAAATTAATTTCCACCAGTTTCATTTGCATTTTTTCTTTCATTTAGATGTAACCCTTTCCTCCCTCTTTACCGACAGATTAACCTCGGTGACGATTGCTTTTCCCAAATTTCCATTAGGTACACATGGTTTAATTTTTCACTGTCATTAAGGTCGATAAGTGAGGGGGAGGTTTCACGTGGCGACCTGGTGACAGGACAATCTTCGAATTTGAGGTTGTTCTGGACACGAATTTTGCATTGTGCAAATCTCGTAACAAAGTACTGGTTGCGAAATGGTCGTTACGTCAGCGAGAATAAGTATTGCGAGTAATCCTAATTATATTTGAGATTTGGCATTTATATTGAAAATTATTAAAATGAGTGAAGGCAACAATTGCCAAAATTTGGTAGACTTGGATACGGAACAATCGGTCGAACAGTGGGAAACGCGCACCGTGGTACCCATTGTTCAGGGGCAAGCGGCTAGCATGAAAGACGCGACCGCCGAAACGCAACAAAGAGCAGAAATGGAATTCCACACTTTAGAAAATGTTTCGGAATCGGGAGTGAAAATCAAATGTGAATCCCTTGATGACGAATACGGGGGGACAATTAAAGAGGAAGCCGCTACGGAAGTAAAACCGGTAGTTTCCGGGAATGTAACTGATTTATTGAATGTTTTGATTAACGAAATAAAGAGTCAATCGGCCAAGGAAGAAGCTCAGTCTGAAAAAATTGATCGAAAGCTAGACAGTCAGAACAAAGCTATTAATGTTGTTAACAACAATGTTGGAGTTGTTGACACAAAAGTTGATAAAATCAAAGAAGATATTGTTGTGATTAATACCGAAATCGGTAATCTTAAACAGGAAATGATAGGCGTTCAGGCGGAAATTGCGAGCATAAATACTCGTTTTTATTCCGAAATTAGCAGAATCGAGAAAAGTGTAGGAGAATCAGTTGCTCCGATCATCGAGAATAAGGTGACGGAACAAATTCAATTAGTGAAAAAAGAGGATCAAAAGAAGGTGGGAACTTTAAAGGCTTTAGTATCCGAAGTAGATACCAAAGTGACGAAGCAGGCTAATACCTGCGAAGAGAAAAAAAGGGAAGTAGAAACGCTTTCGACAACCACTTGCCAAGTAATTACGAGAGTGTCGGAATTAGAAAAGAAACTTGACGAAAAACAGAGCTATGTGCCAATATATGCACATAGTTCGGAATTGTTGACGAAAAAGGAGCGGTTGACCCCTTGAAAAAAGACGGTATACGCGCGACGGATTTCATTAAGAATTGTGAAAGAGTTTTACCCAGATCATGGACTAATAAGAGAAAAATTAATGCGATTATTGATGTGTTGGCTGGTGATGCCAAGCGTTGGGGCTTAAACCTCAACATTACGAACCTGACTTTTGACGAATTTAAAGATTTGTTTCTGGCTGAATACTGGTCAGAGCAAAAACAGCAAAGTGTCTGGCGCGAATTTGTCGTATCGAGGCCTTTCGATGCGAATTCTCGCGGTTCGATGAAGGAGTTTTGTGAGGGCTGGATCCGCAAGTTGGAATATTTGCGTGATCGCCGCACGGAATCCGAAATAGTCTGGGAACTCTACAAAAAGCTTCCAGATGATACAAAACGCTACGTAGGAAGCAATTACAGGACAATAAATGATTTCCTGGAAAGAGTGGAGGACGAGGACAATTGGCGAAATAATCGCGACAGTGGTAGAGGCCGTGGTAACAACAACGGGTACCACAGCAACCACAACAACGATAACCATGGGAATAATGCATACCGCAACCATGGCAGCAATAACAATATTGGTTCGGACTGTAATAACAATCGGTACAATGCAAATAATAACAGGAATGACGGAAACCAGTATCGTACTAACGTGATACGGGCTTCACAGAATAGTAATAACGCCAGAGGGTGTGATCAGCCGCCTCAGCAGCATCCGGGGACCGTATCTGCTGGGACGAGACAGGGAAACCATTAGCCGCGCCGGTGAGGGGCCGACCGGGCGTGGAGAAATTTTGGCGGCCCAATAACAGGAGAAAACCCGGGTGTCGTCGTTATGAAAATTCCGTGTGGAATAATCAACGGCGGGAGAGTGTGCCAGTGTTAGGAGAAAGGAGTGCGCCCACAAGTAGTAGATCAGCTGTATACACGGCAGTAGGAAGTACATTCACTGTCAGTGAGAACAATTTAAGTAGTGTTCCGGAAATCGATTATAAAGTGGCAGCTGTAATACCCACAGCGGAAATGGAGATTGAGTTTAAGAATGATTCGCAAGTGTTGAGAGAAGATCAGATGTCGGTTAAAACGTCCGTCATTGAGCGAGGGGATGCAGAGAAGGATGAGGTCTGGTTAAGGCAGTTCGGTCGCTTATACGACGAACTAAGAGATTATAGGGGTCTGTATGGGAGAAGTGTTTATGGGGAGCGCGTGCAGGATTTGCCGCGTCTCGTCCCGCAGGAAGATAGTGTTTGTGAAATGATAGAAAGTTCTGGCCCTAACCGGCAGACTTTACTAGAAATAGTTGATGTTAATGGGGAGCACGAGCAAGATTCGTCGTGTTTCGTCCCGGAAGAGTTGGATGTTGAAGTAGTAACGGAAAGTTCTGGCCCTGACCGGCAGACTTTACCGAAAGTTATAGTGGTAGAAGTAGCCGACCCATCCGACGCAAAACTCCAGTCTAAACATTGCGAAAGTATTGAGGAGAAAGATTACGAGAATTTTAGTGATAGCCGGACACGATTGGTAGAAGAGCACATAGATTACAGCGTGTATGAGGTTAGAGCTGACATTATACGGTCAGGCGATAACAATGTGGGTTGCGCAGATCTAGAGGAAGTAATTGCAGATACTACTGGGCACATTTCTCCAGGTAGAGTGGCAGATGAGACCAATCTGACTAAAGAGGAATCAACGAAGGTGATAATTAGTGAATTGATGGCAAAGCAACACTCACTAGTTGACGAGTTAGAGGAAAAGGTTTCGGTATTGGAGGCGAAGCTACAGACTAAGCCTCAGGACAAACGTGTTGAAATTAAAACTGTATGTGAACAGAGGCTGAAAAAGCCGCCAGATAAGCCGGATTTAGGATCAAAGCCGGATGGTTTTTTCTGGAATGACCTGGATATAGACGAGGATTTACTGTGGGAAAATAAAGAAACAGTCGAGGACAAGTGTAGATAGATAGTAGTGTCTGTTAATATGCACGACCTACAACTAAACGTGTTGATTGACACCGGTGCAGAATTGACTGCTGTATCTGGGAAAATATTTGAGTTACTGAAAGACAGACCTGGCATCGTAGTTATGCCAGTAACAGGAGTGAAAATTATCGGTGCTACTGGGAAGGCCAGTAAACCGGTCACAAAACAGATTTTTGTCAACTTCGAGATATGTGGGGCACGATTTGAATAAGAGTTTGTCGTTGTGCCAGACTTAACTACGGAAGTAATTATCGGGTTAGATTGGCTATTAAAGTATCGTGCAGTGATTAATTGCGAAAGCAACACTTTGACATGTACGTCACAAGATAAAACAATAGTAGTTAGTTTTGACGAGGTAGGAGACGGTGTGCATAGGCAATACCAGCCTTTACACATTGTTATCTGGCCGGATGGTATTGACGTAGGTATGAATCTGAACTACTGTAATGTGAAGAATCTCGGCATTGACAATAATGTAGAAAGTGAATTGGAAAGTATTGTAGACGGTGTGTCAAACGTAACACACGAACGAAGACGAGGCCGACTTTCCCGTACCTATTGCCATCACAACCATATGGCATGGGGCAAATATGAAGCAGAATTTAAGAGAATTATGAACACCTTGAGACATGAATCGACGGGATTTTCTCCAGAGGAAATCCTGTTGGATGACAGAAGTATAAGTTTAGTGGAAGAGATAATCAAATTCCCTCCACGGATTGACATTAGTATTGGTGTGAAAAAAAGCTCGTTTGCCAGAAATAATGAAGCTAAGAACCGATGGTCGCATACGTCGTCATGACGCTAAAGCTCGTTTTGCTAAGTTTGCAATCGGAGACTTAGTACTTGTAAAAGCTCACGAGAAATCGAGAGAGATAGACCATGAAATCTCTAAATTTAAGTTTGTTTATAATGGACCATATAAAGTCATTGGTATACCTCACACAAATGCTTATTGCTTAGAGTATCCAAGCTCTGGAAAACTATTAGGTATACGGAATATTGTAGACCAGAAATTGTACCAACCTAGGATTGATTAATACCACAGAATGGGTAATTTGTACAGTATGTAAAATAGTGTGTAAGATTTAACGATTTGCTAGATTGCCATGCTTTTGACTGACCAAGATCATTAAAGAAGTTGTAATTAATAAGTAATTAATTTTGATTAATCAATTTAATTTTAATCAATTTAATCATGATCTAATTAACTGAAAAATCCAAGCTGCTAGTTTAAGTTTTCAGCAGAGTCACAGTAGATTAAGGAATGTAAATATGATTTTGTAAATAGCTGTAAGATTTCATAAATATGTGATTTACTAGTCATTGCCGATGTACTTAGACGCTGTTTTAAGTTTCAGGCTAGTACATGCGTGTGATGATGGACAGTGTTGAGTTATCCACTGTGATAGTGTTTATGGACTCCTTGAGATTACTCGGGAGTGAGTTTTTCCGAAAGAATTCAGTGAAACGGACGTTCTGGAAATGCCGTTACACAGGCGAGTGAGATCAAGCGTGCCGCAGAGGCGGGCGCAACAATACTTGCGAGGCGAAGCCGCTGTCGGCTCTTGTGCCGCTGTCGGCTCTTGTGCCGCTGTCGGCATTCTTTGCACTTGCGGGTGCGGAAGGTGGAATTGATTTTCTTCCTCGACAGCTGAAAGAATTCTACTGTCAATATTTATGGTTTTTTCGATCTGCTGAATATTATTTTCTTGTTTAGCATTCAGTGGACTCTCATGGCGAGAGTATTAATTGCGAAAAGGTTATATAAAATGTGTATTCTATGTAATTAATAATTAATTTGCGTATTTTGATCTACCTGTTTTATGACCATGTACTCTGATTAATTTTGTAAATAGTATTCCATTTCTTGTTAGTGTTACGGATTTTGACGATTTTGGAGTAGCTAAACCATTTTCTATGTTTTCTATGAATTTTAATATGTTGTCAACCTGTTTTATTTTGTGCAAGATGGCAGAGTGGAATAAGATTAGGAGTGTCTCCACTCAATTATTATCGTCTAAAAAAATTGGTTTACGGTTAATTAGACGAATGCTAAATTTTGTTGATGTTTTGAGCATATGCATTTCCGCTGTTTCTTTTTTGGGACATTTTCTGAGTCTGTTTACGTTACACGAACATCCTCAGACAATGTGGGGCACGTGTAACGCCGGAAATGCAATCCTCCTATTTCCATTTATTGTACTATAAATTTGTTTTCCTTATTTTTGTTACCTGAATATATAACATTTCTGTGTCTTCGTATATTGTAATTGTTTTACTATTTGTATATATATATTTATGCATTTATGTCGATGTATAATTGGTTTGTTTCGTAAATATTATTTGTATTTTTACGCTGGGTCTTGCCTAGGGAAAACTGCTATCGAACGATTACATCGATAGGTCGTGTGAAGAATCAAAGTGTTTAGGATCTTTGGTAGTGTTAACTCTGCCGCGTGGAGCGCGGGCAGGAGAGCAGAAGAGTCTGGCTGGAGTAGCGAGTGGAGCAGGTGTGTTGTGTGAAGCCCCCGCGAGCTGCTGCGCTTTCGGGGTTTGGCAGCATGTAATTGCGCTCGACTTCCGATGATAGTTTCTGACATGGTGTCGCGGACGGGAAGCATTAGCTGGCGCACATCAAGAGCCCGTTTCGCCTGGTGACCGTGTCGAGAAGAAGGCGCGCCGACATCCAGCATCTGCAACAGCGACGGCCGACAATGAGTGACTGTCGCCACCTCCTCGATCGACGGCTTCAAACCTTCAATCAACCAACAAGGAAGACTGGAAGCACGTAAAGTTTTAGAACTGTATGGCAGACCTCAGCTTTTCAAACTGTTAAATTTTTCTCACTAAATTACAGCAACGTAGCATGAACCTTTGTTGCTCATTGTCCCAATTGCTTTGCCAAGCAGGGTCCCTTCCTTTTCCGAAATGAGCCCGAGTGTCGTTGAAATTCAAACGCCAGCATCATTTTATTTCACTGCTTTAATTTCAAAGTTCAGTTAAGGTATTCATAGCTGGCTACAATATTTAGATTGCACAAGCACGAATTAAGAGTGCGAGTTTGGTTACCGTATTTTAGTTACCTGTGACTGCAGCTCAGCTTGGTACGTACTAAATGTTACTATTGTTAATTGTTCAGAATCATTTAATTCAAGTTCAAAGTTAAATCCCTTATTTCTAAATAGCGTAGATTCAAGTAACTTTTGAAATGATTGTTGAGGTAGTCCAAGACTAACCGCATTTTACTGAATTTCGATTTGCTTCAGAAACAAAGCTCACTATTAATTTCAGTCACTAAATTAACTTTCAATTTTCCGATTTTATTAATTCTTTTGCTAAATTAAGTCAGAGTGTACCGAAATTTATTACTTCTGACAAACTTTCAGTTTTCACACTACACGTGTCAACCTTCAGTTGCCACACTTCTAGTGCTAATTATATGTGTAATAACCTTTCTTTTTCAGTTACTATAGTAATTGTCCTTAGGACTGGCGACCGTAATTTCCCCCAAATCTCAAATATCTAATTACCGCTAGTTAATTGTTAACGTAACGGCCGCACGTTTACTTTCTTTATTAACTTTACCGCTTTTCAAAATTAATTTCCACCAGTTTCATTTGCATTTTTCCTTTCATTTAGATATAACCCTTTCCTCCCTCTTTACCGACAAATTAACCTCGGTGACGATTGCTTTTCCCAAATTTCCATTAGGTACACGTGGTTTAATTTTTCACTGTCATTAAGGTCGATAAGTGAGGGGGAGGTTACACTCTTCACAGTGCAACGGAAGTTCTCAGTATGGATACATGCTCTAAAGTACTGAAGCGTTCCGTCAAAAATCTCCTCTTCAATCCCTACAATATGAACCAGGAAAATAGGCGTTAATTAACTGCATGACGCGTTCGAGTGACCAGGAGACTCTGACTGCCAAATGTTTTCACATTCTATACAACCATTTTGCATCGTTAAAAGCAACAGTGCCGCATTCACTGCCAATGACTGACCTCAGCAGACAGACAAGCAAGGTAAAGGCCGGTTCCCACTAGAGCGCGGCAGCGCGGCGTGCGGCAACGGCAGTAGCAAGCGTTTTCCGCTTTGACGCGGCTGCTCGCGGAATTGGCGTTCCCACATGGAAGAGGCAGACGCTAGCGGTAGCCAATGACGGACGGACAGCCACTGAGGAGCGGGCCGGGACCCACTGAAACGCCCGGTGCGTTTGATTAGCTATATCTTACACCTACACGAAGGAATGACGAAGTTCGGTGAAAACATACTAATTTTTCATTTTCTGTACAATGTACTCTTTCACATATTTCATTATTCATGTTTTCTCATTTCACCATAAACAGATATCATGACTACCGTTCATGATTGTTCACTATCTCTTAACACATTGAAACAGTGTAGACAAAAGAGATTATTCAGATAGTTAAGCGAGACAAAAATTTAAAATGTGATACGGTAGCAGGTACAGGAAAACAGTAGGAACACAAAGGCTTGGGGGAAGGGATGAAAGTGGAAGCCACCTGATAGAATTTCGCACAGAGCATAATGTAATCATCGCCAGCACCTTGCTTAACAACCATGAAAGAATAATACATATTTGGAACAAAGTTTTCGAAACCAGATCTTAAATTATAAGACATTTCCCAGTGCAGACGCAAACCTACAATAGTTTATTGGTTATGAGCTGCAGTTTACAACTAAAGAGACAGTAAAGAGTAGCAAATTAAGGAAATGGAACTTGAATAAGTCAAGACCCACAGTTTTTCGATAATCTTAAAGTTACCGCAATGCAACGACTGACTGAAACGGAGGAAGGAATCCGCTAGAATACGAATGGATATCTTTGAGAGAAGAAGTGGTGAATGCAGCAGAGTATGTGAATGGGAAGAGGGTACAGTAGAAATCGTTAGATAAAACGTGATATATTAAATTTGACAAGAGGGAAAATATAAAAAATGCAGCAAATAAAGTAGGCCGTGGGAAATAGAAATGTATAATCATGACGCTGACAGAAAGTCCAAAATTGCAACTTGGAAAACATAGGGGAATGAAAATGAGAAAGAACAAAGAAAACTTCGCTGAAAGGAGAAGCAACTGTCAAGAACTCATTTGGCAAGCCAAAACTAAGCAAGTAAGAGAAGACTAGAAAGCGGAAGGAATATGTAGAGAGGAGAGGGGGAGGGGTTGTGCAAACTAACATAAGCACAATGTTAGATTCCTGTGAGATGTCTGAACACGCAAGGCAATACTGATCCTACAACTTAGTTAAGTAGACAGACTGAAGAACTGCGAAACTTTGTTTATCGCATTTGCATGTTTAGAGAAAGGTTTTGACAATCTTAATTAAAACATTCTTTGAAGCTCTGGAGATGTCATCGATAAAACACAGGGACACAAGATTATCTACAACTTGTACAGAAACCAAACTGCATTTCTAAGACTTCAGTGACTTGAAAGGGAAGCAGTAATTGAGAAGGCAGAAGTAGAGAAGACTGTGAATAGCAAGAAAAGTGTTCTGAAAAAGAAAATTTGTTCACATCGAATATAAATTTTAATGATTGGGTACTGTTTTACAAAGGTATTTGTGTGGAGTGCGGTATTTGTGTGGAGTGCAGCCTTGTATCTAAGTGAAACGTGGGCGATGAACAGTTCTGTGAAGAAGACAATGGACACTTTCTAAACGTGGTGATCAATAAGAATGCTGAAGATCAGATATGAGGATCGTGTAACTAAAGAAGAGGTATGGAATTAAATACAGGAGGAAGAGGAAATTACGGCACAACTTTGACTACAAGAGGGGTAAGTTGACAGGACATATTATGAGGTGTCAAAGAGTGAGGACAAAGGGTCCAGCATGTGACCAGGTGATGGGAAATGCTGATGTCCGCCAAAAATTCGATTCACGGTAAGTAATCAGTTATTCACGTAAAAAAAGATGTGAACTGTTTTATAATCTGCAAGTATCACCTATCAAAACAAAATTGAATCGTTCTAGATTCCACCGAAGATGCCTTAAAGAAAAAGGCGAAACACGTCTTGAACCAATGAAGTACACTGGATAAAGAAAAATCATTTGTTACTCACCAAAGGGAATAATTAATAGCTGTAGATACTTAGCAAATTACGTCTTGTGACATACCAGCAAATTAGTCTCGGTTTAACTTCTCATTCCATATGCTATTAAATGCCGTTTAAAAAAATTCATCTGTCCCTTCTGAGAAACTGTAGTTACTTTCATATCTCGGTAGATAAACAAATTTTGGATATTTATCATGTGACGAAATACAAGTTATCGTTTGCAAAAAAACACGTTCGATTTCTTGAACCGTTTACGAAATTTGCAGTTTTTAAGGAACCATTTGCACTCGAGCACAGACAATATTTAATTTAGTTAACTTAGATTATATGTATCGATTTTTTAAGACAAGAGAATGCAAAATAAAGCAATTAACACCGCTCTCTTGTCACAGCCAGTAGGCATCAACACTCTCTTGTCATTCGTTGTCCTAGAGGGACGTAATATTTTTTGTGGCTCCACAGTTAGCCATTTCATACTTATTTGCAGAAAAGAGGCGCAGAATCAATAAGTCACTCTCATTTGTGAATTATCTGCAATCATTTACCTATAATTTTACATGTCATTCATATCGTAATGTATATGTTAAAATGAATATATGTTTTATTTAATCGTATGCTTTTCTCTGTTTTAGTAATTTTAGTCACTCCATTTTCATGATTGAAGCTCAGGTCAGATATTAGACTTTGTCTACAGAAAATGTATAATGAGCCCTGGCTACGTTCCGTACATCTTCGGACGTGCGAAGCTCGATGAATTCACGGCGTAAATTTTAATCTGTCAATTACTTACTCAACCAAACAACAAACAAGTATTATTATTATTATTATAATTACTATTATTACTATTACTATTATATTATTATTATTTTAATAATTTTTTTTATTTGCTAAACTGGCGACTATGTGCCAGGACTCATTATTGTATCTGTACTACAACTAATTGTTCTTTTTCTTGTACATCCTGACCGGCAACAACCCATGTGACGAGAATATGGAAGAAAGCGAATAAAATCTGGAGACAATTTGGACTGGAAATGCAATCTTCGCATCAAAACGACGTGTACGGTAAGACGCAGCACTCGCGCATCCACAATTGATTCCAAGCGCATTTTTCATTCAAAATTATTTTTCTCAGCATTAAATTCAATATTCAGTTTCCATTCAGTAATTTTTTCCAAATTCCGCGAAATCTCATTATTCAGACGATTACATTTCGATCCAACAATACGCAAGTTACATTGCACAATATGGCCGACATTGTAAAAGATTTAAGCAACATGGCTAGTCACCATTAACACGTATGCTACTTTCGATCTTTAAAATCATCTCTCAATCATTCTCAGTCATTTAAACACACACATAGGCAGTACATTTTCACAATACGCGTTTAAACAATTTTTTTTTCTTGCACACAATTTATTCACGACATGGTAAAAACTCGACACCAGTACACAATGGAACAACAATCAAGTAATGCAAACATGGATACACAGACACATTCAGACACAGAAATTAATACAGACACGCAAACACATCAAAATAACCTGCTACACACACACACAAACACTGAAAGGAGCAATTCAGAACCAAACCTGAGAGACCACGTCACGTCTAATGACGCGGCGGGGGCAAGTTCATTTTGCAATCAAAATTTTGCCGCTATACTGAATTCAATTTTGGAAGGCATATCCAATATTAAGCAAGATAATGACGAAAAATTCTCACAATTAATGACAGACAATGCAGCCTTCAGAAATGAGATAAAATCAGACTTCGCCACACTGACTCAAAAGGTAGATGAAATTAATACACGTCTTTCCAAACAGGTCGACGATCTTACGGAAAAATTCGAAAATTTAGAGTTACGACAAAGCGACAATGCCAATCACATCCATGACTTGACAAAAACCTGTGAAACTATTAATTGCAAATTAGAATCAAACACGCACGCATGTGACGAAATTAATTTAAAGGTGAATACAATAGAAACAAACGTAGCTGACATTCACAAACAGATTCACACAACAATACAGATAGAGGCTGAACCCCATTTGTCTCGAATTAATTCACAATTTAAAGAATGGACGGCACACAAAGACGAAATTTTTGAAGAATGTATACAAAACAAATTGCCACATATTGTGCACGATTCTGTAATGGAATACATGAACAACAATAGACAAGTAATCGATGACGATATGCAAACAAAGACAACTCAATGCCAAGCACAACAGAATAGTACACCCACTACACATTTTTACACACACAAAAGAAAATCTCGATTCGGAAATGAACACATGTACACACACGACTTTCAACACTCAAATACACAGTACACTGACACACATAGCAGCAGATACCCATCACCTGAAATACAATACAATTATTCTGATGAAGAACCATGTACACACAGGGAAGAATTCAATGATTACACGGAAAGAAACAGACGAACACGTAACAAAGAAGAAGAAAGTCTATTCAAGCACCGTAAATTCCAACCTTTTATACCAGGCAAAAACACTGTACACCCTGTCATCTTCTTAAAAGCTTTTAGGAACGCATTCCCACGTTCGTGGAGCGACCACAAACGCATTGCGTACGTTGTGGATTACATTCAAGGGGACGCTGCTGTCTGGGCTTACCATGAAAGCGACAGATGTGTAACATACGAGCAGTTTGAACGCGCCTTCTTGAATAAGTTTTGGTCACCCACTGTGCAGGAACGCATCCGCAATCAAGTCACTGAACCCGAACACTTCAATCCTAAAAACGGCAACCTGAGCAGATATTTCGAGAAGTACCTGAACATGACACACTTCCTTAATGAACCAGTCAAACCAAAAGATGTGATCCGATCACTGAAAGCAAGACTTCCTTTTAATATTAAAGAGAAATTACTGTACTTACCGGACGACGATCCTGAATATTTTTTGGAAAAGTTAGTTGCTATTGATTTACTATATGAAGAACAAGAACCAACACACAGCTCACGCAGTAGGAATCAACATGTCTACATTGCTACATTACCAAACACACAGCAAAATTCACAACACACAGTAAACATGCAAAACAATCACCAAAACTCAGTGCTGCATACAAACAACAACTGTAACTATACACAAGGAGATAACCCGTACAAAAAACGAAGATACGACAATTTTAATTCAAGAAGGAATAATGGAAACAACAACGGACACAAAGCCAAACAGAAACACTGGCAAAGGAACAACAACACAGATTACACAAGAAATGGCACACCTACACAGCACTTTAACCAGAACGACAACCAGTATTATGTGAGACAGTGGCAAACACAGCAACCGCCACCACAAAATCATATTCAGATGCCACAAGGGAATTTTGCACAAACAAGCAACACAAACCAACAAGTGATTTCAGCCAGCCGAAAACAGACAGGCAATTGGCAAAGACAATATCCTAATGTAAATATTATTGAGGTAGCTAATGAAACTACAACTACACTTGCCAATGACCAGACAAATCAGGTAAACTAGAACCAGTCATTACTGAGCCCCAGGTCGTGACTGAGGAACATTTGGGGGGCAACTTCAATTTAGAAACTATGTTTGAATACACACTTGCTAGTGAAACTGTGAAACAAGAAAAACTAACATTTACACAACAAGAGTTGCCTACACTATTCTTAAGATATAATGAAAGTGGAAACTTAGCTGATGATCTGATAAATGACAACACACAATGTCACAATGTAAAGAAAAGATTTGTACTGTCTTCCACCTCAGGCATTGTAGGAGGTATACCTACTACCATAATTATTGATACAGGAGCTGCTGTCAGTGTGATTTCCCACAATTTTTATACTATGATGAAGAAAACTTCTAAGATACCAGAGTTCCCAGTTCAAAACTGTTTAATATTAACTGCATTAGGTAATAAGTCAAGTAGAGTTAATAAGCAGGTATTTGTGACTGTTAATATGGGAAATGGAATCGTACAATGGCCTTTCCTAGTTGTCCAAAGCCTTGCTGCCAATTGTATATTGGGTATTGATTTTTTTTGCGAGAAGGACTGTACTATAGACTTCTCCAAAGGCATTTGTTATTTTAAGTATGAAGGCAGAGACATAGTTTTGAACTTGGACACTCGACTAGTAGACCATAACAAGCACTGTTCTGGCTACAAGATACAGATTATACGTGAGACTGACATAGATTCCACACAACAACCTGTATCACACAGTGAGATGGTGAATGATATACTTACACATATTAATTCTAAGTTATCAGAATGTGATGCTATTAATGAAGAGGAGAGATCCCAGCTTAAACATATTTTACTTAAGAATAAGGATGTTTTCACTAATAAGCCAGGTAGGATCAACACATATATGTATACGATTGAAGTCAAGCCTCACCAAATCTATTACCACAAGTCATACAATGTACCTCTAGCTCTGTGACCTGCAGTTTGGGAAGAACTAAAGAAAATGATTACATGGAATATTATAGAACCATCAACATCTCCATATTGTAGCCCTTTGCATGTAGTGAAAAGACACAATGGAAGTATCAGGTTAGTATTAGATGCAAGAGCTATCAACCAAATTATCTTACCTGTGAGGACACAACCAGAAAATCTTGACGAACAACTTCAGAAATTCTTGGATGCAAAATATTTCTCTACAATAGACCTTAAAAATTCGTTTTGGCAGGTGCCAATAAGCAAAGAATCCAGAAAATATACAGCCTTTATGTTTGGTGGCAGAACTTATCAATTTTGTGTATTACCATTTGGCCTAAATGTAAGCTCAGGAGTATTCATAACTGCACTAAACTCTGTACTCGGTGATGATTTACTAGAAACTGTCACACACTATGTAGATGACATACTGATTGCCTCAAAAACCTGGAAGGAACACACTGATACCCTGAACACTTTACTATGCAGATTCACACAAGCTGGTATCACTGCCAATATTTGTAAATCTAGATTTGCTTGCTCTGAGATCAAATACCTAGGACACATCATCAACACACAAGGCATTAAACCTGACCCTTCAAAATTAGATGCTATCAGACATTTCCCCAGTCCCACTACAAAGAAACAGTTAAAATCATTTCTCGGTCTATGCTCATTTTTCAGACGATTCATACCTAAACAGTTACTCAATAGCAGATACTTACTAAACTTATTAAAGAAGAACCAGGTATGGATTTGGAACCAAGACTGTGAAAATGACTTTACTAAAATCAAAGAAGCCTTAGTAAATTCTAACATGCTGGAACATCCAGACTTCAATTTGAACTTTTGTATTGCTTGTGATGCATCAAACATTGGCTTGGGATGTTATTTATTCCAACTTGTTGAAACAGAAACTTCAGAACATATTAAGATCATTGGTTTTGCCAGTCGGACTTTAACGGAATGTGAAAGATCTTACTCCACCACAGAATTGGAAACATTATCTATTATATGGGCATTTAAAAAGTTTAATTATTATCTGTATGGAAGACACACCATTATATACACTGACCACCAAGCACTTACCTTCCTTTTGTCATGTAAACTCATTCATCCTAGACTTACACGATGGGCACTTGCATTACAGAATTACTCTTTTGAAATCGAGCACATCAAGGGAAGAGACAACATAATAGCTGACACACTTTCAAGACTACCGCAAGGATTACACCATAACAATACAGACTTTGAGAACACACACGATTACAGAATACTTCTCATGCAAGACAAACAGTTTACACAATACTACATAGACCTATGCAAGAACATGGCAACACTACAAGATTCAGATCCACACTGGTACAAAGTAAAACAAATCATAGTGCAACAACACAATGACACTTTACAAGACAGATACATGTTACACAACAACATACTTTTCTACAAAAGACACACAAATGCTACTAACTGGTGCGTTTGCATACCACAAGATTCTGTGCACAAACTCATTGCACACACTCACACAGTTTGGGGACACTACGGAACAAAGAAATGTCTAAACAAGTTACAAATGTATTGCTATTTTCCAAACATGAGAAGAAAAATACATGATGTTATCAGCAAATGTCTCATATGCCAAAAATCCAAGCCACAAAATCAATTCACCAAAACAGATTTGCACTCTATCTTACCCACTGGACCTAGAGAGATACTTTGTACAGACGTTAGCGGACCTCATCCAACTAGCATCGGTGGTTGTAAATACATTCTAGCATTTTATGACATATTTTCTAAGCACATCAAACTTTTTGCCATTAAGTCACCCACAGCAAACACCATCATCAGAAGATTCACAAATGATTACATGCCATACTGTGGAAAACCTAAAGCCATTCTATCAGATAATGCCACGTATTATGCAGGATTCATCTGGAGAAAATTTCTAAAGGACAATAACATTAAGAGTATCTTTATTTCAAAGTTTCATGCATCAGCCAACCCTTGTGAGAGAATTTTTAGAGAATTAAATAGATTCATGAGAACTTATACTTCAACACAGCACACAAACTGGATACATTACTTAGGACTTTTTGAGGAAATACACAACAATTTAAATATATACAACACACCCTATACTCCCAGAGAAATCATGTTTGACACAAAGGAAACTAATGAATGGAGCAACCCACTACCAAAATTTTCTGACACCAAACCTTCACATGAAGAAAAGGTAAGGGAAGTACTCATTGCAATTACTGAACAAGCTGACATAAGAAATAAGAACTATGGTGCTAATCTGAAAAGAAGGCAAAACTTTACAATAGGCATGCAAGTTTTACTTAAAACCCACTGCAAATCGTCATCACCTCTAAAACGTAATGTCAAGTGGCGTCCATTATATGAAGGTCCTTACACAATCACTGATATACCACAGCCTGGAGCATATCTGCTACAAAACCACAAGAATAAGAGAATTTTAGGTTTGTACCCTCACAAAGATTTGAAAACTTTTAGCGCTTAGCAGAGTATCCTGATACAACAACAAGGTAAGTCACATCTGGTACTTCAAGCTGGAAGAAGAAGAGGATATAAGCTATAATCTGAAGTATCTACATTTTACAGCACCAGCAACAACAGCAGCAACAAGAAGATAAGACACAAGAAGAACTAACAATTTTCATGCAAAGCACAGTTACTGATTAATTTATTAATACCCTGCAGACGAGCTGACAGTCTAAATGACCAGAGACAATTCCTGCCCTGAACCTGATATATTAAGTGGCATGATAGACACTTGATTTGCTATTCACACTCACACCACAATCCACATGAACACAACATGCACAAAAAACACTCTACAGGAAATGACATGTGAGATTAATTGAGCAAGGCTATATATACATTTTTTTTATTTTATTTGTAAATGATACTTCGTGCATGTGCTAATTTGGAATTGATTGTGGATGTGACGTGTCGTGTCTTATTGTAATCATGACTTTTCAGGACACATCATCTCCAAGATGTTTTCTAACCTACTATGAAAGTTTATGTTGCAGGAAACATTTAATGAAGTAGAACACTTATTGTGTAGTACTGATGTAAAGGAAAATATACTTAAAAGGAAAACTTTATTAAAAAGGGGAAGAGACCTATAAAAGAAAATGGATTTTCTGAATGTATCACAATACACTGAACCTATAAGATAATTTTTTTCTATGTCTGACCCATATGTACTTGTAAATATCTAGTTTAATGCAACTGAAAAATGTAAAATATGTATATGTATTACCAAACAATGTAATGTAAATGTATACGTACACGTTTCACAGAAAATTTTTTTGATATCTATGTAAACATGCAACAGAAAACTGTACTCAAAGTGAAGTGATATTTGTTATGTTTTGTGCTCTTTGTTGTGAACGAACATTTTGTTTTGCAACGAACAATGTATGAACAAGTTGGGTGCAAATATTAAAAAAAAACGGTTCACTGCGCTCATGATGGGGCACTATAGGTGACGTGAGTCGCAAAACCACGGCACACTTTTCGACGAAACGACGACACAATATCCAGGAGACGACATACGCCTTTTGGAAGACGAAATTGGAGGTTATTGAGTAGACGTAACACGGACTGGTCAGTACGGAACCACTGACACCATGTATTCCTACCAAGACGAAACCACATTTTAACTGCGTCTTCCAAAGCACGCTTCATTACGAGATTCTTGATCTCCAACTTATTTCTTAAAGAACTTTGGTCTCAATGTAAACAAAACGTATGACACGTGACATTTATTTTACAGTGCAAAGACTTTCGCACAGTATAAACCTTTACTAACAAGTGACATTCTAAAGAGAATATGTTCACATATCTTTGAAAATGCACAAAACCATTAATTAATTTTATTTATTGAATGAACATATGTAATAACATTTTGAAGTGAAAGAGAACAACGGACTATAAGCCCAACAATCTTTTACAAAGTAACAACACAAGTGAATACAAACTGTGAAATTTATTATAGTCTATGTAAAACTGTAATGGAAATATGAGAGCAGTGATAGCTGTGAGCCAGTGCACTGCACTCTGGTACTGGAGTTCCCAGGTTCAATACCGCTCGGAATCAAATATTTTTATTTTTTCTTTTCACTTCCATTTATCTTGTATGTAAATATTATTTATGTATTTGTATAGATGTATGACATTTATGATATTATATGTATGTTGAATCTGTGAAACATGATACGTAACAACTTATGATTCATAACATGATAAATAAAGAAAATACGTCAACAAATTGCTCAGCTGCAGGTGGTACACCTTTGCCCTCGCAATTTGGGGGGCAGTTTAAGGAACCATTTGCACTCGAGCACAGACAATATTTAATTTAGTTAACTTAGATTATATGTATCGATTTTTTAAGACAAGAGAATGCAAAATAAAGCAATTAACACCGCTCTCTTGTCACAGCCAGTAGGCATCAACACTCTCTTGTCATTTGTTGTCCTAGAGGGACGTAATATTTTTTGTGGCTCCACAGTTAGCCATTTCATACTTATTTGCAGAAAAGAGGCGCAGAATCAATAAGTCGCTCTCATTTGTGAATTATCTGCAATCATTTACCTATAATTTTACGTAAGTGTCATTTATATCGTAATGTATATGTTAAAATGAATATATGTTTTATTTAATCGTATGCTTTTCTCTGTTTTAGTAATTTTAGTCACTCCATTTTCATGATTGAAGCTCAGGTCAGATATTAGACTTTGTCTACAGAAAATATGTAATGAGCCCTGGCTACGTTCCGTACATCTTCGGACGTGCGAAGCTCGATGAATTCACGGCGTAAATTTTAATCTCTCAATTACTTACTCGTCCAAACACCAAGCAAACAATAATTATTATTATTACAAACAATTATTATATTATTACTATTATTATTATTTTAATAATTTTTTTTATTTGCTAAAAGTTGATAAAACCACATGGTTTACGACGAGCAGGACGAAGTACCGGTCGTGTCGCGAGCGACCTGTGCGCGGTCACCGCATAGCCCGTCCGCCGACATATCATTCAATATCTCGAGAACGGCGACAGCTATCGTTCTGCTCTCAGCTTTAAAAATAATTTCGGTATGTTGACTAAATTTCATGCAAAATAATGTATTACCTAAAATGAACTGTACGTAAAGTCCACGCAATGCGTATTTACCTCTGCACACTCATTAAAATTTGGTGTAAAGGTTTACGTAAATGCGATACTTCAAGAAACACGACGAATAACGAAACGAAATTCGGTCCTTTATCGAGAGTAGATATCAGGCTGTAACATGCCCAAGAATCAAATTTTTCTACGAATAGTTTCCTTGGAATTGGATGATAAGTATTTCATGGCTGCCGCCGCGTCCGTGCCAGCGGTTCGGGGAAAGTTCGTGTGGCCCAGGGTTCCGTACCTGACGTCACGCTCAGCGCGTTCTGTGATTGGCGGCGCGCACCTGGAGCGCGGCACACGGCAGCGGAAGCGGTTCGACATGGTCAAACCGCGACGCAGAGCCCGCCGCGCCGTGCCGCTGACGCCGTTTCCATGGCAACGACGTCGCTGACGCGCGGTTTTGACGCGCGGCAGCCCTAGTGGGAACCGGCCTTAAGACTGACCGCGTTGTCGCTTTCGCGGACGCCGTCTACCGAATGGTCAAAACCTGGGTTTCAGAACCCGAAACTGTGTCTTCCCGGCTCCTTAGCAACGTACGAAAGACTGTTGAATAGTAACCTTGCAGTATACGTCATAGATAACCACATGCGAAATAACTCAGTAATGAAAAATGCAAATGTGACACGGAACTTTCAGCGTTCGGTATGTGGTGCAGGCCTCAAGACCTCCTGCCCTTGAGCTTCGCCACGTCCCCAGCGTTTTGTTGTGCCACTCGCATAACCCGGAATGGCTCCACAATTAGAGGGAGGAACTTGTGACTCTGAGAACGGAGATTTCATAAGCACCGTGTAAGAGGTCCATGACTAAGGAATTTATTGCTAGTGCACTCGAGCAGATGTAATTTCGATGGATTGCTCACGCGCTACCTGCGATATGTAAGCTATAAGAAAATCGCAGACCAGAGGGCAGTGTTGGCTGCAGTAAGAGCAGTGGCAGTAGTAGTGGTAGTAGCGAGCAGTCTGGTGTATTGAGTTCGCGGGACCGGTCGTGGGGAGCGATGGCGGTGCCTGAGCGATGTGGTGTAAAGTACAAACAGCCGCGCGCATATGTAGTTTGTTACAACAAAGTTTGTACTTTTGTTATAACAAGTCCCATATGAATGTTTTAAAAAATCTTTTAATAACAATCTTTTTTATAAAATTAACTTTTTTGACAATCATTCATTTGAATTTAAAGAATTTACCTACTAATTTCTGCAATCCATGATCATCCCAATTATCGTAAAGAAAAATCAGTTGTTTGTTTTTATACGTGACAAATCTAGCGGCCAGCTTTGCACTGGGCTGTGACAAAAAAATTTCTTATAGGAGCAGATATATACGCGTTATCCAGCGACTTCATTGAGGTAAGAATTTTCAATTTACTCAGAATGACCTTTCAGGGCCATGACGCAGCACAGCTGACGTCCAAATTTACCAATTTAGATTCAGAGTCAGTTAATTATTGAAAGCTTACATATGAGTCACATTTTTTTATTGAGAGGTTAGTCACGTTGTTAATGCGCGGTTACGGAATAATAAACTCTTGTGAGGTTACATTGAATGCGATTTATATAATTATTATTTATCGGTTGGGAGGTTACAACCAACTGCACTCGTAAACTTAGATCCCTATTAAGTTTCTCGGAAGCCCTTTGAATATGACAAAGACTACTCCACTACATCGTTGGGTCGTAATATTGAAAAAAAAAAGCAGTCATAGGAATAACCCGCTGAAACGTATGTAGAGGATATTGATTTTCATTACATGCCCCCGCAGCATCGTCATGGAGTCATTAGGTAATTTCTTTAAAATCTATTGAAACTAGCAATTATATGAATCCCGAGACGAGTGACAACAATGACAATAGGGACAACATAATTACTCCATTTCTTTCATAACCAGTTACGATGTGTTTGAAGAAGTTTGTATCAAGATAAATACTGTTTTAATTTTCATTCGTTGAAACGCCTGTATCCAGGGTTGCGACTACAACTGTACCCTAGTCTGTAATAAGCTTTCCAACATTACCAACTGTTTTGAGAAAAAGTGCAACAAAATCCCCTAGAATAGGTTTATTAGTGACTCTCCTAAGTTGTGTCCATGACACATACTTCGGCGTTAACTCTACAACCATGAGAGATGCGATACATTTTTAGTATTTCTCAGCAATGGACCGAGTTAATCGACAGCACCAAGTTCCTTCAGCTTTGAAGGAATGATGGGGGGCCAAGACAGCGTGATGATATACTATCAGCAGTTATGCATTTTCACAAGTTTTTCATGAATCTAGCGCTTACAGATTCTCTTCTCCATGTTAAGTCGGCCCTGTTAGGTGAGTGGTCAGCGTGGCGGTCTGTCACGCCAAGGGGCCCGGGTTTGATTCCCGGCTGGGTCGGGAAGGCAACGGGAAATCACCATTGGAATCGCTTCCCTAGACGCTCATGCGGTGGACCTCCCTGCCGAGGCTTCCCCCATGACAAGACCTGCCGTAAGGCGGAACACAAAGTTAAGTACTCCATGTTAATGAAGTAGCACGTTATCACAAAGATCGTGATACCACTTTTTTTGTCTGAATTTCCCATAACTAATGCGAGTATGCCAGATCAACTTATTAACTGGTAATCATTTACATTTCTGCCTCCAACGCACTCCCCCCTCCCATTATAAACCAACTGCATGGCGTGTTGCTTGAATAAATCTTCCTAAGCTTATTTCCTTTAAACTGATAAGAAAAACTGTACTAGAGCACTTTGAATGAACTCATAGTAATGAATCGCACAGGATTATATCAAATAAATCTCCATTTGTTAATTCATCTGGCTCCCCCCGACAATGAACTCGTCTCTGTGTTTCTTGCAATGTATAAACAACAGAACTGCACAAGCACAAATCTCTCTTTCAGCATATTTAATATCAAAAGACATCTCAGATCCGGTGAGATACTTATGACAACGCTTTGAACTCTTTTCCTTCAGTGACATTCAGCAAATAACAAACTCACCGCAGAACCAGTATTCATAAATCTAAATACCAAACGATTAGTCTGTAACTAAATACCGAAGAGCAACCGCCAATCTTATTGGTGGTGGATACCAGCATGGTAGTTTGTATTGGTTTTGGAGATTTTAGGGGGCATCAAACGCAGAACTTTTTAGAAATCTGATTTGTTAATGTGGCGAAACTGCGGGATGAGATACTAGCGTTCCATAGCAAATCAGAGATTAAGCTTTTACCATAACGTGTGATTTTTTTAATTTCTCTCCGCCAACACATGCTTTTTCGTTTATAGGAATGGGCAGATATTACGATTAAACCTGCACATGCCACAGCACCTACAGTCTCCATTTTTTATCCAACACTGAGTCTGGTTTGGACGTGCAATACTGTTAACAACTTTTATCTAGATACAAGTTGCTCTATCCAACAGATATGTTGTCAACATCTGTCAACATGTTGGCAACATTTTGTTGGCCGGTGTGTACATGGATTAAGAAACGAGGGTTACTATACTTTCAACTACTTTCCATTGTTGTCCAAACGCTATAGTGACTCCATGTTAGTTTATTAAATTTATCTTACAGTGCAAAATATTTGTCATCCACTATTGATAATGCTAACTTACGCTACCACACAAGATAATCTAGAAGACGATTCGATGAGTTAATAAGCTGAATCGTAGTATCAACGTACAGTATGACAATTATTGAACTATATGAAATAAAACCGTCGTAACCTCTGAACAGTTTATAATAGGACGTTCAAGATGCGCGGTTGGCCGCATGCGCATGTGTAGTCGTCTTGTTGTTGTTGGCCATTGCAAGTGCAAATGTTACAGTACAACTTGTCTCAGCGATTGGCGCTTGTGAAGGCCCATTATGTGAGCAATAACAGCCCAACTGCGCCTCAGAGGAAGTTTGCGACAGAGTTCAAGCTGAAAACAATCGGTCCAAGTGTGCTAACAATCAAGAATTTGATTCGCAAGTTTGAGAGAACGGGTAGTGTTCGTGATGAGAGCGTGGACGTTATCGGTCTTCCAAAAAGGGTGAAAATGCCTGAAAACATCGAGAAGACAGGCGCTGAGTTGTTGATAACCTGCATCTCTTCCCATACAATATTCAAACCCATCAGCCATTAAGTCCCAGGGGCATGAATCAGCTGTTGCGTTTCACCAACATTGTTGTCCACGTAAGTGACGAACAGGTCTTTGATGTGAAAACGGTTTGGTTTAGCGACGAAGCCAACTTTCATTTGAATGGGTCGTCAATAAGCAAAACTGGCGCATTTGGGGGACTGAGAATCCGCATTTCCCGATTCAGAAGCCCCTTCACCCTCACCGGATGACTTTGTGGTGCGGTATGTCCAGTCGAAGAATAATCGGTGGGATATTCCTTGATGACTCAGTGACCTCCGAACGGTACGTGAAGGTTTTGGAAGATGATTTCATCCCCATTAACCAAATTGACCATGATTTCGACAAGATGTGGTTCTTGCAAGACGGACCTCGACTTCAGCGAAGCAGGAGAGTGACTGATGTCGTGGAGGAGCGCTTTGGGGACCGTATTCTGATTCCAGGGTACCCAGAGGTCACTGGCATGGGCCTCGATTGCCCGCTGTATCCTCCGGATCTGAACACATGCGGTGTCTTTTTATGGGGCTATATTAAAGACAAGGTGTACAGAAATAGCCCTAAGACCCACTGCTGAGCTGAAAACAGCCATGCAGGAGGTCATCGACAGCATCGATGTTCCGACACTTTAGCAGGTCACGCAGAATTTCGCTATTCGTCTGCGCCACATCATCGCAAAGGATGGCAGGCATACCTAACATGTCAAAACCTAAATCCGAATATCTGTAGTGACGTTTACATGTTAAATAAGGTTTGTGCATGTCGTAGATTTAACTAATTTAGGTTTTTTTTTAAATATAGTTCAATAATTGTCACTGTGTATGTGTGTAATAGATATTCACATAGGTAAGGCCGGTATTACACTATCAAATTTCTTTGTCCAATATCTTTGTCCAATATCTTTGTCAAAGATATTTGATAGTGTAATAGGGACTTTGTCAAATGTCGTCCAATATTTGATCACATCTAGGGCCTCGCTGTATATTTGATCAAAGAAACCGCTTGTCTTCTGTTCAAATGGTTCAAATGGCTCTGAGCACTATGGGACTCAACTGCTGTGGTCATAAGTCCCCTAGAACTTAGAACTACTTAAACCTAACTAACCTAAGGACAGCACACAACACCCAGCCATCACGAGGCAGAGAAAATCCCTGACCCCGCCGGGAATCGAACCCGGGAACCCGGGCGTGGGAAGCGAGAACGCTACCGCACGACCACGAGATGCGGGCTGTCTTCTGTTCACTGCAATGTGACATGTTACCACATGGAGCGCTAGCATCGCTGTAGTGTTTTTATAACCATTGCCGGTAAATACAATTGGTGTGTGCCGACAACTACAAAATTAATAGAGATGACTGAAGCTGATGAGGCGCTTTACAACGTGAGGCACCCTGAATACAAAAATAGATTAAGAAGATTGGAGACCTAACCTGATCTAACCTAACCTAACATAACCCTCTACTGTAGCAAGGAATGGGAGTGTTATAGTGAGCCTGTCTTCTGAAGATGTAGCAGTTCTTAAGTGAATATTGTGCTTTGTGATATGAGGATACACTTCATTGAGCACATACGGAAATGTATGCTCATCCATTCTTAAGTAATTGATGTACGACTTGACGTCTACCACTGTAAGCTCACGTAACAAGTTTTCTTGAATGCTTTTATCGTGTCGTCGTAAAACCCACTGCTTCACCCAGATTAGATTAGTTTTTCGTTCCATAGATCCGTGCTGAGGATATCCTCGTGGATGTGGAGCATGTCGATTTTTTTAAAGCTGAAATAACAATACTAATAGTATGAATAAATACAATACATCATTTGTTTCTATTAAAAATTTCGCCAATGGAGTAGAAGGAGTTGGCCAGTAGTAAGTCTTTCAGGCTTCTTTTAAACTGATCTTTATTTCTAACTAAATTTTTTTATGTTTCCTGGCAAATTATCGAAGATGAGTGTTCCTGAGTAGTGGACCCCTTTTTGAACTAAAGTAAGTTGGTTGGTTTGTGGGATTAAAGGGACCAGACTGCGATGGTCATCGGTCCCTTTTTCCAAATACTAAAAACAGCCACAGAGAATAAAAACGAGTAACAGAATAGATCACAGACGCTTTTAAGTCCTTGTGCAGATCATTTTTGTTCCTGGTATTGTATGTATGAACTGAGTTGTTTGTTGGAAAAAGAGATATATTATTTACGACAAATTTCATTAAGAAGTAAATATACTGAGAGGCAGTAGTTAGTACATCCAGTTCTTTGAAGAGGTTTCTGCAGGAGGTCCCTGAATTTACTCCACAAATAATACGTATTACACGATTTTGGACCTTGAAAACTTGTTTGACTTCAAGATTTACCCCAAAATATTATCCCATATGACATTATGGAATGAAAGTATGCAAGCTTTTTCATTTTTATGTTTCCTATGTCTGCTAACACTCGAATTGCAAATACAGATTTGTTAAGGCCTTTCTGCAGTTTTAAAACTTGTTTGACTTCAAGATTTACCCCAAAATATTATCCCATATGACATTATGGAATGAAAGTAAGCAAGCTTTTTTATATTTATGTTTCCTATGTCTGCTAACACTCGAATTGCAAATACAGATTTGTTAAGGCCTTTCTGCAGTTCTGTGGTGTGCTCCTCCCAACTGAATTTATTATCAAGTTGTAATCCCAGGACTTTTAAGACTGTCAACCTCGTATGTATGGTTCCATTTTTTCCCCCACTTCTTTTCCGCAAGTGCACACAATGCAATTGGAGTACGTAGAACTGCTGCGGTTAGTAACAAGTTGTTGTCAGCCATCTTGAACTTTGACGAAAAATTTGATGACAGTGTAATACCCCCTCTAGCGCTACGTCAAAGATCTTTGTCAAATATATTGGACGGAATATTGGATCACATCTTTGATCAAATCTTTGAGAAAGAAATTTGATAGTGTAATACCGGCCTAAGAAACGTTGGTTGCTGTGCTTTCAGCTATCCACTTTTAACGGCTTTTCTAAGTCACACGAGGATTATAGTGAGCCCCATTCTTAGTTATTAACTTTTGGTTGTTATACACGGTGGTTATAAATGAATATCGGGGTTTTAACGCTTTATAATACTTATTATATTAAACTTACAGTTATAAATGATATATCAAATGAAAGAGCAACTCCAACAGTTTTACCAAGAACCTTATAAATGTGCAATGTGAGCACCATTTGTTACACGGCACACATCAAGTCTATATCCGAGTTCTTCTCAAAAGTTGTTATGTGTGTCTTCAGTGATTGTAGCAACAGGTGCTTCAATTAGGTTTCTTAATTCAGAGAGGTCTGCTGGTAGCGGAGGCACGTACACACGATCCTTGCTGAAGCCCCAAAAGAAAAAATCGCATGGCATTAGGTCGGGTGAAGGTGGAGGCCATGCAAAGCAAGCCTTGTCATTGGGCCCCTTGCGGCCTAACTAGCGCTTGGGTACAGTGAAGTTCAGCCAATCGCGTATTTCGCTATGTCAGTGAGGAGGCGCACCATCTTGCTGGAAAATGAATTTCTCTGGCTCATCTTCTTCCAACCGAGGGAAGTGCCATTGCTCCAGTGTACCAAGGTAAGAAGTGCCAGTTACAGTAGGTTCACCAAAAAAGAACGTTTCGGAAGAACTGGGCTATAGACTTTATGGTGCTTACATTGAACATTTATAAGGTTCTTGGTAAAACTGTTTGAGTTGTTCTTTCATTTGACATATCATTTATAACTGTAAGTTTAATGTAATAAATATTATAAAGCGTTAGAACCCCGATATTCATTTATAAACACCCTGTACAAAACATTTGTCACCCACTGTGGACAAAGTGGAAAACTGGCGTTTTATACACTTAAGACACTTTTCCACAGGGTCATTCACACTATCCATTCTGTAATTATAGAACACAAATTCCAGACTGGTAATAACATGCACTTTAACCAAGCAAGACGTACAGGGTGTTTCAAAAATGACCGGTGTATTTGAAATGGCAATAAAAACTAAACGAGCAGCGATAGAAATACACCGTTTGTTGCAATATGCTTGGGACAACAGTACATTTTCAGGCGGACAAATTTTCGAAATTACAGTAGTTACAATTTTCAACAACAGATGGCGCTGCAAGTGATGTGAACGATATAGAAGACAATGCAGTCTGTGGGTGCAACATT
Organism: Schistocerca cancellata; assembly: GCF_023864275.1. Classification (NCBI taxonomy): domain Eukaryota; kingdom Metazoa; phylum Arthropoda; class Insecta; order Orthoptera; family Acrididae; genus Schistocerca; species Schistocerca cancellata. The sequence goes on along the minus strand of NC_064631.1, from coordinate 78,410,477 downwards.
CTGTACGTCGTCTTTCTGCTGTAAGCGTGTGCTGTTCACAACATGCAAGTGTGCTGTAGACAACATGGTTTATTCCTTAGAACAGAGGATTTTTCTGGTGTTGGAATTCCACCGCCTAGAACACAGTGTTGTTGCAACAAGACGAAGTTTTCAACGGAGGTTTAATGTAACCAAAGGACCAAAAAGCGATACAATAAAGGATCTGTTTGAAAAATTTCAACGGACTGGGAACGTGACGGATCAACGTGCTGGAAAGGTAGGGCGACCGCGTATGGCAACCACAGAGGGCAACGCGCAGCTAGTGCAGCAGGTGATCCGACAGCGGCCTCGGGTTTCCGTTCGCCGTGTTGCAGCTGCGGTCCAAATGACGCCAACGTCCACGCATCGTCTCATGCGCCAGAGTTTACACCTCTATCCATACAAAATTCAAACGCAGCAACCCCTCAGCGCCGCTACCATTGTTGCACGAGAGACATTCGCTAACGATATAGTGCACAGGATTGATGACGGCGATATGCATGTGGGCAGCATTTGGTTTACTGATGAAGCTTATTTTTACCTGGACGGCTTCGTCAATAAACAGAACTGGCGCATATGGGGAACTGAAAAGCCCCATGTTGCAGTCCCATCGTCCCTGCATCCTCAAAACGTACTGGTCTGGGCCGCCATTTCTTCCAAAGGAATCATTGGCCCATTGTTCAGATCCGAAACGATTACTGCATCACGCTATCTGGACATTCTTCGTGGATTTGTGGCGGTACAAACTGCCTTAGACGACACTGCGAACACCTCGTGGTTTATGCAAGATGGTGCCCGGCCACATCGCACGGCCGACGTCTTTATTTTCCTGAATGAATATTTCGATGATCGTGTGATTGCTTTGGGCTATCCGAAACATACAGGAGGCGGCGTGGATTGGCCTCCCTATTCGCCAGACATGAACCCCTGTGACTTCTTTCTGTGGGGACATTTGAAAGACCAGGTGTACCGCCAGAATCCAGAAACAATTGAACAGCTGAAGCAGTACATCGCATCTGCATGTGAAGCCATTCCGCCAGACACGTTGTCAAAGGTTTCGGGTAATTTCATTCAGAGACTACGCCATATTATTGCTACGCATGGTGGATATGTGGAAAATATCGTACTATAGTTTCCCAGACCGCAGCGCCATCTGTTGTTGAAAATTGTAACTACTGTAATTTCGAAAGTTTGTCTGCCTGAAAATGTACTGTTGTCCCAAGCATATTGCAACAAACGGTGCATTTCTATCGCTGCTCGTTTAGTTTTTATTGCCGTTTCAGATATACCGGTCATTTTTGAAACACCCTGTACAAGATACTCATAGACACATAACGGCGATTCTTTATAGAATCGTCTGTCGAATGCAACGGAGGATCCAACCTATTGTCCGCAAAGTGCATCGTAACCAGTTCACGTTGCCTGTCATTGGGGACCAGGTAATGAACTGCCTCCAAGATTCTGGGTCATCCTGCACTGTTGGCCACAACCTAGCAGCAGCAGCTGGACTATGGAATTACCATCCCACGTGTAGGCCCCATTAACGCCACAAGAAAGATGGCGGCGGTTGGAATGGTACCGTGGCTGCGAAGCATGGCCTACTGATCAACAGCTTCGCAGTTTTTGAGATGAGGAATCACAGTTATGGTTGGACCTGGAATACCTTCGTGGTGAATATGGTGGCGACCTGGGAAACCATAGCGGTCCCGGTGTCGTGGAGTGGGAAGCCATCAGCTATGATCTCATACCTAGTCTGGTAGAGACTGCGGGAACTGTAACAGGACAATGGCACATTACGGACATCCTGCGTCCTCATGTGTTACCTCTCATGTGACAGTACCGTGGTGCCAATTTTTCAAGAGGACAATGGTCGTTCTCACATGACACCTGTTCCTATTAACTGTATGTGTGATGTCGAGGTACTCCCACTGCAGCAAGGTACCATGGTCTGTCCCTGACAGAATGTGTGGGACCAGATCGGATGACAACTGTGTCCCAGTACCACTGCCCTGGATATAAAGTACCAGTTACAATTGTTGTGGCCCAGCGTGCCTCAGGAGAGAAGTCAGCGGCTGTATGAGCCCCTTCTCAACCGTATCAGAGCATCCATTTAGGCCAGAATGGCTGCAACGTAATGTACTGATAGGCGGACATCACATTGCCATATTAACTGTGAATCTGACACGTTTTTGTAATCACTGAATACCGTCACATACTCTCTCAACCGGTGAAGTTCCATTTTCTTTTCATTACAGCCCTTCTCGGTGCTTCACGATTTGCGTCAGGCCTGTATTAATGCAGCATCTTCACATCGCCAACTGGCCCATATTGGCTGCAATGCCTTTGCTGAGTGAAATGGGATGGTCCGGGATATATCTCCATAGAAATCAATGTTACCTGCTTCAAACTAGAAAGCTTTTCCTTCCGTTGTTTCAGACTCATTTCAGAAGCTGCTTTTTAACCTTATGAGAAAAATATTATCACATTCGATAGCTTAATGTCTGTAATAGTTTTCACACAGGCTTGAGGTAACGTCAAATTTTCGATACAACACCTTGACTTTGATGCGTAACGCAGCTAAATTCCGAAAGGGATGGTCTTTTCAGTGAATGATAGCAACCTAATGATAAAAACATAGAGTGATGTACACAGGGTCCAGGGAAAGCTGTTGTATCGTATTCTCAACTTCAGACATGTTGCTATAATCAAGAATTCCATACAGCGAAAATTGAGAAAAAGAAGGAAGCATTACTCTGTTGAACGACTGTTGTATCCCATTCTTCAGTTAAATCGTAGAATTAGGGTGAAACTACAAGAAATGATTTAAGTTTTTATGCTTCAGAATTATCTGTTTTGCCCTATTAGCTCCAGGTGTACCTTAGCAATTATTTTGTCTACGAAGTCAATTCGGAAATTAGTGCTCTTCTTGTAGTGCTACAAAAACAAGAATTTCATATTATATATACACTCCTGGAAATGGAAAAAAGAACACATTGACACCGGTGTGTCAGACCCACCATACTTGCTCCGGACACTGCGAGAGGGCTGTACAAGCAATGATCACACGCACGGCACAGCGGACACACCAGGAACCGCGGTGTTGGCCGTCGAATGGCGCTAGCTGCGCAACATTTGTGCACCGCTGCCGTCAGTGTCAGCCAGTTTGCCGCGGCATATGGAGCTCCATCGCAGTCTTTAACACTGGTAGCATGCCGCGACAGCGTGGACGTGAACCGTATGTGCAGTTGACGGACTTTGAGCGAGGGCGTATGGTGGGCATGCGGGAGGCCGGGTGGACGTACCGCCGAATTGCTCAACACGTGGGGCGTGAGGTCTCCACAATACATCGATGTTGTCGCCAGTGGTCGGCGGAAGGTGCACCTGCCCGTCGACCTGGGACCGGACCGCAGCGACGCACGGATGCACGCCAAGACCGTAGGATCCTACGCAGTGCCGTAGGGGACCGCACCGCCACTTCCCAGCAAATTAGGGACACTGTTGTTCCTGGGGTATCGGCGAGGACCATTCGCAACCGACTCCATGAAGCTGGGCTACGGTCCCGCACACCGTTAGGCCGCCTTCCGCTCACGCCCCAACATCGTGCAGCCCGCCTCCAGTGGTGTCGCGACAGGCGTGAATGGAGGGACGAATGGAGACGTGTCGTCTTCAGCGATGAGAGTCGCTTCTGCCTTGGTGCCAATGATGGTCGTATGCGTGTTTGGCGCCGTGCAGGTGAGCGCCACAATCAGGACTGCATACGACCGAGGCACACAGGGCCAACACCCGGCATCATGGTGTGGGGAGCGATCTCCTACACTGGCCGTACACCACTGGTGATCGTCGAGGGGACACTGAATAGTGTACGGTACATCCAAACCGTCATCGAACCCATCGTTCTACCATTCCTAGACCGGCAAGGGAACTTGTTGTTCCAACAGGACAACGCACGTCCGCATGTATCCCGTGCCACCCAACGTGCTCTAGAAGGTGTAAGTCAACTACCCTGGCCAGCAAGATCTCCGGATCTGTCCCCCATTGAGCATGTTTGGGACTGGATGAAGCGTCGTCTCACGCGGTCTGCACGTCCAGCACGAACGCTGGTCCAACTGAGGCGCCAGGTGGAAATGGCATGGCAAGCCGTTCCACAGGACTACATCCAGCATCTCTACGATCGTCTCCATGGGAGAATAGCAGCCTGCATTGCTGCGAAAGGTGGATATACACTGTACTAGTGCCGACATTGTGCATGCTCTGTTGCCTGTGTCTATGTGCCTGTGGTTCTGTCAGTGTGATCATGTGATGTATCTGACCCCAGGAATGTGTCAATAAAGTTTCCCCTTCCTGGGACGATGAATTCACGGTGTTCTTATTTCAATTTCCAGGAGTGTATATATATATATATATATATATATATATATATATATATATATATCTTTCATTCACATATATTGTGGGTATGCATACATTTGTATGGGTATGTATGTTGCACATCTGCTCTACACCAGCAGACTGATTTCAGCTAAACATGGCACGCATATCACTTATTATATGGAGAGAATTCCCATGAGGATAACAACCACCTACCTATTAAAGGGATGTGGATGGACTAAAAAAGTACCGTAGCTCATGAGGCTGAAATTCACAACTTCGTTCATCCAGTGTTTGCGAATGAGAGCACTTAGTGATTCCTACAAACTCTACACATAATTTCAATCCCTTAAGGAACATTTGATCTTGGGCAACCCTCACAAAATAATGAAAGGAAAAAAGTTTATCACTTACTAAATTTTCACTGTTTATGCAGTAAAACTGCCATATCATGCATGGCGTTTTAATCTATCACTTCTGTATTCAGAACACATATTGCAGATAGTATTCACATATAACTCTGAATGTACACGCAAAATAATGTCAAAGTATGACACATATTTCAGGAAATATGACGCCATGCACAATAAGATGTGTGAAAATTACCGTATCTTGCAAGAAGTTTTAATTCATAACACATTTCGCAGACATTATAAAGATGTAAGACCCTGTTCAGCAGACATGATGTCATAGAGATTGAGCTGAATGAAATCTAAACTGGAGGACGACGACGAAATTCGCTACAGATTAAGATGAAATACGTGTACAAATGTGTGTGAAATACGTTAAATACATGTGAGATGTGTATAGCCTTGGATAGCTGTTAGTAAAGAGCTCGTACTGAACCCCTGGACTGATTTCAACCTAACTGGGTAAACACACAGTACTGGGAAATAATAGTGCACCTAGAAAGACGACGTCAGTTCTGATCCTATGACTGCACGTGCGACCTGGGGGATAGTAGATGTACTGGTAATGGTTTTAGTGTCGTCCGCCAACAGAGAGTGTAGTGGTATAGCTAACAGAGCGCCATCTGTGTCTACTCTTTATACGGGATACTCATGGTCAGAAGGCTTAGTGTGGCAGTGTGGTGCAAAAATATGAAGCAAGCAGTCAACTATGCCATGTAGATGCACTCATGCCTCTTACAGCCAACTAAGCGAGTTTGAAAGGAGTGGCAGGATGGTCCTTTTGGAGAATTGCCATACAAGCTTGACATGCTGCATCAATTGGGCAACGATGCTGCTATCAGCAGTCAGATGAGCATTCTCACAGTCGTAGACGAGATTCTGTGCATCCATATAGCACAGAACCTACCAGGATCTTCATATTGTAAAGGCAGAAGTGGTAGTATGTGCCGCTACCACAGCAAGGATAAGAGGGCTTATGAGGCCAGATGTGTCAACTTGGACTGTTAGAAACTGGTTATTAGCAGTGAGACTACTGGCATGCACACCTCTAGCCATTGGCCACTCACACCACAGCATCGGCATGCATATTGGTTCAATCACTGCTCTCAGAGAATCGATTGGAAGATGGAATGGCCTGCCGTGGTCTTCACCAATGAAAGTGTGGTGTCACCGCCAGACACCACACTTGCTAGGTGGTGGCCTTTAAATCGGCCGCGGTCCGTTAGTATACGTCGGACCCGCGTGTCGCCACTATCAGTGATTGCAAACCGAGCGCCGCCACACGGCAGGTCTAGAGAGACTGACTAGCACTCGCCCCAGTTGTACAGCCGACTTTGCTAGCGATGGTCCACTGACAAAATACGCTCTCATTTGCCGAGACGATAGTTAGCATAGCCTTCAGCTACGTCATTTGCTACGACCTAGCAAGGCGCCATTACCAGTTACTATTGATGCTGTGAAACATGTACCGTCAAGAGCGATGTTCACCATTTACGGATTAAAGTTAAGTATTCCAACAGCTACGTCCTTTTTTTTGCTAGTCTAATTCCTTGACCTGTTCCAGACCTCACGCCAGCCTGCGTGAGCTAAAACGCGTGCCTTTCGGCTTCCTCTCATAGTCGGTTGGCTGTCTTGCCAATCCACAACAGAAAGCACACAAGTGATGGCAGACCTGGTGAGCACTGCCTCGTAGAACGCATTTGTCAAAGACACACTGGCCCCACCCCAGGCCCATACTCTTGTGTAAGGTAAGCTACAATTCTTGTTCACCTTTGATGTTTCAAGAGGGGACATTGACCAGTGTACAGTATGTGCAAAATGTTGTTAGACCCGCTCTTATGCCATTCTTGCAACAGGAAGGTGATCTGCCATTCCAGCAGGATAATGCTTGCCCACACATTGTCCATTAAACACAACATGCTGTGCAAAACTTGTAGCAACTTCATTGGCCAGCATAATATCTGGACTTGTCTCCAATCAAGCACATATGGGGTGTGATGAGGCGAGAAGTAACTCGTGCAACTTGTCAACCAACAACTAGGAACTATGTGAACGAGTCAAGCGAGAGGGGGGGTAGGTCATGGACACAGATATGGGGAATGAGGAGGTGGACACAGTCAGGGGAAAGGGTAAATGGACAGAGATAGGGAAGAGGAGGACATAAATAGAGTGGGATAAGGAGATGGTCAGAGGAACGAAAGAGAAGGAGACTGACAGAGAAATGGGGTTGTGGGGAGATGGACTGCGAGGGAGTAGAGGAGTAGTTGAGCAGAGAGATGGGGAAGATGAAATAAACAGAGAAATGGGAGATGGACAGAGAGAGGGGGAGGAGAAGTTTGACAGAAAGATGTGGAGAAGGAGATGTACAGAGAGAGGCAATAGAGGAGATTGACAGAGAGTGAGAGGGGAGATAATGGGAGTGGACGGCAGGGTGGAGGTAGCAGCAGTTGAAGAGAGAGAGAGAGAGAGAGAGAGAGATAGGAGGAGATTGGCTAGAAGAGGTGGGCAAAGGGGGAGAAGCAGGTGGACAGGTACTGGAGACCAAAGGATTCAATTTCAGAGATGTGATATATGTAACAGAAATTTCATCGGTAGCAGTATCTTGAGGAACGAGCGGAGGTGATTCTGGGACGTCTGTAGCTTGGAGATGCGTTTTTCAGAACCATGTTTGTAAGGGCCAAGAACTGATGGCATCTGAAAAGGTGAAGGTCACTGTGGAAGGAGAGGTGGGATCCAGGGAAAATAATTTTTATGATTAGCCCACTGGGAGAGGGAGGATTGCATGTTTTAGCAACATGTAAGGAACCTGACTGTGAGACTGTGTTTTAGCCTTGGAAAGGGATGCTTTTCTCAGCTGGTGCAGGAAGACGGACCAGCGTTCCATTGTGGCATGAATGGCGTTAGGGAAATGGGAATGATGCGGAATTTGAAAAATCAAAGTGTTAGGATATTTTTCTGATTTGCATCCTGGTCCTATTAAGAGTTCCTTTGCCAACTACGCTGAAGGACTCCCCAAGGTCTTTCACGGAGATGGCCTATCCCTAAGACATAGTGCAAGAAGAGTTTTTGCATGCCATTTCCTCATTCCACCCCCAAATCCTTCCATCACCCATGAAATCCAGTTACAAAAGTGTGCTCCCTTCATCACACAATACTACCCAGCAGTGGAACTATTGAACTACATCCTTCCTTTGAATACCTTTCATCATGCCCTGAAATGATGGACATCCTATCCAAGTTCCTTCCCACCCTTCGTAAAGTGGTGTTTCAGAAAAATGGTTCAAATGGCTCTGAGTACTATGGGACTTAACTGCTGAGATCATCAGTCCCCTAAAACTTAGAACTACTTAAACCTAACTAGTCTAAAGACAGCACACACATCCATGCCCAAGGCAGGATTCGAAACTGCGACCATAGCAGTCGCGCGGTTCCAGACTGTAGCGCTTACAACCATTTGGCCCAACCTCCACAACATCCTAGTCCATCCATATGCCACTCCCAATTCCAACCCGTCGCACAGGAATGATATTCCTGTGGAAGACATAGGTCGAAGACCTTCTTCATCCACCCAACCAGCACTTTCTATTGACATCAGAGGGCGGGCCAACCGTTAATGCTGCTCTGCTGTAATCATTGTGCAGCTTTTTATATTGGTATGACTACCAGCCAGCTGTCCACCAAGGTATACAATCACTGCCAAATTATGGCCAATACCATAGTATACCAACCTGTGATACAACATGCAGCTAAACATAAGATGCTTGATTTCAATGGGTGCTTCACATCCAAGGCCATCTGGATCCTCACCTCCATAACCAGCTCCTCTGAAGTGCACAGATATGAGTTATCCTTACAGCACATTGTCCACTCCTGAAATTATCCCAGTTCAACATATGGTAACCCACTGTGCCCACACCCTCCACCCAACTCTCACCCTTTCTGTGCTGTCATCTCCTCCCTGTTCACGATCCCTCATACTCATTCTGTGTCGCCCCATCTATCCACCTTCCCTTGTCAATTTTCCACTCCAGATTTACTCCCTCCCGCCCTCCTCCCTGCTTGATAGTCTATCCCTGCTGTGTGTCCAGCAGGCTCGCCATGCCTCCATGTGGTCCCTGCAGGCTCCACCAGTCAGTTCTTCTCTCCCCCCACCTGTGCCCTGCTATCCCCCCCTTCCCTGCACCACTCCAGATTTCTACTTCCACTCAACGCGAGCGTTCCATTCTGGTCCGAGCTGCCAGAGGCGGCAGTCATATATGCTAGAGGTGTGCTTGTTGTATGAATGTGTGTGTGTTTTCTTTTTTGAACAGGGCTTTGGCCGAAAGCTAAATGAGAAACAATCTTTTTGTTGTCCCTGTGTGTAACTTAACGAACTTGTACGTTTGTTGGCTAAGATACCATATAATACACAGTGATGTATTATGAAACCAAATTGGTGGAAAGGAAGACAACGTCAGGAACAGTTTTCTGAGAATGAACAACAATGAAGCAAGTTAGTGCGATAGAACCAGTGTACATTTTACGAGAAAAACAGGCCTTAGTTTAGCTCTAGCTTATAGGCCTGAAATTTGGGAACACGTTCAATCAACAGGATGAAATAAACCACACTGCAGATGTATATAACGCTTATAAAAGGCACGTCAGTGCTGTGAAGCACCTGAACTATTCGTGCATCAAACTTAATATATGAAGTGAAGGGACCTTGATCCCAGAACACAATAAGCACAATGATTCGCTTTCACGTATAGCAGACTATGGGCCCAATTCTGATTACCTATTCGCCACTACGACATCTGCTATCACCTGCTAACTAAATCAAGGAGCTTTGAATCTCAACACAGATATGAGGTGTACTGCTGTGAAAGGCTAGGTAAGGTTGCTAATTGCTGACGTTTTCCAACCAAGTTAATGGACGCGTAGAATCCGACAAGCGCACACAACTGGCTTCCGAGATGTCGCTTTTAGGAGACTCACCACTTCCACGCGACCTCTATAATATTTTGTAATCTGATTAGAGCATAATTATGTTACATGTCGTTCTTTTGTCATCAGATTTATGATTAGAAAATATTGCCTTGGTAGCTGATTTATGGTAGCCATGTAGACCGAACCGTTAAGCCTGTAGCTCGAGTCTCAAAGAGAGCTCAATGTGATAATTATTACGTGAGTCAAACTTTCATTTACCTCCTGTACACAGCGGATATGCCCCAAACCACCCTCCAGTCCACCTCCTGCAGTATACTGATGACACCGCCTTCCTTGCCCTCGCTCCTACCCTTCAATGGTCCCAAAACTTTCTACAGAATCACGTTGACCTTTTGCCACATGGTGTAACCAGCGGTTCCTAAATATCAATCCTTCCAAGGCCCAGTCAATCTTTGTGGGTCGTACCACTTGCTCCTTCTGGCTCCTTGATTTTTCTCATACCATCAGCGCCCATCCTGTCCACCTCTCCCCCACCCTCACCTACTTTTGGCTCACTATTGACCGTCACCTCACCTGGATCCCTCATCTCCATTCTATCAAATCCAAAGCCCACAATTGGCCCCATCTCCTTAAATTTCTCTCTGGCCATTAAAGGGGCTTGAGCCCCCTATCATCCTCCAGACCTACAAATCCTTGATCTGTTCCGTCCTCCGTTATGCCAGTTCTGCCTGGTATCCGCTAGCCCCCCCCCCCCCACCCAATTCTATAAGCCCCTCCAGATCCTCGTGTGCCATGCACTCTGCCTCACCTTCTGTATATGACCCCCATCCCCCATGCGGATTCTCTATGACCTCATTCTGTTCCCCCATTTTCCTCGAACATATCTGAGTCCTTTGCACCTCCTGCAGACTTGATTCCACCCCCCCCCCCCAATCCCCTGGTTGCTTCTCTCCTCTCCAACTGCCACACCCTCACTGTTGTGTCCCATACACACTCCACCTCCACACTGTTCATCTCCCTTCTCAAGGTGGCTTCCATCAGCTCTCCTCCTGGATGATGCCCTCTCTCCATCCATTTATCCCTCCTATGAACTATGTTCCTTTCCTCCCCCTCCCTAACTCTGTCCTTTTCCCAGGCTCCCTCTTCCCCCCCTTCCATTTTGTTTTTCCTTGCCTACCCTCTCTTTGCTTCCCCTGAGTCATTTTGCTTCCCACTCCTCTGCCTTCCCGCACTCCTTCTCGCGTGCACCCTGCCCCCCCCCCCTTTTATGTGTATTTTCCCTTCTTGGGCTCCCCACCTTACTTTGGTTTTCCTCTCGTCCCCCCCCCCCCTTCTTTCCTCTCATCTCTCTGGGTCCTGCCCCCCACCCCTTCTGCCTTAGGCTGTGGTGGCTGTGGTGTGGCATCTTTACTCTATAGTGCAGTGTTACGTGAGTGTTCAGTGTTGTGCATCCCCTTTCTTAAGTGTTGCAAACAGAAACCAGACTGCCGCCGTATTTTTTAATTGTGCCTGTCCACTTACTGTGTGTTTTCATTAGCATCGTCAATCCCGTGTTAAATTTTAACTTCCACAACTTTCCGTCATTTTACAGTTTCTAAAAAGTCACCGTTTTATCGTCAGTTTTTATTGTTAGTTATATTCTAATTACGTTATTTAACTCTTCTGTACGCTATGAAGCGGCATATAAAGCTGCTGCTAGCCCGCCCCTCCCCCTCAGGGGGTGGGCGGGGGCGGGAATCTAAATTAAATAAAGGGGAAAAAAAAGACTTTCATTGTAAGCAGTCACTAATGTGGTTTCGCATGTTGAAATAGTCGCCACGTGATGTGCAGTTAATATAAAATAACGTAACGGACGGACGGCCAGTAATCTGTCGCCATGCATTTGCTAGGGAAGTTGTTGTTTCATCCCCTTCTTAGAGTAGAAACACATTTCCCGCAGAAATATTTCGACCAATACTTATGATGTTTTCTGTATTCCATACTTTCCTCGGCATGATCGTAACCGATATGTTTGTCTAAAGCGGGACACGCTTTTAACTTAAAATGTACATCGCGCCCATTAATCACGTATCTGTCTTATCTCGTTACAGTATAAAAGATGTACTGAAGTAAATTTTTGATTAACAGTAACTTAAGAGTCCACACTTACCGTTTACTACTGGGAAACGACCTTATAAAAAGAAGTGCATTAGCGTTGCACAGCGGCGTGATTTACTCGAGGTGCAGATGCAAACGATTATATTTCAGGTGCTGCTACAGAGCAGAATAGATGTTCCGTTGCCCAGGTAACATTTTTAATTTCAGGACCGCAACGATCAATTTCATTTGTACGTTTTAGGGTGAAAGAACATGTACACGATTCTTCATAAGTCCAAAGCAAAATCACAAACTCTTAAAAGCTTGGATTAGCTTAGCACCCTTATTTTGAATATGTTTAGAGCTTCGTCAACAATTTCACACAGTTTCAAGATGACGATAGTTTCAGCATAAAACCAAGTTGTTCTGAAAGTTTGACCAGTGGCAGATGGTGGTATCCGAAGCAGATCCTAGCACCGCACGGTGTAGTCCCAACAAATTATACTTCAAATTATTCCTCTTCGAGGGCATGTGCACATCGTCACACTTAGAAACACTTAAAATCGGACAACAAAATACAAGAAGGCAAAATGCGTGAAATACGATGACGTCACCTATATCCAATTTGTTGAATACCGTAATTCTACCATCAGCTATATGTCACGTGACGTAAGAGCTATCTGAAACCAAAATATCACAAAACTTGCAGCATGTCATAAACGGAAATACACTACTGGCCAATAAAATTTCTACACCACGAAGATGACGTGCTACAGACGCGAAATTTAACCGACAGGAAGAGGATGCTGTGATGTGCAAATGATTAGTTTTTCAGAGTATTCACACAAGGTTGGCGCCGGTGGCGACACCTACAACGTGCTGACATGAGGAAAGTTTCCAACCGATTTCTCATACACAAACAGCAGTTGACCGGCGTTGCCTGGTGAAAAGTTGTTGTGATGCCTCGTGTAAGGAGGAGAAATGCGTACCATCACGTTTCCGACTTTGATAAAGGTAAGATTGTAGCCTATCGCGATTGCGGTTTATCGTATCGCGACACTGTTGCTCGCGTTGGCCGAGATCCAATGACTGTTAGCAGAATATGGAATCGGTGGGTTCAGGAGGGTAATACGGAACGCCATACTGGGTCCCAACGGCCTCATATCACTATCAGTCGAGATGACAGGCATCTTATCCGCATGGCTGTAACGAATCGCGCAGCCATGTCTCGATCCCCCAGTTAACAGATAGGGCCGTTTGCAAGACAACAACCATCTGCACGAACAGTTCGACGACGTTTGCAGCAGCATGGACTATCAGCCCGGAGACCATGGCTGCGGTTACCCTTGACGCTTCATCACAGACAGGAGCGCCTGCGATGGTGTACTCAACGACGAACCTGGGTGCACGAATGGCAAAACGTCATTTTTTCGGATGAATCCAGGTTCTGTTTACAGCATCATGATGCTCGCATCCGTGTTTGGCGACATCGCGGTGAACGCACATTGGAAGCGTGTATTCGTCATCGCCCTACTGGTGTATCACCCGGCGTGATGGTGTAGGGTGCTATTGGTTACACGTCTCGGTCACCTCTTCTTCGCATTGACGGCACCCTTCATTCTATCCCTGCGAAAGCCTACATTTCAGCAGGATAATGCACGACCGCATGTTGCAGGTTTCTGTACGGGCCTTTCTCTATACAGAAAATGCTCGACCGCTGCCCTGGCTAGCACATTCTCCAGATCTCTCACCAACAGAAAACGTCTGGTCAATGGTGGCCGAGCAACTGGCTCGTCGCAATATGCCAGTCACTACTCTTGATGAACTGTGGTATCGTGTTGAAGCTGCATGCGCAGCTGTACCTGCACACGCCATCCAAGATCTGTTTGACTCAATGCCCAGGCGTATCTAAGCCGTTATTACGGCCAGAGGTGGTTGTTCTGGGTACTGATTTCTATCTGTGCACCCAAATTGCGTGAAAATGTAATCACATGTCAGTTCCAGTATAATATATTTGTCCAATGAATACCCGTTTATCATCTGCATTTCTTCTTGGTGTAGCAATTTTAATGGCCAGTAGTGTAAAACGGCCACAGGAACACCGACAACACCATGTCACTATAGGCTAGCTACTTTATCGCATGTGACAATGTTGGCGCTAAGGTCGATGTACAGTTGACAAAAAGCTTGCGAGAGGTAAGAAACCGGGGACGGAAATATCTTTGCTGAGCTGCACACTCTAACGAAGACATGTGGAACAGTTTCCTCTGAGGGCGTGCTGCAGCAGGCGGGCACAGACTCCGGCCACGTCTCCTCCGCCTCTGCTGTGCTGCTGCTGCTATGTACGCCCCAGGCTCCTCCCAGTTGCAACGGGGCAGTGCGGGGCGCACCAGCATCAAAGCAGACGCCGATATCGATCCGAAACCAGCAGCGTGTAGCGGTCCATTATGAAGCAGCAGGCGTTCCCCAAGGTAGTGTTATACGCCCTTTGCTCTTCCTTATCTATATAAACGATTTGGGAGACTATCTGAGCAGCCGTCTTCTGTTGTTTGCAGATGACGCTGTCGTTTATCGACTAATAAAGTCATCAGAAGATAAAAAAATGCAAAAAAAAATTAAAAATGATATCTCAATGGTGCGAAAAGTGGCAGTTGACGCTAAATAACGAAAAGTGTGAGGTCATCCACATGAGTGCTAAAAAGGACTCGTTAAGCTTCGGTTACACGATAAATCAGACTAATCTAAAAGCCGTAAATTCAACTAAATACCTAGGTATTACAATTACGAACAACTTAAATTGGAAGGAACACATAGAAAATGTTGTGGAGAAAGTCAACCAAAGGCTGAGTTTTATTGGCAGGACACTTAGAAAATGTAACAGACCTACTAATGAGACTGCCTACACTACGCTTGTCCGTCCACTTTTAGAATACTGCTGCGTGGTGTGGGATCCTTACCAGATAGGACTGACGGAGTATATCGAAAAAGTTCAAAGAAAGGCAGCACGTTTTGTATTATCGCGAAATATGGGAGAGAGTGTCAGAGAAATGATACACGATTTGGGCTGTAAATCAGTAAAGCAAAGGCGTTTTTCGTTGCAACAGAATCTTATCACGAAATTCCAATCACCAACTTTCTTATCCGAATGCGAAAATATTTTGTTGACACCGACCTAAATAAGGAGGAACGACCACCACGATAAAATAAGGGAAATCAGAGCTCGTACGGAAAGATATAGGTGTTCATTCTTTCCGTGCGCTATACGAGATTGGAATAATAGAGAATTGTGAGGGTGGTTCGATGAACCCTCTGCCAGGCACCTGAATGTTATATGCAGAGTATCCATGTAGATGCAGATGTAGCAGGCCGCTAAACGGCCAAAGATGGTCAACACTTTTTTGAATGTTTTTGGTTATTTCTAAACCAAAATATTAGTTGAAAAGAGGAAAATGAGTGTAAAATTATTCTGACTTGTACAACACTACAGCAATATCACACTCCACCCCTCATCACTCAGTAGCAAACGCAAAGAAAATACGATTACAGCGGCACCAAAAAGTACCGGCACAGTTACCTTTCCTCATCTAATACAAAATGTATAAACACTAGGAAAATTATATGTATAACATTAACTCTGACTCAATAAAAGCAATAATTTGTACATTAAAATATGTTCCCAACACAGCAGAAACGCATGTAATCAGTTAGTTTTATTTTTTATTTACACGTCAAATTTCGCAGGACCAAACTGAGGAGCAAATCTCCAAGGTCATGGAACGTGTCACTACATGAAATTATAACATAAAAGTAATAACAAATAAAAATAAAATGTTTATGAATCCGAAAAAAGTGAATCCTTAAGTTTAAGTAAACGCAATCAACAAAACAAAAAGAATCAGCTTAATTTTTTAAGGAACTCCTCGACAGAATAGGACTGACCCATGAGCACAATCTTGAGTTTCAATTTGAAAGTACGTGGATTATTGCTAAGATTTTTGAATTCGAGCGGTAGCTTACTGAAAATGGATGCAGCAGTATACTGCACACCTTTCTGTACAACAGTTAACGATGTGCGACACAAATGCAGGTTTGATATCTGCCGAGTATCAACTGAGTGAAAACTGCTTATTCTTGGGAATAAGCTAATATTGTTAACAACAAATGACAGTAAGGGATACATATGTATTGAGAGGCCAATGTCAAAATACCCAGACTCGTGAAGGGGGATCGACAAGAGGTTTGTGAACTTATTGCCTGAGCCGTCCTTTTCTGGCCAAAAATAACCTTTTAAAGTGGGAAGAGTTACCTCAAAATATAATAACACATGACATAAGCGAATGAAAACAAGCAAAGTAGACTAATATTCACGTCGAATAACCACTTACTTCAGATACCGTTCGAATAGTAAAAATTGCAGCCTCAAGTCTTCGAACAAGATCCTGAATGTGGCCTTTCCACGACAGTTTACTATCTGTGTGAACACCTAGAAATTTGAGCTGTTCGGTTTCACTAATCATATTCCCATTCTGTGAAATTAAAACGTCAGATTTTGTTGAATTGTGTGTTATAAACTGTAAAAACTGAGTCTTCCTGTGATTTAGAGTTAGTTTATTTTCTACAACCCATGAACTGAGGTCATGAACTGCACTATTTGAAACCGAGCCAATGTTGCACACAACATTCTTTACTACCAAGCTAGTGTCATCATCAAACAGAATATTTTAGAGTTCCCGGTAATACTAGATGGCATATCATTTATATAAATAAGGAACAGCTGTGGGACCAACACCGATATCTGAGACACCCCCCAATTGATTGATTGCTTGGTTTAAAGAGGGGGGGGAGGGAATGGAACAAACTACTAAGTCATAGGTCCCTCCCACTTGGCAGTACCCCACTCAGACCCCACATCACAGCCATTCTCAACATCATGAACCTTTTGCTGTCTGTTGCTAAAGTAAGACGTGACCCAATTGTGAGATACTCCCTGTATTCCGTAATGATCCAACTTTTGGAGCAATATTTTGTGATCAACGTATCAAATGTCTTAGTGAAATCAAAAAATATGCCTGGTGTTCGAAACGTTTTGTTTAACCCACCCAGTACCTCACAGAGAAAAGAGAATATAGCATTTTCAGTTGCTAAACCACTTCTAAAGCCGAACTGTACATTTGATAGCAAATCGTGTGATATAAAATGTTAAATTATCCTTACATACGCAGCCTTTCCAATTACTTTAGCAAACACTTGTGACATAGAAATAGCTCTAACATTGTCCGCATTACCCCTTTCTCCCTTTTTATAAAGTGGCTTTACTACTGAGTACTTTAATCGTTCAGGAAATTGACCATTCCTAAAGGAAAAACTACAAATATGGCTAAGTACAAGGCTAACATGTGCAGCGCAGTACTTTAATATTCTGCTAGGCACTCCATATCAGTGAGAGTCCTTAGTCTTCAGTGATTTAATTATTGACTCAATCTCCCCCTTGTCTGTATCACAGAGGAGTATTTCAGACACCAATCTCGGAAACGCATTTGCCAAGAAAGTTATATGATTCCCTGTACAAACTAAATTTTTATTTAATTCACCAGCAATGCTCAGAAAAGATTGTTAAATACTATACATACATCTGATTTATCAGTAACAGAAGTATTTCTACTACGAACTGACTTTATATCGTAGACTTTGTGCTGCTGACCAGACACTTTCTTCATAACTGACCATATGGTTTTAATTTTATCCTGTTAATTAGCTATTCTATTTGCATACCACATACTCTTTGCCTCCATAATACCATTTTCAAGCACCTTAGAATAGTGTTTGTAATGGGCTAGTGTACCTTGATTGGGACTACTTCTAACATTTTGATATAATTCCCACTTTGTTCCACATGGTATCCTTATCCCACTAGTCAGCCACCCGGGCTGTCCATTACTGCTAGTACCCCGCTTAGAACGTTCCACTCTACTCTGACAGTTGGTCAAGTCTATTGCATATACGCAAAGTATAACTGTTTGAATACCTCCTCCTCCTAGCTGCCTTCTTGCCAACTGCCAGTTACCATTTACCACCACTCTTCACCCTACTCAACCTATTTAGTTCCTCCTTTGCGCGTTGTAACTGCACATGAAGGGCACAGGTCTTGCGCTCTTGCTCCTCTATCAACTTATTTCTACTACAGATTCTGCATTCCCAGGTGAGGATCTCGCTAAAATGCTTACTGGCTTCCCCACTGCATTCCCCCCAATGAAAATACTTTGAACAAGTCCCACACCGTAACACACTATTCACAAATCTACGACAGAGCCCACACTTCTCACTCATGGTAAAATTGCAGTTACTGAAAAAAACTATACCTCTGCGTTACCTAAGTCCAATTTGTAACACCATAGCTTAGACACTACATATCTTTTGTTAATTCATTTTTTTCTATTTTGTTCAACATCCCATCTTTGAACTTCTGTAATTAGCGTATGATTAATTCAATACTGTAATATGCAGAATATGAGCAAATGATGTTTTGTCTCATATAATCTCTTTGGTTACCTTTAAAATTAAATAATTTTGTGTAGAACTACCAATATATGCAAATGTTCTGTTTTATTTAAAATGTTTACTTGCTGTTATGTAAACTGCTGACCTCCACTTAGGGTTCTTAATTATTTCGTATGTAAAAGGTGATATGGTTCCCCTTGGGAACGGAACCGTGTAGCGCGCGCAAATTGTGATTGACCTAGGTAGAAAAGGTGGAACTAAAAGTCAGTCAGGTGACGAGTTACCAAACTATCAACTCCTCATGTAAAAGTTGTGTATTGTGCTGGTGCCGAGAGAGGCTTTTCCTGACGCTTTCCAATACCTCGGATGGATGGATAAAGAGCTGGAACTATTCTGAAATTGGTATCTATCATCGCCACCAAGAAATGACAGAGTCCATCAATTCTAGCTACAAATCCACCTACCAACATGCACACGCCACCACATTGCGCAATCACTGTAATAGAACAGAAGAACGATAGTAATGTAACGTGAAGGATCAGCTCATTGGATGTGTTAGTGTGCTGAAATATAAGGTAATTTATAACTGAATTTATGTACCTACCTTGATTTCTTCCTTATCATAACGCCTGTCAGGTTCCTCTCCGTTTGAACTATGATTACCGAACGTCCTTTGTTGAAAGCATATTAAAATTAATATGGCAATAGAGTGTGCTAAGATTAATAATGTTTGTTAAAAGGATCTAACAAATATCTCAACTTTGTGTTTCACTCCAGTAAAAGTTCAGAACTGCAACTGTTGAGCGTTACATGTTCATACTTGCTAAGTGTTCCACTGATGTAATGAAAGTGTGTTTATGTTTAGTTTGCTGTGCTACAGTGGTCAAGATTAAGCCCCCCCTCCCCCCCGTCCATTGAAAGTAGTTAAGTAGGCATGAAGTTAGTTAATTATAGAAAGTTTCAATTACTCTTGCTACTCAAGTCAAATTCTGTACAATATTGGTTTCCTCTTGTGTATTAAAAGTGTATATTAATGTTGTAACAGGATCTATAGTTTGTCTGTTGTGCTCATGCTACATAACGATTAATAGAAAGACAACTATCTATGAAAACAGTAACTTCTTTATTCAAAAGACAGTGAGAAGTAATCTGTTAGTGAATTATATTTAATTTTTATTCTAAAGAAAAAAGTATTTGACCGAGAGAGACTTAACCTATGACCAGTTTATAATTTTCCAGTGAACTAAATTTACAATTTTTTGTCAGATAGTAAAATGTTTGAAAAGCAATATTCAACCTATGCCTATTTTATGATTCTACATTGAATATTGGTATTAATATTACTGAGACCATTCAGTTGACCAAGCCTTGAAGGCAAAAGTATATGTCATTTTCTGTTACTGTTATGCAAATAGCCATGTTCTCTTACAACTGTTAGCACTTTCTTTAACGTGAACACATGCAGGTGCCAGAGTTCATTGCACTCTCGTGAGACGAAGTATAGGCTGTGATTGCCCATTGAAGTTACTTATTTTAAGTTTCTTGAATAACAAGTTACCCATTCGTTTGCCTTATTAGGCTGGCGACCGTTGTTATTATCATTTGGACACTGTGGCTAGGCAAATTATTGTTTGTTACTCTTAAATATGTACGTAATTCTGACTTTCACTTCCGATAAGCTACCTCCGTTAGGTATTTCACGGTCAACACAAACAAAATTCCTCTCAGAGGGTAACACTGCTCTGTTGCTTTACACCATAATTACTTTAACAAGATAGTTTTTATTTCACGACCTGCCTCCAACTTTAAGGTTATGCTATAGCAGTAGCGGACAGAAATGTTATAAGTTACACCAGGAGAACTGTTTAAAGAGCTAACAATAGAGGTATCGAAATTCTCTGTCTACTAAGAAAGCAACTACTTGTATTAATACTACTACACCACAGCTAATACCAATACCAAGCCGCGCGGGATTAGCCGAGCGGTGTAAGGCGCTGCAGTCATTGACTGTGAGGCTGGTCCCGGCGGAGGTTCGAGGCTTCCCTTGGGCATGAGTGTGTGTGTTTGTCCTTAGGATAATTTAGGTTAAGTAGTGTGTAAGCTTAGGGACTGATGTCCTTAGCAGTTAAGTACCATAACATTTCACACACCAATACCAAAAATTCAAGCGGCGACTGGAAAACTCAGCGATGAAATATTCCATTAAAAACAATAAGAAACATCATCTGAAAACTAAAACACGAAGTTTACTAAACGACATCAACTCACAGAAAACTCTAAAATGCACAGCGAGCGAACGTTTCCAAAAAGCTTATTAACTCGTTATTTAACCCGAAAACAGCAGGAAACACCACTGAAAACTATTTAAATTTAGTAACTGTATAACAGTTCACAAATAGCTTTGTCAGTACTTAGCTTTATAATCGTTACAGCTGCAACTGCATGCCGCAAAACGTAAACACACTGCCAAGACGTGAGGCTTGGAAGAACGACGTCAGCTCACTAACGAATCTAAATGGGGGGTTTTCTCCTGCTCAAAAAGTAACGGCACACTGTGCGACGTTTATTATTGTACTCGGCAGACAGCGCCGCGCGTACCAGATTTGCAAAGTTGGAGTTGACAAACAGTTCATTCGCCTGCGTGACAGCCACGGTAAAGGGCATTCACTTGCCACATTGAGTCTGAAGGGGAAGGAGCATTCCGCGTCGCTCCCAAACAAGGTGTTTTTATTGCATTCGCAGGGTAAAAGCTACCGTGAGATTGTGTATTGAACCGGGGACCTAGAAACGAAGGAGAGGCATCGTTCCTCCGTAGCCCTCAGTGGTTCACAACCCCACAACAGGCCACAGCAGTCCACCTACCCCACCGCCGCCCCACACCGAACCCAGGTTTATTGGGCGGCTCAGCCCACAGTGGACGCTCCCCCCCTTCCCCCCTCACTGCCCAAGGAACGTCTCATACCAGATGAGTGTAACCCCCAAATGTTTGCGTGGTAGAGTAATTATGGTGTACGCGTACGTGGAGACATTGTTTGTACAGCAATTGCCGACATAGTGTAACTGAGCCAGAATAAGCGGAACCATCCCGCATTCGCCGATGCAGAAGAAAAATTGCCTTAGAAACCATCCACAGGCTGGCCGGCACACCGGACCTCGACACTAATCCGCCGGACGGATTCGTGCCGGGGACCAGTGCGCCTTCCCGCTCGGGAAGCAGCGCGTTAGACCGCGCGTCTAGCCTGGCAGGCTTACCGTGAGATTAATAAACCACTTTCAGTTAATTACATGACAGTGAGGACAATCATCAAGACGTTTCGAGAGATAAGTACAACAGACAATAAACGCAGATCCGGACGTCCAAGAGTCGAAGGATGGTTCGTCTTGCCAAAAAGAGCCCTTTATAAGCTTAGTGTCATTTGTATCGGGCGTCTAGTCAACATCTAATAAA
The DNA here is from genome assembly GCF_023864275.1 of Schistocerca cancellata. NCBI lineage: Eukaryota > Metazoa > Arthropoda > Insecta > Orthoptera > Acrididae > Schistocerca > Schistocerca cancellata. The sequence continues at coordinate 78,388,733 of NC_064631.1, read as the reverse complement.
CAGCCCTGTGTTCAAATGGTTACGACTGTTCTCAGGGCAGCTGGTATTCAAAACAGAAATCCCAGAAAGAAGCCATAAAGATTTTGAAATACTGTGCTCTTTTTACGACGAAACGAAGTTAAACTTGTATGGATCTGACGGAAAGGAAAAACTGTGGTGCAAACCAAATACAAACTTCCAGTGACAACATGTCTTACCTACAGTAAAACATGGGGAAAGAAAAATAAAGGTTTGATGATGCTTGGCAGCTTCTGTAGGTGTTGAAGGTCTGATGGATCTATCTAAATATACACATCAAAAAATGTTTTGCATCACCCTGGTTCCCACAACTCATGATGATAGACGTTAACTGTGGATATTGTATCACAAACACAGCCCCTTTGACTGTTCAGAGATGTCTCTAAACCAGCCCAAAGATGTAAACAACCATGCATGAGCAGCGCCTATTAGACGGATGTTTTGCATCACCCTGGTTCCCACAACTCATGACGATAGACGTTAATTGTGGATATTGTATCACAAACACAGCCCCTTTGACTGTTCAGAGATGTCTCTAAACCAGCCCAAAGATGTAAATAACCATGCATGAGCAGCGCCTATTAGACGGATGGGGTCCGACAGCCGATCAGTTCCAGTCATTCCACAAGGAAGGAGGTACATGGCTCGTGTTGTCTGTAGTTCAACCATACCTAGACCGTCAATACCGCGGTTCGACGGCGTCCGCATTGTTACTTTGTGCCAGGAAGGGCTCTCAACAAATGAAGTATCCAGGCGTCCCGGAGTGAACGAAAACGATGTTGTTCAGACATGGAGGAGATACGAAGAGAGAGGAACTGTCGATGACATTTATTTTTATTTATTTATTTATTTATTGCCAAATTATAGACCTGTTACCTGATGTTTACAACAGGTCGTACATCTTACAATTTTCGTTTTTCATCTTTTTACAGTTTTCTTTCCTTCTGTTTTATCTACAACATTTATAAACAATGATTCAAAATAACAATAATTTGAGATTGAAATATTAATAAAATTTTGTTGTTTTTAAGAAGAATATAAAAAGAAGATAGGATAGATGAGAGATTTGTTAGTACCATCACCGAGTGTGACTGACGGTGAATACCTCGGAATGGTTTTATCGAGCCGTCGACCGCCAGTCACACACACACACACACACACACACACACAAATGGTTATTAGTAGAGAAATAAATGTTTCTTATCCTATTTGTTACTAATCCTATGTATTAACTACATTAGGTGCGCATCCATGTACAGCATTTGGTGTTCTCTTGGCTAGATTGCCAGCAATTTGCTTATTTACTGTCACATCTCAGCTTCCTCCTCCTGTTCCTCCTCATTGTCACTATTTTCGCTGTCACTGTGGGTATTGCTGTCCATCCTCTGGAGATTTCTGTTACGCTGCACATAGACATGTTTGTGATGTCGTGTCCGCATATACTCTTCATGAGTTGTTTTTGAAATACTGTTTGTCAGTGCGTTTAATTGTGCCCATTGTTCTTCGTCTCTTATTGCTGTGTATATATCTATGTATCTGTGTAATCTAAGTGTAGTGTATGTCTATTGTTCGCGTATTGCCCGCAGAAAAAGACAGTGTGTTCTGGGGAACCTTCTTCCCCGCATGTGCATGTAGGTGTCTGCCTCAGACTCACGCGGTTTAAGTGCGTGGGATAAGGTCCGTGCCCAGTTAAGAAATGTACCATAGCGCGGCTGGGATCGATATGTCTCATTCTCAACCGCTCCCTTATGTCAGGGAGGAAGTCGTGCAGTCTACGTCCCTTATCACTTACATCCCACTCACCTTGCCATGTATCCAAACGCCAATTTTTAAGGTGACGTATCGTCTCTATGGGCACACCGGTTATTGTGTGTACTTTATCTAGTCTCCCCACCTTTAACCAGTACCTTGCAGCTCTGTATTTGATCGTGATATCTATGGGGCATATTCCGAGCACCACACACAGTGCATCCGCTGAGGTGGTACCGAAGGCTCCAGATAGCCTAAGTAGGACACTTCTCTGCCCTCGTCTGACGGATGCTTTGTTGGTGACCACGTTCAGTCTATGTGCCCACGTGCTAGCTGCGAAGCTGAGTACTGATTCGAAGAGCGCACAGTGGTATGTACGTATGACTGGTAGAGGTAGTCTGTACTGTTTTGAATTTAGCCTCACCAGTTTGTGGAGTATTTTTTCTGCTTTGTCTGTTGTTAGCCTTATGTGTTCCTGGAAATTCAATTTTTCATCTATGTGTTCCCCAAGATAGCGCGTAATGCGTGCTCGTTTGATGTTTGTGTCTCCAATTTTAACCGAAGGATTCCTTTGGAGTGATCCTTTCAGTAAAGTGTATGTTGTTTTGTTTTCGGCTATCCTGAGTTTGTTGTTGTGACACCACTGAGTAATTGTTTGTAGTAATCCACTGGTTGTGACACCACTGAGTAATTGTTTGTAGTAATCCACTGGCTTTCTCTTCTAACTGGGCTCTGTTGCTTGCAGTGACTACAACTAATAGGTCATCTGCGTAGGCGACAATTCTGTGTGACCTGTCATCCCCATCCAGAAGTTGTAGGAGGGGTTCGATTGTTATGTCCCAGAAGATGGGGCCGCAGATCGACCCTTGAGGACAGCCTTTGGTAATTCTTTTAATTAATTTCCGACTGTCCATCTGTCATTCGAGTAATCAGTCTTTACAGTAGTCCAGAAAACTGTTGTACAGTGATTGCGGTACCTCCAGATGCCTTAGCCTCTGAAACAGTGCTGGCCACCAAAGATTATCAAATGCTCCGGCAATGTCAATCATTATTGCCATGGCGTATTTCTGTTTTGTGGTGTTAACTATGTGCAGGACCTGGTTGATGGCATCATCTATTGATCTGCCAGATCTGAAGCCGAACTGGTGTTGGCTCATACCCCTGAGAGCTCTGTGTGTTTGCAGGCGCTTACACAGTAGCTTCTCCTGAATCTTTGCTAGGGTGTTTATTAGGCATATTGGCCTGTAAGTCTTTGGATGTGAAGGATCCCTGTCCGCTGATTTCTTAATAATGACTGCTTTGGAGGTTTTCCATACTGTAGGTATCCTGCCCAGCCGTAAGGCATCGATCAGTAACGTTGTCAGGAACGGGGTGATCTGCGGTGCTAGTTTTTTCAGTGTTTCCGAGTGGATACCATCTGGTCCAGGTGCTTTTTTGTTTTTGAGCTCTGAGATTGCTAGCGCAACCTCTTCTTGCGCAAAAGGACAGGTGACAGTTGCAGTGTTGTATGGTGTGTGTAGGTTTTCTCTCAGTGTTGCATGATATTGTGTGTCTGTATCGATAACGTCGTCAGGGAGCAGTTTATACAGCAGAAACTCCGCTGTATTCCTCCATCCCCTCGTCATCGTGCTGTCATCCTGCCTTAGCGTTCCCAGAACTAGTGGGGTTTTTATCTTCTCTGTCAGTATTTTGTATGGTTCCCCCCACATATTTTGCTCTGTTTGTGTTGTTACAAATAGGTCCCATTGTTGTCTACGCCTGTTGTATAGGGTCTGTCTGTATAAGTCTTGTGCATGCCTGTATGCTTCAAGTCTTATTCGTCAGTCCCTATCTGCTATCGCCCTTTGATATAATTTTCGTTTGCGTCTTGCGTCTTGATTGAGTCTCGTAAGTTCGTTGGTCCATGGTACTGGTGAGCAATTTGTGTTCTTTGCTGTCGGTATTGATGTGTTTTGTGCATGTTGTATCACCTGTGTTAAGTTGCGTGCTCTATAATCGATACTTCCATTGATGTTTTGTAGATCGTGTCGTTGGATAATTTCCGTTAATTTGTTCCAGTCTGCTTTGTGCAACAGCAAGCGTCTGGTGTGTGATTTGGTCACTGTTTTCTGAGTGTGAGTTAGTGTGTATGTTATGACATTATAATCACTACTGGTTATGTTGTCGTGTACAGTCCATTTTGTTACGTATGCCATTGCTGCATTATTTGCTAGCGTGAAGTCGATATTACTGCGCGTACCACCGAACCCTGCATATGTTGGTATAGGTCCTTCCGTATTCATTACATGTAATTGTGTTTCTTGTATTAGATCGGTGATTATGCGTCCTCTGTCATCTGTTCTGTCTGAGTTCCAGAGGGTCTATCTGGAATTAATGTCAGCACTTGTCACTAATTTTTTGCCTCTGGCATACATTACTAGGTCTCTGATGTAGTCTGCATACGGCTGTATTTGATGGCTGTATTGGGCGTACATGGATGCAATAACCCATGTGACGTTCCCGTTAGTTATCTCTATGGTAACCAAGTGTTGATTGCATAACTGTGCTACCTTAACTATGTTATAAGTTCTATTTAGAATTACTATTGCATCCTTACAGTCATTGCTGCCTGTTATTGTGGTAGCATGTTTTGGTAGATATAGCAGTTGCCCTTTTCTGATATAGGGTTTTTGTAAGCACATGATGTCTGCCTGCAGGTCTTGTGCTATTTTAGGGATTTCCGCGCTGACTGTCGTACTGTTTTTTGTATTATGTTGTAAGATATTAATTTTTTGTCTATGTGTTCTGGGTGTTTTACGTGTACAAAACATTTACTGCCAGTCTGTGAGTAATCAAAATATGTTCGTCCGTGTGCTCTTACATGATCTATATATATTTTGTCCAAGTCGAAAGATTCTGACCTGCGCAGGCAGACATGGAGCATGAGATCGAGCAGCGGCTCTGCTGATGTAGGAATATTTTCTGTCTTTAGGATGATTCTGTCTGTTTGCTCAGTTACTGGAAAACAGAGAGAATCTCCCTTTGGATGGCACAATCTAAGTAGCATCCGCTGCGCTGTCTGCAGTATCTCTTTTTTTCTCTAGCCTACTTAAAAGTAAGTTAAGTTCTAAATTATCATAATTAGGTGCAGCTGGCTTGCTGTTGGTGCTGGTTTCTGTTGCGGTCTCTGAAGAGGTACTGGACGGATTGTGGCTTGGTGTTGGCCGCTGATTGGGGGACATTTTAAGACCTCTTTGGGATGTCACACGGTTACTTTTCGTTTTGTCACACGCCTCTTCAATGCTGTTTGCCATCACACGTTTTTCACTGATGTTGGTGGTGCTTGCTGGCGTGGTGTCGGCGATGGTGGTAATTTGTATGGGACTGACTGTATGTGTTATGTTGTCTTTGTTTGTGTTTGGAGTGGAGGTTGTTGCTAGACGCACGTTGACATCGTTGCAAATGTCACATGTCTCTCCCTCAGATTTGTCCTCATCTAATTGGTCTACTTTTATAAGTCTGGGTCCAGTAGTTTTGAGTTTTGTATTGGTCTGTAGTCTGAGTGTTTCGATGTGTTTTGATTCAGGGACTGCATGACTGTCTATTCCTTGTTCCTTTTTCCCGGGGTGAAGAGTGCCTCCCGAGACAAATTTGACTGGTTTGATGTACTGTTCACATTTACTTGTGTCGTAGGGTTTTCCATGTGATGATGATTCTGGTTTGTGTTCATCCTGTGTATGTGTGGTGTGATGTACTTCGGCTGGGAGAAATTGTGAGGGAGTATGTCGATTTTGTTTGTACATTTTCTTGTGCACAATATATGTAAGTTCATCTTCCAACTCATCTATCCTCTGCATTAATGTTATTTGGAAGTTTATCCAGTGGTGTAATTGTCTTTTAATTTGCTTTGCCACCTCGTAGTGGATGGAACCACAGATTGTCATGTCATCTATATATTCTATCGTATTAATGCAGCTACCCTGTAACGTCGTTGAATGTGTTAGGGGCGGGATGGGTTCATTATCGACATAATTCTCCGGCAGAAGATTCATTTGTCTTCTCCAGGAAATTGCTCTTTGGTAGCTTCTCTGTAATGTTGACGGTGATTTGTATTTATGTGTTTTGGGTGACTGGCTTTGGGCGTTCGTGTTTCTTGCGTGTGTGCTGATTTTAGCTGCCATAGTCTATACTGTCCAGGAGCCGGTCATGCAGCTGTTTATAGGTCTGACAATCACCACCTTTTGTTTTATTGCAGACGCGGCCTCTGTATTTGCAGGGGATACAGACGCAAACCGCGGACCTGCACTCACTGCGCTTGTGTCCTTGGTTGCCGCACTTGGCACACGTGACATCGGCTTTTCTGCAGGTTTTAGTCGTATGTCCTAGGTCGCAACACTTAAAACACTTGTTTACTACTGTATAGTCTTTCACAGAACGTGATTCGAAGTCTATGTAGACTCTCTGTCTTCTTGTAAGGACTCTGTACAGGTGTGGGCTGACCTCCAGTATCTGGTGACTGAAACCCCTTCCCCTAGGCCCTCTTTTGAATCTTATTTTGACCTCTCTGTCGGAGTCTTCTTTCGTGGTGTCACCGCTTGGATTCTGCTCGTAAAGGCTTTCTAGAAACTCTTCGTCGGTAAGTGTATCTGGCACGTGATATACTGCCACGAGTGGCTTGCGTTTTCGCGGTCCTTCACAGACAATGGTGTGCAGGTCTTTAGTCTTTTCTATTATTTTTCGACAGTCCTCCTGTGTTTCTGTTTCTACTATAACTGCAGTCTGTGTGGTTCTGATTGATTTTATATGTATATTCACTTTCCTGGGATTTATATTCTTGGTGATGGTCTGTCGAACAGCTTTGGCGTCTGGATTTTCTGTCGATTAGATATAGAGGGTTGTGGCCTGTTTTGTTTTAGCCTGCTCTATTCTTTGGTTTTGGGCTCTATAGTTAAGGCGGCAGCATATGTCAGTGTCTGTGCTTGTGTCTGTGCTTGTTGTGAGACTTTATTAGTTAGTTCTCTTATTTGTTGCTGCAAGTCTTGGTTCGCTACACTCAATTCCCTATTTTCGTTCTCTAATTTCTCACTCTTCTCTTGCAAAGTTTGTATTTGTAAGTCTTTGACTGGATTCGAGGCTCTCTGCAGTTCTAATCTTAGTCGCCTATTTTCATCGTTTAGGCAGGACAGTTTAGCTTCGAGGCTAGTTATTTCGAAAGCCAAGGGAAATACTTTGTCTCTAATGACGGTTAACAGGGCAGATGAAACATGCTTAGCTTTTAACTCTGCTCCTATTTCACTCAATATTTTGACTGGGGGACATGGGCACAAGTTCTTCCTCCGTGTGTTCCATACCTGGGGTGACGTTGATGGCTCTAGCTAGCGTCTTACCCCATGCTTTCCTTCTTCTTCCGTCGGCCTCTGGTGTGGTGGTGTCGCTGCTTCGTCGGCTGGAATCCAGGGCCGAAGGTAGGCAGGCCCTTGTTTACCAACAGCAGGGAGCACAGCTGGTGGCCGCTACTGCTGACGTCGACGGCGGGGCGCGGGGCAGCCGGTGGCCGCTGCCGACGCGTCGGATTCCGCTGCGGCTGGCGAGGTGTCGCAGCGCGCGGCGCGAAGTGCTGACACGCGAGAACCGGCGCGGCTGACTGGCGAAACCGACACGCGCTCGGCCAGCGCGAGGGCGACGGCCTCTCCGTTGACACGCTGCACACGACGAACGCACTAGAAGCACTTTCATCACTCTCTCTGTTTTATTTACAGCATTTAAAGAGTAAACGAGAACGGACTGTGTAAGATAACTCTCCCGGTACACGATAATTAAAAATCAGTGTCCACAATCAAATTTTTACCGAGAAAATTTGCATCTGAATGCGGAGCCACATCACACTGCAACCTACTCGGCCGCCATCTTGCCGCCATGCCTCGCGCAGGCCGCCCAAGGGCTACTACTGCAGGGCATGACCGCTACCTACGGATTATGGCTCGGAGGAACCCTGACAGCAACGCCACCATGTTGAATAATGCTTTTCTTGCAACCACGGGAAGTAGTGTTACGACTCAAACTGTGCGCAGTAGGCTGCATGATGCGCAGCTTCGCTCCCAAGGTCCATGGCGAGGTCCACATTTGCAACCACGACATCATGCAGCACGGGACAGATGCGCCCAACAACATGCCGAATGGACCGCTCAGGATTGGCATCACGTTCTCTTAACCGATGAGTTTCGCATAAGCCTTCAACCAGACAATAGTCGGAGAGGTGTTTGGAGGCAACCCGGTCAAGCTGAACGCCTTACACAGACTGTCTATTATTTATGGCCGACGTACGCCGATGGTGGTCATGGAAAGCACCGTAACGGCTCTACGATACGTGAATGTCATCCTCAGACCGATAGTGCAACCATATCGGCAGCATACTGGCGAGGCATTCGTCTTCATGGACAACAATTCGCGCCCCTATCGTGCACATCTTGTGAATGACTTCCTTCAGGATAACGACATCGCTCGACTAGAGTGACCAGCATGTTCTCCAGACATCAACTCTATCGTGCATGACTGGGATAGATTGAAAAGTGCTGTTTATGGATGACGTGATGCGCCAACCACTCTGAGGGATCTACGCCGAACCGCCGTTGAGGAGTGGGACAATCTGGACCAGCAGTGCCTTGATGAACTTGGGGATAGCGTGCCACGACGAATACACGCACGCATCAGTGCAAGAGGACGTGCTACTGAGCATTGGAGGTACCGGTGTGTACAGGAATCTGGACCATCACCTCTGAAGGTCTCACTGTATAGAGGTACAACAGGCAATGTGTGGTTTTTATGAGCAATAAAAAGGGCGGAAAGGATGTTTATGGTGATCTCTATGCCATTTATCTGTCCACGTACCGCAACTCCCGAAACTGTGGTGACGCAAAACTTTTTTGATGGGTGTATATCGATGTATTGCAAGGCCGTTTACGTAGCAGTGCACAGGAACTACGTCTTGATGGCGTATTTTACTTTCAGCAAGACAACGACCTTAAACATATAGCTCTGAGTAGTCGGGAGTGGTTATTATGGCATGGGCATTGAGTCAAACAGACCTTGGGTGTGAGTCAAACAGAGCTTGGATGGCGTGTACAGGTACAGCTGCCCATGCAGCTTCAATACGATACCACAGTTCATCGAGATTGTTCTACATCCTGGAGGACCTCCTCACTACGGATCAATTGGAATGAAAGTAAATCTACTCTAATCTAATCTAAGAGTAATGACTGGCGTACTGTGACGAGCCAGTTGCCCGGCCACCATTGATCAGACGTTTTCAGTTGGTGAGAGATGTGGAGAATGTGCTGGCCGGTGCAGCAGTCGAACATTTGCTGTATCCAGAAAGGGCCGTGCAGGACCTGCAACATGCGGTCGTGCATTATGCTGTTGAAATGTAGGGTTTCGCAGGGGTTGAATGAAGGGTAGAGCCAGGGGTCGTGACATCTGAAATGTAACGTGCACCGTTCAAAGTGCCGTCAATGCGAACAAGAGGTGACCGAGACGTGTAACCAATAGCACCCCACACCATCACTCCGGGTGATACGCCTGTGTGGCGATGACGAATACACGCTTCCAATGTGCGTTCACCGCGATGTCGCTAAACGCGGATGGCACCATCATGATGCTGTAAACAGATCCTGGATTCATCCGAAAAAAATGACGTTTTGCCATTCGTGCGCCCAAGTTCGTCGTTGAGTACACCCTCGCAGGCGCCCCTGTCTGAGATGGAGTGTCAAGGGTAAACGCAGCCAAGGTCTCCGAGCTGATAGTCCATGCTGCTGCAAACGGCGTCGAACTGTTCGTGCAGATGGTTGTTGTCTTGCAAACGTCCCCATCTGTTGACTCGGGGATCGAGACGTGGCTGCACGATCCGTTGCAGCCATGCGGATAAGATGTGTGTCATCTCGACTGCTAGTGTTGCGAGGCCGTTGGAACCAGCACGGCGTTCCGTATTACCCTCCTGAACCCACCGATTCCATATTCTGCTAACAGTCATTGGATCTCGACCAACGCGAGCAGCAATGTTACGATACGATAAACCGCAATCTCGATAGGCTACAATCCGACGTTTATAAAAGTCGGAAACGTGATGGTACGCATTTCTCCTCCTTACACGAGGCGTCACAACAGCGTTTCACCAGGCAACGGCGGTCAACTGCTGTTTGTGTATGAGAAATCGGTCGGAAACTTTCCTCATGTCGGCACGTTGCATATCACAGCATCTTCTTCCTATCGGTTAAATTTCGCGTCGCTAGTATGTCATCTTCGTGGTGTAGCAATTTTAATGGCCAGTAGTGTAGATGGAGATGTAGCTAGCGACGGGTCAGACCACTACACTCCTACGGCCTCGCTTAGTGCTGATGCGCGCTGCTCGGGGTGGCCGAGTGGGAGGATGCTAAGTTCACCCAACCTGGATATGATGTGACGTCATTATGACGTATATACGCTTTAGTCGATTAACACACCTATCGACTTTTACGAACGTTCGAGATTCTAAACTGTCGTCAGCTAGTGGTTTGTTTTGATACGTTCGATTCTGATAACAGCTCAGTGTGGCAGCGTATATGTATTTCGCCAAAATGAGAGAGCTGGATATTAATAGAAATATTCCTGACCGTGGCCTTGAAAACACCACGGACAACACGTTTCGTAAAAAAGTGAAGTCTTCTTATGTCCAGACCAGATTAGATTGTGTGATTGTTGTATTGATTGCTTACGCCGAAAATAATATTTATTTATTATCAATATTTTAGTATGGTTTCATCGAATTGGTCTTGTCAGTACATATTAGATTGTAGCAGCATACTCTTGCTGACTTTTTTTTCTTAATTTATGTAGCTGAAAGAGAACTCGTGCAAGTTTGTTAGTTAAGTAATTTATATGTCCATCCCAAGATAGTCTTTTATCAACCATAATTCCAAGTAATTTTACACTCGGACTGCAGAGACAGGTACCTTAGTGTCCAGTAATGACTGGTGTGTAGAATGATTGAATTTCGAACTTAAAAAGAAAAATATGAGGCATTGGTGAAGAAAAATCGTCGACCGGAGATGAAATACGAGGGGAAGTGGATTTCTCAATGTAATCTTAACGAAAGGTTAGTGTCTTGACGCATCTAAAGATTTTGGCTGCTGAATGCTTCTTCTCACCGAGTACGAATAACCGACGCACTTCAGCTGGGTCAGAAGTACATCAATTTCTGCTTGAGATTCACAATAACCAAGCAATTGCCCGTCGTCATCGATGCTGAACTCTTTTCAGCTTTTCTCTCATTAGTCTCTCGAATGCTGAACACATAATTAGAGACGAGCAACGAAAAACAACGCACAGGACACAAACACAGTACAATACACGATTCAAACGCAAGGAACGCAAAACACATTTAAACGAATGGCGCAGAGCACAGCGCTACCCTGTCACAACCTCTCGAAAGTTCACAAAAGTCGAATAGTCGATGTACGGTTTCTATCGTTTTCGATGTAGCGTGTATACGTCATAATGACGTCGCATCGTATCCAAGTCCGGTGAACTTAGCATCCTCCGGCCGAGTGGGGCGGATGGCGGCCCGGGCCGAGCTATCTTCCCGGCCGCTCGCGAACGAACCGAGCAGCTGCCGGCGGCAGTGGTTGCGGCTGTGGGGCGGGGCGGGGGTTGGGGAACGAGCGGTCTCGTCTCCGTGGCCGGGAGGGCCTCCGTCGGTTCGGGACCCTCTGCTCGTTACGTGTATATGGGATGGCCCGCAGCGTCCGAATGGCTGCATTACGGCCGGTGGTCGTAAAAGGGGGCGCCGGCCCGCGAAGGACCCCGCGCTGTTTCTCCGAGCGGCGACGCGACCAGGAGCGACGACCGGGGGGGGGGGGGGGGGGGGCGCCAGGGCGCACCCCGTAAAGGCCCCCTTAAACGACCACAGTATTTTGTCACACTTAACTACGCTCGCCAAACATTTGACCGTGTACGCTGCAGTTTGACGTGTTTGTCGAGCAAAGAGAAATTTCGACTGACAGAAAGTTTGACAAGATGGTGGACCCTGTTTGTGTCGGGATTTCGCCGCATACGTCTCGTGAATAATTGTTTTATTACTATTTGTCTCACTATACAGTGAGTTACCACAACTTCGAAAACTACGGTCAAGTAAAAAGACAAAATAGCGCTAACAATTACGAAAGTGGTACAGGTACCACACCTTTCCCAGCCATTTATTAAAGGGTTATTACAAATGATTGAAGCGATTTCACAGCTCTACAATAACTTTATTATTTGAGATATTTTCACAATGCTTTGCACACACATACAAAAACTCAAAAAGTTTTTTTAGGCATTCACAAATGTTCGATATGTGCCCCTTTAGTGATTCGGCAGGCATCAAGCCGATAATCAAGTTCCTCCCACACTCGGCGCAGCATGTCCCCATCAATGAGTTCAAAAGCATCGTTGATGCGAGCTCGCAGTTCTGGCACGTTTCTTGGTAGAGGAGGTTTAAACACTGAATCTTTCACATAACCCCACAGAAAGAAATCGCATGGGGTTAAGTCGGGAGAGCGTGGAGGCCATGACATGAATTGTTGATCATGATCTCCACCACGACCAATCCATCGGTTTTCCTACCTCCTGTTTAAGAAATGCCGAACATCATGATGTAAGTGAGGTGGAGCACCATCCTGTTGAAAGATGAAGTCGGCGCTGTCGGTCTCCAGTTGTGGCATGAGCCAATTTTCCAGCATGTCCAGATACACGTGTTCAACCGTTTCTTCGCTCACTGCAGGCCGACCCGTTGATTTCCCCTTACAGAGGCATCCAGAAGCTTTAAACTGCGCATACCATCGCCGAATGGAGTTAGCAGTTGGTGGATCTTTGTTGAACTTCGTCCTGAAGTGTCGTTGCACTCTTATGACTGACTGATGTGAGTGCATTTCAAGCACGACATACGCTTTCTCGGCTCGTCGCCATTTTGTCTCACTGCGCTCTCGAGCGCTCTGGCGGCAGAAACCTGAAGTGCGGCTTCAGCCGAACAAAACTTTATGAGTTTTTCTACGTATCTGTAGTGTGTCGTGACCATATGTCAATGAATGGAGCTACAGTGAATTTATGAAATCGCTTCAATCATTTGTAATAGCCCTGTACTTACGATGAGGTTACGAACAAAATCAACATTTTACGCATACAGTGATGTACAAGCGGAGTGGAACGAAATAAAAGAAATCGAAGTTCTTCGGTTCTTCCGCGGACGATGTGGGCTATATGTTCCCATTTAGCGGTATTTTAATGACCTGTCAGTAGGGGACAAAGTAGAAGAGAATAAATTCCCTTACTTGTGCCTTCTTTTTCAATGTGGGGGCGAAGTAACGCTAAAGGAATTATTATACGTTTCATGGTCCATCAGCAGAAATATGATGTAATCACCAGGTTCTGAGTGAAACATTTCCAGTAACGGGTTTCCAGAAGCACATTTATTTTACAGCAATTTCCTGGACAAGCGTCTTGTATTCTTCTTCTTTAAACGTAATTCCAGAGGCAATGTTAGAAATGGTTTATCTGCATTTGTACCCATTCCCACTAGTGCCAACATACAGCATACACAAAAACTGTCTGCTTCAAAAGTAAGGTTAAATTGACAAGTTTTCTCAGTGAGTTTAAGGGCTTGTTTGACATATCCCTCGCTGGACAGGAGCCAACTTGGTAGTCAAGTTTTCTCTTTTTGGACGGACGCAATAAGTTTTAAAAAGTTTCATTGTCCATTCGAAGAAAGCTGATGTAATCATAGGGTTCTGAGAATACTTACCTTAGCATATTTTCATGGACAAATCATTTTAAGCCATTTCCTGGACCAGTGTCTTGTTTCCTTCTTCTTCTTTAAACATAGTGCCAAAGCTAATGTCAGGACTGCTTTGTCTGCATTTGTGGCCATACACACTACGCTCAATAAACACACGAGCACGGGTAGCGTCTGCTCCAAAGTGAGGTTAAACTGACATACATCGTTTGAACGTATACGGGCTTGCTTGGCAAATTCGTGGCTACATAAGAGTGATTTTGTCAAACACGTTTCATCGTTTATGGGGGCCTTAACGGCACCCGGCTCCACTGCATAACTTACGCAGCTACGAGAGGCGTTTGAAAAGTCCCTGCAAAATTAAAAACTACTTACGTGTTTGGCGTAAACCTTTTTTATTTTCGACATAGTCTTCTTTCGTCCAACGCTGTTCTAATTTGTTGATCCCTTCTGAATAATAGGAACTGTCCAAGTATCCAAAATAGCTATTAGTTGCTGCAATCACCACCTCATTTGAATATAATCTTTGTCCCGCCAGTCATTTCTTGAAATTGGGGAACAAATAGTAGACCGAGGGAGCCAAGTCTGGAGAATAGGGGGGATGTGAAACGAGTTGGAATCCTATTTCCATTAATTTTGCGACCACAAGTGCTGAGGTGTGTGCTGGTGCATTGTCGTGATGGAAAACGACTTTCTTGTGGTCCAATCGCCGGCGTCTTTCTTCCAGCTCGCTTTTCAAACGGTCCAATAACGATGAATAATATGCACCTCTAATAGTTTTACCCTTTTCCAGAGAATCGATGTGTGATGTGGATTATCCCTTGCGAATCGCCATAACCTTTCCGGGTTTAGATTGTTGTTTGGTCTCAAGAGTATAGTAATTTATCCATGTCTCATCCACAGCGACGAAACGACTCTTAAACTCCTGCGGATTCTTCCTGAAAAGCTGCAAACAATCCTTGCAACGCTTCACACGATTCCGTTTTTGGTCAAGTGTGAGCAATCGCTGAACCCATCTTGCGGATAGCTTTCTCATGTCCAAATGTTTATGCAAAATATTATGCACCCGTTCATTCGAGATGCCCACAGCACTATCAATCTCACGCACCTTAACTCTTCTGTCACCCATCACCATATCATGGATTTTATCAATGATTTCTGGAGTTGTAACCTCTACACGGCGTCCAGAACGTTCAGCATCACCTGTGCCCATATGGGCACTGCGAAAATTTTGAAACCACTTATAAACTGTTCTAACTGAAGGTGCAGAGTAGAGTCACCATAATGTTTATCAAGCTTCTCTTTAGTCTCCTGAGGCGATTTGCCTTTCATGAAGTAATGTTTAATCACCACACTAAATTCTTTTTCGTCCATTTTTTGACCATCACTCGACTTCCTTGATTCACACGAATGCCAAACACAAATAAATAGACCAATATGGCTGAAACTTGGTGTGCGTTCTTTCCAAAGATGCTACTATAACTAAACATGACCTTGATACGTGCCGGTGGTGCCATCTCTCGGACTTTGTACGGACTCTTCGAACGCCCCTCGTACATCGTCAATGAAATCACTCTTCGACGTTAGCCGACCGCAAGATGCGTATTGCCACGAGAGAAATGCCACTTTACAGAATGTGGACTATGTCTCCGTAGCAAATACTAAGAGGTTTGCGAGGAGTGCAATCTTCGTTTCATATCTGTGACACAATTGACTCAATCTAGGATATACTATATTATCTCCACAAAGACACGACACAAGGATGTATTAAACGTTTGGCCCACAGCACTGGTTACCAACGCGGGCGTCTACCTTCCTGCAATTTTTTCTACATAGGTTAGCGAATTTTATAATCTTATAGGTGGCTTTAATGGCAATGAATTTTTTTAACTATGGGACTTAACTTCTGAGGTCATCAGTCCCCAAGAACTTAGAACTACTTAAACCTAACTAACCTTAGGACATCACACACTTCCATGCGGAGGCAGGATTCGGACCTGCGACCTTAGCAGTCACCCGGTTCCGGACTGAAGCGCCTAGAACCGCTCCGTCACTCCGGCCGGCGGCAATGAAAAATACTCCTATAGTACGTATCAATAAGCTAAATATTTTACAAGTTATATAATCTTTCTAAATAATCTTATTCTTTACATTGAATCAGTGTGATCAATAAAAAAGAACAGACTTTCATTTTTTTCTCTTAAACTGTTAACAATGCACAAGTTAGTAACTAAAATCAAAAGAAAAAGCGCTATAGTTGGGCATGAGAAAATATCAATTTTTAGGGACTGCGCATTTATTTCAGATTTACCTCGCATTCCTTGCTTTCAGCAAATCAATCTCGTTATGTTAATGAAGTCAAGTTTAGCAGCTGTGTTGCATTCTATCGACAAGACAGCTGTAAAATTAGAAAATTTCACAGTCTTTCGTCACTCATAGTTCCGCTTACGTACACTACTGGCCATTAAAATTGCTACACCAAGAAGCAATGCACATGGTAAACGAGTATTCATTGGACAAATATATTATACTAGAACTGACATGCAGCTTCAACACGATACCACATTTCATCAAGAGTAGTGACTGGCGTATTGTGACGAGCCAGTTGCTCGGCCACCATTGACCAGACGTTTTCAGTTGGTGAGAGATCTGGAGAATGTGCTGGCCAGGGCAGCAGTCGAACATTTTCTGTATCCAGAAAGGCCCGTACAGGACCTTCAACATGCCGTTGTGCATTATTCTCCTGAAATCTAGGGTTTCGCAGGGATGGAATGAAGGGTAGAGCCACGGGTCGTAACACATCTGCAATGTAACGTCCACTGTTTCAAGTGCCGTCAATGCGAACAGAAGGTGACCGAGACGTGTAACCAATGGCACCCCATACCATCACGCCGGGTGAAACGCCAGTATCGCGATGACGAATACACGCTTCCAATGTGCGTTTACCGCGATGTCGCCAAACATGGATACGACCATCATGATGCTGTAAACAGATCCTGGATTCATCCGAAATAATAATGTTTTGCCATTCGTGCACCCAGGTTCGTCGTTGAGTACCTCATTGCAGGCGCTCCTGTCTGTGATGCAGCGTCAAGGGTAACCGCAGCCATGGTCTCCCTTGCTGATAGTCCATGCTGCTGCAAACGTCGTCCAACTGTTCGTGCAGATGGTTGTTGTCTTGCAAACGTACCCATCTGTTGACTCAGGGATTGGGACGTGGTTGCACGATATGTTACAGCCATGCGGATAAGATGCCTGTCATCTCGACTGCTAGAGATACGAGGCCGTTGGGATCCAGCACGGCGTTCCGTATTACCCTCCTGGACCCACTGATCCATATTCTGCTAACAGTCATTGGATCTCGACCAACGCGAGCAACAGTGTCGCGATACGATAAACCGCAATCGCGATAGGCTACAATCCGACGTTTATCAAAGTCGGAAACGTGATGGTACGCAATTCTCCTCCTTACACGAGGCATCACAACAACGTTTCACCAGACAACGGCGGTCAACTGCTGTTTGTGTATGAGAAATCGGTTGGAAACTTTCCTCATGTCAGCACGTTGTAGGTGTCGTCACCGGCGCCAACCTTGTGTGAAAGCTCTGAAAAGCTAATCATTTGCATATCACAGCATCTTCTACATGTCGGTTAAATTTCACGTCTGTAGCAGGCTATCTTCATGGTGTAGGAATTTTAATGGCCAGTAGTGTATATTCCCAGTTTTTTCGTTTTATGCAGCTGCTACACAGTCTGCAGTTACTGCAACTCCGAGTCGATTTACTACACGTGTGGAGATTTCGAACTACCGCGTCGCCAACTGTTCTATCGAACAGATATTATTAAACAATAAAAATCTTACACAATGTGGAATTTGGGCATGCAACCGCATAAGAAACGGTATAGGCAAGTTAATGACGGCAATAGTAGGCTAATGAGGCTCAGACCCCAATTTTGATTTCAAATTGATATGCAGATTAATTAAATTGATCAGCTAATTACAATTAACTACCCTCCACCTACTCCCGCCCCCCGCTCCAGAAACCGTAATGTGTTTCCCAGCATGCGGGTCCCTGCCCCCTCTGCTTCCCCACCCCTCCCTCTCCTGCTCCACCACCTGCCCTATTAGTGGTAATTTCTAATTTGCGGGAATTTCGAATTTTGCTGGGAATTTCTTTGTCCCAGTTCTGTGCTGACGTCCCACCAAACCTCCCACCCTCGTATTGGTGGGAAATTAAAAATGGCGGTGCCCTTTCTGTGGCTGAACCCAGGTCGTTCTGGACAGAAATCCCAAGTGTACCTGTTGTGGTTGCAGGAGAGCCAACACAGTGTTACTAGAGGAGACCGAAATGCACGCGTTTTAGCTCACGCAGGCTGGCGTGAGGTCAGGAACAGGACAAGGATATTAAAATTAAGAAAAACGGACGTGGAATGCTTAACTTTAATCCATTAATGATGAACGTCGGTCTTGACGGTACATGATTCACAACTAATAATGGCGCCTTGCTAGGTCGTAGCAAATGACGTAGCTGAAGGCTATGCTAAACTATCGTCTCGGCAAATGAGAACGTAAGTAGGCAGTGAACCATCGCTAGCAAAGTCGGCTGTACAACGGGGGTGAGTGCTAGGGGGTCTCTCTAGACTAGACCTGCCGTGTGGCGGCGCTCGGTCTGCAATCACTGATAGTGGCGACACGCGGGTCCGACGTATACTGCCGGACCGCGGCCGATTTAAAGGCTACCACCTAGCAAGTGTGGTGTCTGGCGGTGACACCACAGTACCCCGCCCCTCCCCCCCCCCCAACACATGAAAACTGCCGAGATGCAGAAGTCGAAGCTTAAGTTAGTGTACCTTATTTTGGTTGAGAGACTGCAGTAAAGGTCGGGCCTAATTACGTAATTACTCATAAATGTCGGTCCTAATTACACAACTATATGTATAGTGCTACACAAGGAATGCCTAAAATCGCAATGCAGCTCAATAATTGGCGGTTTCATACAAATGGTGCTTCTGCTGGAAAAGAATTAACAATACCCCTCGAAACCAGTGGCAGACGTACTCAAACTCTACCCCTCATCCACAAGGTGACAGGAAAAAGGATAGAGTGGAAGGTACTATCTTTATTTTTTTGGTGAGAAATATGTTCAACTGACAAGATGCTGGTACTGGATGGAGAGGAGCTTAATAAGTGTATTACCTGTAAGCATACGATTGAGGACGGTATCTAGCGCTGTTAGACGCCAGAGTTCGCTACAGACGGTTTTCCATGCATTACTCGACGATCACCCACCAGCCCAGGTAATCGAGGTCAACACACGCTACCATAACAGAGAAAATGCTTCGCTGTTCTAATTACACATCGAAATTGTCGGGAAAAAAAAGCAGCACTCGTAATCAACGGGTCATAATGCAACACATGTTAATTGACAAATTTACTTAATTTGCATATCAATTTGCATATCAATTTGATATCAAAATTGTGATGGTGCCGCAACCTCCGTGCTGCTGACGGCTAATGTGTCGCTGTGTCGCTACAATAGCAGGAGAACCGTGAGCACTGAGCGGGTAGGTAACAGTAGTTACCGCAGTAAAAGGGCGCACAAACCATCAGGAGATCTAAAGTAGTTACAAAATGATTTTAAAAAGATATCTGTACTGTGTGAAAAGTAGCAATTCGCCCTAAATAATGAGAAGTAAGAGGTTCTCTATGTGAGTAACAAAAAGTCGCTTAAATTTAGATTACGCTGTAAATCACGTTAAGTTAAAGGTTGTCGATGCAACTAAATATCTAGGGTCTACAATTATGAAACACTTAATTGGACCCGTCACACAGATACTGTTGTGGGAATCCGAGGAAAAGCTGCGTTTTAGCGGCAGAAGAATTAGAAGATCCAACATATCTGCGCGGTGTCGCCTCCTTACCAGATGCTACTGACGGACGACATCAAAAAATACTAAGAAGGACAGCCCGTTTTCAATTATTGCGGAAAAGGGAACAGTGTGTGACGTTTATGACATCCGATTGGGAGTGGCAGTCTTTAAAACAAAGGAGTTCACCGACGTGGCGACTTTTTTTACGAAATTTCAGTACTCAACTTACTATTACGAATGCGAAAATGTTTTGTTGATTCGCACCTACATAGGTACAAACCAGCATGGCAATAAAATAAGAGAAATTAAAGCTCGGATGGAAAGGTTTATCCTGTCCATTTTTGCGACTGCAACGATACAGAAATAGTGAAGGTGGTTTTAGGCACACTCGTCCAAGAACCGTATTGCGAATTTCAGAGTAGTCATGCTGGTGTAAATTTAGATGAAGTGAAGATTCGAAATGAAACCAATAAGAGTTACACATTTCTATCAAAAATGTTCGGATGTGTGTGAAATCTTATGGGACTTAACTGCTATGGTCATCAGTCCCTAAGATTACACACTACTTAACCTAAATTATCCTAAGGACAAACACACACACCCATGTCCGCGGGAGGACTCGAACCTCCGCCAGGACCAGCCGCACAGTCCATGACTGCAGAGCCCCAGACCGCTCGGCTAATCCCGAGCGGCTACTATTTCCATAAAACACCTGGGAGGATTACGATGTTTTTGCAACTAGGAGGGACCGAGGACATCTACAGGTAGTAAATTTTTAGCGTTGAGGGAAACTTCCACGTAAGCAACAAGGTTAACCGTGCAACATTTGTATAGGGAGTATAGAAAAGTTTTAGCGTACAACCAATCAGTGTCATTGAGATAAAGTTAATGTGTTCTGTGCAATTCCACCATAAGAATTGTATGGTTCATTTGAATGCTTCCTTGTCCGTCTTTAATACACAACTTGGTGGTAAAACTAATTAATGGTATCGCTGTCGAGTATGTAAGAACAGCTTCTTGTGGGGTATGCTAAACGGAATGTTAAACTTACGCATACACTTCGAGCCCAGCTTCCTCCACCGACATTTTTGGAAATTAGAATGGGCTATTAAATAGCGGGCACTATTAGTGATCATCGAATTGTCGCGCAACGGAATCTACACTCCTGGAAATTGAAATAAGAACACCGTGAATTCATTGTCCCAGGAAGGGGAAACTTTATTGACACATTCCTGGGGTCAGATACATCACATGATCACACTGACAGAACCACAGGCACATAGACACAGGCAACAGAGCATGCACAATGTCGGCACTAGTACAGTGTATATCCACCTTTCTCAGCAATGCAGGCTGCTGTTCTCCCATGGAGACAATCGTAGAGATGCTCGATGTAGTCCTGTGGAACGGCTTGCCATGCCATTTCCACCTGGCGCCTCAGTTGGACCAGCGTTCGTGCTGGACGTGCAGACCGCGTGAGACGACGCTTCATCCAGTCCCAAACATGCTCAATGGGGGACAGATCCGGAGATCTTGCTGGCCAGGGTAGTTGACTTACACCTTCTAGAGCACGTTGGGTGGCACGGGATACATGCGGACCTGCATTGTCCTATTGGAACAGCAAGTTCCCTTGCCGGTCTAGGAATGGTAGAACGATGGGTTCGATGACGGTTTGGATGTACCGTGCACTATTCAGTGTCCCCTCGACGATCACTAGTGGTGTACGGCCAGTGTAGGAGATCGCTCCCCACACCATGATGCCGGGTGTTGGCCCTGTGTGCCTCGGTCGTATGCAGTCCTGATTGTGGCGCTCACCTGCACGGCGCCAAACACGCATACGACCATCATTGGCACCAAGGCAGAAGCGACTCTCATCGCTGAAGACGACACGTCTCCATTCGTCCCTCCATTCACGCCTGTCGCGACACCACTGGAGGCGGGCTGCACGATGTTGGGGCGTGAGCGGAAGACGGCCTAACGGTGTGCGGGACCGTAGCCCAGCTTCATGGAGACGGTTGCGAATGGTCCTCGGCGATACCCCAGGAGCAACAGTGTCCCTAATTTGCTGGGAAGTGGCGGTGCGGTCCCTTACGGCACTGCGTAGGATCCTACAGTGTTGGCGTGCATCCGTGCGTCGCTGCGGTCCGGTCCCAGGTCGACGGGCACGTGCACCTTCCGCCGATCACTGGCGACAACATCGATGTACTGTGGAGACCTCACGCCCCACGTGTTGAGCAATTCGGCGGTACGTCCACCCGGCCTCCCGCATGCCCACTATACGCCCTCGCTCAAAGTCCGTCAACTGCACATACGGTTCACGTCCACGCTGTCGCGGCATGCTACCAGTGTTAAAGACTGCGATGGAGCTCCGTATGCCACGGCAAACTGGCTGACACTGACGGCGGCGGTGCACAAATGCTGCGCAGCTAGCGCCATTCGACGGCCAACACCGCGGTTCCTGGTGTGTCCGCTGTGCCGTGCGTGTGATCATTGCTTGTACAGCCCTCTCGCAGTGTCCGGAGCAAGTATGGTGGGTCTGACACACCGGTGTCAATGTGTTCTTTTTTCCATTTCCAGGAGTGTATATCTATCGATTTGGTGGCCGAAGATGGCTTCGAGGACACAAGCGGTTCCAGTGATGGTTATTTCGTAAAACACGATCAACTAGTCGGAAACACATGAACAGTACCAAAACAGGATCCTCTTTCTGCTGAATGCCTCCTTCGGTATGGCAATTGGAGTTTTCCTCTTTCTCCATTTTCTCTATTTCGCCGCATTTCTGTTTCAACAATTTTTCCCTTGCTTCTTCAGTTTGTCTTCTTAATTCATTATTCAGTTTCCTGTACCTCTTTTTGCCTTCGTCAGTTTCCACACTTTTCCACTTTCTCCGCTCTTCCATTTGTTTCAACATGTTTTCTGTTATCCATTCTTTCCTAATGCTTTGGGATACTTTATTCTGTGAACTATATATTTCATATGATACACTTTGACGACCGTGCTAAGCACAGTGAAGCATGGCTAGCGATTTTTGTACGACGAGACGATGACGACGTATCCAAATCTGTTATGCGTAATTATTATGTTCGCGAAAACACTAAATCGGGTATAAATGTATAGCTCGAATGTTGTAATTTTCTTCTCATTATGGTGCGTTGTCTTGTTTTATGCACTTGAAAATGAGCCATTCCTGAAAGTAGTAGTGATAAATGAAGTACGTTTTTAAAATACATCTCGGTGGAATTATGTCTTTCCTCAAATTTACGGAGGCTGTGGTGCCCACCCATAAGAAACCGAGCAATGTATTCTTTCCATCCTTCAGCCCGTCCTTCCCCCTCTACCATCCATCTTGTTTACGTAATACTGTCTTGCCATTTGACCTCTTGATGCTCTTATTCTTTCTTCCAGAGATTTGTTTAATACGGCTATACGTAGCATTACCTTATAGCCGTCCCTGTTTTTGCAGTTTTACACATATGTTCTAGCCATTTTCACTTTCTGTCAATCTAATTTTTTATACATTTGTACGCCCTTTCCCAGTTTCTTCTTCCGTCGTTTTGTATTTTTCCCTTTCGTGAAATAAAATTTATAGGGGACGCTCAGAAAATTTCCGTCTGAAGGCATTGCTGCAGCGTGTATGCAACGTAGAAGGACTCCGATGGGCTTGTATGTGCTACGGCATGTGGCATTCGGGTTTTCCTGACGCCACCTCAGGTGGGTGAGACTCGAGTAGCCGCCCTATGCTTCTGGTCTGCCCCCATGGGATTATCACCCCTCCGCCCGGTCCCCTAAAAATGGCACTGAAGGGCTGGACGATGACGTGCAGCAGTCAGTTACGAACTTCTTCACGCAGCTGGACACGGCGTTTAATCTAAAGGCCATCTCCAACTTGGAGCGTCGATGGGGGTGATTGCCGCAATGCCCACGGCGCTTTTGCCTGTTTGGCATACCGACACTGAACTGTACGGCCTTCGAACAGAACCACTCGATCGCCCCTTTTAATATCTCGTGTGTTATGCAAGATTTCGACGTGGTCTCTTTCCTTTCCCTGTTCCCTCCTCTGGTGCCTCCGCTATTTCATCTCTCCTACCTACCCACTCTATCATGATGAATTTCGTGGCCTGTGTTAGTCAGTTGTTGCCTATTTGAGACTTAGAAGTTCCCAACAACACTGTGGTTCTTTCAATTTATCCAGGTGTAAGTAGGCTGTTTATGTTTTCTTTATGTAAGTAGGCTGTTTATGTTTTCTTATTGGCAACGTTACGTAGCGCTCTATATGAAAATCACTGACTGTGCTGTGTGCAGTCTGTGGCTAGTTTGCATTGCTAGTTTGCATTGTTGTCTGCCATTGTAGTGTTGGGCAGCGGCAGCTGGATGTAAACAGCACGTAGCGTTGCGTTGCGTCCGCCGCTCGCGGTCTCGCGGTAGCGTTATCGCTTCCCGAGCACGGGGTCCCGGGTTCGATTCCCGGCGGGGTCAGGGATTTTCACCTGCCTCGAGATGACTGGGTGTTTGTGTTGTCCTCATCATTTCATCATCATCCAGGAAAGTGGCGAAATTCGACTGAGCAAAGATTGGGTAACTGTACGGGCGCTGATAACCACGCAGTTGAGCGCCCCACAAACCAAACATCATCACGTAGCGTTGCGCAGTTGGAGGTGAGCCGCCAGCAGTGGTGGATGTGGGGAGAGAGATGGCGGAGTTTTGAAATGTGTAACACTGGATGTCATGAACTACTATATATATTATGACTGTTAAGGTAAATACATTGTTTGTTCTCTGTTAACATCTTTCAATTGCTAACTATGCCTATCAGTAGTTAGTGCCTTCTGTAGTTTGAATCTTTTATTTAGCTGGCAGTAGTGGCGCACGCTGTATTGCAGTAGCTTGAGTAACGAAGATTTTTGTGAGGTAAGTGATTTGTGAAAGGTACAGGTTAATGTTAGTCAGGGTCATTCCTTTGTAGGGATTTCTGAAAGTCAGATTGCGTTGCGCTAAAAAATATTGTGTGTCAGTTTAAGCACAGTCATGTATAATTGTTGAAAGGGGACGTTTCATCATTATGATGCTATGTTTTACTCGGTCTTATGTAGCTTGAGACCAATACGCTGAGAGGAAGGCATGATAAAATTCTCCTTCACTGTGAAAATCGTGAATGACCGATCGCATTCTTACAGCTGGTTCATTCTCCAAGAAGCCACCCATAAATTCTAATCTGTCCTCTAACGACCAGTTGGGAGGAAAACAATGAGAGAATTGATGGAGCCATGCTTGTGGATGAATGTCGTTGCCAGAATTCTTAACTGTTTTAAATTTACGTGTAGTAATGAACAGCTTATAGTCAAAATCATCATGTCGGCGAGTCACATGTCGGTCATTGTTACGTCGTTTCGGCGGTTCCATCCAAAAATTCGGTGTACCTTGCCAATTTCTTTCATAATTTCCGAAGTGCCCTGAGTTATTATTTTGTGGCTGTTCCGTATTTCTAAGTTCCTCTTCCCGTGTTGGAGCGCGAGTGTCCTCTGAAATATGAAATTTTTGTATTACTTGTGCTAACTGATCTTGTACTTCCCGGATTTCTCTTTTGTATTGCGTATTAATTTGATTCGGATTTTGTTGGAATTTCTTAATTTGTTCAGACTCTTCTGTGTCAGTGAAGGCTACAGGTCTTGTGTAACTCAGATCATCATCTACCTTTGTAGATAAGTTAGTGACCTGATCCGAAAGTTCGGCTACTTTCTCTGATAGTGAACACATTTCCTCAGTGTGTTTTTCTGAACCAAGTTTCGGAGTGTCCATTTGTGTTGAAATCGAATCTACTGTGTCCTTTAAGTTTTCCTGAGTTTTTGCAAGTTGCGTAACCGAATCGGTAGATGCAACTGAGTCAATTTTAACCCACAAGGTCTCATGATTTTCATGATCAATGGTTTGCAGTTCTTTTATGGCTGCTTCGTGATTCTGTAATGCATTTTCATGCCGCGAAAAAATAGGTTGAAAATGCTCACAAATTTGTGTTTTTACGTCATTACAGACTTTTTGACATTTCGATTCAATGTTATGTAACTCAGTAGTTAAATCTTCACGTGTTTGTTCAAGCGTGGTGTGAAGATTTTGTTCCATTGCGTCTAACTGTTGCTGTGTTTGTCTCTGGTGTTGTTCCATTGTGTCTAACTGTTGCTGTGTTTGTCTCTGGTGTTGTTCCATTGTGTCTAACTTTTGAAGCCTTTGTCCCATTTGTCTCTGATTTTGTTCCATTTGTTGCATTAATTGCAATAATAATGTGTTAGTGTCTGGAATCTGTTTCTCTATGCTTTTTGGTAGAGCATTTTTACCGGCAACATTCACATTTTGACAAGCAGAAAATGTGTCTTGACTCATTTGAGAAAACGGTGAGGACCCAAAACCTAAGTCTACAGTATTTGCAATATTGTGTTCTGTCATTTCGGATTCCTGAGGCGAGCTGTTGCCGACCGATCGATCGATAATGCTTCCTTGTTCACTACCTGTTTCACTGTCTACACCATTATTTGCCGCCTGCTCCATTTCCCTATGCACAATTACCAAATTACTACTTCGAATGTCTGTTAATTCACTACACAGTGGTGCTGATAAGCTACGCTCGTCGTCACTATTATTTCTCAGTTTACATTGAAGCCTAGTGTTACGTTTTTCACACGCCATTATTGTCACAATATTTCACACGATAACGCAGAAAAGCACAATTTGAAGAGCAAAAATAAGAGAACACATTAACATAGCACTGAAAATAATATGTAGTTAATTGCAAGCGCAGCTGCGAAATACTTGGTGCAAATCTACATGCATGCCACAACTGTTTTACTGTACAACAATCAAAGACTGCAACTACAAAGGAGATTCTCTCTACAATTACGCACTAGCAATAAACAATATCTACACTAATTACACAAACTACAAGAAAAAATCAGAAGATTCCAGTGAGGTATCCTCGGCTAAGGGTCGACATATGAAACGTCCCCTTTCAACAATTATACATGACTGTGCTTAAACTGACACACAATATTTTTTAGCGCAACGCAATCTGACTTTCAGAAATCCCTACAAAGGAATGACCCTGACTAACATTAACCTGTACCTTTCACAAATCACTTACCTCACAAAAATCTTCGTTACTCAAGCTACTGCAATACAGCGAGCGCCACTACTGCCAGCTAAATAAAAGATTCAAACTACAAAAGGCACTAACTACTGATAGGCATAGTTAGCAACTGAAAGATGTTAATAGAGAACAAACAATGTATTTACCTTAACAGTCATAATATATATAGTAGTTCATGACATCCAGTGTTACAAATTTCAAAACTCCGCCATCTCTCACCCCACATCCACCACTGCTGGCGGCTCACCTCCAACTGCGCAACGCTACGTGCTGTTCACATCCAGCTGCCGCTGCCCAACACTACAATGGCAGACAACAATGCAAACTAGCAATGCAAACTAGCCACAGACTGCACACAGCACAGCCAGTGATTTTCATATAGAGCGCTACGTAACGTTGCCAATAAGAAAACATAAACAGCCTACTTACATAAAGAAAACATAAACAGTCTACTTACACAGGTACCATCTCCAAGATTTCATAACTTTTTTTTCAATTTCTACAGTCATAGCAATGCACTATCCATGGGATCGCGAATATTTATCTTGCTGAGCCAAAACATTATGACCCCCTGAATGAGATTTTCACTCTGCAACGGAGTGCGCACTGGTATGAAATTTCCTGGCAGATTAAAACTGTGTGCCGGACCGAGACTCGAACTCGGAACCTTTGTCTTTCGCGGGCAAGTTCTCTACCGACTGAGCTACCTAACCACGACTCACGACTCACGACCTCACAGCTTCAGTTCTGCCAGTACCTCGTCTCCCACCTTCCAATTTTCACAGAAGCTCTTCTGCGAACCTTGCAGAACTAGCACTCCTGGAAGAAAGGATATTGCGCAGACATGGCTTAGCCACAGCGTAGGGGATGTTTCCAGAATGAGATTTTCACTTGACCACGAAGGTAAAGGTCACGAGTTCGAGTCTCGGTCCAGCACACAGTTTTAATCTGCCAAGTTTCATTATGACCCCCTATCTGACAGCGTGTTGTTCCACCCTGGGAATATATAGCAGCCATTTTGCGTGGTATGGATCCGACAAGTCCTTGGTAGGTTTCTGTAGGTGGCTGGCACCAGCTGTCTACATACAGATCACACAGTTGCCATAAGTTACGAGTCGGTGGCTTGAGGGCGAAGAGCTCGTGACTAGCAGCGTCTCAGATGTGTTCCATCGGGATCAGGAAAGTTTGGTGCTCTGGCCGTCAGCACGAGTTCACAATCATGCCCTCATACGACTGTAGGATCAGTCTGGACTTGTCATACTGACAGTTATCCTACTGGAAGATGCCGCCGCCGGGAACACAACAGGCATGAACGGACGCATGTGGTTCACAGTTACCTTCAAATTTCATAACTGTCATTGTGCCTTAGATCACTACCACAGGTTCCAGAGAAACCAAGGTGAATGTCGCCCCACAGCAAATCATTACCACCACCGTGTGTCCGCAAGTGCGGTGGGCGTTTCAAGCAGCCATTATCCTCGGTGACAGCTTAACGGGACACGGTCATCGACCTGTCGTAATGAGAAACGTAATCCACGTTGATCCTGTGGCCACTGCAGTAAGGGAGGAGCAGAGACTAATTATCTTGGACCCTGGAGAATTCGAGCTGGCTGCTCGACGCTACATCGATTACCTGACAGAAATAGCCCGTCGCAAACATTAATTTACCTTACCCGTCTAGATACAGAGAAAGCTGCAAGCACTTGAAACGAGGCATAAGCCGCACCAAGTTTTTGAGACAAGTCGAAGAGCAGATACCTAAAGTACACGTTTATATACGAGTAATTGTACTGACTGACTCTTCCGGCGGTCGTTGGTTGAATGTTTTATACATTACGAATGAACACTAGTGTAATATTCTACAATATTTGTTATTTATTACACGAACGGTATGCTGCTATTACGCCATCATCAGTTACAAATATAAGTATGTAGGGCCGTGATATTTTGGTGGATCAAAGATTTTAAACTAGTGCATGTACAGAGTATCTCCATTTCCAGAGATGAAAAACATTAATGTTAGAATTGGGAAGAAAACAAGAGGGATTAATTCAGTGTAAATGCGATGTAAGATTGCTTAACTAAGATAAAATATGTGACACATTAACTAATGAACTACAGACAAATTACAATAGTTTCACGGAAAAGAAAATAATTGAACATTAAACTTGGTTGACGTATTCCAAAGATGCAGTTGAACAAAATAATCGTGTCTTTGTTAGATGCTAAATTATAAACAGATAAGATAGAATAGAGATAGTAAGCAGGAGAGTGAAGCAGCTGTGATTATACAGGGTAAATTTTTTTTAACACAAGGCGAGAAATTATAGTAACTGAAATCAAGGAAATGGACCATGTGAGTAAGAGGGATAATTTACAACGTGGCGTTGATGGGATTATGAGTAGTATCTGCAGTTCCAAGCGGCGAGTAAGGGAACTGAGTCTGATCATTCAGTACTAATCCTGAATTGATGGAAATTTTTTTATTAATTTCCATTATTTCAAGATAGTTCATCTTCCTTCCTTTATGGACGTGATATAATACTTCATGTTTCACCTTGTAACTATTGACTTCTTCAAGCAGGTCGTCTGTAAAAGTACAGTCTCCTTTTCTGAGTTTTCAATTTCTCTGGCTTTCTTTAAACGGGTACATAATATTGCACTGCCAGACTGCCTTATATATAATTTGCCACAATTATAAGTTATTTTATGCATTCCTCTCTAGTCCAAGGCTGGAGTGCTGTCTTTATCACTGGGCTAAAAGTGTCCAGCAATGATGTGCACATAAAATGATGTGTTTACATTCCTGGATATAAGTTGTCTTGCTACATCCAGTGAGACTTCTCATATTCATGGAATTATGCACCATTTATTTTATTCTTAAGGTGGTGGGTCGAGTACAGGGCAAAGAAGGGAGTACACCTGTTGTTTCCGCTTTTGGTACATTATGGAGTCCACTAACGTAGGATGGTAGCCATTGTTTGATGCTATTTGTCTGATTGCATTTAGATCCACTTAGAAGCTGTTTTCACTCATGGGCATAGAAATCAAGCGATATATCATAGAATGAAAGACATGTTTAGAGGTCACTGGGCGTTGAGAATTAGCCGCTATTACTGTGGTGTCACCGCCAGACACCACACTTGCTAGGTGGTAGCCTTTAAATCGGCCGCGGTCCGTTAGTATACGTCGGACCCGCGTGTCGCCACTATCAGTGATTGCAGACCGAGCGCCGCTACACGGCAGGTCTAGAGAGACTTCCTAGCACTCGCCCGAGTTGTACTGCTGACTTTGCTAGCGATGGTTCACTGACAAATTACGCTCTCATTTGCCGAGACGATAGTTAGCATAGCCTTCAGCTACGTCGTTTGCTACGACCTAGCAAAGCGCCATTACCAGTTACTACTGATGCTGTAAAACATGTACCGTCAAGAGCTATGTTCACCAATTATGGATTAAAGTTAAGTATTCCAACAGCTACGACCTTTTTTTGCTAAAGTCTAACTTCCTTGTCCAGTTCCAGACCTCACGCCAGCGTGCGTTAGCTTAAACACGTGCCTTTCGGCTTCGTGTCATAGTGGGTTGGCTGTCTTGCCAATCCACAACAATTACTATATCTGTGCTGGTAGGTTTCCTATAAATTTTAAGAGTATGAATAGAGCCACCTATGTCTGCGGTTAGATCTAAATTATTTATGCAGTTACCCTCAAACTCCATTGTGAATTTAATATTGTTGTGTTTATAATTTAGTTACTTGAGGAATTTTTGAACTTGTCTGGCAACAACAAATCATGAAGATACCTAAACCAGTATCCAACACTGGTAGATGGTGGATTATTTTCTGACAAGTGTGTTTCGAAATTGCCCAAGATGACTTCAACAAGGACTCAACTGGGGGGGGGGGGGGGAGATCCCATAGCTAGACCATCCAGCTGTTCGTATATCCTGTCACTGAAACAGAAATTATTTTGTACCGGACAAGTTTCTGTAGCTAAACTTATGCCATCTGTGACAACTAGGTTAACTCCTGATTTATCAAGTAAGTCTGCGAAAATCTTTAGGGACTCCTGAACAGTTCAAAATCTTTGATCCTACAAAATTGCACTGCACTACATACTTATCTTTGTCCCTGACGATGGCGTAACAGCCGAAAACCGGTTGGCGTAACAAGAAATACATATTGTAGATTATTACACCAGTTATGTGTGTGTTTCATTCATGATATATTAATATAACTTACGTCAGGTTTTTGTAGAGCCTTAGAACTTGTGTTGTACTCAAATTATGATGACTGTATCAGAGACATAACCACCCAACTGAGAACTTGAGTCGCGCTTTAAATTGACGTAATCCATTGGACTACAGGGAGGTAGCCCTCTTGTATAACTTCCTGGCAGCCTTCTTTCGATCGTTACGTAACGTGAGATGATAAACATAAGGCATTTCTATGAGTAAAACAAGATTTACGCGATTCGATGAAGACTTCTGGCGAAACGGAACTCAGCGTGAGGTTTCGAAACATGAACTATGGTAAAAAGGATATCGGCGCTTGGTATATCGTAATAAAATGCTTGTGTGCCACTACTGCTCAATAGACGTACAGGTCAAAGTGGTCAGACTCCAGAGACTGCTCACGGTTGTGTCTGGAGAGACTGTATCTTTAAATAAAACGTAGAGAAGACCAGAGATATTGAACAGTTGTTGCATAGACCGTAACATAGCCCCCAGAAGAGACACATGGAATGTCAAGCACGCATACATGCCAATCTGTGATAGCATCTGCCTGCACGGTCTGAGAGTAACCACTGTAGCGACTCATAGTCGCAAAATGCCTTTTCTATGTGGAGTAATTTAATAGGACATGTCGACGTAATTACTTTTGTGAGGAAGACAGAAGCGAGGTAGAAAACTGGAAGAACACTAATCAACAAGACGTTGTGTACGGGACGAGATGAAGCGGAAACAATGTGTTGGAAGTAGCTGTCCGTACGAAGTTTTTCATTTCATTTGAGTTAAATCTGGGGAGCCGACGATATTAATAATCTCCGCCGCATTGATCCAGACACACTTGGTGAGACGGTTAAGAAGCTCTCTTGTCTTTTTTTCCTCGCTACGTTATGAAATATACACTGAAGCGCAAAAGAAAAAAATGGTTCAAATGGCTCTGAGCACTATGGGACATAACTTCTGAGGTCATCAGTCCCCTAGAACTTAGAACTACTTAAACCGAACTAAGGACATCACACACATCCATGCCCGAGGCAGGATTCGAACCTGCGAACGTAGCGGTCACGCGGTTCCAGACTGTAGCGCCTAGAACCGCACGGCCACTCTGGCCAGCGAAGCGCAAAAGAAACAGGAAGAGGTATGCAATATGTAAACAGACAGAATACGGCACTGCGGTTGGCAAAGCCTGTATAAGACAAGTGTCTGCCGCAGTTGTTAGATCGTTTCTGCTCCTACAATGGCAGGTTATCAACATTTAAGTGAGTTTGAACTTGGTGTTATAGTCGGCGCACGAGCGATGGGACACTGCATCTCCGAAGTAGCGATGTAGTGAGGATTTTCCCGTACGACCATTTCACGAGTGTATCGTGAATATCAGTAATCCGGTGAAACATCCAATCTCCGACATCGCTTCAGCGGAAAAAATCCTGCAAGGACAGGACCATCGAAAACTGAAGAGAATAGTTCAGCGTGACAGAAGTGCAACCCTTTTGATAGCTGCTGCAGATTTCAAAGCTGGGCCATCAACGAGTGTCACCGTGCGAACCATTCAACGAAACATCATCGACATGGGCTTCCAGAGCCAAAGGCCCGTTCGTGTGCCCTTGATATCTACACGACACAGAGTTTTACGCCGTGACTGTGCCCGTCAACGCCGGCATTGGACTGTTAATGAGTGGAAACATATTGCCTGGTCGAACGAGTCTTGTTTAAAATACACTCCTGGAAATTGAAATAAGAACACCGTGAATTCATTGTCCCAGGAAGGGGAAACTTTATTGACACATTCCTGGGGTCAGATACATCACATGATCACACTGACAGAACCACAGGCACATAGACACAGGCAACAGAGCATGCACAATGTCGGCACTAGTACAGTGTATATCCACCTTTCGCAGCAATGCAGGTTGCTATTCTCCCATGGAGACGATCGTAGAGATGTTGGATGTAGTCCTGTGGAACGGCTTGCCATGCCATTTCCACCTGGCGCCTCAGTTGGACCAGCGTTCGTGCTGGACGTGCAGACCGCGTGAGACGACGCTTCATCCAGTCCCAAACATGCTCAATGGGGGACAGATCCGGAGATCTTGCTGGCCAGGGTAGTTGACTTACACCTTCTAGAGCACGTTGGGTGGCACGGGATACATGCGGACCTGCATTATCCTGTTGGAACAGCAAGTACCCTTGCCGGTCTAGGAATGGTAGAACGATGGGTTCGATGACGGTTTGGATGTACCGTGCACTATTCAGTGTCCCCTCGACGATCACCAGTGGTGTACGGCCAGTGTAGGAGATCGTTCCCCACACCATGATGCCGGGTGTTGGCCCTGTGTGCCTCGGTCGTATGCAGTCCTGATTGTGGTGCTCACCTGCACGGCGCCAAACATGCATACGACCATCATTGGCACCAAGGCAGAAGCGACTCTCATCGCTGAAGACGACACGTCTCCATTCGTCCCTCCATTCACGCCTGTCGCGACACCACTGGAGGCGGGCTGCACGATGTTGGGGCGTGAGCGGAAGACGGCCTATCGGTGTGCGGGACCGTAGCCAAGCTTCATGGAGACGGTTGCGAATGGTCCTCGGCGATACCCCAGGAGCAACAGTGTCCCTAATTTGCTGGGAAGTGGCGGTGCGGTCCCCTACGGCACTGCATAGGATCCTACGGTCTTGGCGTGCATCCGTGCGTTGCTGCGGTCCGGTCCCAGGTCGACGGGCACGTGCACCTTCCGCCGACCACTGGCGACAACATCAATGTACTGTGGAGACCTCACGCCCCACGTGTTCAGCAATTCGGCGGTACGTCCACCCGGCCTCCCGCATGCCCACTATACGCCCTCGCTCAAAGTCCGTCAACTGCACATACGGTTCACGTCCATGCTGTCGCGGCATGCTACCAGTGTTAAAGACTGCGATGGAGCTCCGTATGCCACGGCAAACTGGCTGACACTGACGGCGGTGGTGCACAAATGCTGCGCAGCTAGCGCCATTCGACGGCCAACACCGCGGTTCCTGGTGTGTCCGCTGTGCCGTGCGTGTGATCATTGCTTGTACAGCCCTCTCGCAGTGTCCGGAGCAAGTATGGTGGGTCTGACACACTGGTGTCAATGTGTTCTTTTTTCCATTTCCAGGAGTGTAGTATCGAGCGGACGGACGTGTACGCGTAAGGAGACAACCTTATGAACCCATGGTCCCTGCATGTCAGCAGGGGACTGTCCAAACTGGTGGAGTCTCAGTCATGGTGTGGAGCTTGTGCAGTTCGAGTGATACGGGACATCTGATACGTCTAGATACGACTCTGATCAGTGACACGTTCGTAAGCATCATGTGTGATCACCTGCATCCATTCATGTCCATTGTGCATTCCGACGGACTTGGACAGTTCCAGCGGGACAATGGAACCCCCCACGTCCAAAATTTCTGCTGAGTGGCTCCAGGAACACCCTTCTGAGCTTCAAGAGTTTCGCTGGCCACCAAACGTCCCGGGCATGAACATTATTGAGCATATCTGGGGTGTCTTGCAATGCGCTGTTCAGAAGAGATCTCTATCCCTCGTACTCTGAACGGATTTATGGACAGACCTGCAGGATTCATCGTGTCTACTCCCTCCGGCACTCTTTCAGACATTAGTCGAGTCCATGCCACAGAATCAACCTGAGATCCCCTGTCGATAGCGGCCATTACTTCGTGCGAATAAAGAGCTAGCTGCGTTGCACAAGAACGATGTTTTCTGAAACCATGCTGATTACGTATCAATAGATCGTTCCCTTCGAGGTGATTCATAATGTTTGAATACAGAATATGCTCCAAAACCCTACTGCAAACCGACGTCAATGATATAGGTCTGTAGTTCGATGGATTACTCCAACTACCCTTCTTAAACACTGGTGCGACCTGCGCAATTTTCCAATCTGTAGGTACAGATCTATCGGTGAGCGAGCGGTTGTATATGATTGCTAAGTAGGGAGCAATTGTATCAGCGTAATCTGAAAGGAACCTAATCGGTATACAATCTGGACCTGAAGACTTGCCCGTATCAAACGATTTGAGTTGCTTCGCATCCCCTAAGGTATCTACTTCTAAGAAACTCATGCTAGCAGCTGTTCGTGTTTCAAATTCTGGAATATTCCATTCGTCTTCCCTGGTGAAGGAATTTCGGAAAACTGCGTTCAATAACTCGGCTTTAGTGGCACAGTCGTCGGTAACAGTACCATCGGCACAGGGCAGCGAAGGTATTGACTGCGTCTTGCCGCTTGTGTACTTTACATACGACCAGAATTTCTTCGGATTTTCTACCAAATTTCGAGACAATGTTTCTTTGTGGAAACTATTAAAGGCATCTAGCATTGAAGTCCGTGCCAAATTTCACGCGTCTGTAAATTTTAACCAATCCTCGGGATTTCGCGTTCTTCTGAACTTCGCATGCTTTTTCCGTTTCCTCTGCAATAGCGTTCGTACCTGTTTTGTGTACCATGGGGGATCAGTTCCATCTCTTACCAATTTATGATGTATGAATCCCTCAATTGCTGTTGCTACTATATCTTTGAATTTGAGCCACATCTCATCTACATTTGCATAGTCAGTTCGGAAGAAATGGAGATTATCTCTTAGGAAGGCTTCTAGTGACACTTTATCCGCTTTTTTAAATAAAATTATTTTGCGTTTGTTTCTGGTGGATTTGGAAGAAACGGTATTGAGCCTAGCTACAACGACCTTGTGATCACTAATCACTGTATCAGTCATGATGCTCTCTATTAGCTCTGGATTGTTTGTGGCTAAGAGGTCAAGTGTGTTTTCGCAACCATTTTGTAATTCGGGTGGGTTCGTGGACTAACTGCTCGAAATAATTTTCGGAGAAAGCATTTAGGACAATCTCGGAAGATGTTTTCTGCCTACCACCGGTTTTGAACAAGTATTTTTGCCAACATATCGAGGCAAGGTTGAAGTCCCCACCAATTATAACCGTATGAGTGGGGTATTTATTTGTTACGAGACTCATATTTTCTCTGAACTGTTCAGCAACTATATCATCGGAGTGTGGGGGTCGGTAGAAGGAGCCAATTATTAACTTAGTTCGGCTGTTAAGTATAACCTCCGCCCATACCAATTCGCACTGAGTATCTACTTCGACTTCACTACAAGATAAACCACTACTGACAGACACAAACACTCCACCACCAATTCTGCCTGATCTATCTTTCCCGAACACCGTCTGAGACTTCGTAAAAATTTCTTTAGAACTTATTTCAGGCTTTAGCCATCTTTCTGTACCTATAACGATTTCAGCTTCTGTGCCTTCTATTTGCGCTTGAAGCTCAGGGACTTTCCCAGCACAACTACAACAATTTACAACTACAATTCCGACTGTTTCTTGAGCCAAGCACGTCCTGTATTTGCCACGCACCCTTTGAGATTGCAGCCCACCCCGTACTTTCCCGAGGCCTTCTAACCGAAAAAGCCGCCCAGTCCACGCCACACAGCCTCCGCTACCCGTGTAGCCGCCAGCTGAGTGTTGTGAACTCCTGACCTATTCAGCGGAACCCGAAACCGCACCACCCTATGGCGCAAGTCAAGGAATCTGCAGCGTAACAGCAGTCATTCTTTCCACAATCCAGACAACAAGTAGTACTAACGGCATAGGTAGAGTAGAATCAAAGAAGAACTGTGTGGCTCGTCACGTTTGTTTCAAAGTGGCAGTGTTCAAAGAAAGCTTGAACCAACTGTAGTGCAAGGCGCTACGAAAAGGAAGATGAGCATCATGGGAAGCTCTATTCTTAGAAGGTGACATTGGAACGTCAGTAACATAAACACATGCGTCTCATGAAACGACTGCGACTGCAAAAATTGAGGTATCCAGTTTTACGCTGATGTGTGTCGGTATCAACGTGTCCCTTGCACCATCCGCGAGTATTTTAGGGTAAGGTACTGGAACCGTCTTTATCCTTTTTCATAACGGTATGTTGTATTTAGAACTACCGTCATACACATCGATGCTGCATTTGTTTTGGGTTACACAAACTGTTCCATGATTGACACGATTTATGTTGGCCGAGACCTAGAAGTAGCATAAAACTATTTCGTTAAACAAGATTCAGCGTATTTAGTCTGATCAAGATTACCTTCTGTCTGGGCCAGTCACCGGGGATCTAATCAAGAGTACCGGGGCTAGGTCAAGAGAAGAAATATGCCTCGCAAAGTTTAATTAAGGCGGAATATACCGTGATCGGCAAAAGCAGAGGCTACTGCAGACAGCAACGGCAAAGCTGATTAACTACTCTGCCTTGCAGATTTACGTCGGCGTTGCTTGCACTTGAAAAGTTTGACGCCAAGGCTGCACCCACGCTCCGTTCCTTTTTAGACTTGTTTCTATCCCGTTAAAGCTTGGGAAATTCAGTGAGCTTTCCGAATCAACGAGTGCGAGAACCGTTCATTTTAATTAAATCTACTGTGTTATTGAACTCAACTGCATAAATATGGTCGTTTACGAAGCACGTTCTGGAGTTTAAAGAGTTTCCTCATAAAAAAATTCAGAGGCGTCATTTTTGAGCACGCCCTCTTACGCTGAAGAGCCAAAGAAACTGGTACACCTGCCTAATATCGCGTAGGGCCCCCCACGAGCACACAGAAGTGCCGCAATTCCATGTGGCATGGACTCGACTAACGTCTGTGGCGGTGCTGGAAGGAGTTGACACCATGAATCCTGCAGGGTACGAAGGGGTGGAGATCTCTTCTGAACTGCACGTTGCAAGGCATCCCAGGTATGTTCAATAATGTTAATGTCCAGGGTGTGTGGTGGCCGTCGGAAGTGTTTAAACTGAGAAGGGTGTTCCTGGAGCTACCCTGCAGCAATTCTGGAGGTGTGGGGTGTCGCATTGTCCTGCTGGAATTGTCCAAGTCCGTCGGAATGCACAGTGGATATGAATGGATGCAGATGATCAGATAGGATGCTTACATACGTGTCAGCAGTCAGAATCGGATCTACACGTATCACTCCAACCGCACACGCCGTAAATAATTTCAGAGCCTCCACCAGCTGACATACAGGGTCCATGGATTCATGAGGTTGTCTCCATACCCGTACACGTCCATTCACTCGATACAACTTCAAACGAGACTCGTCCGACCAGGCAACATGTTTCCAGTCATCCACAGTCCAATGTCAGCACTGACGGGCCCAGGCGAGGCGTAAAGTTTTGTGTTGTACAGTCATGAAGGGTACACGGGTGGTCCTTCGGCTCCGAAAGCCCATATCGATGATGTTTCGCTGCATGGTTCGCATGCTGACACTTGTTTGTGGCACAGGATTGAAATCTGCAGCAATTTGCGGAAGGATTGCACTTCCGTCTGGTTGAACGATTCTCTTCGGTTGTCGTTGGTCCCGTTCTTGCAGGACCTTTTTTCCGGCCGCAGCAATGTCGGAGATTTGATGTTTTACTAGATTCCAGATATGTGCGGTACATTCGTGAAATGGTCGTACTGACTAATCCCCACGTCATCGCTACCTCGGAGACGCTGTGTCACATCGTTAGCCCGCCAACTACAACACCACGTTCAAACTCACTTAAATCTTGATAACCTGTCATTGGTAGCTGAATGGTGCCGGCACGGTAGCTCAGCGTGTACGGTCAGAGGGCTAGCTGCCCTCTGTAATAAAAGAAACTGAGTTAATGGATCAACCACGAACTGAAACGGGTGTCTTTAGACGTCGGCCCAGAGCAGATACAACGAACGAAAACGAACAAAATGAGATTTAAAAAAAAACGGTAAGCTCGACGGAATCTCATACCTAATGCCCCGGGTTCGATTCCCGGCGGGGTCGAAGTTTTTCTCCGCTCAGGGACTGGGTGTCGTGTTGTACTTATCATCATCATTTTACCCCATCGATACGCAAGTCGCCGAAGTTGCACCGGGGGAACGGTCTACCCGACGTGAGGTCCAAGCCACACAGCATTTCCATTTACCTATCACTGTAGCGCAGTAAACGATTAACAACTGCGCCAGACACTTTTTGTCTTATACAGGTGCTGCCGATCGCAGCCCCGTATTCGGCCTGTTTACATATCTCTGTATTTGAATACACATGCCTATTCGAGTTTCTTTGTCGCTTCAGTTTATGAAGCAGTATATCCACAGTAATCTTTGGTTTTAATTAAATCATTCGCTCATTTACAAGTGACGAACATTTCACAGGCAGGGACGCTGTGGAGTATAAGTTTCGTATCGTACTGTGAACCTCTTCAGCGTGTAACACTTAGGCCTGTGTACACGCAACAGAACTCCAAGATGACAGATTCCTAATATGTAACGATTTCGTGAGTTTTTTCTGTACTTATTAAAAGCAACGTGGGGGAAACTTCGAAGTGTTCAAAATGGCTCTGAGCACTATGGGACTTAACTTCTGAGGTCATCAGTCCCCTAGAACTTAGAACTACTTAAACCTAGCTAACCTAAGGACATCACACACATCCATGCCCGAGGCAGGATTCGAATCTGTGACCGTAGCGGCCGCGCGGTGCCAGACTGCCCCAGCGCCTAGAACCGCTCGGCCACTTCGGCCGGCACTACGAAGTGTGTAGCGCGAGAACATCCTGAGACACCTGACATCGAAAGATCCGCGTAAAGGAATCTGTGTCCACTGAACATCGCGTCACATTGTGTATAAGATGCTTGCCAAAACGTGCAGCAACTCACATCCCAAACACATTGTCATTACTATCTGTTGCTTGCAGTCAAGACAAAGCCAGAAAGCTCAGCTCTATGTAATCACCACATCAACTTCAACGGGAACTGGTAATGGGAACGCAGTAACAGATAACTCATATGCCACGGTTTCGTAACTCTAGTCTCAAACGGAAGGAGATTATGATGATAAAAAGGTTAAACATAATCTACGTTGCTGCCTACAAAATGAAACATCGGTTAAGTTTCATTCTCACTCTGATTTATGGCTGCTTTTTCTTTTTTTTAAGTGTGTAAAATACAACAAAGAGGGCAAAAACTACAAGGAGAATTCAATATTGGACTCTAGTTCTCACTCCGGTTTCTGAATTATCACAGCTGAAAACCTGTTTAGAAGTTCATTACACTTTCCGTGATATTTTAAATATGCTTTTGTTACCTTCAGGCAACGGCCTTGCCGCAGTGGATACACCGGTTCCCGTGAGATCGCCGAAGTTAAGCGCTGCCGGGCGTGGTCGGCAATTGGATGGGTGACTATCCAGGCCGCCATGCGCTGTTGCCATTTTTCGGGGTGCACTCATCCTCGTGATGCCAATTGAGGAGCTACTCGACCGAATAGTAACGGCTTCGGTCAAGAATACCAGCATTACGACCGGGAGAGCGGTGTGCTGTCCCCACGCCCCTCCTATCCGCATCCTCCACCGAGGATGACACGGCGGTCGGATAATCCCGGTAGGCCGCGCGTGGCCTGACGACGGAGTGCTTTATTTGTTACCTTCATGTTTCTTCAATTTTACTACGAGGGTTGCCCAGAAAATAATACACCGCATTTTTTTCTTCAACAGTTCTTTATTGAACACAATGAGAATTACACACATGAAAGAATGGTGTTTTATGTGGTGTCACCGCCAGACACCACACTTGCTAGGTGGTAGCTTTAAATCGGCCGCGGTCCATTAGTACATGTTGGACCCGCGTGTCGCCACTGTCAGTAATTGCAGACCGAGCGCCACCACACGGCAGGTCTAGAGAGACTTAGTAGCACTCGCCCCAGTTGTACGGACGACTTTGCTAGCGACTAACTGGCGAAGCCTTTCTCTCATTTGCCGAGAGATAGTGAGAATAGCCTTCAGCCAAGTCCATGACTACGACCTAGCAAGGCGCCATTAACCATTTCTAGAGAGAGTCTCACTTGTATCATCAAGAATGCTGTATACAAATGATGGATTAAAGTTAAGTATTCCAGTAGCTACGTACTTTTCTTTATCGCATTCATTACGTATCCTGTTTCAGACTTAACGCAAGCCGGCGTGAGTTGACGCGTGCCCTTTCGGCTTCCTCGCCTTGTGTCTAGACTGTCTTGTCTAGACACAACATTTTATCTACACACCCTATTTTTCCACG
This sequence comes from Schistocerca cancellata, assembly GCF_023864275.1. NCBI lineage: Eukaryota > Metazoa > Arthropoda > Insecta > Orthoptera > Acrididae > Schistocerca > Schistocerca cancellata. The sequence continues at coordinate 78,347,868 of NC_064631.1, read as the reverse complement.
CAATCACCATCCCGTTCTACGGTCTTCCTCTATCCCGAAAAAAGGGTGCGTGTGTCATATCGATACCAATCATCGTCCTGGTGGCACAGCCAGTGCCTCACTCAGTGAATCACCTCCTCATTGTCCTCCAAATATCTTCCACGAATGCCATCCTTTAATGGCGAATGAAAACATCAGATCACAAACATGTGAGGCGTGACGGCTGTGGATGGTCTCCCCGACCGCTTCAAATCGTGGGGGTCAGCCGAACCGCATTCTGATGACCTCACCCTCCGTGCCCAGCGACTAACTGTACTTCTGTCGACAGGAGGTGCTCTACAGCCTCTGCACGAACGTTTGTGAATATTTCCCCCAGTATCTGTCTCTGCAGTGAGACATTCAACGATGTTATGTTGCTTATAACGTACATCACCTACAGACGCCATTTGTAAACTGTCCTGCAGCTACGCAGTCAGCCGGAAGTGACGGAATCTTGGCGCGCTCGCTCAGGAGACTTCAAATAATAAATGCGTAACGTTTCGCTTCGTAGCATTGTTTTCGGCTGAGAAAAAAAAATGCAGTGCATTGCTTTCTGGGCTATTCTCATACTTAGATCTATATTTACATTTATACTCCGCAAGCCACCCAACGGTGTGTGACTTCATGGGAAAGCTTAATTTTGAATCATACAATATTCAGTGTCTTTATATTTATTATGATAAATTTTAGAGATATTAAATTTAAACGTTCAGAGTGTTCTTGTCATGAATATAAAGGAGTTTCAGTTTGGTATTCTCGAACGTATCCGAAATTTGTACTGAGCTGTAATAGGCCATTGTCCTTACTCATTTTAAATAAATAAATGAAAAAGTTTGTCCTAAATTTTACAAGCTGCTAAGGTAACGTTGTAGTTACGACGCCGTAGCGAGAAGTATAGTACAGCTAATAGCAAGTGTTTACGTAATATTCTTCAAATATTATTGTGTTATCCATTTATAACTTTTTTCTATGAAATGACTGTTTCTGTTTAATCTGTACTACCTTAGTTGTCATTCAGTTCCTATTTCATATTATTTCGAACAACACATGTACGCCGGCCGCTGTGGTCTCGTGGTTCTAGGCGCTCAGTCCGGAACCGTGCGACTGCTACGGCCGCAGGTTCGAACCCTGCCTCGGGCATGGATGTGTGTGATGTCCTTAGGTTAGTTAGGTTTAAGTAGTTCTAAGTTCTAGGGGACATGACCACAGATGTTAAGTGTTGTGGACTGACAAGACAGCCAGTCCACAGTGACGGGTAACCGAAAGGCACGCGTTTACACACGCCGGCTGGCGTTAGGTCTGAAACAGGATACGTAATGAATGCTATAAAGAAAAGTACGTAGCTGCTGGAATACTTAACTTTAATCCATCATTTGTATACAGCATTCTTGATTATACAAGTGAGACTCTCTCTAGAAATGGTTAATGGCGCCTTGCTAGGTCGTAGCCATGGACTTAGCTGAAGGCTATTCTAACTGTCTCTCGGCAAATGAGAGAAAGGCTTCGTCAGTGTAGTCGCTAGCAAAGTCGTCGTACAACTGGGTCGAGTCCTAGTACGTCTCTCTAGACCTGCCGTGTGGTGGCGCTCGGTCTGCAATTACTGACAGTGGCGACACGCGGGTCCGACATGTACTAATGGACCACGGCCGATTTAAAGGTACCACCTAGCAAGTGTGGTGTCTGGCGGTGACACCACATTAAGTCCCATACCGCTCAGAGCCATTTGAACCATTTAGCCAACACATGTACTCTTAGCTGGACATAATTTCTTTTATTAACTGATGCTTTTATTCATTTCAAGTTATATCAGCCAGTTCACATGTTTCCTAACAGTATATAATGTCATTGTACTTATGTGGGATCATCTGAAAGTAAATTACGCATGTCGTGCCATGCCAAGACTACTGCACGAGAGTGGAGTGGTGTATTGTCACAAGGGAGTACGCGGTCCTAGTTTTCCTGCACACATAGTTCTGCTGCGGTGTGGATGTACGTCACGCTATGCAAGTTGAAGTACTTGGGACTGTGCTATTCTTGTGGACGAAACATCTAATTTGCACACAGACTGATGAAAGACATTTTTATCTGTGTGTATAATGAGAAAGGTGCTTGTCCTTTATATTTTTTAGGGTAGTGTTTCGTTTTTCGTCAAATTAAACGCTCCAGCTTTTTTCGTTAGTACATTATACTTTTCTGTTATTTGTATCTGTATAGTTATGTTTTGTTTTGTTTTTCTTCTGTCAAGAAAGATGCATACTTCAGTAACTGATGAGCCATTGGCCGCTGGAATTGTATCATGTGCCTCCGCGATGTTTTCATACCGCAAGAGCCCGCATCTCGTGGTCGTGCGGTAGCGTTCTCGCTTCCGACGCCCGGGTTCCCGGGTTCGATTCCCGGCGGGGTCAGGGATTTTCTCTGCCTCGTGATGGCTGGGTGTTGTGTGCTGTCCTTAGGTTAGTTAGGTTTAAGTAGTTCTAAGTTCTAGGGGACTGATGACCATAGATGTTAAGTCCCATAGTGCTCAGAGCCATTTGAACCATACCGCAAGAAGGGACAGAGGATAGAGAATAAGGAAACAAGGAATATTATAAAATCATGTGATTAAGAAGCAAGGCAGGAAAGTAAAACAAGGTTATCTTCTCACTGCCTAGTATGCTGTCGTGTCTGTACGATCTGTTACAAAAATTTGGAAAGGGATAATCTCCACAGGTGTGACCTCTTTGTGCTCCTGGTAAAAAGCGTCCAAGATCTGAAGTATAGAGTCTCGTTGTGATTACTTCGATATGTAATACAACACACTGTACTACATGCGTGTGAACATCACATTTCCACTGCAAGCTAGAAAAAGTCGAAAAGCAGTCACTAATAACAATATTTTAATTGGTTCGCTGTGATGATAAAAAGCATTTCAATAGTTGCATACATATTTTCAGTTTAATAAACTATTTATACACCAGGCTACACAAATGAAGAAAATGGTCAGTATTATTTCGAAAGTAAGAATATCCTAAAAGCATTTCATGATTATATATAATTAATTTGTTGAAATGTACTGCTGACAATGGCAGATCTACTGTCATGACAATGTGTTTCGAACTCCAGCTCACAAGGGACACAAGGGACACTTGTGCATTCCTGTAGCCCGCATTATCCTCCGCTGCTGACAATACACTGACCATTGTGTTGTGCGACAGATCAATTGTTTATTTTTCTCAATAACAACTATGTTATTCGCGATCACACATTGTCAGTTTGGCAAGCCGTACGTGAGTAACCAGTATCTGGCACGTGCCTATCATTCCACCTGAAGGAACGCTTGTCATTATTTTAATACTGCTCAGATCAAGAGAAGGAATAATATCCTTTGGTAAGTTGAAACATGACGCGGAGGTGGTGTGGGTGCCTATGTTCGCTCTGATCTCAGACCTACTGTACTATGCACATCGGATGCAAAGGGCGAAGGAGAAGCAGAGTTCTTGTTTTTCGAAATAAACACATCAAATCAGAAACTGCTAATTGGAGTAATCTATAAACCTCCAAACGTCGGTGCTATGTCCTCCTTTCAGTCTGCCCTGTCCTCGCTCGTGACACTGTATGAACACATAATCATTATGGGCGACACAAACATCGACTTACAGTTAAAATCTCCCTCTGCAGAAAAACTAAGGAGACTGTTCCACTCCAATGATATGAGTTTAACACCGCTGGACCCAACTCATCACACGCCACACAGCCATACACTCATAGATATAATAGCAACAAAGCGACCAGATAAAATAATTCGCGCCAATCAGACATCCGCTCCAGGACTCTCTGCTCACGACGTGATATTCTTAAATTACTCAGTGCATACTACCAAAGAAAAATCTCACCTGGTAACCTACAGAAACCTAAAAAATGTTAACCATGACGCTCTTCAAAAGGATTGCTCAGACATCCCTTGGCATGATATAAGCAATGAACCGACTTTAGACGGAAAAATTCGGGAATTATGTCGCAAAATTATTACACTGTATGATAAACATGCTCCTCAACGCACTGTCAAGGTAAAGACAGCTCCCGCTCCGTGGCTCACCACTGCATTACGGCAGTTAATGAATAAACGTGATGCTGCACATAGGGCCTTCAAACGTAACCCAACTCCCGAGGTGTACGAAGCTTATAGGAAACTCCGAAATAGAACCAAGCAAAGCGTGAGGAATGCCAAAATCAGACATGCCCGCTCTGTCGTATGCGGTATAACAAAACCTGCTGCACTGTGGAAAAAGCTGCGCAGTTTCGGTATAGGGAAGCGAAGATCTGACGCTGTTTATCAAGCGTCTGCAGAAGAATTCAATGATTTCTTCTCAACAGCTATAAACTGCCACGCAGCGACAAATTACCAGCCCCAAGATATCAACCTCTCGAGAGACAAGTTTTACCTAAAACATGTAACTACTGGCACAGTACACAAGGCAATTATGAGAATCTCTTCCGAGGCAGTAGGAAATGATGGAGTGAGCATTGGCATGATTAAGAACGTCGTAGACACTATTACTCCAGTTATCACAGACATCTTCAACCTGTCTCTTGTCAGTAGTACATATCCTACTGAGTGGAAGCAAAGTTTAATTCAACCTATACTCAAGACTGACAACCCTAAGTCGCCAGGTGATTACAGGCCGATCAGCATACTACCTGCAATATCTAAAGCCCTAGAATACATCGTCCATGAACAGCTGACGGATTACCTCAAAACTCATAACATCCACAACAAATATCAGTCAGGCTTTCGAAAGCACCATAGTACAGCAACTGCATTAATCAAAGTAACTGATGACATTAAACATGCTATGGACAGACGTGAAGCTACCATCCTAACACTGCTTGACTTCAGCAAGGCTTTTGATACAGTTGACTTTGATATATTACTAATTAAAATGAAACAGCTGAATTTCTCAAACAGCGCTATACACTGGTTCGACAGCTACCTCAAAAACAGAAGTCAACAAGTCATTTGTGGGTCGGAAAAGTCTTCATGGAAAAACGTGCGCTCTGGAGTTCCCCAAGGCTCCGTCCTTGGTCCATTACTCTTCTCACTGTACATTAACGATATTTCTTCAGTGATTCACTCCTGCAACTACCATCTATATGCCGACGACATCCAACTGTACATAAGTGCAAGCCCCAAGAACATTGCTGACGCAGTAGCGAGTATGAACGCAGATCTTTGCTCTGTTTCTCGATGGGCACAGAACCTAGGTCTGAAACTAAACCCCAAGAAATCCCAGGTCATACTTATATCTCACCCAAAGTTAATCAGTCGGTACTTTCGCGAAACAGTCCCTCAAATACTCCTCAATGGTACCCAACTACCATACCAAAAAACAGTAAAAGACCTTGGAATAATCTTGGATGAACACCTAAACTGGGAAGAACAAACAGTCACAGCTTGCCGGAAATCGCTCTCCTCCCTACATGCAATTCAAAAATTTAGAAAAATATTTCCAACCCATGTTAAACAAAAATTAGTCCAAACACTAGTCTTGCCTAATCTTTACTACTGTGATGTAGTTCAACACGGCACAAATAGTGAAAATTCGAGATGCCTCGAGCTAGTGATGAATGCTTGCGTTAGATACGTATGCAATATACGGTTGTATGATCATATCAGTCCTTCATACTCCCAGCTAGGTTGGATACGCCCACATAAGACACGCGATCTCCACACGATGTGCTTACTTCAACGATTTCTTAGCCACTGGTGCCCCCAATACTTATCTTCTCACATTAAACACCTATCATCATTCCACAACCGCAATACAAGATCGGATACATCTAGCATCTTGGCTGTACCTTTACATAACACAAAATCTTTCTCTGTGTCATTCTCCATCTCAGCCATACGACTATGGAACGCGCTCCCCTGTGATCTGCGTCTTATCCAGAACCACTTAACATTCAAGAGGGAACTCAAGACTTACATATTAGGGACGGTATAGCCACCATTGTCGTGCCCCTCTCATCTTTTTCTTTCTCCTCTCCATCATAGCTTCGAATTTTACCATTCTATTTCTCCTCCTCTAACTTATCTACCTTTTCTATATCTCTTTCACCCCATTCTATCGTCTTATGTCTCTGCTTGATGAGAATAACTCACAATCTCCAAGAATATAACGAGAAAATTCCCAACTAGCAATAGGACTGACATTCATAAAAGAAAAATATGTTCACTTTCCTATACATAGTCATCACTATTATTATTATTCTTGATTATTATAATTACTTTTTGATTGTTATAATTATCATTGTAGTACTTTTATAATCTCTAATTTTTTCTGTAACATTAATACTGTATAACATGTTATATGTCCTTAATGTTCTGTAGAAACTGAAATTTGTTGAATCTGAGTATGCCTGGTTAGGTGTAAGAGAGGGCCTGAAGGCCCTAATCTTGCCAGGTAAAATAAATGCATAAATAAATAAATAAATAAATAAATATTCCACTCGCTCAGTGTTAAAATTACGATGGGTTACTTGGATTCCACCAAAATGCCAACAGAATTGGCAATCTATTTTTGTGTGAGTTGTTAGCCTTTTCTCATTCGAAGAAGCATTACCATTTATGAGTAACGGCCACATTTCCCTTGGTACAGGTTTAATTGTACTTCCTTTGTCACAGTGTAATTTGCCAAACTCATCTCATAGCAGCTACTGCGACAGAATTACGAAACGGAGTACCTCATTAAACAAGTAATTGGCTATCACAGAGCTCGATAGCTTATGAAGAACCTCTTACTGTCGGTTTGCAGTAACATAAAAGAAGAAATTTCATACTAGTTACTATTGTTTCGTTAGCTGTCGATAACTCTTAAAAAAATTGGTCACTGGAGTGGAAAAGATAAAAAGTGAAGTCAAGTACTGATACATCGCCGTATATAAGAAAGTTCCGTGTGTTTAGGAATTGGTAAAATACTCTTCTCCTTGGGTGCTATCATTCGACAAACTTTCGTTTTGATGTCTCGAGCGGTTTAGGAGACGTGACAGATGCTGCGAGTATTTCATTCTCGCGGGCGTGAGATCGGAAGTGAGCACGCTACATAGCATCTATTTTCTCGAGATCGGAGGCACGTAGAGACCTCCTCCGAAGTCTAAATAAAAATTCAACATGTTAGCTAAATTTCATACGCAGCAAACGCACCAAACGCAAATTCATAGCGACCTCTAATTTTCTGAGTTTTACGTAGTGTCTTAACTAAAATGTGTACATCGCAATAAGAATGGCCATCAGCGAGATGATGGGCCCTTCGCCACGAAGCTAACAATAACGCTACAAGTAAGGCAAAATCAAATATTTTCAGTTAATAGTTTCTGTAAAATCGTTTGATTTCGCGCTTCGGTTCTGTCAGCGCAGAGCGTAGCCAGTCGGCGCGTGCGAAATATGGTGTAGGGGTTGCGTTGGACCCGCGCGACTTGTGCAGAATGTGCGTGTCGCGCTGTGTCACACTTGCTACACGCGTCTTAGTTTGCGCCTAGCCTAGTAAACTGTCGGTACAGCTAAGTCCTCACCACAGGCTGCCCAGTCAGGACCAGTTCTAGTGCTAATCAACATTAAATTGAGGACCTGAATATGCAGAATAGTGAGAGAGTGACTCGTCCTCTCTCAACATTACTGAGAAAGCAAATACTTACGTCGCAAGTATTATTCTTTCTGTTCTCTGTGCGTTTATAATTTCTTAATTCCTCAGTTTCAGGTCGATGGTGTTACTGTTCTGAGTCACTCGAATGGTGGCATCAATAAATTCATGGCAGTTGTGTGAATGTATCGTCTGTGTATGAGATATGTTTCAACGATCCGGTCACTAGTTTGCACTTGTTCGATGACACACACGTTACATGGCTTGTGGAGTCCTTTATTGATACTACCGCTGACTGAGACGGATGTTCACTTAAAAACTACGTGGGGTAGTGGTTAGCTGGAGCGTGACGTGAGTACAAATTGTGGTGTACAACCAAGACACAGTTCAAGTAATATGGCGTAATTCCGAAACGTTTTCTCGTTGTTACCGCAAAGTATAACTGGAAAGGCTGTTTTTAGAGAGCCGAGTATTTTAGAGCCAAACAGTGTGAAGGCATCACGCCTTAAGTTTTCGAAACGAAAGGCAGCGTGGTCACTGTGACACGTATAACATGCGAGATTTGTTTATATCATAGCTTCTTATGTTGTCGTTCACACTGACGCTTGATCGAGATCTCTTGGTAGCTGAACGAGAGAATACTGTAGTGGACTGACAAGACAGCCAGTCCACAGTGACGGGTAACCGAAAGGCACGCGTTTACACACGCCGGCTGGCGTTAGGTCTGAAACAGGATACGTAATGAATGCTATAAAGAAAAGTACGTAGCTGCTGGAATACTTAACTTTAATCCACCATTTGTATACAGCATTCTTGATTATACAAGTGAGACTCTCTCTAGAAATGGTTAATGGCGCCTTGCTAGGTCGTAGCCATGGACTTAGCTGAAGGCTATTCTAACTATCTCTCGGCTAATGAGAGAAAGGCTTCGTCAGTGTAGTCGCTAGCAAAGTCGTCCGTACAACTGGGGCGAGTGCTAGTACGTCTCTCTAGACCTGCCGTGTGGTGGCGCTCGGTCTGCGATCACTGACAGTGGCGACACGCGGGTCCGACATGTACTAATGGACCGCGGCCGATTTAAAGCTACCACCTAGCAAGTGTGGTGTCTGGCGGTGACACCACAAATACAATCTACAGTACATTGTTATGCGCGTTGTTACGTTCAGGCATTTTTGTATTTTCTTTAATCAGATATTTAATTACTATTAAGATTTTCACATTACGGTATCGTCTTCAGCAGTAGCTTACAGCCGTACCGCAGCCTAGTGAGACGTCATTCCTACATCTGGAGATAGCGTGAACAGCAATACGCCACGACACTTGGAGGTTACAGCGAATCTACGGTGTGGGGAGCAGCTCAGTACGCGGGAAGATGACTTACAAGCTGACACACAGACCGGGGTTAGTCAGATCAGTGCCGAACGGTATTAATGACGGTGAATAACGTTTCACAAAGAATAACTCAGGAGGGAGTCTGATAATAACAGGTCGTAATTGTTGTGTTGTTACTATGCAGCAATCTTCTGAGTTTTTGTCAATAAATGGTAAGAACGACGTCACCTGACAGTACACGAAATCTGAAACAATACGAAGTTGTATAGTAGATTTTGTACAGCGCCTAGTCCACCATACGGCTCATAAGCCGTGTATACAGCGCAGTTGGGAACTAAAAAGGTGGCAATTGTTGAAAAAAGTTTGAAATTTTTAAAAATACGACTTGCACATTTGTTGCAAACATAACGAATTTCTAACTAAACTCTCACGTTTCAAACCATGTTTCATGTTTGCGCTGGTTGTCGGTAAATTGCTGTAACCTCCTTTGATCTTTGCTTGTGTTCTGGCGTAACCACAAACGCCGGAACGACGATGCGAAATGAAAGACCAGAGAAGGTAGTAAAAATCGGCGGCCAAATGGTGCGCGGAATCGGACCGCGCCGCGCCAGGCGCGCCCCCTACAACAGCTGCATACACTGTGTGATCAAAAGTATCCGGACACACCCAAAAACACACGGTTTTCATATTAGATCCGTTGTGCTGCCACCTACTGCCATGTACTCCAAATCAGTGACTTCAGTAGTCAATAGACATCGTGAGAGAGCAGATTGGGGCGCTCCGCGGATCTCACAAACTTCGGACGTCCTCAAGTGATTGGGTGCCATACGTCTGTACGCGGAATTTTCATACCCCTAAACATCCCTAGGTCCGCTGTTTCCGATGTGATAGTGAAGTGGAAACGTGAAGGAGCACATACAGCACAAAAGCGTGCAGGCCGCCCTCGCCTGTTCACTAACAGAGACTGCCGACAGTTGAAGAGGATCGTAATGTGTAATAGGCATAAATCTATCCAGACCGTCATACAGGAATTCCAAACTGCGTCAGGATCCACTGCAAGTATTATGACAGTTAGGCGGGAGATGAGAAACTTGGATTTCATGGTCGAGCGGCTGCTCATAAGCCACACATCAGGCCGGTAAATGCCAAACGAAGCCTCGCTTGGTGTAAGGAGCGTAAACTTTGGGCGATTGAACAGTGGAAAAAAGTTGTGTGGAGTGACGAATCACGGTACGCAATTTGTCGATCCGATGGTAGGGTGTGGGTAAGGCGACATCCCGGCGAACGTCATCTGCCAGCGTGTAGTGCCGACAGTAAAATGCGGAGGCGGTGGTGTTACGGTGCGGTTGTGTTTTTCATGGGGGGGCTTGCACCGCTTGTGGTTTTGCGTGTCACTATCACAGCACAGGTCTACACTGATGTTTTAAGGACCTTCTTGCTTCCAAACGTTGAAGAGCAATTCGGGGCTGGCGATTACATCTTTCAACACGATCGAGCACCTGTTCATAATGCACGGGCTGTGGCGGAGTGGTTACACGGTGATAACACCCTGTAATGGACTGGCCTGCACAGAGTCCTGACCTGAATCTTATAGAACACTTTTGGGATGTTTTGGAACGCCGACTTCGTGCCAGGCCTCACCCACTGACATCGATACCTCCCGTCAGTGCAGCACTCCTTGAAGAATGGGCTGCCATTCCCCAAGAAACCTTCCAGCCCTTGACTGAACGTACGCCTGCGACAGTGGAAGCTATCATCAAGCCTATGGGCGGGCCAACACCACACTGAATTCCAGCATTACCGATGGAGGGCGCCACGAACTTGTAAGTCATTTTCAGCCAGCTGTCCGGATACTTTTGATCACGTAGTGTATAAACGCAGCTCCTGCTAGCCTCGGCCGCACAAGGTCTGCAACGTGATTAGTGCTACGCTGTGAGCATCAAGTGTTTCCTTGGACTCAGTGTGTAGCAAGAACTGTACTGTTTTCATGTCGCCTCGCGCTACTGACATTTGCTGTGCTAAAGTTCAGTATTGTCAACTTGCTTTTATAGAAATAAAACTACTAGTTATTTGTTTGAAATTGTTGTATAGCATTCCGAGAACGCTGCATCCCGTAGACACCCTATTACCGACGAATGGGGAAGACACCACAGTTTGAAACCAAAATTGTGCACAAAACAGTTGCAAACATTTCCCCTCCTCCGCGTTCGCGCTCAGCGTTCCAGCTGCTGTTATAGTCAGCTGTTTCAACTACTCACGCCCTATATAGTCTGTCAGTCTGTCTGCTAGCTTAACACAGGGAGCTTCCGTATCTACGGCAATATAGCAGAAGGTATGGTATTTATCTTATTTTTTCAATCCACTACTGTAATTTTTAAGAGTTTTACATAACTGTTGAAAAGAGAATTTGCTAGTATGAAACTAAACGTGAAATTTCTGGTCTTTAACCAAATGGCAAAATACTCTCCTCTTTCCGTGCTATCACTTTCCAAAACCTCGTATCGATATCTCGAACGGTTCAGGAGATGTGAGGTATGTTTCGAGTATTTCATTCCCGTGTGCGTGTGGTCGGAAGTGATCGTGAAACATAAGTTCCATTTTGTTGAGGTAGGATCCAGATAGAGACCTCCTCTCAAGGCAAAAGAAAAATTCAATACCTTAGCTAAGTTTCATTCGCAGCAAGATATGGTGTAATACGAAGTAAACTCAAAATCATACGACCCACATTTTTTCCTCGAAACTTTTTCGAATTTCGCCCACCGTAGTACTTAGATGGGAATATCACGTTAAGTATTATCTGTGGTGCCACCGCCAGACACCACACTTGCTGGGTGGTAGCTTTAAATCGGCCGCGATCCATTGGTACATGTCGGACTCGCGTGTCGCCACTGTCAGTAATTGCAGACCGAGCGCCACCACACGGCAGGTCTAGAGAGACGGACTAGCACTCGCCCCAGTTGTACGACGACTTTGCTAGCGACTACACTGGCGAAGCCTTTCTCTCATTTGCCGAGAGATAGTTAGAATAGCCTTCAGCTAAGTCCATGGCTACGACCTAGCAAGGCGCCATTAACCATTTCTGGAGAGCGTCTCACTTGTATCATCAAGAATGCTGTATACAAATGATGGATTAAAGTTAAGTATTCCAGCAGTTACGTACTTTTCTTTATAGCATTCATTACGTATCCTGTTTCAGACCTCAGCAAGCCTGCTTGAATTTAACGCGTGCATTTCGGCTACTTCCGAGTGGCGTGGCTGTCTTGTTACGCCACAACATTATCAATAGCGCAATTTTGGAGACTTCACCACGAAGCTGACATATAAAACTGTAACTGACGTGAAAATCAACTTTTTTAGCGATTACTTTTTTATGAAGTCGTGTGAGAAAGACTACAGAGGTAATGGAGCACCGAGCGAAGTAGCGCAGTGGCTAGCAGACTGAACGCGCATTTGGGAGGACGACGGTCCAAACCAGCGTACTGACATCTTGATTTAGGTTTTCTGTGATTTCCGTAAATCACTTCAAGCAAATGCTGGGATGGTTCGTTTGTAAGGGCACGGCCGACTTCCTTCCCCATCCTTCTCTAATCCGCTGGGACCGATGGTCTCGCTGTTTGGTCCCCAAGCAAACAAGGTAAAGGAGCACGGATAACGCTCTGCTCGTAATGGCAAAAAATGGCTCTGAGCACTATGGGACTCAACATCTTAGGTCATAAATCCCCTAGAACTTAGAACTACTTAAACCTAACTAACCTAAGGACATCACACACGCCCATGGCCGAGGCAGGATTCGAACCTGCGACCGTAGCAGTCCCGCGGTTCCGGACTGCAGCACCGGAACCGCACGGCCACCGCGGCCGGCTCGTAATGGCACCGCTGCACCTTGACTAGCAGCCTAACCGGCGTTCTCTGTATGAACCTAGGCGCACCTATCTGCGCTGCACACTACGGTGAGTCTGCATGCAGACTATCGGCTTCCTTTCTGTTCTCACACTTAGGACGCGATCCAGCCGACATCGTGTAGTTCATGATGTTAATATTTTTCATTTTTGAGTAAACATCGTTTGTTGTTTTCAGAAATATTTCTGGAATGCTAGCAGTTGTCATTTTCAATAAAGTCACCATGATGATATCCGTATTTTTAATTTAATACTCATAGCTATCCGCGTTCCCGTCAGTAGCCACACTTAATCAGTTTACTAAAAATCTTCTGCTCGTCGTTGGGCACTGGCACATTTTTGAATTGGTGTCACGATTGCTTTCACAGCGCGCACCAAGGTATCCAATGTGATTTATTCGCAGACCACTTGTATTGTATCCCACAGCGTACCGAGGTAACACTTCTTGTTTCACTGTGCTCAAAAAGGAAAAAAAAAATTAGCGTAGTAAAATCTGTAGAGCGTTCTACCCACGAACCAGCTACATACAGATACACATGTGGTCGCAAATCCCTACGAACGGAACCGTCATACTGTTGATAATGAAACCTGTCTCTAACATTTCACAAATAAGAGGGAAAACGTAATCAGTAACTAGTAGTAAATACTTTCGCTACTTACAGAATAATCAAAATATGATGCCTTAGTGAGTACAGTGGAAAACAATCTGCACACAGACTCAGACAAGGCAAGTTCACGGTTTTCACTCTGCAGCGCATTGTGCGGTGATTTGAAACTTACCTGTAGATTATAACTTTGTACCGGACTGGCACTCGAATTAGGAACCTTATCAAAAAATGGTTCAAATGGCTCTAAACAATATGGGACTTAACATCTGAGGTCATCAGTCCCCTAGACTTAGAACTTCTTAAACCTACTAACATAATTACATCACATACATCCATGCCCGAGGCAGGATTCGAACCTGCGACGGTAGGGGCAGCCCGGTTCCGGACTGAAGCGCCTAGAAGAGCTCGGCCACAGTGGCCGGTGGAACCTTATCCTGTCGTGAGTAAATGCTGTACCGACTGAGATATCCATGCCGGACTCGTGACTTGTCGCCACAGCTTTACTTCCCGCAGTAACTTTGTCATACTTTCGAAACTTCACAATGGTTCTTCTGCACACTTAACGGCACTAACACACCCGGAAGAAAGAATATAACGGGTTAATGGAAAATCAGTGCACTCCGCGCTGTAGGGTAAAAATTGCTTGTGAGAACAATCCCCTAGGCTGTGGTTAAGACATTTTTCCGTATATTCCTTCTCCTGCTTGTGCTACTCTTGTGTTCTATGCAAGAAGACTTATGTGAAGTTAAGAAAGTAGAAGAGAGATAGTGGAGTACTGTCATAATGTCAGTGTTTCAGTCCTCATTAGGGAATTAACAAAATGTACAATAGCAACAGTTGGACTATTACAGTAACTGCACTACGCAACAAAATAAAAAATTCATTTTTGAAACCCCTTAATTGTGTTTCATTCCGACGCATGGGGCTGATATTTCGCTCAAAGGTGTCTCCAACAGTTCTCTCTAATGACACAAAAGCACAGTGCCCTGCGACATCACTCTCACCGCTAGGCGATGATTCAAACAGCAATGTGTCGATAAATGTGTAATAAAGACCACAGATCAGAAGCTCATGTGAGTTGTAAGGTGTCTTAATAATGTTACATTGGCACCACATTTCACCACATTTCTTCCCATCCCCTTCAAGCACGCGTCACGGGATGGGAACGTCGTCACTCCCCCCCCCCCTCCCCCCCCGCCCACTACCACCGCCTCTTCTTTTGACGTTCCAGCGATGGAGGTCAGAGCCGCGATAACCATATATGAAATCATGTGCTTTTTTGTTGGTGATCCGAGCGGTTCTAGGCACTTCAGTCTGAAACCGTGCGACTGTTATGGTCGCAGGTTCGAATCCCCCCCTTGGCATGGATGTGTGTGATGTCCTTAAGTTAGTTAGGTTTAGGTAGTTCTTAGTTCTAGGGGACTGATGACCTCAGATGCTAAGTCCCATAGTGCTCAGAGCCATTTGAACCCTTTTTTTTTGTTGGCGAAAGAGGAAAACATTTCAGACACACCGCCACTCAGAACCGACACAAAGGGTCTCATTAGGTGGTACAAAGCTCATCAATGAGACCACCAATTCGCTTGGGGCGTTGGTTCCCATAGTTTCGCGGACCAAAACGGCTGTTTGTTCCAATGTTTCGAATGTCTCTGAGCACTATCGGACTTAACATTTGTGGTCATAAGTCCCCTGGAAGTTAGAACTACTTAAACCTAACTAACCTAAGGACATCACACATATCCATGCCCAAGGCAGGATTCGAACCTGCGACCGTAGCAGCAGCTCGGTTCCAATGTCTGTTTGTAGTGCGTTATAAACAATGCAACGTTTTTGACAACGTTAGACACTGCTACGATCTCCTAGCCAAACAACCCTACTCTAAGGACATAGGGGCCTACAACCCCAGCGAACGTGGTCTGATCCCTTTGGAGTGTAGTGCGACAGAAATTTTTGCAGCATCAAGATGAATAAAATGGCAAAGGGTTCCTCTAAGACCCTCGTAGTTTGGCAATACCCTCGGTGCCACCCACGCACCTTAGTTGAGCGCGTTGCAAACGTACTTGTCGGAAACTTGGGTAAACATGAGACTCGTGGCTGCTCTAGCGCCTGAGCGCAGGCTACCCCTCCGACATCACTCAGCTGGCGTTCCCTGTTTTGTTGATGCACATCTTCACGTTGCACCATCACCCCTCCCTCTGTCCCCCCTGATCACACAACGGTAGCGTGCGAAAAAGGAGGGATGAAGAAGCATAAAAACGTATTTCTGCTTCGGATCCTGTTAAGATAATCCTGACTTATTAACGAGGTATTAGTGAACACAGGGTTGTGGTAGCGAGATTAAATATTGTAATCCCCATATCACCCAAATTAAGCCAAAAATATACCTATTCAAAAAAAGCAGATAAAAATTCACTTGACGCCTTCCTGAGACAAAATCTCCACTCATTCCAAATTAATAATATAAGTGTAGGCCAGATGTGGCTTGAATTCAAAGAAACATTATCGGCAGCAATTGAGAGATTTAAACCAAATAAATTAACATACGACGGAGCTGATCCTCCTTGGTACACACAACTGCTTAGAACACTGTTGTAGAAACAACGAAACAAACATGCCAAAGTTAAACAGATGCAAAATCCCCAAGATTGGCGATCTTTTACAGAAGCTCGAAATTTAGCGCGGACTTCAATGATGCGAGATGCTTATAACAGTTTCCACAACGAAACTTTGTCTCTAAACCTGGCAGAAAATCGAAAGCGCTTCTAGTCGTATGTGAAGTATGTTAGCGGCAAGAAACAATCAATGCCTTCTCTGCACGATAGCAGTGGAGATACCATCGAAGACAGTGCTGCCAAAGCAGAGTTACTAAACAGAGCCTTCCGAAATGCCTTCACAAAAGAAGACGAGGAAATATTCCAGAATTCCAAGCGAGAACAGCTGCCAACATGAGTAACATAGAAGTAAATATCCTCGGAGTAGTGAAGCAACTTAAATCACTTAATAAAAGCAAGTCTTCTGGTCCAGACTGTACACCAGTTACGTTCCTTTCGGAGTATGCATTAGCTCCATACTTAACAATCATATACAACCGTTGGATCGACGAAAGATCCGTACCCAAAGACTGGAAAGTTGCTCAGATCAAACCAATATTCAAGAAAGGTTGTAGCAGTGATCCACTAAATTACAGATCCATATCATTAACGTCGATTTGTAGAAGGATTTTGTTTTCAAATATTATGAATTACCTCGAAGGAAATGGTCTATTGACACACAGTCAACATGGGTTTACAAAACTTCGTTCCTGTGAAACACAACTAGCTCTTTATTCGCATGAAGTGTTGAGTGCTATTGACAAGGGATTTCTGATCCATTCCGTATTTCTGTAATTCCGGAAGGCTTTTGACACTGTACCGCACAAGCAGCTTGTAGTGAAATTGCCAGCTTATGGAATATCGTCTCAGTTACTAGACTAGATTTGTGATTTCCTGTCAGAAAGGTCACAGTTCGTAGTAATTGACGGAAAGTCATCGAGTAAAACAGAAGTGATTTCTGGCGTTCCCCTACGTAGTGTTATAGGCCCTTTGCTGTTCCTCATCTATGTAAGCAATTTGGGAGACAATCTGAGTAGCCGTCGTTGGTTGTTTGCAGATGACGCTGTCGTTTATCGCCTAATAAAGTCGTCAGAAGATCGGAACAATTTGAAAAACGATTTAGAAAAGATATCTGAATGCTGCGAAAATTGGTAGTTCAACATAAAGAACTAAAAGTGTGAGGTCATCCACATGAGTGCTAAAAGTAATTCGTTATACTTCGGTTATACGATAAATCAGTTAATCTAAAAGCCGTAAATTCAACTAAATACCTAGGTATTACAATTACGAACAACTTAAATTGGAAGGAACACATAGAAAATGTTGTGGGGAAGGCTAACCAAAGATTGCGTTTTATTGGCAGGACACTTATAAAATGTTACGAATCTACTAAGGAGACTGCCTACACTACGCTTGTACGTCCTCTTCTAGAATAGTGCTGCGCGGTGTGGGATCTTTACCGGATAGGACTGACGGAGTACATCCAAAAAGTTTAAAGAAGGGCAGCACGTTTTGTAATATCGCGAAATATGGGACAGAGCAGCACAAAAATGATAGGAGATTTGGGCTGAACTTCATTAAAAGAAAAGCGTTTTTCGTTGCGACGGAATCTTCTCACGAAATTCCAATCACCAACTTTCTCCTCCGAATGCGGAAATATTTTGTTGACACTGACCTACGTACGGAGAAAATATCACCACGATAAAGTAAGGGAAATCAGAGCTCGTACGGGAAGGTATAGGTGTTCGTTCTTTCCGCGTGCTATACGAGATTGGAATAATAGAGAATTGTGAAGGTGGTTCGATGAACCCTCTGCCAGGAACTTAAATGTGATTTGCAGTAATCCATGTAGATGTAGATGTAGAAGATTTTGCCGAATGGTTTTCAGTGGTCTGTAGCAGTTCCACCGTCTATACCGAGCAAAATAGCAGTCGTACTACACTTTAAAGGGGTCAGATCATGTTCAGTGGGTTTGTAGCCCCGCTATATCCTTAGAGAAAGGCTGAAACAGCCAGGAGTTTGTAACAGTGTTGAACGTAGTCAAAAAAGTTGTTTTGTTGCTTGTCGCTGCGAGCTGTCGTTTTCGACCGCGACACGTGTGGGAATCAACGCTCCAAGCGAAGGGATGGTCTCATTGGTACTCTTCACGCCACGCTATGAGGCATTTTGCGTGAATTCTGAGCGACTGTGAGTCCGAAACGTTTTCCTCGGCCACGCATAAGAAAACCGCGTGATTTCAACGCTGTTTGTCGTAGTTCTGACCTCCACCGCTGAAACTTCAAAAGAAGGGCTGAAATGTAGGAAGAGGAGAGAAGACCTTCCCGTACTGTGACACGTGCTTGGAGGTATTGGAAAGAACTGTCTTGAAATTTGGTGTAAATGTGACATCATTAACGTACCTTACAGCTCACACGAACTTCTAAGCTGTGGTCTTCACTTCACGTGAGTCAACATACTCTGCAGGGTGCTACGCTTTTGCACCATTACAGAGGAAGGCTGTAGACATCTCTGAGCCAAATTTCAATCTCATGTGTCGCAATGGTTGATAATTACGGGGTTCCGAAAAAGTGATGTCTTAAGTTTTTAGCTCTGTGTAGCTTCAAACTAGTGCTAATGGGAAAATGGTGGAATACCCTTCGCGCCTGACAACTCTTCTAGCTGTTTTTGCCCTTCCTATGGTAGCTGTAATCCACTCCCTGAGTGTCAGCGTCTTTGACATAAATTTCCTGGAGACTTGAATGCCCTGAATTGGCCTGTGCTAACAGTCTGCGTATCCGAAATCATTAATTTTGCACTAGTCTGTGGAGGAACAGCTATAATTTGTTGCATCAACCTTCTTTTTGTTTTCTTCAAACAGTTAAAGAGCATCAGACAGTTACGGAGGAAGCTTTCACTATCCAAGGAAAAACCCTTCAGTCTTTGGGAACATGAGATCTGTTTGGCCGCAACTAGTGTCGGAATAAAGAGAGTTTTGGAACAGTTAATTTACACAAGGTGACGGACCTTCCCCGCACCCCTGTCCCTTGCGCCCTGGACCCTGGTCAGTTAATTGCTCCCACCTTCTCTGGGAAATCGAGCCCACCCAATCCCACCTCCACCTGGAAAAATGGGGTGAAAAATCACTCAGTCTGTGCTGAGATACTGGACTAGAATGATCTCACAACACAAACTAGAAATCATTGTCAGCCTTATTTGGACCTCGGTCTTACTGTCTTGGTGTAAGGCTGAAATGGTTCTGCCTACAATGATGTGATTCCAGTGACATCAGTGTAGTGCACCATCGAAGGTGTGGCAGTGGGACTTGAAGTCCCATGCCATCCTCTGACGGCGGAAGTTCAAGGTTTCAGGCAATAGGTAACACAACTACATAAGTATTGATAATGGTGGTTGTATAATGGTCGACACATATCGAGTGATAGTATCAAGACCGCACATATTACGGAAATGGGAAGTGTTATTGATGTGAAGTTTTCACATAATGGATTTGTAGTCAGGAGCTCGTATTGTGCACCAACAACACATTGTAATTACACTGTAGTGGGACTTCCTCCACCGAATGTATCAGGATGACCAATTGTAGCAAGAAGAGGTAGAAGGCACTGTATTAAGACTCGTCCAAGCTTTCCAAATGATTTACTGTTTCCAACGACAGTGCCCTCTTACACCTCGGTCTGCATCACAGGGCCCTGCAATGCTGAGGACGCACCCCAGCAGCCCGTGCAATGCAGTGCTGTGTCGAGCCGGCCTTGGTCAGCCGTCGAATTCCTATGGTGTGAGGGTGCGCCGGCTGCCGACTCGGCTGTCTCCGTCCTTGCTGCTTCTCTGCCGCTCCGAGGAGCCGCCGAGCCACCTGCTGACAACTGCAAGATGGTCCACACCATGTTCCCTCGCTGGCATGGCTTAGGCCACGGTGCCAACAAGCGCCCGCGATCCGGCATTTGAATCTGCGGCCCTCACCTCGGGATGCCTCCGGCGCGTGTTGGAAGCCAGGAAGCCCGCCCACAGTACCGAGCCATGGAGTGGCCCACCGCTGGCTGGCCACGGACCCCACCTCAGCCTCAGAGGGCTGAACCAGCGACCCGCCATGGACTGGAACGCTGACGCCCCATCTGCTGCTGCGTGTAGCTGGTGGTGTGACACACCCCGCCATCCAGGAGAGCTGCCACACTCGAATGCCCCGTGTTGACCTCAGAGGGTCGAACCAGTGGCCCCCGTGGACTGAAACGCTGGCACTCCATCTGCTGCTGTGTGTAGCCGTTGGTGTAACAAGCCCCACAGTCCAGGAGAGCTGTCGCACTTCAATGCCTTGTTACAAAACCGCCACCTATTTACAAGCGGCTGTGTGCCTCTGATTTGCTAACACGCCACTCCAAGTCACGTACTCACAACACCTGGGTTGCACCAGTGGGCCCCTTCTGCCTCTAACTTTCAACATGCAAAAGACTGCATTTACTCCTTTCGGCGGTTAGACGGCCCTCTGGCCTCCATTCCACTTCGCAACCGCTGGTCAGCATAACTTACTGTCGACAGGCCTGTGCCTGGCTGTAGCTTGTGCCCTCAGAAATGTTGCACCGGATCTAACTTTCCTACCTTAAACTGTGGGGGCACTACAACACTTTTGTGCAAACATACATTTTTTAAATGGAACAATGCCTATTGACTTTGACAGGCTAAAAGTAGGATAAATTGGAATGTCAGTGGTGCTTATTGCAGGAATCTAATGGCAGTCGTTCATGTACGATTACGTACTTCCTTGTTTGTGGACGACTCCTCCAACTTCTGCGCGTCCTCCAGCCTCGCCGCGGCTATTCTGCAATTGCAGCTGACGATCAGGCGGTTGGAGGAATGGTCTTGCACCACAGGTTTTAAATTTCCGTTACATAAAACAGTTTGTGGTGATTTTAATCGTTCCCACTGTCTGTTTAATTTTCCCGTTTTAAAACTGGGGGACACCATTTTCACTTCTAAGGAAAACGTGAAGTATCTGGGTCTTATCTTTGATGAGAAGTTAACGTGGTTGACACATCTTAAAGAATTGAAACTCAGATGTCTCAAAGCGTTAAACATCCTTAAATGTGTCACTCATTGGTCTTGGGTAGCCGACAGGGCACGTATGCTCCGACTTTATAAGGCCTTTCTGCGACCCCGGCTTGAATACGGATGCCAGATTTATGGGTCAGCAAGGCCTTCATACCTTAAAATGCTGGATGCAGTTCACCACGAGGGTATTAGGCTGTCGACAGGGGCCTATGGCACGAGCCCTGTTGTTTGTGTGCGGAGGCTGGTGAGCCTCCGATGTCTATTACTCGTCTTCTTCTCGTGGTACGCCACGCATATGGGGCATTGTCCGTTCTCACATCGCCAGCATCCAGTTACACTGTACAGCCGCCACTGGAACGGCTGATCAATCATCAGCCACAAACAACACGGCTATTTGGGATCCGTGCTAGGGAGTGCCGATAGAGGTACTCAAAGTATCCTCCGCCACACACCGTCAGTTGGCTTTCGGAGTATGGATGTAGATGTAGATGTAGAATTATTACAGGTCGGTGGCATTAAGATCCAAAGCCAGGGTTGGAGTACGGCATCCCCCTGGCTACTACCAAGGCCCAGATTGCTTTTACAACTGATTGCATATAAGAAACATTGTACCCCAGACTACGTTTTTAAACTTAAATTTACGTAGCCACCCAGATTTTATTATTGTTTACGCAGATGGTTCTTAGCAGCGAGATTTTTTCGGTTTTTCTGTCGTGTTCACCGACATTGGCCTCAGGATGGGGCTCCCAGAGCAGTTTTCCGTTTATTACGCGGAGCTCTTTGCTATCCTGAGAGCAACGGAGCAGATGAGACGGCATCGTGACCAAAAAATTATCATCTGCTCTGATTCTCAAAGCGCCCTTCTCGCTGTTGAGCAGATGTACTCAGCAGGTCGGATGGTGCAACAGGTACAGGCCGCTCTCCTTCTCTTGCACAAGCGAAGCAAGGAAATCATTTTTTGCTGGGTCCAGGGCGCACAGGTATCCGGGGAAACGAACTCCATGATGCTGGTGCTGAGGAGGCTTGGTTCCTTCCTCCTCCTGCCCGCTGTTCAGCCCCTTTGAGGCTGTCACTTCATTTGTGACCAGGAAGGCCATATGTTGGTGTGAGTCTCAGTGGCTGGCAGTGAGGAATAATAAACTGCGTTCCATTAAGACTTTAGTGCGACCATGGATCACCTCCTGCCGCTCGCGACGGTGTGAAGAAGTAGTCCTTACTCGGCTCCGAGTGGGACATTGTCCATTGACACACGGCTTCCTCTTACGTCGGGAGGATTCCGCAGTATGTCAGAGATGCGGGACACAGCTGTCAGTACGACGTATTTTAACTGGGTGTGTTTTATATGACGACCTGAGGGTTGAACTGGGTGTTCCACAGGACTTACCTCTGTTTTAACTGATAACGAGGCGAGTGTTGCTCCTGTATTAAGATTTTGTGTGGTGTCCGGAATTCTTCCCAAAATACTGAATGTGAGATCTTAATGTGTCACAGAGTTGCTGGGTCACGTATTATTTCGAAGTCGTCATCCTGCCACGGTTATTTGCTCCTTCTTTAATAACAGCATCTTTACAGGCATTTTATCTATGATTTTATTTAGTTATCCCACTGTGTCTCGCTGGGATTTTATTACAGGCTTTTCTGAAGCTCATCTACTTGGGGTTGCTTTATGATTCCTGTTCTGGGATCAAACGTATTTTCCCAGTTTATTGATCTCCTTCCACAGATTTTCACAATGTTCTTCGGTATCTCATTACTTCCAGGGAGTTGATGACCTAGCCGTTTAGCGCCATCCGCCGTCAATCATGATCATGATCATCACCAAACAGATTTCAGTTTTCTCGGCAATTATTTATCAACCTCATCAACCAGTTACGTGAAAGTGGTAGTGGGACACCTGGACAGTGTAACAGAGGGAAACATGTAACGACAGAAGAAGGGGAAATTAATGTCCTTGCTGCTGTTGCACTTGATCCACACATTACCTACTGTGCCGTCCCACAATGAAGTGGCTTGAGTCAGGCAAGTGTCCTACGCAATCTCCATCGACATAGGTTTCATCCCTATCACATCTCTTTACATCAAGAGCTGCATGGAGACGATTATGAGAATCGTGTTGTCTTATATACAAGGGTATTTAGATAGGATATTCCGGATGTATCACTTACCTTGTTTAGAGATGAAGCCAGATGTGCCAATCATGGCCAGGTAAACAACCGAAACATGCAGTATTGATCTGTTCACAATCACTGTTGGCTTCGTCAGGTGAAACGTCGCTGTCCGTGTAGTGCAAACGTGTGGTGTGGGATAGTGATCCATCAGCTCATAGGCTCGTTTTCCATAGACCTAACAGTGAACGATACAAGTATTGCACCCCCCTAACAGACCATCTTCTATGGATACCACAGGACGTTGCTCTGCTGACTAGGATGAACCTTTGTTACCAACATCGTGACTGTTCAGCCCATAGTGCACGAAGTACTACAGCGTGTATTCACCACCTGTTTCCAAATCGTTGGTTTGTACGCAAAGGACCTGTATTTTCGCAGGCCCGTTCCCTGGATTTAACGCCTGTAGACTTTTTTTCTGTAAGGAAAAGTGAAAGTCGTTTTCTTCAAGGGCATACCAACTACATCAGATGATATTCAATGATGTATTACTGAAATTTGCTCGGACGCCACTGCTGAAATGTTAGCACATGTATAGCAGTCGTTCCATACCAGATTGGAACCGTGTACTGCCGCTGTCGGTGGTCATTTTGAACACAAACTTTGATGGTTAATTGTCTCTTTACTGGTTAGAGTCCACATAACCAGTGTATATACGCTTTTGTTGATCTTTTGTGTGTGCTACCACAGGTATTGTACAAATGTCGACGCGCGAACTTTTCAAAATACGATATCTCGTAAACATCTTGCAATAGAATCCTTCAACGAACACCACTGATATTCTAATTCACCCTAATTTCAGTTTGTCAATGTCGGTAGGCATTGTTCCATTTAAAAAATATATGTCTGCACAAAATTACACTTTGTAAGTATTATTACAATTTGTTGATTGCCTAATAATACGAGCCACAGGCTATGACTCCATTCTGTGAAAACGACACATCAATAGCACTTTCCATTTCCGCAGTATATCTGCTTTGGTGATTCACCCTCTGCACGTAATATGCGCAACTTATTCACTATATCTGTCCATCGTTTTTCTCTGGGATTATATCCCCCCCTCCCCCTCCGTCAGACTTCTCCGCGATCTGATGTCTGATGACGTTGTTTGTTATGCAGTCAACGTCAGAAGTGCTATCCATCACAGCATCGGCATTTGCTTTGCATTGCAGTTTCCGTCTGCATTTTTTGGAACTGTCTAGTACTCTGTGGTGCGAGGTGTGGCCACTATCTGGTATTTAAGCTGAGGTGGAATATTCCTGTCACACAGTGTCTCCTTGCTGTACTACACGACATTCATGCTCTGTAAACTCCTGTAAACTTCTAACGGCTTCAACACTATTCGCATGGGATCCCAAGCGCCAGAAATTTTCTACCTTCTCTAATACAACGCCGGGTAATGTAATGGAACCAGGGATTTGCATCATTTCCTATTAACTGGTCTAAAGGGCGTTTGTATATGGCACATGTTGTTGCAGACGAAATTGTTAATTTTAGATTAGTTGATGTAATTTTTCTCTTGTTCATGGGGAATATTTTCCGTTGCCCAGTTCGGTATTTGACTCAGCTGTTAGTTTCTTTAGGGATCCTCTCAACAAGCATTCCACCAATATCGTGGTCTCAGAGAACGGGGCACAGAGTCAAAGGCTTTTTCACAATAAAAGAAAGCCAGATGCAGGGACATTTAATTGTGCAGATGGCCTATGAAAAGTACCTCCATTCATAAAGTCACATTTATTGAGTGACAATTCAGCGATGTCTTGGACTCGGTGTTTGTTTGTGAATGTGGTACTGAAGGATTTCATCAGCGCTAGAGAGCAATGTCGAGGACTTGAAAATGTAGCTTTTGTGAGTTCTGAATGGCATATTGCCTGCTACGGTGAGATCTGTCGAGCGATGTGTGCACCGCAGGGGCGACTTAGTTGGACGCTGCACTCGGAGAGAGGGAGGGCTCGAGCAGCTGGACACATCTGCAGGAAGAGCTAGCGGGCGTGCTCTCGAGTGGACAGACGTGGCGGCGGCAGCGAGAGGCAGCGAGAAGTGGCGGGCAGGCAGGCAACTGTCGATACACGGGATGGGGAGGGGGAGAGAGGGAGGGGGGGCGAGTTGTAGAGTACTTACGGCACGTTGCAGTGCATAACGTGTAGTGCGGGTTTAGGGCCGCGTCCACACTGCGTGCTGTCTAGGCTGCAATCTAATAGACCACACAACATAGGAGCCCGGATCACAGAAATTTAAATTACACTACGGGCCATTAAAATTGCTACACCAAGAAGAAATGCAGATGATAAACGGGTATTCATTGGACAAATATGTTATACCAGAACTGACATGCGATTACAGTTTTCACGCAATTTGGGTGCATAGATCCTGAGAAATCAGTACCCAGAACAA
This sequence comes from Schistocerca cancellata, assembly GCF_023864275.1. Classification (NCBI taxonomy): domain Eukaryota; kingdom Metazoa; phylum Arthropoda; class Insecta; order Orthoptera; family Acrididae; genus Schistocerca; species Schistocerca cancellata. The sequence goes on along the minus strand of NC_064631.1, from coordinate 78,322,205 downwards.
CCACCTCTGGCCGTAATAACGGCCTTGATACGCCTGGGCATTGAGTCAAACAGAGCTCGGATGGCGTACAGCAGCTGCCCATGCAGGTTCAACACGATACCACAGCTCATCAAGAATAGTGACAGGCGTATTGTGACGAGCCAGTTGCTCGGCCACCATTGACCAGACGTTTTCAATTGCTGAGAGATCTGGAAAATATGCTGGACAGGGCAGCAGTCGAACATTTTCTGTATAGAGAAAGGCCCGTACAGGGCCTGTAACATGCGGTCGTGCATTATCCTGCTGAAATGTAGGGTTCCGCAGGTATCGAATGGAAGGTAGAGCCACGGATCGTAACACATCTGAAATGTAACGTCCACTGTTTAAAGTGCCATCAGTGCGAACAAGAGGTGACCGAGACGTGTAACCAATGGCACCCCATACCACCACGCCGGGTGATACGCCAGTATGACGATGACGAATACACGCTTCCAATGTGCGTTCACCGCCATGTCGCCAAACACGGATGCGGCAATCATGATGCTGTAAACAGAACCTGGATTCATCCGAAAAAATGATGTTTTCCCATTCGTGCACCCAGGTTCGTCGTTGAGTACACCATCGCATGCGCTCCTGTCTGTGATGCAGCATCAAGGGTAACCGCAGCCTTGGTCTCCGAGCTGATAGCCCATGCTGCTGCAAACGTCGTCGAACTGATCGTGCAGACGGTTGTTGTCTTGCAAACGACCCCATCTGTTGACTCAGGGATCGAGACGTGGCTGCACGATCCGTTGCAGCCATGCGGATAAGATGCCTGTTATCTCGACTGCTAGTGATACGAGGGCGTTGGGGTCCAGCACGGCGTTCCGTTTTCCCCTCCTGAACCCTCCGATTCCATATTCTGCTCCATATTCTGTCTCGACCAACGTGAGCAGCAATGTCGCGATACGATAAACAGCAATCGCGATAGGCTACAATCCGACCTTTATCAAAGTCGGAAACATGATAGTACGCATTTCTCCTCCTTAAACTAGGCATGACAACAACGTTTCACCAGGCAACGGCGGTCAACTGCTGTTTGTGGGTGAGAAATCGGTTGGAACCTTTCCTCATGGCAGCGCGTTGTAGGTGTCGCCACCGGCGCCAACCTTGTGTGAATGCTCTGAAAAGCTAATCATTTGTATCTCACAGCATTTTCTTCCTGTCGGCTAAATTGCGCGTCTGTAGCACGTCATGTTTGTGGTGTAGTAATTTTAGTGTCCAGTAGCGTACAAAAATACCTTTGTCCTAACACTGTGGTGCAGCCCCTCTTAATGGACGTAGGTGTATATATTTTATACGGCCTTGTTTGCAGGAAGTTCTCATTGACCATACGATATGAATTAAATAAGCATTCACCTCTGAAACTCCATGGTCCTCCCATCAAATTCCCAACGGAACACAGTCAATCACATGGTACTTCGATCGCCAAATTAGCTTAAAGGTGGCCCTCAGGGGCTTAGTATTCGTTTGCAGGGTAGAGGCTTGGCGACCCCGGGTTTCTTGAGCTGGGGATTGGCGTGTGCCGCCATTTCTTTGTTACCGCAAGCTCTGGACATGCTTCAGTGGCCACTGAACGGCTTGGCGGTGGAACATCGTGTGCCACAGGGAACAGGGATCTTGGCTTAACCTCCCAGATATATGCGTCAACGGGATGCTTCGTTGTTGAGGTGGAATAGTCGTTAGCGGGCAACATCTGGGGAACTGCCGCACCTTAGTTGTCTAAGTCTTAGGCAGGCTTGTGGTGCTCTGTCTGGGTGGACCCTCGCTCTCCTAATACTCGTGGGACCGCGATGGAGCCCAAGAAATCTTCACCTCCTGTCAGCGGAATGGGTGGACCAACTTCTGGAGTAATTAAGAGCATGACAATATTTAGTAACAGATTGGCATAGGGCGTCATGTATTTTTTGTACTAAGACGAGTGGGAATGTTTCAGAAAGATTCCCCTTTTTACATTCAAAAGTGTTTAGAGGGCAACACAGGACCATTACAATCAGTCAGACAGTTGCGCAATAGGTCTCTGTTTATCGACACTTCTAGTTATCAACAGGCAACGAACTTGCAGAAAGCAGATGGTTCATATGGCTCTAAGCACTATGGGACTTAATATCTGAGGTCATCAGTTCCCTAGGCTTAGAACTACCGAAACCTAACTAACCTAAGGACATCACACACAACCATGCCCGAGGCAGGATTCGAACCTGTGACGGTAGCAGCTGCGCGGTTCCGGACTGAAGCGCCTAGAACCGCTTGGCCACCGCGGCCGGCTGCAGAAAGCAAAAAGCCTTGGGGAATATGTGCTGAAACTGAGCTCCATACCACGTTCAATTACAGTAAAAGCTTTGTGACATGCAAGTATGTAGTGGACATTGCCAAAGAAGAACTGAAAATTGAGGGGGCCCAAGAACTATTTGTTGATGTGCAGAACATCGCTAATAGGGTAGGAGACGATCTGGTCAAATCCAATTCGATCATTCTCAATTTTAATAGCATGAAACTCCCAGAGCATGTCAGTGCATATTTTCTCGCTTAAACGTGCAGCACTATGACCCTAATCCAGTGCGCTGTTTTAAATGTCAACGGTTTGGGCACGCCAACCTAGGATATAAGGGAGAAGCCACTTGCGGGAAATGTGGTAAAGCCCCCCGCGAAGGAGTCGGTTGTTCATCTCCTATAAAGTGTGTAAATTGCTCTGAGAATCACCCTCTTTCTAGTAGGGACAGCACTGTCTTCCTTGAAAAATGGAAGGTACAGGAGATTAAAACAACTAAGTGCAACTTGTATGGTGAGGCCAAAAAGATCTATAAGTTCATGTAGCCTCCCCCCCCCCCCTATACCACCCCCAAGTTCGGTGCCTCCTTCGCTTCATTTCTTAAAGGGCCAGTTCAGAAAACCGATGTTGCCACACAAAAGGAGACTGCTAGTGCCAGCATCAGTACCTGCGTTTTTCAAGCAACTTGAGCTCGTACAGTTATTTCGAATCCTATACCTTCCCCGAGAACATTAGAAAAGACCATACTTGGCAATATTGCGGAACTCTCTGACTGTTGAAACTTTCAGTCTGGTCCAACGTCCAGCACTGCTGCTACCACTGCTTCGTTTGTGCCTCTGCAGCCTCCCCCGGGCAAGAAATCAAAGGCGAGACGTCAACTGCTGATGGAGATGGGAAGTAAGTGGTCCAACGGTGTCAACGCCACTATCTTTGGCGTCTTTCACGATTTGGCTTCACAGTTGATGGACCTTAATATCAGGCTGGAGCGCTCATCCCGCCCCAAAATTGTGCCTCCATTGTAGGTTACCCTCCTTGAAGGAAAATCAGGGTGAAAGAGCTACCTCTACGATGAATGGCTCCCATCCTACAATGGAACACGAATGGGTTCATGACTGATGTGGAAGAACTGAAACTTCTAGCATTGGCTCGCCCCTGTGCTTGTGTTTCCATGAAACACATTTTAAAGATACCGAGGCCACTGTGCTACATGGCTATACCCCCAAACCACAAGGATGAGCTGACTGGTGAAAGAATAAAGGAAAGGTCATGGTGTCTGTCATTAATGCGCCTCACTCCTCTGCTCTCCTCCTGGCTACAGACTTGCAAGTAGTTGCAGCTGCAGTTCATGTGTGTCAGAGAATCACAGTTCCTCCGCTGTGCTTACCACCACAAGATGAGTGGTAGACTCTGAAACTATAATGTTACTTAAAATCCGTCTTGATTGCAAAAAAAATTTTTTTAATTATTCATATGACCGGTTTCGGTTCATTCAGAACCATCTTCAGATCTGATATTTCAGTTACAGGAGTAACCCGTCCAAATCCAGCAACTTTCACATGCTACGTCACACGTAGCATGTGAAAGTTGCTGGATTTGGACGGGTTACTCCTGTAACTGAAATATCAGATCTGAAGATGGTTCTAAATGAACCGAAACCGGTCATATGAATAATAAAAAAAAATTTTTTTGCAATCAAGACGGATTTTAAGTAACATTATAAAATCACTGATTGCTGTTATCCCATAAGACATTATGTCTGGTTTTGCAGACTCTGAAACTGTCATGGATCTTACAGAACAACTCCCCTGACCATTTCCCCTTCTGGGAGACTTCACTGACCATCATGTATTGTGGGCTCGAACTTTTACTTGCCCTCGGGGTTGAGTCTTGGAGAGCTTCATGCCCTCTCACGAGCTGTGCATCCTCAACACAGGCACTCCCACTCATTTCCCTGCTGCTACTGCATAACCTCAGCTGTCGGACTCTCTTTCTCCTGTTCAGCCCTTGCGGACTCTGTTCAGTGGGTGTTCACTGACGATCTTCATTCTAGTGACCGTTTCCCACACTGGATTGACCTACTGGTTACTACGGAGGCCAAGAACAATTATTTTAGTTAGTGCATTACAGGGCAGACTGCTCTCCTGCTTCTGTTTTTAATACGATATTTTCGGAAATTGTAAATGAACACCACGACTATGTAGATGTTTTCATTGATGTGTCTAAACAGGGGGATTCTGTCGACTGCTCTGCTGATTTCCCTTATCTTGTCCTTGCCTTCAGATTTAATTATCTCCGCTGCCGAATTATCCACGATTTTTGGGGGCGCTAGAAAAGATGAGTTGTGTCATGCCTGCTAAATTCCTCGTCTGTTCTGACTCCCTGAAGGCCTTCAGTCTCTGCAACGCTCTTACCGTGTTGATAAAGTTGTCTGAGATACTCAGGATGCTCTTCTCCACTTACAAAGACTGGGGAAGGAGCTGTTCTTCTGCAGGGAACGAAAGGGCAGAGTAGAGGCCAAGGAGTCATGACATGATGCTATGTTAATTCAGTGTGCCATCCCCCAACATGCTATTAGCTCCCCGTTGAGGTACAGAGTCATGCGATGGATGAGAAGAGGAATGGCGGGAAGTGATGGATAATAAACTGTGTCTATCAAAACTCACCATGCGGCCGTGGCGTACTTCCTTCCAATCACATACACGGGAAGAGGTCCCCCTTACTCGTCTTCACATAGGTCAAAGCCCTATGACGCATGGCTTCTTGTTCCAGCGTGAGGACCCTCCATTGTGTGTTCCTTGTGGCGAACAGATCACTATGCGCCATATTTCACAAGACTGTGTTTTATTTTAAGACCAAAGGGTGCAGGCAGATTTGCCGACGGATCTGCCCCATATTTTAGGTGACACTCAAACGAGTGTGATTAGTGTCTTAAGGTTCTGACATGCCCAACATGTTTCCAAAAATTTTGGGGACATGTTCTTAATGTGCTAACAGCATGACTGGCTCCCTCCTTTTTGTGAGTGGTCACATTTCCCCGCGCTCCTCTGTCGGTTTCATCATATTTTAATTCCTTTTTCTGTTGTCTCAGAGTGTTTGAGATAGAGTTATTGTGTTGGCTAACAGAACGTTGGCAGTCTGAAGTGAGTCCTGTTCCTCAGAAAGGTAATTTCTTCCGTACTTTATATCATCCTAATGAGGACTCATATTTTTATTCTTTTCCCTCCTGTCGAGATGTGTGGATCCCTAAATCCAGAGAAAAACGTTTAAGATAGATCTCTTCGATAACGATGCCTTGCGGGAAGCATTGCATTTAATATACGTAATAATTTCTTGCATCTTACATATATATTTTTACGACTTTTATCTTGTATTTGCCTAAGAAAGATTTTTTTTTTTTTTTACTCTTGTTCATCACGTAGTTTACAACACAGTACAGGTTGCCAACTGATAGCATGTGTGAACGTAATGCCTGCAGATTAACCAATGGACACTTGGAAAAATAGAAAAATAAAAGTATGGGGTAAATTATTACCCTATAATTCTAAACAGTTTCCTAATTGTAAGGTGCTGTGAGGAAACACTATATACTGCACCTCCTAACAAATTAGATTGAAATGGTTTTCTTTTGGTTTATATACTACTGATGACATGTAATACGAAGGGTCACTAAAATATATGTGTCGCAGTCACATGACCTAACTCCTGGCCTGGCCGCAAGCATACTGCTGCCATTCTTCGCCTAGCAGGGGGGGAGGGGGTAGGTGTTGGGTCATTCGCTCAGCTGGCTTTTCCTCCCAGGAAAGATCGCCAGTGTTCATTTCGCAACAGCCTGAGTGCCCTTAAGGCCATCCTGGATGGACTGGAAAATTCCGTGCCCCTGTCCAGGACTGAACCTGGCTGGAGCCTAATGCTCTACCTGCTAGAACACTTCGGCCACCCTACAGCACAGATGTCCTTAAATGAATTTCTTCTGTTTAACCCACCACTGATAATGTGTAGTGCAAGAAGACGACACATGTTTGGTTAAAAACAAAATATACACCATATCATAAAAAGTTACGTGCATTGTGCTACCACTCACTGCCAAGTACTCCATATCAGCAACCTCAGTTGTCATTAGACGGCATGAGAGAACAGAATGGGGCGCTCCACGGAGCTCACGAACTTCGAACGTGGGCGGGTGATTGGGTGATGATGTTTGGTTTGTGGGGCGCTCAACTACGTGGTTATCAGCGCCCGTACAATTACCCAGTCTTTGCTCAGTCCAATTTCGCCACTTTCCTGGATGATGATGAAAGGATGAGGACAACACAAACACTCAGTCATCTCGAGGCAGGTGAAAATCCCTGACCCCGTCGGGAATCGAACCCGGGACCCCGTGCTCGGGAAGCGAGAACGCTACCGCGAGACCACGAGCGGCGGACAGGGGGGGGGGGGAGGGGGTGATTGGGTGTCACTTGTGTCATACATCTGTACGCGTGATTTCCACACTCCTAAACATCCCTAGGTCCACTGTTTCCGATGTGATGGTAGAGTGGAAACGTGAAGGGACACATACAGCACAAAAGCATACAGGCCGATCTCGTCTGTTGACTGACAGAGACCGCCGACAGTTGAAGATGGTCGTAATGTGTAATAGGCAGACTTCTGTCCAGACCATCACACAGGAATTCCAAACTGCATCAGGATCCACTGAAAGTACCATGACAGTTAGGCGGGAGGTGAGAAAACGTGGATTTCATGGTCGAGCTGCTGCTCATAAGCAACACATCACGCCAGTAAATGCCCAACGACGCCTCGCTTGGTATAAGGAGCGTAAACATTAGACGATTGAACAGTGTAAAAACTTTGTGTGGAGTGACGAATCACGGTACACAATGCAGCGATCCGATGGTAGGGTGTGGGTATAGAGAATGCCCGGTGAACGTCATCTACCAGTGTGTGTAGCGAAAACAGTAAAATTCTGAGACGGTGGTGTTGTGGTGTGATGGTGTTGTTCATGGAAATGGTTTGCACCCCTTGTTTTACCTGGCAGTATCACAGCACAGGCCTACACTGATGTTTTAAGCACCTTCTTGCTTCCCACTGTTGAAGAGCAACTCGGGAATGGCGACTGCATCTTTCAACACGATCATAATTAACGGGCTGTGGGGGAGTAGTTAAACGGCAATAACAGCCCAGTAATGGACTGACCTGCACAGAGTCCTGACCTTAATCTTATAGTATACCTTTAAGATGTGCGAGGTCTTACCGACCGACATCGATACCTCTCCTCAGTGTAGCACTTCGTGAAGAATGGGCGGCCATTCCCTGAGAAACCTTCCAGCACCTGGTTCAACGTATGCCTGTGAGAGTGGAAGCTATCATCACGGCTAAGGGTGGGCCAACACCATACTGAATTCCAGCATTAGCGATGAAGGGCGCCACGAACTCGTAAGTCATTTTCAGCCAGGTGTCCTGATACTTTTGATCACATAGTGTACATTCAGCTGTGAAAGACAGATAATATTTCATTTCTTATACACACGATAACTATAACTGAAACAGCAACTCGAGAAGAATAGTTGCTAATATTAACAACATGTTTGTTTACAGCTACAGTATTTTACGTATGAAACTGAAGTACTGAATGTTGCATAGGCGTCAATCTAAACGTTTGTTATCTTCTTTAAAAATATGTGACGATAATAAGTGACAATAACAAGTCGTGTTGGACATCTTAATCATATCGATTCTTTTCTTAATACCATATATTCATTAAGGGGCTCGGGAACGCCCTATACTTGCAATGTTAAAATAACGCTTATAAATTACATCTTTCCTCACAAAGTATTTGAGGTAGGAAGTTGAACTTTTTACAGATTATTTATTGGAATATGGGCTACAACTTAACACAGGGATTTTACAAAATTTTAGTTCAGTTAGTAAAGATGATTTTTTTTCAATTGTAAGAGAAAATTCACAACATTTTTTTGCAATTTTTTATTTATATATTCAAAAATATACAGTTTTTTGGAAAAAGGCTATGTTAAATTATGCAGAAGGTACTGTGTAACATTTACTGAAAGTTTGAAACAAATATGTTTGGAAAATCCTTAGAAAACATGTAATTAGTATGAGAAAATAAAAGTTTTGGGAATCGAACGACACAGATTGGATTAACTTTTTAGTGCACTCCAGGTCCATAGGATGGATTATCTTCATCCTCTGCAAACTCCTCCTCCAGCTCCCTCTTGTTCCTCCTCCTGTTTACTCTTGCTTGTATTTCTAGACTCTTTCAGCCCTGTCTGCAGCCCGAAGGCGTTCCTTGTCTAAAGCAAGCATCGCTCGTACCATGTTAGAACCTTTCTTCATTCCCATATTTCTAAATACCTTGCACCTTACAATGTTGCTATCATTGAAAGTCGCAACAGCATCATACACACCAAAGTGAAGTGTTTCTATTCCAACAAATACTGTCTTGGGGATTCTCGACCATATAACACTATTTACACCTTCACTGGGGTTTTGAGTTTTTCCGTGAATACACTTTTTCAACAGTTCAGGTGCTGCTAAGTCTCTGAAAATAGGTTAGCCACAACACATACTTTATCTCACATCACTAAAATGTACCTGATGAACACGGACAACACCATTTGACAGCAGTTTAACAGCGCCACAGTGGGTCACGCCCATGTAGAACACATTTCAAAAAAAATTTAAAAATAGTTGTAGTCTTCGGAATTGAATAAATTATATATCTATTAAAAGGTAATAGTCTGCAGATTCAGAAAACGCAAAAAAGTAAAAATTGAACTTTTCATGACTTTGAGCCTTTCCGGAGCCCCTTAAACTATAAATCATGTAGCAAAATTTTATAATTTAAATAAGAAATCTTAAATGCAATGTTATAGACGTTTATTTCGTTAATTCCACTATAATGCTATTTTTATCGATCACCTATATCAAAATTTCCCCTGTTAGGCCCTCAACACAAGTTAAACCTGCGGTTCCCGTAGATACAGGACATGATCGTAGTTATGTGTATAGATGTGTCGAACAGTACTATGTCTGAAGAAAATACGGCGGTAATGTAGAAATTAATCAGTGTTGCGTTTCAGAAGCATTATTCTGTTTGCCGGCCGCGGTGGTCTAGCGGTTCTGGCACTGCAGTCCGGAACCGCGGGACTGCTACGGTCGCAGGTTCGAATCCTGCCTCGGGCATGGTTGTGTGTGATGTCCTTAGGTTAGTTAGGTTTAAGTAGTTCTAAGTTCTAGGGGACTTATGACCTAAGATGTTGAGTCCCATAGTGCTCAGAGCCATTTGAACCATTATTCTGTTTGTACATACGTCAAATACTCTTACAATGGAAAGAAAAAAATATTCATAGAAACACAGTGGTATCATCGCTACTGTTTCAGCTGTTCCTCAGTTTCACTGACACTAATACCTTTATCATCCATCTTCGCAGTGGTGTGAAAATAATCTGGAGCAGCACTGCGAAAACAAGAAAATAACATTTCGAAAACAGGCATTCTGGCCTATTCTACCCGTTACGCGGGTGCTATTTTTAGCCTTCTATTCAAGGGTCTTCTTAAGAACGTCGTAATTTTGAGAGGAACTAGTTCTGACAGCTTCTTTCCTTCGGCATATTTTCATCATCTGCGTTTCTATTTCCTGTAATGAATTTTAACTACAGTCAGTCAGTGGAATAATACGTATAAAAATTAATGGCCATCTATTCTTGTGAGTTACTTACAGTCACTACAGAGAGTGGTCTGCTAGTAAAACAGTGACTAGTTAAAGTTTTGGTAAGTATTTAGATGTTAGACTAACTGAATGAACGTTGCATTCACTTAATTCAAGAAAGTCAACAACCACTTTAAAGGGCACTTCCACAAAATTACGTAATGGATGCTGATTATGACATTCCTTAACAGCACAACAACGTTTTTGTTATATTAGCGAACGAACACCACTTCACAAATTTCGTAGAGACACATCGCCATCTGGCCGTATCTTCGTGAGTACTTTCCTTACAAAACTGACTGGTTTCCTCTGCGTGTTCCCGTTATGAGCTAAATGATGATTCAGTTTTGCTGAACGTTGCTGTTGTTCTGCGACTTTGATTGCTTCTCGTCACCCACCCATCATCTTCTTCTGGAAGTGCCTCGTCATATATTTCTGGAAGAGATGGAAGAGCTGCTGATGGCAAATGTTGGCATCTTCTTTTTGATGGGCTACAGAGGAGGACAACGATAGCAAGTTACAACAGTATTGGCCAGCTGAACCAATTCTATACCAATTCAGCTTTTGCTCCTACAGGGCAAAGCAATAGCGCTGGAAATATGTATATATAATTGGTATTCAAGTTTCAAAGTACCTCTAAAAGCTCTGGTTTTATGAATATCTTCTGATGAAAATAAGTAATATTTTTGACTTGACTACATTTTGTAAATAGAGAACACATGTGAAAAAACACATAAATGTGAGACTAAGGTAAAAATTAAATGTAATAAAAGAATTATTTACGTTTGAAACCATACAAGTTCCCCTGTTAATTGTAATGGAACTTGCATCAACGTCATCTATTATACACTCTCAAAACTTTTGAAACGACAGTTCATTTTAGTAGCTTAGAAGTGAGTCGCTGTACTAGGTTACTAGGATGTCTAAGGAGGTAGCACGCTCCTGCAGTAACGAGACTTGGCTCAGAGCCACGATAAGCAAGCGTGACCTTCACAATGAAGGAGTAAGAGCTTCTCACAAGCGAGAAGGCATAACATCAGATAACAAGACGTGGCTTGCACTCCGCCAGCCATCGCTGCTTCCCTCTTCGCTGTCAGTCTGAGTCAGTCTTTGCTTGGAATAGGACCTTATGTAACACTGAGTTTTCCACAGCGACAGTTGTTGTGGACTGGAAAGACAGCCAATCCACTAGGAGGAAGCCGAAAGGCACGCGTTAAGCTCACACAGGCTGGCGTTAGGTCTGGAACTGGACAAGGTAATGAGACTAGCAAAAATAGTACGTAGCTGCTGGAATACTTAACTTTAATCCATAATTGGTGAACATCGCTCTTGACGGTACATGTTTTACAGCATCAATAGTAACTGGTAATGGCGCCTTGCTAGGTCGTAGCAAATGACGTAGCTGAAGGCTATGCTAACTATCGTCTCGGCAAATGAGAGCGTAATTTGTCAGTGAACCATCGCTAGCAAATTCGGCTGTACAACTGGGGCGAGTGCTAGGGAGACTCTCTAGACCTGCCGTGTGGCGGCGCTCGGTCTGCAATCACTGATAGTGGCGACACGCGGGTCCGACGTATACTAACGGACCGCGGCCGATTGAAAGGCTACCACCTAGCAAGTGTGGTGTCTGGCGGTGACACCACATTCCTCCCTCGCAAATTGGTGGACGGTTGTGGCATAAGGCTTCCGCCCGCCGTGGGGAGGACCCCATGTTGACGTACGCGACGAGGTGGGGAGCCTCACAACAGGTGAGGCTGTGCCACCCGCACCCTGCCATTCGGACCGAGGGGAGCTAGGAAACGCCTGAAAACCTGCTCCAGGGTGCAAGCCAACATGCGGTGTATGCGCCTGTAGAGAGGCAGGAGGGGCCGAAGGGTCGACCTCCATCGATCCGGGGCTGCCGGCCGCGGTGGTCTAGCGGTTCTGGCGCTGCAGTCCGGAACCGCGGGACTGCTACGGTCGCAGGTTCGAATCCTGCCTCGGGCATGGATGTGTGTGATGTCCTTAGGTTAGTTAGGTTTAAGTATTTCTAAGTTATAGGGGACTTATGACCTAAGATGTTGAGTCCCATAGTGCTCAGAGTCATTTGAACCATTTGATCCGGGGCACCCGACGGGCGAAAACGACATATGGTCCGGAGTGGGCAACAGTTCCATGGCGGAGGACAGCTGGTCACGGGAAGCGATCGGCAGCGCCTGACCCAGGGAGGCGCCCGGCGGTTGCAGCGACGCGTCCACTGCGGGCGTCGCCGGCGGGAGAACAGGCGGCGGCGGCGCGTCGCCAGGGGCAAAATGGAAGGCAGCGTCGGTAACACCTGGGGCTGAGGCGAGCCAGTAGATGGGTCCCCAGGACGCTGACCGGACGGCACCGTCGCTGAAAGCAGACGGGGAGCGGCAGATCCCTTGCGACGACAGAGGCGCTGCTGATTGACATGCCGGCGCACCTCACCAGAGGCCCCCAAAACCAGATACATCGCGCGGCCGAGGCAGCGAAGAATGCGCCCTGCGAGCCAACGCCGTGAACCTCGATAGTTGCGATAGTATACAACGTCGCCTGGGGCAAAAGCAGGTGTCTGCCGCTGCACAGGAACCTGATGCGGAGGATGTAGCGAAGACATCAAGGTGCGATGAGGGCGACCGTGCAACAACTCAGCTGGCGAGCGACCATCTCGGGGCTGAGAGCGATACGAGGACAAAAAGAGCAATAACGCGTCCTCCCGAGAATGCGACTCTTTCAGCTTCAACATCTGTGACTTGAAAGTCCTGACCAATCGTTCAGCGGCAGCGTTTGACTGTGGCGAAAACGGCGCGGACGTCAGATGTTGAATACCATTGGCCTTGCAGAATGACTGAAATTCTGCGGACATGAATTGTGGGCCATTGTCGGAAATATTAGTCTGTGGAAGATCTTCAATGCAAAAGATAGCGGATAACGCTTGGATGGTGGCAGATGACGTCGTGGAAGAACTCCGGACAACAAAAGGAAAATTACTGAATGAATCTACCACAACCAACCATCGAGCATTCCAGAATGGACCAGCAAAATCGATGTGTAAGCGTTGCCAAGGGGAAGTGGCTTTTGGCCATGCAAAGAATTTCCGAGGTGGTGCTGATTGTTGTTCGGCACACACAATGCAAGAACAGCACATATTCGTAATCGCAGCACCGATTCCGAACCAAGTACAGTGCTGACGAGCAAGTTGTTTCGTTCTCACTATACCCCAATGTCCTTGGTGGAGAAGCTGTAAGACAGAGGACTGTAACGAACGTGGGACCACGACCCTGGACTGATCATTATCTCAACGCAGCAGCAAAACACCACGTCGTACAAAAAGTCTCTCCTTGTGAGCAAAAAATCGGCGAACCAACGGATCCCCGATCCGTGACTTTGACAAGGGCCATTGCGTAGCAACAAAACGCAGAACGGTAGCAAGGTCAGGGTCGGCAGCTGTGGCTGTAGCTACACGACGAAAATCAATCGGAAACGATTCGACCACGTCATCTGTTTCCGAATGAATGAACATGCAAGCAAGTTCGGAGGAATCGAATGCTCTATCCTCAGCAACAGCAAACGGGACAACGCATCGGCGTTTCCGTGCTTAGCAGTGGACCGATACAAGATATCGTAGCGGTACTGCGAGAGGAAAATAGACCAGCGAATGAATTTCTTCGCTGTACGTGGAGGTACAGGCTTGTTCGGATGAAAAAGCGATGTCAAAGGTTTGTGGTCTGTGATGATGGTAAAGTGACGACCATACAAGAAGTCATGAAACTTTGTAACACCAAATACGAGAGCCAATGCTTCTTTCTCGATCTGTGAATAATTTCTTTGCGCAGACGAGAGCAATTTGGACGCAAAGGCAATAGGGCGACCGTGCGAACCATCTTTGTGCGCAAGCACAGCACCGATACCGAAATCCGATGCATCCACCATCAACAAAAGGGGCTTCCGGGGATCGAATGGCGTAAGGCAAGTATTGAAAAGCAACGCCGATTTCAACTGGTGAAAGGCGCGTTCGCATTCCGTCGTCCAGACGAACGGAACACCCTTACGGCGTAAGCGATGAAGCGGAGCTGAAATGGAAGAGGTGTGGCGCACATACCGATGATAATGATTAATTTTTCCCAGCACACTCTGTAGCTGCTTCAAATTCTGCGGCGAAGGCAAGTCTTGTTTGGCACGGAGGTGCTCTGGACTGGGATGTATGCCTTGGGCATTAAGTACATGTCCCTGGTAGGATAAGTCACAAGCAAAAAACACACATTTGTCCTTCCGCAAGCGAAGACCATTTTGTAGCAAGACCTGAAATAATGTTCTGAGATTGGCTAAATGTTCTTCTTCCGTCTTTCCGGAGATCACAATATCGTCCAGATAGTTTGCTGCAGTAAGGACCGACGCACAAACAGTTTATAGATATTGCTGAAACAATGCAGGGGCGGATGCACACCCGAATGGCAGTCTTTTGAATCGGTACAAACCAAGATGCGTGTTAACCACCAAAACGCGCTGGGATTCTTCGTCCACCGGTATTTGCAAATACGCATCTGCTAGGTCCAACTTCGAAAAATATTTACCCGGGCACAGTTTGTCAAAAAGATCTTCTGGGCGGGGTAAAGGAAAAGTTGCAGTCACTAGTTGTGGATTCACTGTTGCCTTGAAGTCCACACAAAGTCTCAATTTTCCGGAAGGTTTTTGCAAAATTACTAAGGGTGATGCCCAGAGAGAAGCCTGCACACGTTCAATTACACCTTGGGATTCCAAATCGTGTAATGTTCTTGCGACCTCATCACGCAATGCGTGGGGAACATTGCGCGCTCTGAAAAATTTCGGTCGCGCGTTTACTTTCAGTTCCAAATGTGCTTTATAGTTCTTAGCGCAACCAAGGCCAGGTGCAAAAATGTCTGCAAATTCTTCACATAGACGAGAAACACTGGCTGAAGGCACAGTCTGGTTCACTGATAGGATCTGATTGACTATAGACAAGTTAAACAACTTAAATAAATCGAAAGCAAACAAGTTCACTGCAGAAGAAGAACGAAGGACGTAAAGTGACACAAGTTTTGTTTGTCCTTTGTATGTTGCAAGAAGGCTGCACTGTCCTAACACAGGGATCGCTTGTCCTGAATAACTACTTAACTTAACATTTGCGGCACGCAACGGAGGTGTGCCCAGCTGTGTGTATGTGTCGTGATTGATCAGTGAAACTGCAGCTCCAGTATCGTTCTGGAACGGTATCACTTTGCCGTTAATGTCCAAGTCCACAAAAAGTTTATTGTCCTGCTGACGACAAGAGCGACTGTCTCGTGCATCGTGGAGTGACACTGGTACAAAATCACTTGCGACTTGACGGGATTTCCGGCGATGTCGACACACACTATTTGTGGGACGAACACAGTCACTGTTAGAGAGAGTGGCACTGGGCGGAGTGGCATGAACTACATGAATTTCCATGGGTGAAGCATCGCGAGCCTGAGTAGGTTCGATTCTGATTCCGGCGTGAAGCAAAGGGCCTGGAATGGTTTTGAGCTTCCAATCGGAGCTTTTTCTGGCAAACACTTTGAACATGTCCTTTTTTATTACAGAAAAAGCAAATAACCTGGCAGGACGGGCAATTCTCACGCGAATGTCTAGTAGCACACCGCGGGCATGATTTCACTGCATTTGCATGCTGGCGCGGTACACGTGGCTGAGAGCCAGGCGGCTTTGGCGCGGCCGGGCGCGAGCACTGTTTACTGTTCCATGCAGCTCGCCCGGCGGGCCGGTTAATCTGACACACGGGTGGCGAAGTTTCAAATGATTCCTGAGCAAAGTCGAGTGTGTCCTGCCGATCCAATATGTCCATCACTTGTTGAAGGGAGGGATTGACTAGTTTCAAAATCTGTTCCCTTATACGAACATCAGAAAGGTTCTGTGCAGTTGCATCACGCACCATCGTATCTGAATAAGGGAGTCCACATTGACACTCAAAAGCACAATCCCTAGTAAGGCCTTGCAAGGTTGCAACCCACTCCCTATTAGTCTGACCTGCTGTACATTTTGCACGAAAGAACGTATACCTTTTCGCAACTACATTACTGGTTCTTTGAAATATGCGTCTAATGCAGACAAAATTTCGTCGTACGACAGAGTTGCTACGTCACGTTGGGAAAATAATTTGACTATCACACGGTACGTTTGGACGCCGATGGATGCTAACAAAAAAGGCTGCCGCTCGTTACCTTGTATTCTGTAGGCGGCGAGATGGAATCCAAATTGGCGTGACCACTCCGTCCAGCTTTCCAGTGCCGCATCAAAAGGACGAAAAGTTGGTGCAACTGCGTGTTGTGGCTGTGGTAGCGGTGGAGCGGTGGTTGCCGATCCGTTTTGCATGGCACGTTGACCCTGGGCGAGCTGTCCAAGGGCATCCAGTAAGGCCTGCGTCTGCTGATACTGTAAGTGTTAAAATTCGGACAGTACATCTGGAGATTGTGGCGAAGCCATTACACAAGTAAATCAGGGCAGTATAGGTACGAACGCGAGTTGGCCTCGTCGCCAACTGTTGTGGACTGGCAAGACAGCCAATCCACTAGGAGGAAGCCAAAACGCACGCGTTAAGCTCACGCAGGCTGGCGTGAGGTCTGGAACAGGACAAGGTAAAGAGACTAGCAAAAATAGTACGTAGCAGCTGGAATACTTAACTTTAATCCATAATTGGTGAGCATCGCTCTTGACGGTACATGTTTTACAGCATCAATAGTAACTGGTGATGGCGCCTTGCTAGGTCGTAGCAAATGATGTACCTGAAGGCTATGCTAACTATCGTCTCGGCAAATGAGAGCGTAATTTGTCAGTGAACCATCGCTAGCAAAGTCGGCTGTACAACTAGGGCGAGTGCTAGGAAGACTCTCTAGACCTGCCGTGTGGCGGCGCTCGGTCTGCAATCACTGATAGTGGCGTCACGCGGGTCCGACGTATACTAACGGACCGGGGCCGATTTAAATGCTACCACCTAGCAAGTGTGGTGTCTGGCAGTGACACCACAACAGTAATAGATCGATTTTTCGATAATTTCTCATCCAAATATATTCCGAGTTTAAAAATTCAAAATGATAACTTGCCAGAGTCAAAAACAGCCTTAGCTACTGCTAACACTATTTACTTTCTCCATCTTTTTTAAAATGTTTCAGAAATGTGTATGCGAACTAACATCGCACTTTCAGCAATTTTTTAAATTTTTCATTCATTTAGGTACAAGTAATAACTAAACATTAAAAATTTTCATTAAGTATTGTGTTGAGCATCGTATGTAAAATTTGTCTTTCCATACATACCTACATATGCTAAAGTGTCTGCAGAAATTTTATCATTAAAATTGCACACAGTTTCAGTCGTTTTCTCTAATGTTACAGTATACATTCTTTATTCGTTATGATATTATATGGACTAATATCAAGGTCTACTTTCAGTTGTGTAACCCATTTAAAATCGAGAAATAACTTGTATGCTTTGAGAATATTATTTGAAGGATTAATATTCCACATTTCCTATGGGAAACTTTCATTTCTTCCATTTTTCAAGTATATATTCTGTATTTTAACATGATCGAATAATGAAGAATCGACTAACTGATTTTTTTTTACATTTTGTCTGAAATGTAAGAAATAAGATATATGGCATATCAAATTCTACTGAATTATAGTAATTCATGATATATAATTCAAAATTATTCTTACCTATTCTTCAGTTTGTAGTTCATAAAAAAGTATCAGAAGTTTCAGATTTTTCAGTATATTTTCCCTCTGTTCTATCTCGTAATCTGGCTCATTTTTAACAATTGGTACACAAATGTCCATAGATTCTACAACAATTTTACCTTCATTTGGAAGAGTGTCTTTTATTTCAATTCCAGCATCATTATAATTAGACTAATGTAAGAATAGAATCTCCAGCACTTGATGACCAAGTAAAACTTACTGTTAAATCTCCCTCCCACATAAATTCCTTATAATCTTTAAAAAATCCACCAAGCATTCCTAATAGATACAAGCACTTCATTTTCCTTGCTCTTTATTTTTCCAGTATTAAGAATATGCCCTTCTATACCTGTTTTATCAGCAAGAGATAAAGTCAAATGCAGTAAAACTGATAAGGAAATGAAAGGATGCCCTATTCTAGACATAAAATTATTTCCCTTCTTTATGGTTATAAAATCAAAATGTTTTACCACATAATTATCGATTAATTTTTTATTAGGTTTTCCTTTATAAGTTGGATAATTTGCGCCATCGCTTCCAATAATACCGAAATTAAACTATAATTGATCATGATTAGGATGAAGCCATCCATTACCAATATTTATGTTAATTTCAGTATCCTTGTTGGGCAGACTTAAGTTATTTTTAGTCTTCTCATTCACAGGGAATGAGTAAAACTGATAACTCTCGATTATGTTCATGCTTTAGCTAACGCTGATTTATTAAGGAAAAAATTTGTTAAGACATTTCTAAAACAACTGTTACAGTAGCTCCTTTGAAGTCAATCAGATTATCATTTTGATCAGTTACAGTTATTTATAAATTTTTAATAGGATCAAAAATACAATACTTAGAGGATAATGTGGTCCATGAATCATTGGTCCACCAAATTCTGTATTAGGCTTGAATGAAACAATAATATAAGTATCTTGATGAAAATGATCACTGTGCTTCACAAACATCCCATCAGCCAAATTAAAATTTATATTATTTCATTCAAATGGAATAATTTTAGGAACTTTGTTACCAACAGTATTTTCATTAGCCTCAACAATTTTGTTACTAAAACCAAGCACACTTCCTATACAATCGCCACACGGGGTAGCCAAGTCATCAGAGGCATGTTGTCACATCTGCACAGCTCCCTCTATCGAAGATTTCAATCCTCCCTCGGGCATGGGTGTGTGTGTTGTCCTTAGTGTAAGTTACATTAAGTTAGATTAAGTAGTGTGTAAGCTTAGGGACTGATGACCCCCAGCTGTTTGGTTCCATATCATTGTACCACAAATTTTCAAATTTTCCAATACTATCTTTTATATCCATATACAATTTTAAATCACTCAATATTAACTCAATTTAAAATTTCATTTCCTTTAGTGTGAATATTACTCTCTTTGAATGAATAACTTTTTCCAAGTTTTTCAAACTATACTGACCAACAGGAATCTCTATTGTTTCTCCATGACAATATAGATTATTATTTTTCGATATAATACTTAGATTTAAAAAGGTTCTATAAAAACAAAACATTGTAATATTACTAAAGCTGTTGGTATAGTTACAATAAATCACTTTTTGAGAACAGATGTCTTGTCATTCAGTTGAATTAATCTGCTTATTTACTATTACAAATTTTTATTTAAATAAATGAATACAGATTGAGAACGAAAAATAAGAATTCCTGAAAAGAAATCGAAAAATAAACGTGGTAAACTTTTACCACATTCTACTTTATGTGCAATCACAGGAGCAAGTGGTTCTGGGAATGCTATATTAATGATTGGCACTTAAATTCTAGCTCCAGGTTGAATTGGAATAGAATTAATCATTCTCATGTCTATTCTAAATGTTTAGATCAACCTAAATATCAAACATTTATCATCAGGTGTGAAAAACATTGAAGGTAGTCATAAATAGAAAATGGCTACTTTTATTGAAAATAATGATGAAATTATTCCATTAGATGAATGCCAAGAACATTCTGTAGTGGTATTTGATGGCTTCATTCCAGAAAATCGTGATATAGTTAGAGCACGTTTTACTAGTTGAAGACATAAAGGAATAGACTTTTCTTAGATAGCTCAGACATATTCAAAAATACTGAAACAATTAGTCAGAGATAATCTGAATTTTTAAATACTTTTCAACGGGATGATACAAATTTAAATCATATTTACCATGAGTTCATTGGAGGTGTTTTAAAGCTTGATGATCTTTAAAAAAATGTGTAGTAAATGTTGGAATAATGAGTTTGGATTTTTTACGATATGACTAGAAAACCAAATGAAGGCAGTTTCAGAAATAAAATACAATATTTCATAAGAACTTAAACATTAAATATAAACATAAATATTAAATGTGAACGTAAATGTTACAAATAAACATTCAACATAAATATAAAACGTTCAACACAAATGTAAGAATGTTTCTTCTTCTTTAATAAATGTTCACAAAGTATGATACAGAATTTGTTTAAAAAAACTAAGCGAAATAGAAAGAAAGCTGAAGAATTGAAATCATGATTCAAACTTTGGAGAAAACAACCAAGGACAGAATATGAAAAATATAAAGAAGAAAATCAGCCAGTTATTGATGCTATCAAACAAGTAAACAAAGAATTGAAGAATTAGGAGATAATATTTTGTAAGCTATTGAAGAAAATAGAGAAGTTGAAAAACAGATGATTCCATATTGTCATCATATAGAAGATTTTGGAGATTTATCACCAATTAAACCATTAAAAGATTGCTCTAATGATATTCCTGGTTAATATGAATATACATTAAGTGAACCAGAAATTAAAATCCTTTTGAAGAACTATGATGAAGAGGGACAAAAAACAAAGGAGACACAGTCTAGCAGTTGTCAGGATGAAGCTAAGAAGAAAAGTGTTAGTGAAAGAATGTTAATGTTTAATCCTAATGAAGATAATGTTTTTGGTCTGAAATAGTAAGCCATCAGTTCCTTCATACGTCTTTTTAACAGTTGTAAATTTATTACTACTGTTTGTTACTTTTGATGATATGGGTAAAAAGTTTCATGGTGTAGATTTATCAAATTATGTGGATATATTACACAATTCAGGAGCATTGTATTCTGAAAGCAACCCAAATAAAATAAAATCGAGTAAGGGTATTAATATAAATATTTGATAAAATAAATTCTTGATGACTATTTCCCAAACTTAAGAATACAATTGTTAGGGATTATGAAAAATATTAATTTTTAATCTATAAAAAGGAATAACTTTTCAATCGATTATACTTTGCTACCTAGCTGTAAAACTAAACTAAAATGAATTAAATTTAAACTAAATAATGATCAGTTAAATAACATTGAACCATTTCTAACTAATGCTCAAAAAAGAAATAAAGAGAAAAAACTGGTTATAATTTACTCATTACACTAGATATTCCTGTTGTGAAAAATATTATTGAAAATGTAACGAAAAACAAAGAAGGAAAAGGATTAACATGCCTGAAGGTGGATTTCTTCCATTACTTTTGCCTGCATTACCATATCTAGCAACTATTGGCTCATTTGCTGGTGGATCTGCAGCAAGTAAAATGCAGTAATAAACAAGAAACAAGCTGATGCAGAATTAGAACAACAGAAAAGACATAATGAAGCAGTGGAAAAGAAAGCTGGTAGTGGAGAATAAAGATATAAAATTTGTTTTTGATTCATTTTGTGTTAAAATACCAATTACACTAGCTAATTATTAGGCAATAAATGACAGGTACTACAATGTTGAGAGATTACAAAGTTTTGATGATGTAATATGTGTTCACATACGTTTGTTGGTTTTAAACCAGTTTTGTGACAATTTTGAATTTAATGATATTTTCAGTTTAATAAATGAACATTTTTGAAAATAAGACTAATAAGGAGAGAATGGAAAAATTAAAAATGGAGAATTAGAAAA
Organism: Schistocerca cancellata; assembly: GCF_023864275.1. Lineage (NCBI taxonomy): Eukaryota > Metazoa > Arthropoda > Insecta > Orthoptera > Acrididae > Schistocerca > Schistocerca cancellata. The sequence continues at coordinate 78,300,528 of NC_064631.1, read as the reverse complement.
AAAATCATAAGTGAAATTGATCCAAAAATACAAAGTATAATCAACCAATTTTATAGATATTTATGGACCGTTTTTAAAGTAACTATAGGCTATATTGATTTTAAAGGTTGAAGAATAGTGGATATAAAAGATCTGATAAATAGGTATGATGCAGTTACAGATCATTATCTAGAAAAAGAGACAGACAATCTTGTAACAAAACCTGAATACGCAAGTATTTTAAACACTTGAATAATTATGTAACTGCTTCACGGCTTAATGAAAAAATTAACCGAATTCACGAGATAACTACCATACCATAAAGAATTTCTTTACAAACAATGGAGCAGATAAAGTTTTTTCAGATTATTTCTCAAAAACAGATTTAACTCCATACTTAGATGAGTTAAGTAATCTTAAAGATAAATTAGAGGACAAACGACTAACTGAATTTACATTTATGACTGGGGGAGGAAAAAGCATAGAATTTCGAGTATAAGTTTATTTTTAAAAGAATTGTTGTTATTGGTTGAAATATAAATAAAGAATTATCTTGTAATGATTTTGATATTACAGTAAGTGTTTACGATAATCTTTATGAAATAACTCCTAGTAATCAGTTAATAATTGTAAATACACCAAGTTTTCTGACTGTAAGATTGAATGATTGTGTTAAAACTGTTCCAATTGATGTAAGGATAATTATATTTGTTGAAGTAATTTAAATCTTATTAAATTTTTTATTCTATTTATATGAATGGTCACGCTTTGCACTCAGCTCTTCAGAGTGGTCACATCTACTGTTTGAACTCTGAGAAATTGATTGAGTTACATAATCCTTTCAGATTCACCACTAAAAATGGATGAGAGACGATTGAGGGTCTTTGCACATTTTGTAAAACGAAAATGAGTAAGTTTGTTAAAAAAATGTAGGTAGTGATGGAATAAATATTCCTGAAGAAATGATTAATGTATTAATTAAACTGATGAGAAAAAATTTTAAACAAAGAAATGTAATTTCTCTCAGTATTGATGAACTATGGTAAGCTGATCTAGTCGAAATGGATTCAGCTAATTTGAAAGGAAGGAGAAAATAGTTAATGGCTGTTACCCATGTCTTTTCTAAATTTGTTTATGCTATTCCAGTTAAGGATAAAACAGGTAAGAATGTAGTTGATACTTTTGAAAAAATATTCAGTGCCAGTCAGGTCGACACAACCAAAAAATTTACAGACAGAAAATGGTTAAAAATTCTATAATAAAGATTTTCAAGAACTGATGAAGAAATACAGCATTAATCATTATTCAAAGTTAACAGAATTAAAGGAACCTGTTGTTGATCAATTGAACTTCAAGAAATGATGTGGAAGAGATATAACTTACAAGGAAATTATAAATGGGATGAACTGGTTTTGAAATTGGTTGATGAATACAATGACACAAAACACTCGACTATAAAAATGATACCAATAGAAGTTAATGAAAGAACTATAAGATAGGCATTGTTGTGCCTAATAATAAGGCTAGATTTAAAAAAGAAGATAAACTGATAATTAGCAAACTTAAAGGACTTTTTGAAAAAGGATATAGAGCAGAGCTAACTGCTCACCAGTAATTTTTGAAATTGTAGATGTTATTCATTCTAATCCAACTTTGGCTTAATCATGCTGGCAGTGTCTTGTGTGGAGCTTGCACCAGGGTTCTTCTCAATATTCTGTAGAACCCTGTCCTCCAAATCTTGTGAACTCACTGTCTGGCACCTACCTGCACGTTCATTTGTCCGAAAGGACAAATGATCACACAAACACCTAAAACAGGCTTCAAATGTTGTGAGATGTGCTTTTTGTCTGTGAAGGTATTTCTTTTGGTACAACCTTGATGTCCCACGATAGTTTCCATCCGTCTCCTATAATTTTAAACTGTGTGATTTTTCAGAAGCGTGTGTGTGTAGCGCCAGTTACGTTATTTCGTAGTGTCACTGTGGACAAACAGGCAGTAAAGGAGAGCGAGATTGTTCCTGAAGTAATTGCCTGTTTTCGTTGCGCAGAGGTTTATTACAATCTCAAGAGACTTCTTTATATTACAGGTGCATTGAGTCATAGACTGGAGTGAACGTTTCAAATCTGAACTATTCCAGAGTTGATTTCGAGTTATCTCATATATGATACTAAAATCATCACATCACCGTCACAGTACAAAGGAACATTGATGATTATACCTGAATGGACAGCGTGAGAAGAATTGGAGAAATGTGGGTGTTAAATGAAGTATAGCTGAGGCCATGTATTGAACTGAATTTAATAATTTAATGTTATATATGTTATTATGTCTGTAATTCTTTTGTGTCTTAATTTAATGTTAAACAAGGAATGTGTACCAGATATTTATTGATTTCCCACCATATTCAGTTTTCGTGCCTTGTTTACGAAGTGGAGGAGACAAGATACTGGCTGGTAGCTGCCAATCATTGCTCCAAGTGGAAATTTTGTTGAAGTTTTTCTCCATGTCCTGCCGTCCTTTCGCGGCCGGATAATGCTTTTGTTTGTGTCAAAGGTTGCTTGCACAATATAATGTACTGGTTTATATTGTCAAAAGTTAATCGAGTCGATCACATATGACTAGAGATTGAATGTATGGCACTGTCTTGGTTTATTAGACGACAATGTAGCACGGTGTGGAACGCCTTCTGAATAGCTAGGAAGACGGAACCTACCTGCCCAACATCATTTTCATTTCGTAATAAGTGTGTGAATGGAATGAGCTGAATTCCACACGAATGTTTTTTTTCCAGAATCCGATGGCTTGATGAACGCCATAATAATCGAGCTAAAGATATACTCTGGATTTGGCAACAGACGGACAGCAGTCACTTTGATGTGTAATTTTACGCATACGCCATCCTACGTACCAGAAGTGACGTGTGCTGTTCTCCACTCAGGTGGTATGGCTCGCTGAGTTCCTCGATGAGTGTGAGCTATGAAAGAGACTAATTCCAGCAGGAATTTCATCAGAGTCTAAGGGGCACTTCTTCTCTTTGTGTAGCTGTAGTTCCACTGCTATTTTGGTGTTCATTGTTTCAGTATCTGAATAACGTCACTAAGACTACCAGAACAATGGACACTCATATCTGTACACTTCCTTTAAACTAAGTGCGAGAAGTGTTCAGGAAAGCTCGCAAGTAGTGCGGACTGCCCACAGCCCGGGCTTCATTGCGGGGAATCCACCAACTATACATACTGTTGTGGCTGTACTGCATCAATTGCAGCGCTTCCAGCGTAATGAACTCAGTTGAACAAGGTAACTGCGCGTCGTCGAAATATGGAATCGTTAGCAACTTGACCCGATATCCGGCCTTGTAACTAGCGATGCTTGTGCATCAGTTAGTGATATTCCCTGTGTTCCATTCCGGTGGGTGTTTGGTAGGGTAGTTTAGTTGGCATCTAAACTTCGTCACAAGCGCCCACACATTACTTAAGTTACCTAACGTTCTACAGGTCGTCTGAGCACTGTCGTTACACACTCTTGGCTGTCAGCATATGTGTTAATTGACAAATATTGGTGTATGAGATTTTCTACATTGCGGGCCCTTAGCCTTGTCCTCCTCTGATACCACAGATTCATTTCTAGTTCTTAGTTTTCCATATTTTGCGGTTTATAGCGGAAAATGATTGTAATTGCAGCAACTAAAAATTTACTTCTAAAATATAAATGTTACAGTGAGTAAACATCGTTAATTTAATAACAGTCGTCGGCAGTCAGGTTTGACAGTTATCAAACATTAGTATATGAACTTTAGCTTTGTGCTGGCATAAGTTGTTGGCAGCAGAGCGGTTAACAAAAATGTAGCGTGAAGATGGATAAGTAAGCACAGGATCAAGCGCATCTATCACGAGAGAGGCCAGAGACACACCAACAAGCAACATGTCGCCAACGCCCTCTCGATTGCATATATTTAGGCCGCCGCTGCTGACTGGAGGGCCTCACTGCCTCACTCATCCAGTTGGCGTCTGTCAGTCTGTTCGCAGAGCAGGTCACAGGCTATGACAGTACACAACGAGCAAATTAGTGACCATAATGGGACTTACTGATGAGCTTGTACCACTCCACATGGACTCTATTCAAGTTAATTTTCCAGTTGTTGTAAATAAAGAACCATATCCACATGTGCATTTGTGTTGTTGAAAGAAGATACTGGCCACCCACAAAAACATCCTCTCCCTTGGTTCTTTGCGGTACAAGATTCTCCAGTGTCAATGAGAATGGCATATTACAAGTTTAATGTTGATAAAGCATTTATTAAAGTTCGTCTTTTATTGAGTATGTGTTCCTTTCAGTGTCGCTTTGTAGCAACCCAATTTTGTAAGCGATCTAGCGAAGTAAGGTTCGCTATGATTATGGTTACAACTGTCATCATATGAGTAAAGTTTGCTGAACTGAAATTGTAAGTGTCTGTTAATAGGTGTTCCAATTTCTGCCCTAACGCTAGACGTCACGGTGAACGGCGGAATGAACTGATGGATGTAGCAACCTTAGCGTGGAAGGTACGCTCGAACCGCAGAGGCGGTGCTACCTCGTGAGCATTACACATACTAACGATCGCTGCTGGTAAATTTGCAAAAGCTGTGCAGGGCCGAGGGCGGAGTGTGACGTTGTTGGCCAGCATGGAATAAAAGGCGCTGTTAAATAGTAATGTGTTGTCAGAATGACTCCAGCATTACGAACCAAAGCGTTAGGCAAAGAAACAAGCCTAATGCCAATCTAACAAAACCCACTGATACAAACTGGACAGTGGTTGTTAGTGCGTTTCCTATGCTCAGTCTGTCTTGTGTGGATAACCGCACAATATATAGGCGCATCGGTAACGCGGTCCAACTTATGCACCCTATCCTCTGCTATGCGCATCCCGCCTGGATCTCCACCCCTCCTAACTTCTACAAATCCCTTCAAATCCTGGAATGCCATGCGCTCCACCTCGCCTATCGCATCCACCCCCCCCCCTCCCCCATGCGGATCCTGTATGACTTAATTCCGTTCCCACACCTCCTACTTTTCCTCAAACATATACAGATCCTTTACACCTCCTGCAAACTTGTTCCCCCTCACCCACTTGTCTCTCCCATCCTTTCCCACCTCCACCTGCTGCCGCCCCTGTGCTCCCACATCCCACCTGATCTCTCCACACTCCATACCCTTGCCCAAGGTGGCTTCCACCAACTCCCCCACCCCTGATGATGCCCTCATCCCCTCCATCTACCCCTCCTACCAACTTTGATCCTCCCCTTCCTCCCCCTGTGTTTTTCCTCCAGGTCACTCTCCCCTCTCTCCCACCTCTCTTCCTCCCTCCCTCCCCTCCCTCCCAGGCTTCCACAACCCCCCGTACCTTGTCCCCTACCCCCCCCCTTCTCCTCTGCCAATGGCATCCACACCCTGCCCCTCTCCCTCCTATCCGCACCTCTTCCCTTTGGCAGGTCCCCAGCTTTGTGCGTGAACAGTGAACCTTCGTGCGCCAGAGATCGTCGCCAGTGCTTGTGTGTGTCTCCATTTTAGTGCTCAAGTGTGTCTCCATTTGTGCTCCACCGCTCACGTGTGTACATTCTGTCTCCTCCATTTGTGTACAGTGATGAACGTTTTTTATTCGGACAGTGGGCCATGTATTTTAATATGTCTGTCTACCGTTTTCATCCACCGTGTTTGTTTTGTTTTTTCTGTGTCTCTTTATATACTGTTTGTGTTATCTGTGGCCTAAGAGCGGCATAGGTAGGCCGCTACCGGCATACCTTTCATGTAAAGGTGTCGAAATGACAATAAAGAGAAAAAAACGCAACCCAACCGAAATTATACGAGCTTTCCCTACACTGGTAATGACTATCGTGTGCAAGCTTGCAGACGCCAGATTACAAGGGGAGGCCGCGACGTTGGGATCACACATTTGCTTTTTAAACTGTGGATATCTTTGGTCGGCCATTAAAACAACATAGTGTGCAAGTAGTGAGGTGCACTACTCTGGCAATTCCGAGAAAGTCGCAAGAGAAGTTTTATGCATCTATGATGTGCCTAATGTATCTGTGCATAGTAATAGACGTTAGAGTTCCACTGTGGTCAAGTGATTAGCGTTTGAGCTTCGTAAGCGAATGTGTATGAGGCGACGGTTTGACTCCCCCTCATATTTAATTTTCACTCTATATTTCTTTCATCACTGCTCATACATGTTTTGCGTCCAAACTACCGGAAGAAAGAGAAATTTGATGCAGTTTCAAGTCTATATGACGAATACAATCCTGCAACGTGTGTTGTCGAGAGCACATCCAGCGACTAACTGTGCAATACTCTTGTGGTCTGACACATTTTCACTTACTATTTTACTGAATAACGTCATTCGCATCGTTATTTATCGAGGTTTGACTTGTGCTTTCCAAGCCTGTCCCTCGCCATTGAAATTTTAACTGAAATAGTAAACAGTCAAATAATATACGAAATTCACTACAGGTTCACGACAATGCACAGGGTTTTTTCATTACATAACCCCTCGAATGTCATATAGATTAAATAATGTGAACAGTGACGAAACAAATATAGATTAAAATGAAACTGTTAGCAGCATTCTAATCGCCGCCTTATCCCCGATCCTCTTGTTAAGCGCGAACGCCAACCACCTGACCACACTAACTTTTTGCTGTCAGCGTCTTTGCACAGGTACATCACTTCAATAAAATAAGTTGTAACGACGCGAGTCAAACCGCAATAGCATTTTATTGCAGTAAGCTACCTTACAGTACGGGCTCGTAGCTTTGAAGTTGGTAGCGGTGAGCTCCGCTTGCATCTCGACAGGGTTCACTCGCACCTGTCGCTAGCACGACCGTGACAAGCGCTACTTGTGTCAGTTCCAGCGACGGAATATTCATATCTTTAAGAATCTAAAAAAAACTATACTAAATCTTATTTAATTACGAAAAAACTTTATATCCATTTTTCTGAGAGATGAAACGATCGCCCTCCACCCGAAATTTGTTATAAGATATTTACATGACATTTAGTTACAGAGTTGATGCGGATTGTGCTAACGTAAGTATTTACGGTGTTTTTCTTCAACGCTGCTTTTAACGTCGTCAGAACGGTATCTACGTTGCAGAGAAGCGGGCTGGTGACGAAACGCCGTACTGAGATTTGTGGAACTTTTGTGGTTGAGAGTACGACCAAATACAGTTAAGCAGTAAGCAGTTACGCAAACTTTAACCCTGCAACGCCGCAAAGTGTAAAACTTCTCTTGTGATTTTTTTCGTTGTTACCGGAGTACCGCACCTTACAAGTTGCACAATAAGTTGTTTTAATGGTCTACAAAGGGTGTACAGAGTTTGAAGTAAATCCGTGATCCCAAAGTCGCGCCCTCCACTTGTTAGTAGAAAGATTAAATCAGCGACCAACTCCAGAAAAGGAATAAATTGGTAGCGTATACACATAGAAGAGCTGTTTATCAATTCTGAGACTAGGTATTTAACGCTTGTCATAACTGTACCTGAAAACAAATATCCATTAAATCGTGGCCGTTACAAGAATGCGTAACAGAATCAAGTTTTGCAGCCCATGTATAGAAAACACGTGCACTGACGAACCAGAATGTTATGAGAAACTAGTTAAGGGCCTGTTGGTGCACTTTGAAAGGGAGCTATTCCTCGTGGCATGCGTGCGACAAGTCCCTGGTAGGTTTCTGGAGGCACACGGCGCCGGATGTCTGCGAAGAGGTCAGAAAATTCCCGTAAATTACGCCCCCGGTGGTTGATGGACGCGGAGCTGCCTTCCGATACTGGTTATGATGTGTTCCATCAGTTTCGGATCAGCTGAATTTCGTGACCAAGAGCTTACTATGATACGCCTCAAACCACTCTAGCACGATCTTGGCCTACTAGAATATACCACCTCCAGAGTAAGACCACCTGAATATCTCCGACAGTCATCGTCCGTGGCGAGCTACGTGTTTCGGCGTATCCGCACACGACCCATGGTCATCGACCTAGTGAACAAGATCACCTATTGATACTCGTGGTTTTACATCTATCTTGATTTCTGCAGCTTTACACGTACAAAAAACAAGACGATTTATGTTTTCGATCTGCGTCCATTTCAGTCTGAAAATCGGTATATTAAATGGCGTATTTCGCGTGTTAGACAGGGTTTGTGTTTCTGTCCTTGCACTGTTACTTCAGGCGTGTCAGGAGAATCATTTATTTTGCTCTCTCTGTTTTTAACTGCTACGTACGCCATATTTTTTGTAGGAAAAGCACAACATTTTTGGTATTAGTTGAAAACCGTCTTGGTTGCATAACGCGTACACGTTCACAGGCGCAAATTGTAGAATAATATGGGGCTTTAGTCTTGGAGTCACTCATGTCCATCTAAAAAGTTAACGAAGGCGATGGTAGCCTGATGTACTCGACGATGCCCTTTAGCTACACTGTCTATAGGATCGTCCTAAGAAATACCAAATTAAGATCAGCCTGAAGATGCCTAAATAAGGTGAAACGCGTAGTTGATATATACACTCCCGGAAATTGAAATAAGAACACCGTGAATTCATTGTCCCAGGAAGAGGAAACTCTATTGACACATTCCTGGGGTCAGATACATCACATGATCACACTGACAGAACCACAGGCACATAGACACAGGCAACAGAGCATGCACAATGTCGCCACTAGTACAGTGTATATCCACCTTTCGCAGCAATGCAGGCTGCTATTCTCCCATGGAGACGATCGTAGAGATGCTGGATGTAATCCTGTGGAACGGCTTGCCATGCCATTTCCACCTGGCGCCTCAGTTGGACCAGCGTTCGTGCTGGACGTGCAGACCACGTGAGACGACGCTTCATCCAGTCCCAAACATGCTCAATGGGGGACAGATCCGGAGATCTTGCTGGCCAGGGTAGTTGACTTACACCTTCTAGAGCACGTTGGGTGGCACGGGATACATGCGGACGTGCATTGTCCTGTTGGAACAGCAAGTTCCCTTGCCGGTCTAGGAATGGTAGAACGATGGGTTCGATGACGGTTTGGATGTACCGTGCACTATTCAGTGTCCCCTCGACGATAACCAGTGGTGTACGGCCAGTGTAGGATATCGCTCCCCACACCATGATGCCGGGTGTTGGCCCTGTGTGCCTCGGTCGTATGCAGTCCTGATTGTGGCGCTCACCTGCACGGCGCCAAACACGCATACGACCATCATTGGCACCAAGGCAGAAGCGACTCTCATCGCTGAAGACGACACGTCTCCATTCGTCCCTCCATTCACGCCTGTCGCGACACCACTGGAGGCGGGCTGCACGATGTTGGGGCGTGAGCAGAAGACGGCCTAACGGTGTGCGGGACCGTAGCCCAGCTTCATGGAGACGGTTGCGAATGGTCCTCGCCGATACCCCAGGAGCAACAGTGTCCCTAATTTGCTGGGAAGTGGCGGTGCGGTCCCCTACGGCACTGCGTAGGATCCTACGGTCTTGGCGTGCATCCGTGCGTTGCTGCGGTCCGGTCTCAGGTCGACGGGCACGTGCACCTTCCGCCGACCACTGGTGACAACATCGATGTACTGTGGAGACCTCACGCCCCACGTGTTGAGCAATTCGGCGGTACGTCCACCCGGCCTCCCGCATGCCCACTATACGCCCTCGCTCAAAGTCCGTCAACTGCACATACGGTTCACGTCCACGCTGTCGCGGCATGCTACCAGTGTTAAAGACTGCGATGGAGCTCCGTATGCCACGGCAAACTGGCTGACACTGACGGCGGCGGTGCACAAATGCTGCGCAGCTAGCGCCATTCGACGGCCAACACCGCGGTTCCTGGTGTGTCCGCTGTGCCGTGCGTGTGATCATTGCTTGTACAGCCCTCACGTAGTGTCCGGAGCAAGTATGGTGGGTCTGACACACCGGTGTCAATGTGTTCTTTTTTCCATTTCCAGGAGTGTAGAAAAATTAAAATTTGCAACCAAGACTATTTTCAACTAAAAAAAATGCCTTGTGACTAGAGTCTCGCGTGTGGCAGACCTTTCGCCGAGTGCAAGTATTTCGATTTAACACCACTTTTTTTTATTTCTAAATCTCATTTGTTACTTTTGTTCGTTGCATCTGCTCGGAGCGGACGTTGTAAGACATCCGTTTAAGTTCGTTGGTGATCCATTAACTCAGTTTTTTTTATTACAGAGGGCAGCTAAACGCTCTGACCGAACACGCTGAGCTACAGTGCCGGCTCACTTCGGCGACTTGCGCGTCGAGTCCGCAGCTCGTGGTCGTGGGGTAGCGTTCTCGCTTCCCACGCACGGGTTCCTGGGTTCGATTCCCGACGGGTCAGGAATTTTCTATACCTCGTGATGACTGGGTGTTGTGTGGTGTCCTTAGGTTAGTTAGGTTTAAGTAGTTCTAAGTTCTAAGGGACTGATGACCACAGATGTTAAGTCCCATAGTGCTCAGAGCCATTTGAACCTTTTTTTTTTTTGCGCGTCGATCGGGATGAAATGATGATGATTAGGGCGACACAACACCCAGTCCCTCAGCGGAGAAAAATTTGCGACCCAGCCGGGAATCGAATCCGGGCCCTTAGGATTGACATTCTGTCGCGCCGACCACTCAACTACCGGGGCGGACTATTTTCAGCTAATACTACTAAACACTGGTTTGCTGATTCATGCCACAGGTGGATTGGAAAAATTTCTACAGCATTTTTTCTGTGACGGAAGGTGTTATTGTGGCTATTCGATGTCCGTAATTTATTTCGTTGTGTGTTTTGTTCAACTGTAGCGAGTGATTGCAAAGTGAGAAATTTTAGGTTATGCGTGTGTGTATGTGTTGGGACGTAGGTTGGAGGTGGCCGGAGGGGGGCGTTTGCGGCGGCGCAGTTCCTTTTCGTCATTTTACCTGCACCTACCTGTGACCTCGTTGTAGTGGACTGACAAGACAGCCAGTCCACAGTGACGGGTAACCGAAAGGCACTCGTTTACACACGCCGGCTTGCTTAAGTCTGGAACAGGATACGTAATGAATGCTATAAAGAAAAGTACGTAGCTGCTGGAATACTTAACTTTAATCCATCATTTGTATACAGCATTCTGGATGATACAGGTGAGACTCTCTATAGCAATTTTTAATGGCGCCTTGCTAGGTCGTAGCCATGGACTTAGCTGAAGGCTATTCTAACTGTCTCTCGGCAAATGAGAGAAAGGCTTCTTCAGTGTAGTCGCTAGCAAAGTCGTCGTACAACTGGGGCGAGTGCTAGTAAGTCTCTCTAGACCTGCCGTGTGGTGTCGCTCGGTCTGCGATCACTGACAGTGGCGACACGCGGGTCCGACATGTACTAATGGACCGCGGCCGATTTAAAGCTACCACCTAGCAAGTGTGGTGTCTGGCGGTGACACCACAACACTTACACTACAAGCACTGTAAGGCTAATGGCGCCTTGCTAGGTCGTAACCATGGACTTAGCTGAAGGCTATTCTAACTGTCTCTCGGCAAATGAGAGAAAGGCTTCGTCAGTGTAGTCGCTAGCAAAGTCGTCGTACAACTGGGGCGAGTGCTAGTAAGTCTCTCTAGACCTGCCGTGTGGTGTCGCTCGGTCTGCGATCACTGACAGTGGCGACATGCGGGTCCGACATGTACTAATGGACCGCGGCCGATTTAAAGCTACCACCTAGCAAGTGTGGTGTCTGGCGGTGACACCACACTCGTTGCAGCAGATCTCCGCTAGGAAAACCGAGCAGAAACCTACCGTACTGCGACTCGCACAAGGCTTCATACGACGTAACTATTCTAAAAATCGGGAAAAGGTCTTTATTTTGAATGAAAGGTGGAAATAGTGGCAAAACTTCGGTTTATTCTGAAGCTGAAAATCACAAGTTCACTGCCAAGACCTTTCTAATCCTAACGCAGTTATGCGCAAACCCTTTCATTCACGTTAGCAAGAGTATGGTAATGTATTTCCCGAAATCTGATCAGCTATTAAACACGGACTGTTCTTAAATGAAACTGCTCGCCACACTAAAAAATTTATCAGTCCAGAATGAGATTTTCACTCTGCAGCAGAGTGTGCGCTGGTATGAAGTTTCAAAGGAACCATCCCGGCATTTGCCTGAAGCGATTTAGAGAAAGCACGGAAAACCTAAATCAGGATGGTAGGACGTGGGTTTGAACCGTCGTCTTTCCGAATATGAATCCAGTGTCCTAACCACGGCGCCATCTCGCTCGGTCTGAATCAGTTAGTATCCAGTTTTGAAACGTCAGGGCCGCTTTATATGTGTCACAATCTTTTTCGGAAATTAAAATAATGATTGCCCAAAGCAAGGTTTTTAAAATATGGAAAACTGTTCCAAGGCACAACACGATCGTATATTTAAAAACAACAAATTTACTCCAAATTGTATTGTGCTGCAGTCGAGAAAATTCTTGGCAGTGCTTTACTTAATAGTTTAAGTGTTAGATTACTATTCTGCCCCGTCCACCTTCTCCAGTTTGCCGATGACACCGCCTTCCTTGCCCTTGCCCCCACCCTGCAGCGCTCCCAACACCTTCTCCAATCCCATCTTGACCGGTTCACCGCTTGGTGCAACCAGTGGTCGCTCAAGGTCAATCCCTCCAAAACCCAGGCGATCATTGTAGGCAAAAGCACCCCTTCCTTCCGCCTCCTTGATTTCTATCTCACCATCTATGGCCGTCCTCTCGCCCTCACTCCCACCCTTAAGTACCTTGGCGTCACCCTCGACCGTCGCCTCTCCTGGACTCCCCACCTCCGGACAATCCAAGCCAAGGCACGCTCCCGCCTCAGTCTCCTCAAGCTCCTCTCCGGCCGTACCTGTGGTCTGGACCCCTCCACCATCCTCCACACCTATAAATCCCTCATCCGCCCTATCCTTTGTTATGCCCATCCGGCTTGGATCTCCGCCCCCCCTACCTTTTACAAATCCCTCCAAATCCTTGAACGCCATGCTCTCCGCCTCGCCTATTGCATCCGTCTCCCCTCCCCCACGCGGATCCTGTATGATCTCATCCCCTTACCCCACCTCCTCCTTTTCCTTGAAAGGATACGGATCCTGTACACCTCCCGTAAACTCGATCCTCCTCACCCGCTCGTCTCCCCGATCCTCTCCCACCCCCCCACCACCCCACTGCCGCACCTGTATTCCCACGTCCCACCCGGTCTCCATCTCTCCACCCTCCTTACCCTCTCCCGCGGTGGCTTCCGCCAGCTCCCCCTCCCTGATGATGTCCTCCTCCCTTCCATTTACCCCTCCTATCAACTTTGATCCTCCCCCCACTTCCTGTTTCCTTTCCTTTAGCCACCCTCCCTCCCTTCTCTTTCCTTTTTCCCCCGTCCCCCTTCCTCCACCCCTCTTTCCCCGGGCTTCCCCTCCCCCTTCCTCCCTCCCCCACTTTCCCCTGCCCATGGCATCTCTGCTCTCCCCTCTCCCTCTCCCACTCCCCTTCCTCCTTCTCCTCTCTTGGCAGGTCCCCGGACTCGCACACGCTCAGTGAACATTCGCGCGCCGGAGATCATCGCCATCAGTGTCTCGTGCGTGTGCCTTCGTCTGTGTTTAGTGTTCTTTCGTCGTCACGCCTCCACTGTTCACGTGTGCCGTCGCAGTCGTCCGTGTTATGTGCGCCGTGTCAACAAGTGTTAGTGTTTTTTTCGTCCAGCGTGAACGGCTTCATGTTTCTTGTTTTTGTATCTACAGTTTTGCCCGCCGTTTTTATTGTATTGTTTGTGTCACCTATCTGTCATCTTATTGTACCACTTAAGGCTGAAGAGCGGCGTAATACGCTGCTGACAGCCCGCCTTGTATGAGGTGCTTAAAATTACAATAAAGAAAAAAAAATACTATTCTGCTACATGCGAATAATCAGTAGGTGAAAACAAGTTAAGCAGAAATGTTACCAAAAACTAGTTAAAAACATTTTAAAATAGAAGCTGTTGGCAACCAACAAAATGTCCCATTTTCTAGATACTGAAAATTATTGAGACCCAGAAAAGATACAGATTATTTGCAATAGCACACGTTCGGTGGTAAAAGACCTTCTTCTGTTTCAAGGTTCAAGATGGTGCACGACTGCAACTACTTTCAAAAATATTCAGTTCACTCGACATAGAACTCTGTGGCTGAAGAATTGACAACATCCTCCAAAGAAGTATCATACGTTGTGCAACACGTAAATATGCAGAACTCGTTATGTTTAATAACAAATGACATCCGTCCCAACAGGCCTCGAAGGACCAGCGGTACCACCCGAACGCCGTTCATCCCCAGCCTATAGGCGACACTGGATTTACATATTGAGTGGCATTGGCTCAGCACATCGCACTCCCGGCGGTTACCTGTTCTCGTCGTCGGAGTCGCTATTTCTCAGTCAGGCAGCTCCTCAACTGGCCCTGCAAGCGCCGAGTGCGCGCCGCTCGCCAAAGGTCGTCTGTAGACCCGCACAGTCAACCGTCCTAGCGCTAGCCAAGCCCGACTCCACTTAACTTCGGTGATCCGACGGGAACCGATGATACCACTACGGCAAGACCGTTGGCATAATACACTCCTGGAAATGGAAAAAAGAACACATTGACACCGGTGTGTCAGACCCACCATACTTGCTCCGGACACTGCGAGACGGCTGTACAAGCAATGATCACACGCACGGCACAGCGGACACAACAGGAACCGCGGTGTTGGCCGTCGAATGGCGCTAGCTGCGCAGCATTTGTGCACCGCCGCCGTCAGTGTCAGCCAGTTTGCCGTGGCGTACGGAGCTCCACCGCAGTCTTTAACACTGGTAGCATGCCGCGACAGCGTGGACGTGAACCGTATGTGCAGTTGACGGACTTTGAGCGAGGGCGTATAGTGGGCATGCGGGAGGCCGGGTGGACGTACCGCCGAATTGCTCAACACGTGGGGCGTGACGTCTCCACAGTACATCGATGTTGTCGCCAGTGGTTGGCGGAAGGTGCACGTGCCCGTCGACCTGGGACCGGACCGCAGCGACGCACGGATGCACGCCAAGACCGTAGGATCCTACGCAGTGCCGTAGGGGACCGCACCGCCACTTCCCAGCAAATTAGGGACACTGTTGCTCAAGGGGTATCGGCGAGGACCATTCGCAACCGTCTCCATGAAGCTGGGCTACGGTCCCGCACACCGTTAGGCCGTCTTCCGCTCACGCCCTAACATCGTGCAGCCCGCCTCCAGTGGTGTCGCGACAGGCGTGAATGGAGGGACGAATGGAGACGTGTCGTCTTCAGCGACGAGAGTCGCTTCTGCCTCGGTGCCAATGATGGTCGTATCCGTGTTTGGCGCCGTGCAGGTGAGCGCCACAATCGGGACTGCATACGACCGAGGCACACAGGGCCAACACCCGGCAACATGGTGTGGGGAGCGATCTCCTACACTGGCCGTACACCACTGGTGATCGTCGAGGGGACACTGAATAGTGCACGGTACATCCAAACCGTCATCGAACCCATCGTTCTACCATTCCTAGACCGGCAAGGGAACTTGCTGTTCCAACAGGACAATGCACGTCTGCATGTATCCCGTGCCACCCAACGTGCTCTAGAAGGTGTAAGTCAACTACCCTGGCCAGCAAGATCTCCGGATGTGTCCCCCATTGAGCATGTTTGGGACTGGATGAAGCGTCGTCTCACGCGGTCTGCACGTCCAGCACGAACGCTGGTCCAACTGAGGCGCCAGGTGGAAATGGCATGGCAAGCCGTTCCACAGGACTACATCCAGCATCTCTACGATCGTCTCCATGGGAGAATAGCAGCCTACATTGCTGCGAAAGGTGGATATACACTGTACTAGTGCCGACATTGTGCATGCTCTGTTGCCTGTGTCTATGTGCCTGTGGTTCTGTCAGTGTGATCATGTGATGTATCTGACCCCAGGAATGTGTCAATAAAGTTTCCCCTTCCTGGGACAATGAATTCACGGTGTTCTTATTTCAATTTCCAGGCGTGTATTTACAAACGCTGCACAACGCAAACGTCATATCTCATAACAACAAAAACAGCAGAAAATACCGAAGCTGCCTATGGCAATTTGTTGTTCACATTCCTTCATGTGATGCCGAAATTGGTCAACAGATTTAAATAGTGCCCATGAAACATCACGTGTTGATAAGTGATCTATACACCAAGGCGAATACTTCCCCTACAAGTTTTGGTTTGGGGTACTGGATTTTGTATATGATAATCTCTCTTGTACTGTCAATTTTTGGTTCACGCTGTTGCTTGACAGTATACACTGAAGAACCAAAGAACACGTACACCTGCCTAATATCGAGTAGGACCACCGCGAGCACGCAGATGTGCCGCAACATGACGTGGCATGGACTCGACTAACCTCTGAAGTAGTGCTGGAGGGAAATGACACCATGAAGCCTGCAGGGCTGTCCATTAATCCGTAAGAGTACGAGGGGATGGAGATCTCTTCCGAACAGCAAGTTCCAAGGCATGCGAGATATGCCCGATAATGTTCATGTTCGGGAGTTTTGTGGCCGGCGGAAGTGTTTAAGCTCAGAAGAGTGTTTCTAGAAACAATCTATAGCAATTCTGGGTGTGTGGAGTGTCGCATTGTCCTGCTCGAATTGCCAAAGTTCGTTGGAATGCACAATATACATGAATGGATGCAGATGATCAGACAGGACGCTTACGAACGTTTCACCTGTCAGAGTCGAATCTAGACGTATCAGGGGCCCCATATCATCCCAGCATCACACAATTCACACCATTACAGGTTCTCCACCAGCTTGAATAGTCCCTTGATGACATGCAGGATCTATGGATTCATGAGGTAGTCTCCATACATGTACAGGTCCATCCGCTCGATACAATCTGAAACGAACAACATGTCTCCAGTCATCAAAATGGTTGAAATGGCTTTGAGCACTGTGGGACTCAACATCTTAGGTCATAAGTCCCCTAGAACTTAGAACTACTTAAACTTAACTAACCTAAGGACATCACACACACCCATGTCCGAGGCAGGAGTCGAACCTGCGACCGTAGCAGTCCCGCGGTCCAGTCATCAACAATCCAATGTCGGTGATGACGGGCGCAGACGAGGCGTAAAGCTTTGTGTCGTGCAGTCATCAAGGGTAAACGAGTGGGCCTTCGGCTCAGAGAGCCCATATCGATGATGTTCCGTTGAATGGTTCGTATGGCCCAGCATTTCAATCTGCAGAAATTTGCGGAAGGGTTGCACTTCTGTCACACTGAACGATTCTCTTCAGTCGTCGTTGGTCCTGTTCTTACAGGATCTTTTTCCGGCCGCAGCGACGTCGGGGATTTGATGTTTTGCCGGATTCCTGATACTCGCGGTACACTAGTGAAATGATCGTACGGGGAAATCCCCACTTTATCGCTACCTTGTGCGCCGACTATAACATCACGTTCAAACTCAGTTAAATCTTTATAACCTGCCGTTGTAGGAGCAGTAATCAATCTAACAAGTGCGCCAGACACTTGTTGGCTTATATAGGCGTTGCCGGCCGCAGCGGCGTATTCTCCCTGTTTACATACCTCTGTGTTTGAGTACGCATGCCTATACCAGTTGCTCTGGCGCTTCACTGTATGTCAAGTGGTATAAAAGGCGAAGCGGCGGTGCGGCCAGGGCGCGTATTCCGGTGCTTCGTGAGCGCGGGCGGCGTTCCAAGTGCAACACGGAGGACAGGTGCGTATTTTCAGACGCGAACCTACGCGTGCGTAACTCGCCGGCGGCCAGGGTGCTAATAGCTCCTCTCACCCGTTTGTTTCCCCTACGTCAGCGGTGACGACGGAACGAGTTACTTAGCAGCGGGCAGAGCTCCGTTAGTCGCGGCCGGCACGGCGGGCGTCCGTCGACGACCAGATACGTCCTCTGCGAGTCGGGTCGGCTGTTGCTTGACGTTCGGAGCCCGTCACACCTTGTTGTCACTCGCTGCCCTAGCAACAACGTGGAACTTTCCGTCAAGTCTTGCGCCGTGGGACACGGCTGGCAACGCGTTTCAGATTGAACACGGGCTAAATTTGGCCTTAGGCTCATGAAGGCAATGCTGAAAACGTGAATTCTTGGTGTTAAACTTTTTAAGTGAAGGAGTCGCTCCCTGTCTACATCTGAACCTACATACTGACTCCAAAAGCCACCATATGGCGCGAGGCGGAGGGTACCTTGTACCAGTCCTAGCCATTCTCTTCCCCGTTCCAGCGGCCAATGGAGGAGAAATCGACTGCCCTTGTGCTTACACTTGAGCCCATCGTCCTCCTATCTTGTCTTCGCGTTCCTTACGCGTGATATACTTCGTTCGTAGTAGTATCGTTCTGCAGTCTGTCGCAAATGCCTGTTCTCTAAACTTTCTCAAAAGTTATAAGAACATAGGTTTCAGTGGCCGGTGTCATAGTGATTAAAATTCTTCTGGGAATTATGCCGCGTCATTGCTAAAAACTGTCCGCAGCTCGTGGTCGTGCGGTATCGTTCTCGCTTCCCGTGCCCGGGTTCCCGGGTTCGATTCCCGGCGGGGTCAGGGATTTTCTCTGCCTCGTGATGACTGGGTGTTGTTTGATGTCCTTAGGTTAGTTAGGTTTAAGTAGTTCTAAGTTCTAGGGGGCTGATGATCATAGATGTTAAGTCCCATAGTGCTCAGAGCCATTTGAACCATTTTGCTAAAAACTGTCAACAATAATAAACTAAAACGACGTTTCGGCCGGATTACAACGGTCTTCCTCAGAGCACGACTGGTTTTGCACGGGGATAGATGCTTCAAATTGTTACAGACTATCGATGTCTGACGTCACTGTTACAAAACTTTAAATTGGCCCTCTAATATGATTGGCTAGTCATGGCGTAAGGGAAGATGGAAGGAAAGAGCTATTCGTGGGTGTCCATGTCGTCAACGATTCCTAGCTGCCCGTCAGTCTGCGACCGGCTTCTGGTCGGCAAGTTTTCCTCCTGGTGTGCGCGGAGGTGGACTGACAGTTGCTCTACAGCTGTTTGTACAGATACGTCCGTGTCCCGTGTAGCTTCTGCCTCGCGACCGCTCGCGGCCCGTTGGACTGGAATGGCTGGCAGCCAGGCCAGGACGCCGGGAGTTTGTAGCCATCTACTCTGTTGATGTTGTCAGGCTGCTAAATAATTTCGATCGCCTCCCACATTTTGCGTTCTCGCATCCACGATTCTTTCGCCAGCACTCGGCCTTCGTGGAACCTGATAGGTTGTCCACAGTCACGGTGGTGTTCCGCTATCGCCGATTTAATATGTTGTCGTAATCGTACATAGCGTTCGTGTTCTGCTACTCGTAAGCTGACAGGTCTCCCTGTTTCTCCTATGTAGGCAGCTCCGCACTCACACCATAATTCGTAAACAGCTGCAGTGTTAAGATTGTTGACTACACCCTTGGTGGAACCTATCATTTCGTGGATCCTGTAACTGCTTCGTAAAATCGGTCTGAAACCTCGTCGGCGGAGGACGTTGCTTAGCCGTTCACTGACGCCTTTTACATGTGGTAATTGTACCGGTGGAAGCTTCTCTTCTTTGCCTTCTTCTCGTGTTTTGCAACAGTGGCGCGGGGTTAGCCGATCGGTCTGGGGCGCTGCAGTCATGGACTGTGAGGCTGGTCCCGGTGGAGGTTCGAGTCCTCCCTCGGGCATGGGTGTGTGTGTTTGTCCTTAGGATAATTTAGGTTAAGTAGTGTGTAAGCTTATGGACTGATGACCTTAGCAGTTAAGTCTCATAAGATTTCACACACATTTGAACATTTTTTACAACAGTGACGTCAGACATCGATAGTCTGTAATAAATAGAAGCACCTATCCCCATGCGAAACCAGTCGTGCCCTGAGGAAGGCCGTTGTAATTCGACCGAAACGTCGGTTTTAGTTTATTATTGTTGTTAGTTTTTAGCAATGACGCGGCATAATACCCAGAAGAATTTTAATCACTATTTCTCAAAAGTGTATCTCGAGAAGAACATCTTCCTCTCTTCAGGGATTCCCGTTTCAGTTCATGGAATATTTCCGCAATAATCACGTTTTGATCGCACCTTCCTGTAACACACCTAGCAGCGCCCCGCTGATTTATTTACCTGTCTTCTTTTAAGCAAACTTAATAATGATCCCAAACATTCGAACGGTACTCAAGTTAGGGTCACACATGGGTGTTATACGTAGTCTTCTTTATAGGTGAGCTACACTTCGCCAGAGTTCCCCCAATAAAGAGAAATCGACTATTCACCTTTCGTACTCTTTCCATCTCGTGTCGCTTAGCAAAGTTAAACCTAGATAATTATACTGACATGACAAAGTCAAGAGCTAGCAATACGCGCATATACAGATGGCGATAGTATCGCGTACACAAGATATAAAACGACAGTGCTCTGGTGGAGCAGTCATTTGTACTCAGGGATTCATGTGATAAGATTTCTGACCCGACTGTGACCGCACGGCGCCAATTAACAGACTACGAACGCGGATGGAACACTCCACTTCGAAAATCGTTAGCGAATTCAGTATCCAGAGATCCACAGTATGAAGCGTGTACCTAGAATACGAAATTTGAGGTATTACCTGTCACCACGGACAACGCAGTGGCCGACGGCCTTCACTGAACGACAGAGCGCAGCGGCATTTGCGCAGAGCTGTCACTGTTAACAGACAAACAACACTGCGTGAAACAACAGCTGAAGTCAATGTGGGACGTACCTGTTAGGACAGTGTGACGAAATTGGCGTTAACAGGCTTTGTAAGCAGACGAACGACGCGAGCGCCTTTTGCCAACAGCACGACATCGCCCTCACCGCCTCAGCAAGGCTCGTGGTCACATCAGAGAGGCACTAGACGAATGGAAAACCGTGGTCTGGTGAGATGAATCCCGATTTAAGTTGGTAAGAGCTGATGAGAGGTTTCGAGTCTGGCGCACAGCCGTCAAAGCCATGGACCCACGCTTCAACAAGGCAATGTGCAGGCTGGTAGTGGCTTCGTAACGCCGGCCGCGGTGGCCGAGCGGTTCTAGGCGCTTCAGTCCGGAACCGTGCGACTGCTACGGTCGCAGGTTCGAATCCTTCGTCGATCATCGATGTGTGTGATGTCCTTAGGTTGTTTAGGTTTAAGTAGTTCTAAATTCTAGGGGACTGATGACCTCAGATCTTAAGTCCCATAGTGCTCAGAGCCATTCGAACCATTTGAGCTTGCTAATGGAGTACAATTTGTACAAAAACCAGTTGGCAGTTATAAGAGTCGAGGGACATGAAAGGGAAGGAGTGGTTGGGAAGGGAGTAAGACAGGGTTGTAGCCTGTCCCCGATGTTATTCAATCTGTATATTGAGCAAGCAGTAAAGGAAACAAAAGAAAAATTCGGAGTAGGTATTAAAATCCATGGAGAAGAAATAAAAACCTTGAGGTTTGCCGATGACATTGTAATTCTGTCAGAGACAGCAAAGGACCTGGAAGTGCAGTTGAACGGAATGGACAGTGTCTTGAAAGGAGGATACAAGATGAACATCAACAAAAGCAAAACGAGGATAATGGAATGTAGTCGAATTAAGTCGGGTGATGCTGAGGGAATTAGATTAGGAAATGAGACACTTAAAGTAGTAAAGGAGTTTTGCTATTTGGGGAGCAAAATAACTGATGATGGTCGAAGTAGAGAGGATATAAAATGTAGACTGGCAATGGCAAGGAAAGCGTTTCTGAAGAAGAGTAATTTGTTAACATCGAGTATAGATTTAAGTGTCAGGAAGTCATTTCTGAAAGTATTTGTATGGAGTGTAGCCATGTATGGAAGTGAAACATGGACGGTAAATAGTTTGGACAAGAAGAGAATAGAAGCTTTCGAAATGTGGTGCTACAGAAGAATGTTGAAGATTAGATGGGTAGATCACATAACTAATGAGGAAGTATTGAATAGGATTGGGGAGAAGAGAAGTTTGTGGCACAACTTGACCAGAAGAAGGGATCGGTTGGTAGGACATGTTCTGAGGCATCAAGGGATCACCAATTTAGTATTGGAGGGCAGCGTGGAGGGTAAAAATCGTAGGCGGAGACCAAGAGATGAATACACTAAGCAGATTCAGAAGGATGTAGGTTGCAGTAGGTACTGGGAGATGAAGAAGCTTGCACAGGATAGAGTAGCATGGAGAGCTGCATCAAACCAGTCTCAGGACTGAAGACCACAACAACAACAATGGAGTGGGCAGTGTTTACATGGAATGGACGGGGTTATTGACTGGAAACGGTTAAGTTCGGCTACTTGGAGATCACTTGCAGCCATTCACTGACTTCGTGTTTCCAATAAAGATGCAATTTTTGTGGAATTGTTCGCGATTGGATTGAAGAACACTGCGCACAACTGGCGCAAATGTTTGGCCACCAAGATCGCCCGACATGAATCCCATCGAAAATTTATGGTACATAATCGACAGATCGGCTCTTGTACACAGTCTTGTACCAGCTACTCTTTCGCAATTATGGACGGCTATACAGGCAGCATGGCTCAGTATTCCTGCAGGGGACTTCCAACGAGTTGTGAGTCCATGCCACGCCGAGTTGCTGCGTTGCGCCGACACGATATTAGGATGTATCTCATGACTTTTCCCACCTCAGTCTATGTCAAGCAACACGCCACTAATACTTATTCGAACATCACAGGATTGTGAAACTTCCTCGCAGATTAAAACTGTGTGCCGGAACGAGACTGAAACTCGGGGCCATTGCCTTTCGCGAGCAAGTGCTCTAGCATCTGAGCTACCCAAGCACGACTAACGACCCGTCCTCACAGCTTTAATTCCACCAGTACCTCGTCTCATACATTCCAAACTTCACAGAAGCTCTCCTGCAGACGTAGCAGAACTAGCACTCCTGGAAGAAAGGATGTTGCGGAGACATGTCTTAGCCACAGCCTGGGGTATGTTTCCAGAATGAAATTTTCACTCTGCAGCGGAGGGGCAGATTTAATCTGCCAGGAAGTTTCATATCAGCGCACACTCCGCTGGAGAGTGAAAATTCCATTCTGGAAACATCCCCCAGGCTGTCGCTAAGCGATGTCTCCGCAATATCCTTTCTTCCAGCAGTGCTAGTTCTGCTAGGTCTGCAGGAGAGCTTTTGTGAAGTTTGCAAGGTAGGAGACTAGGTACTGGCAGAAGTAAATGTGTGAGAAGGGCTCGTGAGTCGTGCTTGGGTAGCTCAGATGGTAGAGCACTTGCCCGAGAAAGGTAAAGGTCCTAAGTTCGAGTCTCGGTCCGGCACACAGTTTTAATCTGCAAGGAAGTTTCATATCAGCGCACATTCCGCTGCAGAGTGAAAATCTCATTCTGATCACAGGATTGTACTTCATGTTGATCTGAATTAATTACATTTTCGCACACTTACAGCAAATTGATGTTCATCATACCAACTAGACATTCTGTCCAAGTCATCCTGTATACTGCCACAGTCACTCAACATCGACACTTTCCCAAACTCCACAGCACTATCTGCAAACAATGTCATTGCTGTTCACCGTGTGCGTCATGTCGCTCATGTCTGTAGAGGCCAAGAGTGCTCCTGTCACACTTCCCTGAACATTACGAACGATAAGTTTATCTCTGATGTCTGATGAACACTCGCTTTCCAAAACAATGTGGTGGGCGCTGTTACTTAAAAAGTTCGGTCCACTCATACATCTGGGAATCTTTTCCGTATTCTCGGCGCTTCTTCAACGCTATGCAGTGTGACACCATGCCAAATGCTTTCCGGAAATATAAGCGGCGATCAAAAATTTGCCGTTCGAAGCCCACACTGTGCCCCTGCCTACAAGTAGGTGCTTATATATCGGCATTGGTATCGCAATGCTTTGTATACACACTGCAGCAACGCTCTCAAAGGGAAACTCGTTGATCACGCCTTATACGGCATGAGTCAGGAGTAAAGGTACATACTTTGAGCGCTGATAGTATTAATGACTCTGAACAAAACACGTCATGTGAGCATACGTCCGGTTCTTAACGGTTTCCGAGGAAACTAATGAAAACAATGGGGAGAAAGACAAATGCAAGTGATATATTAATTCTGCATTAGGAATTAATATTTTGTTTTATTCTTTACATTTCCTCACAAACGACGTTCAAAAAGTCCACCGTCAACTTCAGTACATACCGCAGCTTTTGTAGACAGTTGCTGTGTTGCTGATCTGAACTCATTCGGGAGGTGAACCTGTCGCAGTTCGAAACTTCCCTTATTTGTGCACACGAATGTAAAATACGATCGAGAAGAACGTTTTTCGTGTCCACTCCGCGACTGTAAGACTCGTTCTCAAGCTAGTCCCACAAACAGTAATCTAACGGAGTACGACTGAGTCCCCAAGAAATGGCATCACGGACTCGTCTTTAATCAATTAGTGCGCATTAAAACGGTCAGCAAAGACAACAGTAAGTCGCCAAATGTCGCTTTGGTTGTATACACATGTGAACGTTGGTGAAGAAGGACATGCGACTGACGGACGTGCTCTTCAAACAGCTGATTGTCGAACACTGTTAAGAAAACGTAATTTCAAGTTCTTTGTTCAGAATCATCAATATTACCACCCATTTCAACCTGACTCACTCTGTATCAGAATACGTAGCCTGTCTGTTTCCCTTCATATTGCGCAAGATATCGAGAAAGGGGTAAGACGAGTTTCACATGAGCGATGCTTTGAAAATCAGTGCTCATTTTTCTACAGAAGGTTTTCTGTATCACGAAAATTTATTGTATTTGGGCTTAGAATATGATCAGGAAATCTGCAGCAAACTGATGTTAAAGATATTAGTCTGTAATTTTGTGGGTCCGTTCTTTCAGTCTTATGATACCTGGTACCGAGCACCGAGGGTTTAGAATTCGCGCTAGACGGCATGGACCTCCATTACCACTAGAGGTCTCCGCAGCCGTCGCGCCGTAAGCCGTGGCTGCTCGCCCTACTGGCCCACGTATAATGTGAGGGCGCCACCGTGGAGCTCGTGGTCCCAGCGGCCAATAGCGGCGTAATCTATCACGTATTTAAGCGCCTGCCCCTCACTTAGCTAGAGCCTCCGACACCTGTTCATCTCCTCCAATTTGCTGATGACACCGCCTTCCTAGACCTTTATCCTACCCTTCAACGGTCCCAACGTACCCTCCAAACCCACCTTGACCACTTCACTGGTTGGTGCAACCAGTGGTTCCTCCGTATCAACCCCTCCAAGACCCCGGCGATCATCATAGGCCGCATCACCCGCTCTTTCCGTCCCCATGATTTCTACCTCACCATTTATGGCCGTCCTATCCATCTCACTCGTACTCTCAAATACCTTGGCCTCACCCTCGACCACCGCCTCACCTGGACTCCCCATCTCCCTACCATCCAACACAAAGCTCACAACAGACTCTGCTTGTCTGGCTGGACATAGGGGCTGCATCCTTTCACCATCATTCACACCTACAAATCCTTGATCCGCCCCATCCTCTGTTATGCCAGTATCGATTAGATTTCCGCCCCTCCCACGTTCTATAAATCACTCCAAATACTCGAACGCCATGCACCCCGCCTCGCCTTCCGCATCTGCCTTCCGTCCCCCACGCGCATCCTCTACGACCTCATCCCCTTCCCCCACCTTCTCCTTTTCCTTGAACACATCCGCACACTATACATTGTCCGCTGCCTTGATCCCCCTCTCCCTTCCTCTCCACTCCCAGCCCGATGCCGCGTCTTTACCGTTGTGTCCCACCCTCTCTCCATCTGCACACCCTGTTCCTCCTTTCCCAATGCAACTTCAACCATCTACCTCTCCCAGATGATGGCATCTATCCTTCCTACAAACTCTAACCCCAGTGGCGAATTTTGTGCCGCTGACAGCCCTCTCCTGCCAATATGGGGCATGGCAATGAAATCACAATACAGGAAAAAAACAAAAAACTCAGCCAGGCAGTCCGATATTCGCGTCAGTCTCTCGATATCTCGCTTACAGAAATCGTGTTTACTTTGCTTGTTTCCGTGTCCGAATGGACGTTGCTGATTTGGTGAGGTTTTCGCGTGTGACCCCGTTGCTTCTCGCCTGTTGTTGTTCTTGGTGTCTTGCTCGGTCCTCTGTCATTGTTCGTGTCCATCCTTTCCCGTTCGTCCATCTTGTCTGCTCGCGGGCCGCACCCGTTTGGTCCCGCCACGCTTTCGTTCACAGCCACCCCGAGACCATTCCGGTCGCAGTTACATCATGCATGGGAGTCACCATCGCTTTTTTGCAGTTGCTTGGGACTTCGTGCTGGGGGTGAGATTTGCGATAATTGCGAACTAAGTAAGGGGTCACTGCCGAAGACTAGTCTCTGTAAAACTGAAGTGCGGTTCCATTCGGGTCTGGCGAATTATTTGTCTTCAATTCTTTTAGTTGCTTTTCAGTACAAGGGATGCCTATCTCTATGTCCTCCATAGGGAAGATAGTGCGACAGTTAAATGATGGTATGTCTGTACGATCATCCTGCGTGAATGATTTTCTAAGCGCGAAATTTAAAACCCCTGCTCTCCTTTTCCAGTCTTCTATTAGTCGACGAATGAGTGACTTCGACCGGCTTAGCGTCCGTCACTGCCTTGGAAGACATCCTAACGTGTTTAACACACCCAGTAGCAGAATTCGTTCTTGAGCGTGTATACGTAGCTCATACGTCCCCCTCTGTCGCATCATAGATCCTTTCTACCAGTGCAGTACATAAATAAAATTAAAACTTCAGTGTGTCGCAAACTTTTGTCTGAAGCAGAATATTGCACATTGCGTACTGTGGCGACATTTCCCAGTGAGAATTATATTTGTAGAATTTCTGGACACTAAATGCTCCCACCTGAATCGGCAATTCTTTTGAGGTGAAGATTTTATTTCATACCTCTCGAATAGCTTTTTCACGTCCTAGTTCCAAACTTAACATCGAAGAGCAGTGCAAGACAGTATTCAGAGCCATACATAGCCAAGTTGGATACCCAAAACCATCCAAATTTTAATGACGTTTTCGGATGTGGCTGACTCCAGTACGGTTACTACAGTAAGAGGCAAGTAAAGTAATTTTCATGGCCAAATGAAAACGTTTATTCTA
The DNA here is from genome assembly GCF_023864275.1 of Schistocerca cancellata. Lineage (NCBI taxonomy): Eukaryota > Metazoa > Arthropoda > Insecta > Orthoptera > Acrididae > Schistocerca > Schistocerca cancellata. The sequence goes on along the minus strand of NC_064631.1, from coordinate 78,273,494 downwards.
CATCTTCTGCCACGAGCCTCAGAATAACCTCGCCCAACCTTCTGTCGCCTAGAGAAAGATGCTGTTCTTGCAATTAAACAGCAGGACGGCTCTAGTCTTATTATTTGTACCGAGAGACTGCGCTGTGTACGGTAGAGATTAAAAATGATGCTTCTCTAAGAAGGAGCAAAATTGCTTTTTTTCACAAAACACAGTGAAGTATCAAAATTTATTTTTCGCGTGTTTCTCAGTTGTTACACTAAATCATCCCTCCCATGAACCATGGACCTTGCCGTTGGTGGGGAGGCTTGCGTGCCTCAACGACACAGATACCCGTACCGTAGGTGCAACCACTACGGAGGGGTATCTGTTGAGAGGTCAGACAAACGTGTGGTTCCTGAAGAGGGGCAGCAGCCTTTTCAGTAGTTGCAGGGGCAACAGTCTGGATGATTGACTGATCTGGCCTTGTAACACTAACCAAAACGGTCTTGCTGTGCTGGTACTGCGAACGGCTGAAAGCAAGGGGAAACTACAGCCGTAATTTTTCCCGAGGGCATGCAGCTTTACTGTATGATTAAATGACGATGGCGCCCTCTTGGGTAAAATATTCCGGAGGTAAAATAGTCCCACATTCGGATCTCCGGGCGGGGACTACTCAGGAGCACGTCATTATCAGGAGAAAGAAAACTGGTGTTCTACGGATCGGAGCGTGGAATGTCAGATCCCTTAATCGAGCAGGTAGGTTAGAAAATTTAAAAAGGGGAATGGATAGGTTAAAGTTAGATATAGTGGCAATTAGTGAAGTTCGGTGGCAGGAGGAACAAGACTTTTGGTTAGGTGACTACAGGGTTGTAAACACAAAATCAAATAGGGGTAATGCAGGAGTAGGTTTAATAATGAATAAAAAAACAGGAGTGCGGGTAAGCTACTACAAACAACATAGCGAACGCATTATTGTGGCCAAGATAGATACGAAGTCCACGCCTACTACAGTAGTACAAGTTTATGTCCCAAATAGCTCTGCAGATGATGCAGAAATTGATGAAATGTATGATGATATAAAAGAAATTATTCAGGTAGTGAAGGGAAACGAAAATTTAATAGCCATGGGTGACTGGAATTCGACAGTACGAAATGGAAGAGAAGGAAACGTAGTAGGTGAATATGGATTGGGGTTAAGAAATGAAAGAGGAAGCCGCCTGGTAGAATTTTGCACAGAGCATAACTTAATCATAGCTAACACTTGGTTCAAGAATGATAAAAGAAGCTTGTATGAATGGAAGAACCCTGGAGATACTAAAAGGTTTCAGATAGATTATATAAAGGTAAGACAGAGATTTAGGAACCAGGTTTTAAATTGTGAGACATTTCCAGGGGCAGCTGTGGACTCTGACCACAATCTATTGGTTATTAACTGTAGATTAAAACTGAAGAAACTGCAAAAAGGTGGGAATTTTAGGAGATGGGAACTGGATAAACTGAAAAAACAAGACGTTGTACAGAGTTTCAGGGAGAGCATAAGGGAACAATTGACAGGAATGGGGGAAAGAAATACAGTAGAAGAAGAATGGGTAGCTTTGAGGGATGAAGTAGTGAAGGCAGCAGAGGATGAAGTAGGTAAAAAGACGAGGGCTAGTAGAAATCCTTGGGTAACAGACGAGATACTGAATTTAATTGATGAAAGGAGAAAATACAAAAATGCAGTAACTGAAGCAGGCAAGAAGGAATACAAACGTCTCAAAAATGAGATCGACAGGAAGTGCAAAATGGCTAAGCAGGGATGGCTAGAGGACAAATGTAAGGATGTAGAGGGTTATCTCACGAGGGGTAAGATAGATACTGCACTGCCTACAGGAAAATTGAAGAGACCTTTGGAGAAAAGAGAACCTCTTGCGTGAATATCAAGAGCTCAGATGGAAACCCAGTTCTAAGCAAAGAAGGGAAAGCAGAAAGGTGGAGGGAGTGTATATAGAGGGTCTATACAGGGGCGATGTTCTTGAGGACAATATTAGGGAAATGGAAGAGGATGTAGATGAAGATGAAATGGGAGATATGGTACTGCGTGAAGAGTTTGATAGAGCACTGAAAGACCAAAGTCGAAACAAGGCCCCGGGAGTAGAGAAGATCCCATTAGAACTACTGACAGCCTTGGGAGAGCCAGTCCTGACAACTCTACCATCTGGTGAGCAAGATGTATGAGACAGGCGAAATTCCCTCAGACTTCAACAAGAATATAATAATTCCAATCCCAAAGAAAGCAGGTGTTGACAGATGTGAAAATGACCAAACTATCAGTTTAATAAGTCACAGCTGCAAAGTACTAACGCGAATTCTTTACAAACGAATGGAAAAACTGGTAGAAGCCGACCTTGGGGAAGATCTGTTTAGATTCCGTAGAAATGTTGGAACACGTGAGGCAATACTGACCCTACGACTTATCTTAGAAGAAAGATTAAGGAAAGGCAAACCTACGTTTTTGACAATGTTGACTGGAATACTCTCTTTCAAATTCTGAGGGTGGCAGGGGTAAAATACAGGGAGCGAAAGGCTATTTACAATTTGTACAGGAACCAGATGGCAGTTATAAGAGTCAATGGACATGAAAGGGAAGGAGTGGTTGGGAAGGGAGTAAGACAGGGTTGTAGCCTCTCCCCGATGCTATTCAATCTATATATTGAGCACGCAGTGAAGGAAACAAAAGAAAAATTCGGAGTAGGTATTAAAATCCATGAAGAAGAAAGAAAAACTTTGAGGTTCGCCGATGACATTGTAATTCTGTCAGAAACAGCAAAGGACTTGGAAGAGCAGTTGAACGGAATGGACAGTGTCTTGAAAGGAGGGTATAAGATGAACATCTACAAAAGCAAAACAAGGATAATGGAATGTAGTCGAATTAAGTCGGGTGATGCTGAGGGAATTAGATTAGGAAATGAGACACTTAAATTAGTAAAGGAGTTTTGCTATTTGGGGAGCAAAATAACTGATGATGGTCGAAGTAGAGAGGATATAAAATGTAGACTGGCAATGGCAAGAAAAGCGTTTCTGAAGAAGAGAAATTTGTTAACATCGAGTATTGATTTAGGTGTTAGGAAGTGGTTTCTGAAAGTATTTGTATGGAGTGTACCCATGTATGGAAGAGAAACGTGGACGATAAATAGTTTAGACAAGAAGAGAATAGAAGCTTTAGAAATGTTGTGCTACAGAAGAATGCTGAAGATTAGATGGATAGATCACATAACTAATGAGGAGGTACTGAATAGAATTGGGGAGAAGAGGAGTTTGTGGCACAACTTGACTAGAAGAAGGGATCGGTTTGTAGGACGTGTTCTGAGGTATCAAGGGATCACCAATTTAGTACTGGAGGGCAGCGTGGAGGGTAAAAATCGTAGAGGGAGACCAAGAGATGAGTACACCAAGCAGATTCAGTAGGATGTAGGCTGTAGTAAGTACTGGTAGATGAAGAAGCTTGCGCAGGATAGAGTATCATGGAGAGATGCATCAAACCAGTCTCAGGACTGAAGACCACAACAACAACAACACTAAATCATTTAGAACAACTGATTTATGCACAGAAAAACATTGTAACGCTGTATAATAAACTGCTGAAGGACATACAGCAGTAAAACCTAGGGAACTGTTCTGCACTTCAAGGACTAATATAAGTGCTGCACAGCACTCCGTGTCTCCGTTACCTTGAGACACATACAGGCTGTTTCCGTAAGAGCGTGCAAAAATTTAACAGGACGTAGAGGATGCTGCACTGGACAATTCGAGGTATGGAACCTGGGGTTGGAGAAACCAGCTTAAGAAGATAACAGGAATTCAGTCACATTAGTGTGTACTTTTTTATTTACATTGGTTAGGGTTAACTGCAAATAGCATCATCGACACAATGAAGGTACCATTTGTACTGTATATTACAAAGTGTGCTGAAACTGACGACCATCAACCTCAATGCAATAATTACATCGGCGACTCAGATTCTGACGACCCCAGTCTAATATCTCTGGTGTATTTCGAATCATATCAAAGGCAACTAATTCCAACACCCTTGCAGTTCAGCAACCAGGAACTATAGCACTGAGATGGTTGCGGACATCCACACTGAGTTGAGGCGGTGCACCGCCATGTTGTATCCACGTCCTCGAACCAACAGCCAAGGGCACGTTCTCCAAAAACACGGGTAAACTGCTTTGCATGAACCTCAAGTACCAGGTGGCTGTTCATACAATATCATGGCTTCATAGTAATGACGCTCGTCCTCCTTCTTTCCTTGCTGGAAATAGACAATGTACATGTAAATACCTCCTCCCATGGACCATGGACCTTGCCATTGGTGGGGAAGCTTGGGTGCCTCAGCGATACAGATAGCCGTACCGCTCTCAACCATTATGGTTGAGAGGCCAGACAAACGTGTGGTTCCTGAAGAGAGGCAGCAACATTTTCCGTAGTTGCAGCGGCAGGTCTGGATGATTGACTTATCTGGCTTTGTAGCTGTTGTGGATTGGCAAGAGAGCCAACCCGGTGTGAGAGGAAGCCGAAAGGCACGCGTTTTAGCTCACGCACGCTGCCGTGAGGTCTGGAACAGGTCAAGGAAATTAGACTAGCAAAAAAGGACGTAGCTGTGGAATACTTAACTTTAATCCATAAATGGAGAACATCGCTCTTGACGGTACATGCTTTACAGCATCAATAGTAGCTGGTAATGACGCCTTGCTAGGTCGTAGCAAATGACGTAGCTGAAGGCTATGCTAACTATCGTCTCGGCAAATGAGAGCGTATTTTGTCAGTGAACCATCGCTAGCAAAGTCGGCTGTACAACTGGGGCGAGTGCTAGTCAGTCTCTCTAGACCTGCCGTGTGGCGGCGCTCGGTCTGCAATCACTGATAGTGGCGACACGCGGGTCCGACGTATACTAACGGACCGCGGCCGATTTAAAGGCTACCACCTAGCAAGTGTGGTGTCTGGCGGTGACACCACAGCAACATTAACCAAAACGGCTGTGAATGGCTGAAAGCAAGGGGAAACTATATCCGTAATTTTTTTCCGAGGGCATGCAGCTTTACTGTACAGAGTGGCATGGAGAGCTGCTTCAAATCAATCTCTGGACTGAAGACCATAACAACAAACAACATGTAAATAAACAACACAGTACGTGTAAACTGGTACACAAGTTGGTTGTAAGTAAGCTGGAACACGGTGATGCTAGACAAAGCGATAGACAAGTTCACTTCCACGTGGCTTGGCTTCTCCGACTCCAGGTTCCCTACCTCAAATTGTCCAGTGGAGCACTCTCTACGTGCTGTTTTATTTTTGTACACTCTTACGGACACATCCTGTATGCATCCGTACACAACCCTACCAGAATATAAAATTTCTGCTTCCGGTTTTTTCGTTATGCTTAATATGAGGCTATTTTATAATTACACTAATTCTTTGTGGCTCAAGAGTCTCGTGCAAGTCTTTGAATAAGACGCCACTTCGGCGGCTTGGATGTGCCGAACCCACCCCCATGAATCTACTGGCGAAAGGAAACCTGCGCCCCAACGTGGGATCCGAAAGCTGAGCTCCTTGCGAATCTTCGCATCACTGACAGGTGAAGGCTAGATTAAAAGTAGATTATACTATGCTGTGACATTTCGGATTGCAGGCACGCGTTTTGCCACTAGACCAACAAGTACGATGTCAATATTAATGACAACAAACACCACAGCTCCTGTGTATAAGTTTCGCACTTATGTAGGTGCAGCAAATTCCTCACATTATATTCTGGCTGGTGGGCAGCATGGTCGTTAACACAGTTTGAATCGAGTGTCCGTTTTTAGCTTGTTTCATTACAACACTTAGAGGAGTTTCTGATAGAGAGACATGACAAATGGTTGAATTTTACAAGTTTTTTCATTGAAGGATTGTTTTTATTAAAATGCAATTTTACCACTTTATTATACATTCATCCATGAAAAACATTATTTCATAAATTATAAAAAGCGGTTGCTGTAGTCCTTTTCAAAGTATGCTCATTCATGTTGAACATATTCAAAAATACCAAAAGAATTAGTTAGAGGTAAACATAATTTTTTTAAATTTTCAGACAAGATGATACAAATTTAAATTATATTTGTCATGAATTTATTGGTGGAGGTTTTAGATTTCAGAATTTTAGAGAATTTAAATACTGGAAAAAGGTGAAATTTTTTTGTGGTAAGATCATATGGGACCAAACTGATAAGGGCATCAGTCTCTAGAATGAAGGAGAATTTAGTTTTATAACAATAGATATAACAAAAATTAACAATTGCAAATACAGAGAAAAGCTTAAGAATTTCTCAAGCATTAAATATTAAACACAAAAATGTTTCCAGAATGAGATTTTCATTCTGCAGCGGAGTGTGCGCTGACATGAAATTTCCTGGCAGATTAGAAATGTGTGCCGGACCGAGACTCGATCTCGGGACCTTTGCTTTTCGCGGGCAAGTGCTCTACCAACTGAGCTACCCAAGCACGACTCACGCCCCGTCCTAACAGCTTTACTTCTGCCACTACCTCGTCTCCTACCTTCCAAACTTTACAGAAGCTCTCCTGCAAACATTGTGGGAAGTAAAGCTGTGAGGACGGGGCCTGAGTCGTGCTTGGGTAGCTCAGATAGTAAAGCACTTGCCCGTAAAAGGCAAAGGTCCCGAGGTCGAGTCTCGGTCCGGCACATAGTTTTAATCTGCCAGGAAGTTTTATATCAGTGCGCACTCCACTGCAGAGTGAAAATCTCATTCTAGAAACATCCCCCAGGCAGTGGCTAAGCCATGTCTCCGCAATATCCTTTCTGTCAGGAGTGCTAGTTCTGCAAGGTTCGCAGGAGAGCTTCTGTAAAGTGTGGGAGGTAGGAGACGAGGTACTGGCAGAAGTAAAGCAGTGAGGACGGGGCGTGAGTCATGCATGGGTAGCTCAGTTGGTAGAGCACTTGCCCGCGAAAGGCAAAGGTCCCGAGTTCAAGTTTCGGTCTGGCACACAGTTTTAAGCTGCCAGGAAATTTCACAAAAATGTTGAAAATAAATGTTGAACATAAATATCAAACGGAAAAATGTTGTATATAATTGTTAAAAACAAAAATGTTGAGTATAAAGACATTGAACATAAAATAAATAAAATTATTCCTTATTAAATGCATTCCAATTATGACCCAAAGGTTAAGTAGAAGAGAAATTAAAAGAAGAGTTTAAAAATGGAAAGAACAACCTAGAAGAAAATATGAAAAATGTAAAAACGAAGATCAATCAGTTATTGATTTAGTTGAACAAGTTAGACAAGGAATTGAAAGATTAGGTCATAATCTATTAAAAGTAATTGAAGAAAATTGAGAAACTGAAGTCTGCAGCTCGTGGTCGTGCGGTAGCGTTCTCACTTCCCGCGCCCGCGTTCCCGGGTTCGATTCCCGGCGGGGTCAGGGATTTTCTCTGCCTCGTGATGACTGGGTGTTGTGTGCTGTCCTTGGGTTAGTTAGGTTTAAGTAGTTCTAAGTTCTAGGGGACTGATGACCATAGATGTTAAGTCCCATAGTGCTCAGAGCCATTTGAACCATTTTTGTTGGTGAGGCTGAGTGGTTGAACGGGCTATACGTTAAATGATTTCGGATAGCTGATGATTTGGCGGACACGGTGGCCAGCAGTCTGCGGTTGTTTGCTGATGATGCCGCGGTATATGGTAAGGTGTCGAAGTTGAGTGCCTGTAGGAAGATACAAGACGACTTAGACAAAATTTTCAGTTGGTGTTACGAACAGCAGCTAGCCCAAAATGTGGAAACATGTAAGTTAATGTCGATGAATAGGAAGAACAAATCCGTAATGCTCGGATACTGTATCACTAGTGTCCAGCTTGACACAGTCAAGTGGTTTAAATATCTGGACGTAACGTTGCAAAGTGATATGATGTGGAACGAGCATGTGAAAACTGTGATAGGCAAAGAAGAAGGTCGAATTCGGTTTGTAGGGAGGATTTTGGGAAAGATTGGTTCTCCCGTAAAGGAGAACGCATGAAGTATGGTGGTGCGACCTGTCCTTGAGTACTGCTAGATTGTTTGGAGTCCGTACCAAGTTGAACTGGAGGAAGACAGAAGCAATTCAGAGGCGGGCTGCAACATTTGTTACCGGTAGGTTCGAAACAACACGTAAGTGTTACGAAGATGCTTCGGGAACTCAAATGGGAATCCGTGGAGGGAAGGCGACGTTCTTTTGAGAAACACTGTTGAGATAATTTCGTGAACCAGTATCTGAAGCTGACTGCCGAACGATTCTACTGCCGCCAACATACGAGGGCAGTTCAATAAGTAATGCAACACTTTTTTTTTCTCGGCCAATTTTGGTTGAAAAAACCGGAAATTTCTTGTGGAATATTTTCAAACATTCCCGCTTCGTCTCGTATAGTTTCATTGAGTTCCGACAGGTGGCAGCGCTGTACGGAGCTGTTAAAATGGCGTCTGTAACGGATGTGCGTTGCAAACAACGGGCAGTGGTCGAGTTTCTTTTGGCGGAAAACCAGGGCATCTCAGATATTCATAGGCGCTTGCAGAATGTCTACGGTGATCTGGCAGTGGACAAAAGCACGGTGAGTCGTTGGGCAAAGCGTGTGTCATCATCGCCGCAAGGTCAAGCAAGACTGTCTGATCTCCCGCGTGCGGGCCGGTCGTGCACAGCTGTGACTCGTTCGAGATGACCGACGGATCACCATCAAACAACTCAGTGCTCAACTTGACATCTCTGTTGGTAGTGCTGTCACAATTGTTCACCAGTTGGGATATTCAAAGGTTTGTTCCCGCTGGGTCCCTCGTTGTCTAACCGAACACCATAAAGAGCAAAGGAGAACCATCTGTGCGGAACTGCTTGCTCGTCATGTGGCTGAGGGTGACAATTTCTTGTCAAAGATTGTTACAGGCGATGAAACATGGGTTCATCACTTCGAACCTGAAACAAAACGGCAATCAACGGAGTGGCGCCACACCCACTCCCCTACCAAGAAAAAGTTTAAAGCCATACCCTCAGCCGGTAAAGTCATGGTTACAGTCTTCCGGGACGCTGAAGGGGTTATTCTGTTCGATGTCCTTCCCCATGGTCAAACGATCAACTCTGAAGTGTATTGTGCTACTCTTCAGAAACTGAAGAAACGACTTCAGCGTGTTCGTAGGCACAAAAATCTGAACGAACTTCTCCTTCTTCATGACAATGCAAGATCTCACACAAGTCTTCGCACCCGAGAGGAGCTCACAAAACTTCAGTGGACTGTTCTTCCTCATGCACCCTACAGCCCCGATCTCGCACCGTCGGATTTCCATATGTTTAGCCCAATGAAGGACGCAATCCGTGGGAGGCACTACGCGGATGATGAAGAAGTTATTGATGCAGTACGACGTTGGCTCCGACATCGACCAGTGGAATGGTACCGTGCAGGCATACAGGCCCTCATTTCAAGGTGGCGTAAGGCCGTAGCATTGAATGGAGATTACGTTGAAAAACAATGTTGTGTAGCTAAAAGATTGGGGAATAACCTAGTGTATTTCAATGCTGAATAAAACAACCCCTGTTTCAGAAAAAAAATGTGTTGCATTACTTATTGAACTGCCCTCGTATATTGCGCGTAAGCACCACGAAGATAATATACGAGAAATTAGGGGGCATACGGAGGCGTATAAAAAGTCGTTTTTCCCTCGCTCTATTTGCGAGTGGAACAAGTGGGGATATGACAAGTAGTGGTACAGCGTACTCTTCACCACGCACCGTACGGTGGCTTACTGAGTATCAATGTTGATGTAGATGTTTTGAATGTGGAACTTCTATTACTTGTATTTACTTGCAGAGTGCAAAGCTGTAGTCAGCTGGGACGCTGAGAGGCATTCTGTGGTGTTCAGCGATGAGTGTCGTTCCTATCTGTGGCTCTGGAACTGACGCCAAAGTCGTGGAAAGTCGCTGGGAGCAGTGACTCTCGAGGCCCACACCCTTCCAGCCCCTGCAATCATGCTGTGGGAAGCTATCACATATGACAAAAGAAAACAGAGAAAAGGAACTAGTCAAACACTCCAGTGCATCGACAGAATATCCACAAACTTTGTACTCTCCGGCCTGAAACGGAAAGTGTAACGCACCAACATAGGATTGGAATCAGTCTGAAAGGTACGAGGAATGGTGGCACGAATCTTTCTCCTAGCATGAAGGTTCCGTATAATTCGTTTATGATCTCTGTTCAATGGTGTTTCCTCTGATTCGAATTATTTCGCGGGCCTTTTTAATTTTTTGCTGTGACGGAATTGTTCATAATTCTAATTTTGTTCTAGCAATAACTTTATATGCAGAGAATCAAAGTAAATTGTGTACACCGAAAATTAATTTACGAGACATAAATGAATGGCACTTTTTTTTCTTGTTATAACAATAATATAGAAATTTACCCCATTAGAATCGCTGTCTTACCCCATGGCCGGATAAGACATTAATTACATTTATTTAAATCGAGTGTGCATTACAGTTTAAATTTCATTTAGCTGCTACAGAATGTGTTATTTAAAAACCAAAGTTTACATGTAAGGCTAATCGAAATTATTATTATTATTATCGTTAATTCCCCACTAAGGAGAGCGTTAAAACACAATCAGTATTCACAATGACAATATGGTACATAAATTGGTACATTTCAAATTCATGGCACGTTTTTCTGTCTCTTTCTTTTCTCTTCCCAAAAACCTTTCATAAAATCACTGTGTTTCTTCTTCCTCTCTTCTGTCCACTTATTTCCTGGTTTCTTCTCTTTTGCTATTTCTTCGAATTTCTGTTTGTTGATTTTTTTCTCTGTATTTTCCTCTGTTTGATATTTCTTCTGTGGAGATGTTTAGATTTTTGAGGTCTTCCATGGTTTCCTTTACCCAGTTATTTTTCATCTTATTCGTCACCACTATGTTAAAAATCTTCTTGGTCAGCCTATTTTCATTCATCCTATGAATGTGCCCATAGAATTTTGCCCTTCTTTTTCTGATATTGTCTGTAATTGTCTCTGCCTGTTTGTACAATTCCTTTGTTGGTCTCTTTATCCAGATCCCCTGTCTCTGAACTGGCCCATAGATCTTTCTCAGAATTTTCCTCTCTTGCTTTTCCATTTCCTTGATTTTAGTTCTTCCTCTGATTACTGTTGTTTCTGAGGCATACAAGGCCTCAGGTAAGACTACTGTTTTGTAATGTCTTAACTTGGCATTGACGAAAATATTTCTTTTATTGTAATGGTTCCATGTAAGTCTGTATGCTTTTTGTAGTTTTGTAACCCTTTCTTCATTGGCTGTTGAATTCAGTCCTGTTTTTTGTATAATCTCTCCCAGGTATTTGAAACTTTATACTTGTGTTATCTTTCCGTACTTTGTTATCAATGGGCTTCTGTCTGTAGATTTTGTGTCCACCAGTACGGGTTTTTTCATATGATATTTGTAGTCCTGTTCAGGCTGCGATTTCATGCAATATCTCTAGGGCTTCTCTGGCTTCTTTTCTGTCATTTGTAATGATGGCTATCTCGTCAGCAAAGGCCAGACATTTTATGTTGACGGTTCTATTTTTCTCTCTCCCCATCTTTACCCCATTGACTCCTTTGTCCCACGTCCTGATTATTTTCTCTAAAACAGCGTTAAATAAAATGGGTGACAGGCCATCTCCCTGTCTCACTCCTGTCTTGATTTCGAAAGATTCTGATATCTCGCCCATGAACTTCACTTTTGACTTTGTATTTGTTAATGTTTCCTGAATTAATCGAAATATTATAATTTATGACGATTCCTTCGCTATATCGTTAATTAAATCCGAAATGCCCAATGTTACCCTTTTTTTACTCTGCTTAATGGAACACTGTTTAACCAAACATAAAAAAATAGAAATGTTAATAGAGAATACGGAAGATGCTCTCCAGCCGAAGAACCATTGAAACCAGAATAGAAGATAGAAGAAGAGGACGAAAAGTCACATCTACTTAGAAGCTTGACGTATTGTTTTCTTCAAGGCTTGTAACAGCTTTCTGTCAACCCAATTAAAAGGTACCACATGCGGTCGTGTGTATTTAAGCGATATCATCGCCTGCGAACGACCCGAGAGCTATTCAGATTGTTGACTCTTCCGTTTACTTACATGGTTAACAACAGAGCTGTGCGTCTCACAGTTTTTTGTGGCAAGCTCTACGCCGCGGTGGCTTCAGTCCCAAGATTAAGAATATGATGTGCATTGTGTGTACGTAACTAAAGATAGAAGCAAAAGAAGTAACACAGCACTAAAATATCATGCATAAGGCAGCAGTAATTTTGCTCTGCCGTCGCACTGCTGCAAACATGGACCCAAGATTTGTATCTAGGCCCAGCAGAAAGCACCTACCATAAATATCTTCTCCTGCTGTGAAGGAGAGAAAACAATTAAAGAGGCTAATTTTATTTAACCGAAAGCAATTCAGACAAAGCTGATTTTCCTGAGTTACGCCTTTTCGTCGCCATGAATTCGTGCTTCTGCCCACCTTTGACTCCTATTTCGCTGGGAAGTAGTCTCGCAGGTATTACGGTGGTCTGTCGTACAACCGGAGTCCGTGAAACAGAAAACAGTGTTCCGGTTTTGGAACGTATTAGATACTTAATAGATTCCTGTTAGTGAAGAAGCCTTTCGTTGTCTTTTAGAGTCAGTGGGGTCGAAGCACACTGCTTTTCGTAAGCTGGCTGCGAATGAATACTTTGCGTGAAACATCAGGCTTCCCTGCAGAGTCATGTGTAAGACCAAATGATAGAGCATGATATTCACACAATTTGGAGAAGGTTATGTTGCTTATTGTTTAAGATTGTACCTGCTGTTGAATAACATTTACTTCAAATCTCTTGCACTGCGTTACCTGGGTTCAGAATTTAATTAGTGTAAAATGATGGTAACTGCGTTACTGCTGAAAACAGTTTTTGGTTTTTTACAGTAAAAGTTGTTTGGTCCAATGACCACGTCGTAATAGTCGGTTTACTTTGTGAGATAGTCATGGAAAAAGTAGTATTTTATTTCTATGCAGTGTAACTCTGTAACTCCTCAGAGAGTAAATTTCATTTCGGCATATTCGAAGCAACAGCATTTTATTTGTGAAACGTTTATGATGGAATGATGTTTCATCACCTTATTTCTGCTATTTCAATGATCATTTGACTGACATCATCCGTTATTTTTTGTTTCCTTTTTCTGGATCAGTATTTGATGTTCTTACGTACACTGGTACCTCAACTGGATATTATTGTATTTATTGTTTGACAGCGAAACTTGGTAGATATGCTAATCAGTTAATGCGTAGCCGATTTACGCTGGAAAGAATTACTTCCAATTTTGGCGACCAGATACAAACCTGGCGCTGTCCAGCACTCCGTCGACGTCTCCGGAGCTCACACTATGTGGGTTCAACCACACTGCAGAGGCCACACTGACCGGTAGTTCCTGAAGATTGGCAGCAGCCTGTTCAGTGGTTGCAGGGATACGGTCTAGATGATAGACTGACCTGGCCTTGTAGCTTCACCCAGCTTGACCTTTCTATGCTGGTACTGCGAACGGCAGAAAAAAAGGGGAAACTATAGCAATTATACTTTCCAAGAGAATGCAGCTCTACTGTATGGCTTATTGATTATCGTATCCTCTTGGGTATAGATTCCGGAGTTAAAATAGTCAGTGATTTGAATTTCCAGGCTGTGACTACTAAGGAGGATATCATCTACAGGGAAAATAAAACTGGCTGAACCGTGAATTTACTTTCCAAATCTTTTCTTAAGACTTTATTTACTAGCGATTCATCAAGAACATTAACACATTTAATCACACTATGTGAGTGTGGAAATAGTTGCCAATGGTAACTGAAGAAACAAATTAATTTTTTTCAATGGAAATTTTATTCCTAAAAGCCTTTTTTTTAAACAGATTTAAAATTATAATCACAAAGCACGCTGTAAATATCAAGTTACAACTTATTCAGCGGCAGAAATAACTTTTTTTTTATTTTTTACTTTTAGTATGAGCTTTCGGGCTGAGAACCTTGCCGCTCCCTTTTAACACGGTCGTAGTCACGACAACCTCTGAAAGACTACACTGGTGCAAATCTGCAACACACCAGATTACGTTATACTAAAAATTTTAACAACTCACACAATGCACCCCGTAAGAGGGATGGAAATGGTACGAAACACTCACATTAAAAATTATTTGCCACTGAAAATGCAACTTGTTTTTAAAGGAACTCTTGTGGTGGAAAGTTGGCAATTTTATATACTAAAATGACCATTTAAATAAAATCCGTGAAATGCAGTTTTACATAAAATGTACCAACGTGCTCTACATTACACATATATCACCTCGCAAGATGATAGGCAAGATAAAAATATATTTCAGGAATTCGGCCTTTACACCTTAAGCAATAAATTCGGTAACACCGAATCCGACAAACATGACAGAGGCAGCTATTAACGTACGGCAGATTGACAGGGGTATTACTGAACAACCCGAACCGCAGACTGCTCTAACCCGTCCCAACTCCACAAGGGAAAACGAACCACCCAATTCATAAATAACCACTTTCCTGCGGGTGGGCAACGGAGAAGAATGGTGGGATGACCCCAAAACAAAGCGGCCGGTGACCTCACCAAGAAAACAAGTAGAATTTAACAAGTAAATGAAACAACATATCTCCAATAACTTCTAATAAACTGCGATTTCTGGCGAAGACCAGGCGCGGCACCCCCAAATCGCTCTCCCGAACCGTCCGCTGCCAGCCGCTTCAACGGACGCAGGACGGCGCGCCGATCTCCAGTCTCGCGGCGTCGCAGCTCTCACCGGCCAGCCTGATATCGTAGATTGACTCCTGCTGCTCTCGTGTCGACAGCGAAGCCACTACCCCATTCTGTACGGCGCGTCCCACTGGACTCACGTGAGGACCTCACATGCTCCGACGCTCAAGGCGGACCAGTCGTCTTGTGTCTCAGTGTGCGACCGACCAACTGACCGATCCAACCGCCAGTAACCGTTGCCCAAGCAAGTCGAGCAGACTGGCGGCCTAACGCGCAGACCCAGATGCAGGAACACAGCCCCGACCGGGCGACCACTAGCTGAGTCCTGTTACTGGCGGAGTGGTCAGACTCTCATTTTCTGGCTTAAAGTTTGATCCAAACTACAGCCATACTAGCGCACTCCGACGACAGATAGACACTCACTGCCGCACAAATGCGAACGAGAGACAGACCAGCAACTGGTAACGCGGGACTGACCCAGCCTCACTCGGACTGACCAACTGCCGAGCTAACATCGCCCCTTAATTGCACGTGAACAGGCAACCTTTCCCCTTCCCCACCAGAGGGAGACACCAAAGCTGCGATTACCACAACGGCGCCACCGCCAGAAACGGAGGGCGACTGCTTCACAGAACGCGCTGCGGAGCGCTCGTCAAAACAGCAATTTTTACCACGGCTCACTGGCCTTATGGATCTGATCATAGAATTCTAGATTTCTTAATCTGGTAGGTAGGCTAGAGACTCTTAAAGGGAAAGGGACAGGTTGGAATTACATACAGTGTGAATCACTAACTATTGCCAACTAGAATAACTCCACAAGTATGATAGTTGCTGAATAGTTTTCGGGACAAATGTTGCATGGGACAACGGGAGCCATAATATGACGATGATATTTTGTTACTTGGTGGGGTCGTGTCAGAGATATGAAGGTCAACTTTGTTTTCTTTTTAAATGAGATGCTAGAGTTTATTACTTCTTTTCTGATAGCGGGTATCGAGACGAATTCAATGATGCCGAAGTGATAACCATTGGTATAAATGAAGTGCTGCAATCTTCTTATCATGAACTGAGTGGTATTCCTTATCACGTAGACACTTATCAAAGCACATGCTCTGACAATTCTCTCTCGTACATCGTGCAAACAGTAAATACACTCCTGGAAATGGAAAAAAGAACACATTGACACCGGTGTGTCAGACCCACCATACTTGCTCCGGACACTGCGAGAGGGCTGTACAAGCAATGATCACACGCACGGCACAGCGGACACACCAGGTACCGCGGTGTTGGCCGTCGAATGGCGCTAGCTGCGCAGCATTTGTGCACCGCCACCGTCAGTGTCAGCCAGTTTGCCGTGGCATACGGAGCTCCATCGCAGTCTTTAACACTGGTAGCGTGCCGCGACAGCGTGGACGTGAACCGTATGTGCAGTTGACGGACTTTGAGCGAGGGCCTATAGTAGGCATGCGGGAGGCCGGGTGGACGTACCGCCGAATTGCTCAACACGTGGGGCGTGAGGTCTCCACAGTACATCGATGTTGTCGCCAGTGGTCGGCGGAAGGTGCACGTGCCCGTCGACCTGGGACCGGACCGCAGCGACGCACGGATGCACGCCAAGACCGTAGGATCCTACGCAGTGCCGTAGGGGACCGCACCGCCACTTCCCAGCAAATTAGGGACACTGTTGCTCCTGGGGTATCGGCGAGGACCATTCGCAACCGTCTCCATGAAGCTGGGCTATGGTCCCGCACACCGTTAGGCCGTCTTCCGCTCACGCCCCAACATCGTGCAGCCCGCCTCCAGTGGTGTCGCGACAGGCGTGAATGGAGGGACGAATGGAGACGTGTCGTCTTCAGCGATGAGAGTCGCTTCTGCCTTGGTGCCAATGATGGTCGTATGCGTGTTTGGCGCCGTGCAGGTGACCGCCACAATAAGGACTGCATACGACCGAGGCACACAGGGCCAACACCCGGCATCATGGTGTGGGGAGCGATCTCCTACACTGGCCGTACACCACTGGTGATCGTCGAGGGGACACTGAATAGTGCACGGTACATCCAAACCGTCATCGAACCCATCGTTCTACCATTCCTAGACCGGCAAGGGAACTTGCTGTTCCAACAGGACAATGCACGTCCGCATGTATCCCGTGCCACCCAACGTGCTCTAGAAGGTGTAAGTCAACTACCCTGGCCAGCAAGATCTCCGGATCTGTCCCCCATTGAGCATGTTTGGGACTGGATGAAGCGTCGTCTCACGCGGTCTGCACGTCCAGCACGAACGCTGGTCCAACTGAGGCGCCAGGTGGAAATGGCATGGCAAGCCGTTCCACAGGACTACATCCAGCATCTCTACGATCGTCTCCATGGGAGAATAGCAGCCTGCATTGCTGCGAAAGGTGGATATACACTGTACTAGTGCCGACATTGTGCATGCTCTGTTGCCTGTGTCTATGTGCCTGTGGTTCTGTCAGTGTGATCATGTGATGTATCTGACCCCAGGAATGTGTCAATAAAGTTTCCCCTTCCTGGGACAATGAATTCACGGTGTTCTTATTTTAATTTCCAGGAGTGTATTCGCCGAATACGGCGTACCCATCTAACGTGCCATTGACATTTAAACACCATTCGACCGTTTTGCAATACAACACTAATAGCAACGGTAAGACTATTATCGTCGAATCAAGCGAATGTGAATGATGTATTCCTTCGAAGAACAAGTCGGTAGCCGGCCGGAGTGGCCGAGCGGTTCGTGGCGCTACAGTCTGGAACCGCGCGACCGCTGCGGTCGCAGGTTCGAATCCTGCCTTGGGCATGGATGTGTGTGATGTCCTTAGGTTAGTTAGGTTTAAGTAGTTCTAAGTTCTAGGGGACTGATGACCTCAGAAGTTGAGTCCCAATAGTGCTCATAGCCATTTGAACCATTTTTTGAACAAGTCGATATGCTTCTCATTTACGGAGAATTCCAACGAAATTCAGTGAGAGCTAGAGACTTATACGGTGAAAGATATCCTCAACATACTCACCCTACACGTTGTACATTTAAAAATGTGTATGACAAATTGAGAACAACTGGATCATTAACGCATTGGAAACATATCCGGCAAAGGAAAGTTACTAACGAGGAAATGGATATTGGTACTCTTGCCACTGTGGTTCGAGATCCTTGTGTTAGTTCGCGTCAAATCGCAAGGGAATTTGGCATGAGCCAGAGTAGTGTAGTTCATGTTCTGCATCGCCATAAATAACATCGTTACGAAATCAGTCTCCACCACGAATTGACTCGTACGGACTGTATACGTCGCGTTGAGTTCTTCCGATGGGCTCTACTTCAGATTCAGAGGGATGACACAGTCGTTAATTTGATTTTACTTACTGACGAGGTCACATTAACGAACCATAGAAATGTTAATTTGCATAACATGCATTATTGGGCAGCTGATAATCCATGTTGGCTGAGGCAAAATGCATACCAAAAACCGAGGTCGGTGAATGTATGGTGTGGGATTTTGGAGGACAGAATTATAGGCCCCTATTTCATCGAAGGAAATTTTAATGGTACGAAGTACACCACATTCCTGCAAGAAAAATTGGTCTGTTATTAGAAGAAATACCTTCAGAAACAAGGAGCAGAATGTTGTATCGACACGATAAGTGTCCGGTACATTTTTCTCTGATGGCTAGAAATGAGTTGCAGAGACAATTACCAAATCGTTGGATTGGACGTGAAGGAAATGTGTCATGGCCGGCTCGTTCGCTAGACTTGACACCTCTGTATTTTTTTCTTGTGGGGATTCGCAAAAGACATTGTTTATAAAGACGTTCCAACTACACCTGAAGATATGCGAGAGAGAATTGTCAGAGCATGTGCTTCGATAAGTGCCGATGAGATAAGGAATACCACTTAATTCATGATTAAGAAGATTGCAGCACTGCATTTATACCAATGGTCATCACTTCGAACACCTTCTGTAAATTGACGTTCATGCCACCTTCGTAACCTTCGTTGACCTTCATAGACCTTACTGTTACACAACATTGGATTCGTCTCGATAGACGCTATCAGAAAATAAGTACCAGACTATCTCTGAAGCGACCCCACCTAGCAACAAAAAACCAACCTCATATTATGGCCCCCGTTGTCCCATGCAACTTCTGTCCCACAAACTTTTCAGCTCCTCTCATACTTTCGGAGTTATTTTTGGTGGTAATAGTTAATGACTCACCCTGTGTAAAGCGAATTAGTGTAGTGTAGTGACAAGAAGAAAAGGACCGTCACTCCTGTGAATAACTTGTTATATGACAAAATCAAATAAGTGCAGTGCAGGAGTAGGCCTAATAATGCGTAAGAAAAGTGGAGTGCGGGCAAGATACTAAGAACAACTTAGGGAATACTTTGTAGTAGCCAAGATTGAAGAAAACCATAGTTTAATTTTTTATGCCCACTAGCTTTGCAGTTGATGAAGAGATTGAAGGAATGTAGATGAGATAAAAGAAATCATTCACATAATTAAGCGAGACGAAATTTTGACTGCCGTGGGGCACAGAAATTCGATAGCAGGAAGAGAAGGATAAGTAGCTCCTGAACTTTGACTGGGGAAGGGGGGGGGGGGCACTGGAATTCGATAGTAGGAAGAGAAGGAAAAGTAGGGGGACGGGGGGGGGGGGGGAGCGAGAGAGAATGAGTGGAGGAGGAAGCTGCCTGGCAGAATTTTGCACAGAGCAACACATTTTGGTTTAAGAGTCATAGAAGAAGCTTGCATGCGTCGAAGAACGCTGGAGACAAGGGAAGGTTTCAGATAGAGTATGTAATTGTAAGAAAGAGATTTCTGAACCAGATTTTAAATTGCAAAACATTTCCATTGGTATTTGTGGACTCTGATATCTGTCTATACATAGTGTAACGAATGGTTTAGAAGTCTAGGTCTTTATACGTTGTATATTATTGGGATTAGAAAACTTAGTCCGACGAGGCTTGAATAAGCGGGGATATAATGTAGTGACTTATTTGGTGGCATTTTTGCATTTAATTTGTAGTTCCTTTTTCCATTGGTGTGCGCCTAACATGTCCAATTTTCAAGTGAGTACAATGCAGTATGTAGGACAGTTTTCTGTGTGCACGTAATACAAAATAACACTGTTACTTTTCGTTACTGGCACAATATGCTATTCATTCCCGTCAAGTTCAATAATATCATATTTTCTTAGCTGACGAGAGTCAACCCTCTTTCCTCTGCTATTCTTTGTATTGTTTTATATCCGCAGTAAGAGAGCAGTGTCTATCTCTGGTGGAGATTCCACGGTTATTTGCTTTTCCTTGCAGCAGATATCTATAGCTTCCCATAACGTGCTTTTCATATCAAATGTTGGTACCGCTTCTGCAAGCATGCAAAATTTTCCCTACTAATAACTCCGGCGTGCCGTAGCCATAGGATTGCCTATGGAATAATAATACGGATAAACGACGTACTTTTACATTGGATAGGCATACAGATCATATAATTATCTACATCGATACTCCGCAGTCCATCTTATGGAGCGTGGCGGAGGGTATTCCTTACTACCACTAGTCACTTCCTTACCTGTTCCACTCGCAGAGAGAACGAGAGAAATACGACCGTCTGTTTGCCTCTTCGTGGTCCTTACGTGCAACGTTTGTTGGAGGCAACAGATTCATTCTGCACTGAGCTTCAAATGCCGATTCTCCAGGTTTTCTCCATAGTCTTTCTCGAAAAGAACGTTGCCTTCTCTCCACGGATTCTCATTTGAGTTCCTGAAGCATCTCCATAACACTTCCGTGTTGTTTGAACCTACCAGTAACAAATCCAGCAGCCCTCTTCTGAATTGTTTCGATGTCTTCCTTTAGCCGGCCAGGGTGGCCGAGCGGTTCTAGCGCTACAGTCTGGAACCGCCCGACCGCTACGGCGCAAGTTCGAATCCTGCCTCGGGCATGGATGTGTGTGATGTCCTTAGGTTAGTTAGGTTTAAGTAATTCAAAGTTCTAGGGGACTGATGACCTCAGATGTTAAGTCCCATAGTGCTCAGAGCCCTTTGAACAATTTTTGATGTCTTCCTTTAACCCGAGATGGTACGCATCCCAAACACTCGAGTACTACAGACCAGGTTGCACTAGCGTCCTCTATGCGGTCTCCTTTACACTTGAACCACACTTACCTAGAATTCTCCTGATAAACCGAAATCGACCATTCGCATTTCCTGCCACAATCTTCACATGGTCGTTTCATTTTAAATCGCATAGCAACGTTAAACTCAGATATGTAAACTAGTAATACTGTATCCGAACATTATGGATTAGTTTTTCCTACTCATTAGCATTTAATTACATTTTTCTACATTTAGAGTTAGCTGCCGTTCAATATACCAACTAGAAATTTTGTCTAAGACATCTTCTATCATCCGGCAGTCACTCAACTTCGGCACCTTACCGTAAACCACAGCACCATCAGCAAATAACTGTAGATTGCTGCCCATCCTCTCCGCCAAATAATTGATGTATATAGAGAATAATAGCGACATTTACCTGTGGCACATTTGAGGATACCGTTGTCTCTGATGAACACTCGCCGGCGAGGAGAACACAATGGGTTCTACAATTTAAGAAGTCTTCGAGCCACCCACATATCTTTGAATCTATTCCATATGCTCGTAACTCGTTTAACGGTCTGCTGTGTGGCACCGTGTCAAATGATTTCCAGAAATTCAGAAATATGTAGTTTCCCTGTTGCCCATCATCCATAGGTCGCAGTACATCAAGTGAGAAAAGGGCAAGCTGAGTTTCGCACGAACGATGCTTTCCAAAACCATGGACATAAGGTGCCCAGTCTCAATAAAGTTATTATATTCGAACTGAGAATGTATTCACGGATTCTGCAGCAAACAGAAGTTACAGATATTGGTCTGTAATTCTGCGGGTCCGTTCTTTAATCCTTCTTATATCCTGGAGTCACCTGCGCTTTTTTTTCAGTCGCTTGGGACTATGTGCTGGGCAAGAGATTCGCGGTAAATGCAAGCTAAGTAAGGGGCCAGTGCCGCAGTGTACTCTTTGACAAACTGAACTGGGATTCCATGCGGACGTGGTGACTGTTTTCGATTCCTTCAGTTGTCTCTACGCTTAAGAGATGCTTATTAATATGTCGTCCATTCGGGTGACTGTTCGGTTGTTTGACAGCATGTTTGTACGATACTCTTGGGTGAACATTTTCTTGAACGCGAAATTTAAAACTTCGGCTTTAGTTTTACTGTCATCAACTGCCAGACCACACAGGTCAGCAAGTGACTGGATGGAAGCATTAGACCGACTTAGCGACTCTAATTACGTTCTGTTGCTGACTTACCACATTTGAAGGAAGCATAGCATACAAATAGCACAAAAACACAGTCCTAGTCATTCATCTACTGCTAGTCCGGCCTTCCATTTAATACGAGCCGGTAGCTGGAAAAAAGGAAACTGTAAAAATCCATAAAATTACTGTATTATTTCAGTTGTGACTGTCTTATTTTCCACTTCCGGCGTCATCCCAACTTCCTGTTCGTCTGACCAGGCCACGGTCAGTTCAGGCTGATTAAACGGGGCTTACTGTATAGTACAGTGTAGCGCACGGTCTAGTCACATTAACGTGACCACCTGTCAAAGGCCCGAGAACCAGCCTTCCAAGCGCGGAACACTGCGAGATCCGTAGAAAGAGAGTCAGTGACATTCAGCAAGGTATCGGCATGGACTTGGACCCATGCGACGGTCAGCTAGGTTTCTTGGATGGGGACCCACGGCGTGATCAACCAATCGAGGTGCTCCCATAGATTCTCCTTTGGGTTCAAATCTGGAGAGTCTGGTGACCAGGGGAGTACAGTAAACTCATACCGGTGCACACTGAACCATGCACGTATACTGTCACCTGCGTGACAGGTTGCATTGTCCTGCTGGTAGATGAAACACTGCGAGAAAAATAAACTGCAGCCACAGGTGGACATGGTCGTCAAGGACCAATGAATACTTGTGCAGATCCGCGATGCTTTCCAGAATGACGATATCGTCCAGTTGCGATACTCTCGTGCAAATTCCAGACTTCTTCGCCGGAGTACAGCGATCATCATCAGAGCAGGAACGATATGCCTGCTGCGGAAGCCCAAAGCAACAACATCCACTGAATTGTCGTTATGGAGACACTGTTGGTAGCTTCTTGCCTGATCTAGGCGGTCAGTTTCTCAACGGTCGCACGTCTGTTCGGCGGTACACATCTCCACAGGCGTGCACCACAGTTGCCTCGCTGCTGGCTTTGAAGGCGCCAGTTCGCCATACACCGTGTACTTTTATCACAGCGCCACCCGAACAGTTCGCAAACATTGCTATTTCGGTAATGCTTCCACCCTTTGCACGTAACCAATGAGCATCCCCATTGGACGTCAGATAAATCACTCCGTTTCTGCATTAGAACAACGTCTGCACTGTTTCCATTGTCCCCCCGACACGCTTTATATACAGTTCACTGCTAGCAGTGTGAATGGCTACTATACGTTGACTTTGAACTTTGGTGGTAATCACGTTAATGTTAGTGGGCCGTGTATAATACAAATACGAGGAATAACCGCTACACTCAGAATGAAACGGATTTGTCTAAATAAGAACAAGTTGCAGATGAAGCACAAATACCAGGAACTAGTATAGTACTCGCAAGGAAGCCCATGCATCAGAAAAGAAGTCGCAGTCTAGGGACCTTTTCCGAAAAACAGCAGCTACCGCTAGCACGGCGGACTTAACAGTGAGAAGGAAAGAAGTGTTCCCTAAAGCACATTGCTGCGTCATTATGTCAAGCTTTTGGCAGAGATTTCCAGCCAATGTGCGAAACGGCCTGCCAAAGTAGCATATACACGGTTACTTTTGAGTAACTGTATCTTGCCACGAATCTCAGCCACAGAGCCAAATGGCCGTCCAACTCGGCCCACACTTCAGGCATTGGTCATTATGTACCAGAGTTGGAGTGGCAACTATTTATTTACAGCTAGTACAAAATAGATACGTGTTTCAAAGTTATACTGTCCTTCAAAGTAGTCACCAGCATTGTGTATAACACGTTTCAAGCGATGTGGCAGTCGTAGGATACTCTTAGCAGTGCCAGTTGTGTTGACAGTTCAAGCGGCGCGGTCTATTGCCCGACGAATTTGTGGCAGTTCTGGAGCGAATGCCGTGAACTGTTTCCTTCAGTTTAGAAATCGAGTTGAACTCACGAGGGCTTAAGTCAGGGGAGTGCAGTAGATGATATAGCACTTAGCAGCCCCATCAGTCAAACAAATCATTAACCGTTTGCACTGTACGTGCTTGAGCATTGTCCTACTAAATGTCGGTCACGTTCTCCAGGAACTTCCATCACTTCTGTCTCTAAGCTGGTCGTACGTAGTGTTCCAAAAATTAACAGCATAGAGACAGAAGTGATGACACTTTCTGCAGGACCTGACCATTATTTTGCAGGACAATGCTCAAGGACCTACAGTGCAAGCGGTTACTGGTTTGTTTGACTGATCGGGCTGATAAGTGCTGTACCACCTACTGCACTCCCCTGACATGAGCCTTTGTGAGTTCAACTCGATTTCTAAACTGAAGGAAACACTTCAGGGAATTCGCTTCAGAACTGCTACAGATTCGTCGGGCAATAGTCCGCGCCGCTTGAACTGTCAACACAACTGGCACTGCTAAGAGTATCCTACGACTGCCACATCACATGAAACGTGTTATACACAATGCTGGTAGCTACTCTGAAGGACAGTAAAATTTTGAAACACGTATCTATTTTGTACGAGCTGTAAATAAATAGTAGGCACTATTAAAGTTCCAACCCTCATATGTTGTCTCTCCAAACAGCGTTTCAGCAGATACTGGCAAATTATGTATTGTACAGCTGAAGTCAGCCCAAACAAATAGTGCTCATCAAGTCTTTGACGCGACTCCCAGTATCGAAAGCGACGCTTAATTTCACATTGCAAATAAAATACTTTTTACAGAGAAAATTTACGTGCCCATATGGTAGAGCGATGACAGATTAGCCTAGTCCGACATTCATTTTATCGATGGGTATTAACAAGGACAGTAAAACTCGAAGAATAACCAGTTCTCCAGGAACGACAGCACATCCCTACCCCTCGCTGACTGCACCACAGAGTCGCTGCTGGACTGTTGTCCGTTCTTCCGGTTTGACTGTCACTGTTAATACATATCGATAAAATGAGTGTCGGACCAGACTAACGTGGAACCGCTTTTTCGAATGGGGTCGGAAAGCCACAATCTAAAAATAATTTTGTTTGTAGCGAGACACAAATTGACGCTTTCTGTTGACAGTTAACGTCGCATGAAAGACCTGACGAGCAGGAATGGTTTGGGCCGACTCCAGCTACACTTGGCAAAAATTAAATTTCAAATATCTGCGAAAACACCAGAGGAAATACGGCTGACGACTCTTAGGAGAGACCTCGGGTATATGCATTCACAGTTGCGAATATGGACAACCATCAGCTGTGGAATGGAATGACGACAACGAAATTTTCTGCCGGACCTGGACTCGAACCCGGATTTCCCGCTTTACGCGAGCAGTCGTCTGAACTGCTTTGACTATCCGTGCACAACTCGCGGGCAGACCGAAAGTTCCACATGTTGTCAACCATACGTCTGCAACCTGTACTCCTACATCCCCTGTGTATATTCCTGTACAGGGGAGGAGACTTTAATTGTAAGTCACTGCCTGGAATCGGCTGATAAATACGATACTGCAGTGTGTTTTTAAGAAGTCGGATGCAATGCCCCTTCGGTCATTGCATCGTATTTCTTAACAAAACAAGCACTGCAGCATCGTATCGTCGAATCTAAACCAGTAGTTACCGAGTGAATGCAGTCACCAGGAAACCTAACAAACACGTCCACTCATACACAAAACAAGTAAGCTGTCTAACGCGAGGCGATGTGTCAACAGACGTACGCGAGATTAGACTGGCTGGCTGAGCTTTTTTTTTTCCTTTATTTTTAACACCTTACATAAAGGTGGGCTGGCAGCAGCACACCACGATGCTCTTCAGCCACAAGTTTCACAAAGAAAATACAATGGAGACACAGAACATACAGAACAAATTGGGGGGCAAAAAACAGTAGACACAAACAAATAACACGTAGCCGTTCACACGCGAAGACACCTAAAGAAACTGATGGCACTGCACATGGACACTGGTGACAGAGACGACACGTGAACGATGGAGCGTGCGCGGCAAAAAACACTGCGGCACAAACACGACGGCACATACACTAAAACGATGGCGATGATCTCCAGCGTGCGAATGCCCACTGAAATGTGTGCGAGTCCGGGGACGGAAGAAGAAAAGAAACAAGAAAAACAGGCGATAAAACGGTAACTTAAAGTGTAACATGGCGGGAAAATGCGGAAAGTTAAAACAGAAAGCAAAGGGGATGGCAATGTTAATAAAATACACAGGAATCAGACAAGTAACATAGTAGACACACAATTAAAAAATAGCATGGCGACAGTCTGGTTTCTGTTCGCAAGAGATAAAAAATCACACCCAGTGACAGTATGATGGCCGTTCGCAACACTCCCCAAAAGACACACAACACGGAACACTCACTGTAAAACACTGCACGAAGATGGCGGCACAAAGTTGACACTCCTGAGCCAAGGGCAGACGGGGGGAGGGGGACCTGGAGGAGGCGGAAAAACAAGGAGGGAGGAGAGGAAAAAACGATAATGGGGGAGACCAAGGAGGGAGAGGACTCATGAGGGGGCAGAGGACAGGGCAGACGCGAGAGCGAATGAGAAGAGGCAGGGGAGGGAAATGCAAAAGGACTCGGGGGAGAGAAGAGGGCAGAGAGAGGGGAGATGGGGAAAAAGAAGATGGAGGGGGGAGAGGGAGCCTGGGAAAAGGACAGAGGAAAGGAGGGGGAGTGAGGATCAGAGTTGATAGGAGGGATAAATGGAGGGAGAGAGGGTCTAACATCTTGCATGGTTTCTGTTTGCTGGAGGTCGTGTCTCCCTACCATTTTTGCGCAACGATACTATGAGTGTGTTTTTTAGGGAATTGACTAGTTTGAACATGGGACCTGTTGCTGGTAAGAAGACGCGAGACCACACATGAGATGTAGAGTTCAGAAGAGTTCTGTGAGACTAGCGATGATATAACCAAATACTTAATGATTTCAGCGTCAGCTCCACTGCACTCCCTGTAAAAGAATCTTAATACTAACTAAATTTAGTGGAAGGGGTTCAAGGCTTTCCTATTTTTAGTTAGCTGGTAAAATAATGTCGAAAAAGTAGTTAAGTTTACCACTGGAAATTTTATTCTACTCACAAAATATTGTTTATAAATTGCACTATTGATAAAAAGAAATGTTTTAATACAGGATGATAAAAACCAACTGCGTTCAACAAAAATGTGAACGAATGTTCCCTGAATGGGTTTCCAAGTTCTACAATGGATCGAAGGATGACCTATGCCATATCACATCTATAATCTAGGTTTAAATTAAGTTTCACAAAAGAGAAAACTATCAAAATGGTCTACAGTGACCCTCAATTATCTTTAATTACTTATCTAACTTGTAAATTACAGTGGCTGATGTGGCTTCTCAATAATTATATAACAGAAAAATCATCGCATTTGAGATTTTAACTTACGTAGCAAATGTGAATACCATGAGCTTTAATTGACGATCGACACTAGTATTACGCAAAACAGGGGTGTAACAGATGAGACTTCTGCAGTTCTGAGTGAAGCTTTGTGCGCTGTTATGTGGTATCGCGTGCGTTCATTACCTTGTCATTGATTAGCAAGTGTCAGGGGGCGTCGGTCGGCACAGCTCCACGCACCTCACTGACTCGGAAGCAACTCTTTCCTATCTTCTCCTTACTACAATGTACCGAAGTTGGTTTTAAAAAAACTATCTGGCTGCGTTTTCATCTGACCAATCAGGGTCTCAATGTTAACCTTACGCTCTGCCTACAAAAATTCTGTCTATCCAATGAGAAACGTTATACTTTTCGTGGTGGGGCAATGATTTTAACGATTGCAACGTAACAGAGACGCGGAAAAAGTCTCACGCTAAGACTTGCGGCTGGTGTGGCCATTTTAGTGTTATCGTAAGATCTATACTGTTCTTCTGGAGGGCTCTAACTTTTAACATGGGCTGGGGGGTGGTCCTGGTGGTTAGTTGGCCACGTGGGTGTCCGTCCCTTATCATAGGGCCTTCTAGCTTAACACGGTTCTGCTCTTGGCTTCTGTTCTCGTTTCTCCCCTCGGAACTGCGTCTGTCTCACAGTGGGAAGGTATGACATGCATTTAGGCATTCTTGTGTTAGTCTTGGGTATTCCATTTGCTCACTCGTTACTCGTATTTCTTTGGTTAGTTTAATGTCACGATTTATTCGGAGCTATGTGACATACTGCTGGATTTGCTTATCATGTCAGGGTTTTCATGGAAGGTGTTGGATTTGCCTGACACCTTAGATAAAACCACCCTTCGAACTTAATTTTTGCCCTGAAGTTAGCCAATGATTGAATCGTTATCTAAGTCAGTCAAAAATTATTCCTTTATCTAAATTTTGTTGCCTACTTTTCAGCCACGTTATTGTGGTTCTATGCTAGTCTGTATTACTAATTTATGTTTTTATATTCTTCCACATTATTCTCAAAAATATGTTTATATTTACAAGAGAAGCATATTTTTATGCTATTATTATTATTATTAATTTTTATTTAATTTCTTTCTTTATTTAAGTGTGAAGTTTGTTTTTTAAGAAGTTTGTTATCGAAAGTGAGGAGTCTTTCACTTTGATTTTCTTAGAAATATTTTTTTATAAATGTATTAATTAAGTAAAATCTATTCCTAACAGATTTTCTAAATATCATGTACAAGTAAAATGTTTTTGTTTCTAGACACTCCTTCAACATTGTTACACTAACAAATAAGAATTATTTCCAGGAATTGCTTTGTCAAAGAAATATACATACACAATTATTGAGATATTATCCTAACAAATGGTACAAATGTTAAAAAAAAGGGAAAACATCCAACAAGATAATTTTTTATTCCTTTTTTTATAAGGAGAAAATAAGTAAAATATAGTTATTCTTTTATTTTTATGAGGAGAAAATAAGTGGCATATAGTTTTAGTGTTTATTATGCCTTACTTTTGTTCTTTATATACTGTTCATTTCAGAACTACTGACTTATTTTTATCGATAGTCTATTTTTTACTTAAGTCCATAGTCAATGACTGTTATTTTGTAATTTATTAGCTGTCTGGTGTGCTTAACTTATTTAGTTTTTCACACTTTTTTTGCACAATTCCTACATCACATAATTTGATTTCACACATTCACACAATCCTATGAATGTTTAAGCATGAGGTTGGCGAATCTTTTTGCATGGAGGTGATGGACTTGAGCGATATGGATGTGGGCAAGTATTTGATGTACAGCTTCATTCGTCGTTCCTTGTTAGCTTTGCAAGTGTGTGTTGCTGTTGTGGAGGTCCCATAATGGAATGGAGCTGTGAGTGCAGAATCTCGTGGTTTACTGGCTTTGTATGCGTGAAAGTTATCGTTATGTGTCGCTGAAAGCGGTCGTTTTTCGTTGCAATACTTCGCAGACAACTAGTTTACAGTAGGATAGGGATTTGGGAAGGTATGTCGTCTATTCATCACCCATCTTCTTTCTTGGTCTCAATCTTGTGAATCTTCAACTTCTGTACTTTTTCTCTGCTTCTTACTTGCTTCTTGGTTCTTCTCTGGGCAGGATATGGAAATATTTATTGATAACTAGTCGCTTTGAAGTCCTCCTCTTAGTAACACTTTGATAAATTGTTTGGGCGTGTCATTTTTGCTTTGTGGAAGTTTTCTTCAGTTTGCGCATCAGCGTGCTGTTTAATAGCAGTAGTGTGACTTTTACACATATTTTTTTGCCAGTGGTAGCTTGCCCAGGTGGTCTTCTCGTTGGGCCATTTTGTGCTCGCTCCATTAAGTGGGGGCATTCCAAGACCCTCTTGGCCTTCCGTGTTCCGCCACTCTGTGGTTCCGTGTTCTGTCCCAGCAGGTTTCTGCCACCCTGTGGTTCAGCAGATTTACTGCCCACTTCGGCTACAAGGGCCCTTTGTTGGTCTCGCTGTCCTTTCCCTTCTCTCGACGCTTCTGCCTTGTAGGAATCATGTCTTGCTAATTACGTCCTTTTCTTTCTTGATACTTCTTGCGTTGCAACTTGTGGGTTGTTGCATCTGATCTTTGCTGGAGTTTTTACAATGATTCTTACAAAAAGTTTTACTTATAATCATCTAAGATACGTCTAGTACCTACATTGTTTTATGCCTTTTTAAAAAGCTTTACAGATTTCAGCACCCTTTCCGTGTTACAATTCTAAGATATTTTGAGTCTTTACTTCTACAAGAATCCTCAAATTCGTTTTTTATTTTTTTGTGTGGTGTCATGGTGTATAGCATTTTAGTATTTCATGCTGTTAGACTATCTACGCTTTATCCCTTCACCTTAATCTATGGTACTATTGGTGTTATTTTTGTTTTTGTTTTTATTGAAACTACTTTCTTTTTCCCACCTTCCTCTCTCTTCATTCTTCTTTCTCCTGACGATCTTATCTGCAACATAATCTTGAAATATTGTGCTGATTATTTACTAGTAATAAAATTTATCTTCAAACATTTTGATATGGCTCACATGGTGAAGTCCTAAGGTTTTGCCTGTTTTTGGGTTCATTAGTTCCACAGCATTATCATGAGCAATTTGGCTAATTATGACAGGTTCTTTGTATGCAGCGTAAAACTTATGTATTTTGTGATTCTGTTTGCTGGAGAGATGGTGTGTTTTTACAAATACTTTCTGGCCTACTGAGAATGTTCTTTTAATTGCTGTTCTATCTCCTCTTTCTTTTCTTTGAATGGCTGCCTTTCTGATGTTGGAAAGCGCTGTTGCTATGACTTGTCTGTGCTGTCTACGTGGTACAATAGGAAATCTAACATTTTCTCTGGTTATGTTTGGGGGTTCAATATTTTTAAGTACAGTAACTGGAGGTAGTAGTGTAGTGCTATGTGGCATTTCATTTATTACTTCTTGAAAATCTTTAAGGTATATATCCCAAGTGTTGTGTCTTTTGCCTGCATATAATCGGCATAAAGTGCCTATGTCCTTCATAGATCGTTCTGCTGGATTTACACTAGGTTTGTAGTTAGATATATAGATGGGGTTTATTTTGTGTTGTTTTAACGTGTTCTGCCATTGCACTGATTTGTATTGTGGGCCATTATCCGAAATTATTCGTTCCACTTGACCTACTTGTCTGAGAAAATCTTGTCTAAATGCTTTACTTATAGTAAGACCTGTTGCCCATTTTAATGGTGTCAAGATAACATATTTAGATGTAAGTTCCAAAACGACAAATATCAAAATATATCCATTTTTGTGCGTGGGAGGAGCCCCATCAAATCTGTTGCAGCTATTTGTTTTAATTTTTTAGGGATTATTGGAAACATAGGTGGTTTGGTTTGGAAAGTGACGTGTTTACCTCATACATTTTTTTGCATTTGACTACTAAAGGTCTTCCTGTCAGGAGTCAAAGCAGGAATAGCACAGCGGGGTGTAGGGCTTTACATCAGGAAAGAAATGGAACCCAGCGTAGTTGCAATAAGGTATGTAAACGAACGACTGATGTGGGTAGATTTGACAGTGTGTAGCAAGAAAATTAGGATTGTGTCAGTATATTCGCATTGTGAAGGGACAGATCAAGATAAGATGGATAGTTTTTATGAGGGACTCAGTGATGTAGTTGTTAGAGTAAAGGACAAGGACAGTGTTCTGCTCATGGGTGATTTTAATGCCAGGATTGGAAATCGAACAGAAGGGTATGAAAAGGTTATGGGTAAATTTGGAGAGAATATGAAGGCCAACAGGAACGGGAAACAACTCTTGGATTTCTGTGCCAGTATGGGCTTAGTAATCACAAACTCCTTTTTTAAACATAAGAACATTCACCGGTATACTTGGGAAGGCAGGGGAACCAGATATGTCATTGACTATATAATAACAGATCAGGAATTCAGGAAGGCTGTGAGGGACACACGTGTATTCAGGGGATTCTTTGATGACACTGATCATTATTTAATCTGCAGTGAAATTGGGATTGTGAGGCCGAAAGTGCAGGAGGTCAGGTCCATATGTAGGAGGATAAGAGTGGAGAAACTTCAGGATAAGGAAATCAGGCACAAGTACATAACAGCGATCTCAGAAAGGTACCAGTTAGTTGAATGTAGTCAATTACAGTCATTGGAAAAGGAATGGACAAGGTACAGGGACACAGTACTAGAAGTGGCTAAAGAATGTCTTGGAACAGTAGTGTGTAAAAGTAGGATGAAGCAAACAGCCTGGTGGAATGATACAGTCAAGGCAGCCTGTAAAAGGAAAAAGAAGGCGTATCAAAAATGGCTACATACCAGAACCCAGGTAGACAGAGAAAGTTATGTTGAAGAAAGAAAAAAAGCCAAACAGATAATTGCAGCATCCAAGAAGAAATCGTGGGAAGACTTTGGAAACAGGTTGGAGACTATGGGTCAAGCTGCTGGAGAACCATTCTGGAGTGTAATTAGCAGTCTTCGAAAGGGAGGTAAGAAGGAAATGACAAGTATTTTGGACAGGTCAGGAAAACTGCTGGTGAATCCTGTGGATGCCTTGGGCAGATGGAGGGAATATTTTGAAGAGTTGCTCAATGTAGGTGAAAATGCGATCAGTAATGTTTCAGATTTCGAGGTAGAATGGGATAGGAATGATGATGGAAATAGGATCACATTTGAGGAAGTGGAAAAAATGGTCAATAGATTGCAGTGCAATAAAGCGGCTGGGGTGGATGAAATTAAGTCAGAACTCATCAAATACAGTGGAATGTCAGGTCTTAAATGGCTACACAGGATAATTGGTATGGCCTGGGAGTTGGGACAGGTTCCATCAGACTGGACAAAAGCAGTAATCACACCAATCTTTAAACATGGAAACGGAAAAGATTGTAACAGCTACAGAGGTATCTCTTTAATCAGCGTTGTGGGTAAAATCTTCTCAGGTATTGTTGAACAGAAAGTCCGAGTATTAGTTGAGGACCAATTGAATGAAAATCAGTGTGGGTTTATGCCTCTTAGAGGTTGTCAGGACCAGATCTTTAGCTTACGCCAAATAATGGAGAAGTGTTATGAGTGGAACAGGGAATTGTATCTATGCTTTATAGATCTAGAAAAGGCATATGACCGGGTTCCTAGGAGGACGTTATTGTCTGTTCTACGAGATTATGGAATGGGAGGCAAACTTTTGCAAGCAATTAAAGATCTTTATATGGATAGTCAGGCAGCAGTTAGAGTTGAGGGTAAATTGAGTTCATGGTTCAGAGTAGTTTCAGGGGTAAGACAAGGCTGCAACCTGTCTCCATTGTTGTTCATATTATTTATGGATCATATGTTGAAAACAATAGACTGGCTGGGTGAGATTAAGATATGTGAACACAAAATAAGCAGTCTTGCATATGCGGATGACTTAGTTGTGATGGCAGATTCGATTGAAAGTTTGCAAAGTAATATTTCAGAGCTAGATCAGAAATGTAAGGACTATGGTATGAAGATTAGCATCTCCAAAACGAAAGTAATGTCAGTGGGAAAGAAATATAAACGGATTGAGTGCCAAATAGGAGGAACAAAGTTAGAACAGGTGGACGGTTTCAAGTACTTAGGGTGCATATTCTCACAGGATGGCAACATAGTGAAAGAACTGGAAGCGAGGTGTAGCAAAGCTAATGCAGTGAGCGCTCAGCTACGATCTACTCTCTTCTGCAAGAAGGAAGTCAGTTCCAAGACTAAGTTATCTGTGCACCGTTCAATCTTTCGACCAACTTTGTTGTATGGGAGCGAAAGCTGGGTGGATTCAGGTTACCTTATCAACAAGATTGAGGTTACGGATATGAAAGTAGCTAGGATGATTGCAGGTACTAGTAGATGGGAACAATGGCAGGAGGGTGTCCACAATGAGGAAATCAAAGAAAAACTGGGAATGAACTCTATAGATGTAGCAGTCAGGGTGAACAGGCTTAGATGGTGGGGTCATGTTACACGCATGGAAGAAGCAAGGTTACCCAAGAGACTCATGGATTCAGCAGTAGAGGGTAGGAGGAGTCGGGGCAGACCGAGGAGAAGGTATCTGGATTCGGTTAAGAATGATTTTGAAGTAATAGGTTTAACATCAGAAGAGGCACCAATGTTACCACTGAATAGGGGATCATGGAGGAACTGTATAAGGGGGGCTATGCTCCAGACTGAACGCTGAAAGGCATAATCAGTCTTAAATGATGATGATGATGATGATGATGATGATGATGTTCTAATTCGTCTTTCCATATTAGGAAAATGGCTTGCTTGTTTTATTTTTAAAAAGCATTTCTTTGGTCCAAAGTGCCCATTACTTAAATGTGTATACCATATGTACTTATTAATTAGTTCATCTGGGATATAAATTAACCATTCATTCGTTGCAACATTTCGTCTAAAAAATAAAACATTGTTTTTTACGTGATAGTGCTGTCGAATGTCTGGAAAATCCTTACTTCTCCACTCGTGTTTGATTCCCAGTATTTCCGGATCCTTGTCCTGTTTTTTGCCTATGTTTTTCAATGCTGTCGTAATGCAGTTTTCGAAAGGTACTTGTTTCATATAGTACATTGTAAACCGGCCTTCTGCTGCTTCCAAACCCATGTTATTGGATGCACCCTGTGGACATCGTGAGAAAGCATCTGCTAATACATTCGCTGGTCCTGGTGTGTGTGTAATAGTGAAGTCAAATTCTTGTAGTATTAACATACATCTGGCTAACCTCCCATGAGTTAGTTTGGCGGATAACAGAAATTCTAATGCTTTGTGGTCAGTGTATACTTTTGTTTTTCTTCCGAATAGGAAGTATCGAAAACGTTGGAAGCCCCATACAATGGCCAATGCTTCCAGCTCCGTGACTGAATAGTTTTCCTCGTTTTTTGTGAGTACCCGACTGGCAAATGCAATTGTTCTATACGATCTTAGCCGTGCCTGTTCGTATTCTTGGAATAAAACAACTCCTAAACCTGTTTTCGCGCTATCAGTGGCCATACAAATTTTTTGTGTTAGATCATTATGTGCTAAAATCGGTACTGTTGTTAGTGTGTTTTTCATATTTAAAAATTCTTCATTGGCTTGTTGACCCCATACCCATGGCGTGTTTTTTCCAGTCAATGCAGATAGGCGTGGTGTTGCGAGAGAGTCGATACAAATAAATTTTTTATAGAATCCGGTGAGACCTAGAAATCCTTTGAGAGTTTTCTTATTATATGGAGAACAGAATTCTTTGATTGCCGTTAGTTTTTTTGGGTCGGGCATTATCCCTTTCTCTGAAATTACGTGTCCTAGAAATTTGATCTCTCGCCTTCCAAATTTGGATTTTGTTATATTTACTGTGACCCCATGCTCTTTCATGATCTGTAAAAACTGATTTAATGTGTCGTTGTGACGTGATGACTGGGTGTTGTGTGCTGTCCTTAGGTTGGTTAGGTTTAAGTAGTTCTAAGTTCTAGGGAACTGATGACCATAGATGTTAAGTCCCATAGTGCTCAGAGCCATTTGAACCATTTTGTCGTTGTGATGTTCCCAAGGGGGTTCTGCTATAATCACATCATCAACATAACAAGTAATTTTTTGTAAAATTTCAGGACTGAGTATAGTATTAAATCCCCTAATAAACGCTGCTGATGATATGTTTAAACCAAATGGCAATCGTTTAAACTGGTAACATCTACCGAATACGATAAATGCTGTAAATTTTCTACATTCTGGGGCCAATTCTATTTTCCAGAAACTACTCCGTAAAGCAATTGATGGAAATATGTTACAACCGTGGAAGTGTTATATCAATTCCTCTAATTTTTCTGGGCGATCTGTCTCAGTGATTATGATTGTGTTGATCTGTCTGGAATCAAGCACTAACCTGATGCTCCCACCTCGTTTTTGTACAATATGGAGCGGGCTGTTATATGTGGAGGTAGCTGGTTCAATAACATCATCTAACATTTTAGACATCTCCTGGAATACTTTATTCCTGTAGATTAATGAGATTGTATAGGGTGGCACTCTAAATGGTTTGTGCTGTTTTACTTCAAACATGTACTGAAAGTGTTTAATACTGCCAGTCTTAGGTAAAAATACCTCTGCTTTATCTCGTAAAATACCCTCTAATTCTCTTTTACTGTGTTCCGAAATACCTTGAACTTCTTGCTATTTTTCGTCGATTTCTTTATGGACTTCTAACATGAGTTGAGACGATTCCCCCTTTTGTGCATACCATTCTAATTCATCATCCTCTTTATCTCGCGTCATTCTTAATTGTTTGTTTATAACTGGTATTTCTTCTAATTTTAGCTTTTGCTCAAAGAGAAGTGAGACATTTCCGAATGTTACGCTAACTTTCCCCATATCTATTATCGCTCGTCTCTCATTTAAAAAATCTGCACCTATAATCAAGTCTACAGTTAGTTTAGGTACAATCACGAAGTTGGCTTCGATCTTTTGACCTTGACACGAAAGAGTTAACCTTGTTTGTCTCGCAACTTCCGCAGCATTGTTTCTAATAGGACCTCTTACTTTAATCTTACGTGTTTTCAGAACTGGCAATTCATCATTGGCATTACACTGCATGAATAAATTTTATGAGATCGCAGTCAGTTCACTTCCGCTATCAGTTACAATATTGATTGGGATATGCTTTCCCATGGCCTTCACAATTGGTTGAATTTGAAAGGGTTGGTTCTGTTCTTCTTCTTCTTGCATCAACGAATCCTCCACTGAATCATACATGAGTCTTTTCAGGAATTTCCCTTGTGAATTCGAACTTTCTGTAGGATAAGCTTCGACTGCTACTTTTCTCTCTTTTATTTCCTCTTCTCTATTTCTTCCTTCATTTACGCTTTCTTCAACATCCTCTACTTTTCCCTCATCCTCGTCTATCTTCTCCTTCTTCGTCGCTACTTCCACATAATCGCATCTAAATGCTCTAATTATCGCTTCATAACTTCCTTCATTATATACGTTGGGTTGTGTGCACTAGTAACTTATTTTCAACTTCTGTCGACTGCGCATTATCCTCATTGAATTCGCTTTCCCTGGTTTCCATCTCAAATAGCTCTGCAATACTCATTACTTCGTCCTTTCCTCCTACATTCGTTGTGCATGCCTCTGGTAATTCATCTTCCTCGTCAGTATTCTCCCAACTAATTTCGTCCCAACACGATATTGTTATTTTCCTGTCTTCGTTTTCATCTGGTCCCTGCGGATTTGTTTCTTCCTTCTTCTCTTCTCGTGATAAGGTATTTACTTCTCTGTTCAAGGTGCTGCAATTGTCCTGGGTCGGTGCGCCATTCCCTTTGGTATGGGCGCTTAGCTGTCAATTCGAACGTTTATCGGGGTTTGGTGGTCTTACCTCCACATCTTCTATCTGTATTCTCTTTTCTTGTTTAGCTTGTTGATAGTGGTTTCTTTGTTGATAATTTGTCAGTCTGTTGGTTCTCCAGTACCCGTTCCGGTTGTCATTATTTCCTCTGTAATAGTTGTTGCCGTTCCTGGGTGAATTATAGTTATTGCCATATTCTCTTCTAAATCCATAACCGGTTCTTTGTTGAAATCTATTGTCGTTTCTTGGTGCGAAGTTATCACGTGGTTCGTAATTATTGTTTCTTCGTACTGTGTCTTGTGGATTCCACTGCTTTTTGCTTTCGTTTTCACGTGCGCTTCGTCTTTTTCTTGCGTCATCTTCCGAAAATATGATCTCTAGTTCCCTTAGAATACCTTTAAATGCTTCGACGTCATTGTCTCCATGACCTACTAATGATTGCTGGTATTTCAATGGTAACTTCATCGCGCATAATTTAATCAACTCTCCGTCACTGTATGGTACATCTAAGCATTGATTTTTGTTTGCCATTACTTCGAAAAATTTCACGGGACTCTTCTCTCCTGAATTTTCAAAATATGGGTTCTGTAATAATTCGTACTTCACTCTATTCTGTGCTTCGCTGGACCAATATCGTGAGAGAAACTTCTCTCTGAAATATTCGTACGATCGGTATGTCGCTGCAACATTTTGCATGGTTTTTGCGATTGTTCCTGACATGTGTGCACATGTAAAGTCTAATTTGTGTCCTAGCGTCCAGTGTTCTGGTAATCCTACTCGGAATTGATCAATAAAAGTTCGTGGATGTAATAAGTTTCCTTCTCGAAAGTGTTGAAATTTTCTGACTGTTGGGAAATGATCGTTGACGTACTTCGTCGTAGTTCCATATGAAATTCGCGATTCTTCACCACTTTTGTTTCTGATCATTTCTCCCGTCGTTCTTTCCGGTTGTGGTAGATCCATTGGATATTGTCCACTGTAACTTTCGCGTACCCTTGCGTAGTATCGTTGGAGTGGTACGCAATAATTTTCTTCCATCGGTTGTGAACGTATAGCTGAATGCATTGCACTGTACTCTTCGCGACCTGGCTTTCCATTGTCATGTATTGGTTCGTTATCTTGTCTGGCTAACCTTGCCGCTTCATTGCACGATCCAAACTGTCTTGACACATACATCTGCGGTTCTGCATGTGTTTGTGGTGCCGTTTGTTCATCAAGAATTTCGAAACGTGTTTGTTGCGGTGCAGGCTGTCTGATTTCACGTATGTTATTTTCCGCCTGTGATTGGAATCGAAAATGCATGATATCTTCGTTAATTGCTTGTTTTCCAGGTGCTGTTACAGTTACGGATATGGTTGCCGACTCAGTGCCTGTTCGATCTTGTTCACTACGCTCTTCAATGGTTTGCAACACCTCTGTTCGCAGTTTCTGAAATTGTTGCTTCGTTTGGCTTCTATTTTGACTATGCGGTTATCATATCTTTTCAGCGCTGCTTTTGTGATACGTTTGTGTAGCACACTGTTTTCAACAATTTCACGCGCTGTTCCTGCTGCTTGTCTAGTAATTACGTTTATCTGTTTCTCTAGTTTCTTGACTTCTCCCTGGGTGTTGTTACGTAATATTTTGATCTCGTCCTGATTATCAGTACGCAATGTTTGTACGTCCGCTTGTATCTTGTCAATGTCTGTTCTCAATTGATTGTGACCTGTTATTAAGTTTCCTATTACTTCTCGAGATTCTTTTGCCTCGTCTTCAATATGACTTAGGTGTAACTGATTTTTTTTGTTTTGTTCTTTAATCTCACGCATTTGTCTCGTGGTTTCTGCAATTTGGCTCGTCGTTTCTGCATTCTGAATTTTAATTTGGTTCGCAATTTCTTTATTTTGTCTTGTCATGGTTTCCGCCATTAATTGTAATAATTCTGCCAGATTGGTGGGTCTTATTGCATTTTCTTCCGACGTCCTACGCTCTGTGTTTTCGCCCAAGTGTTGGTTTGCAACCGATTGCATTGAACTGTGCGGTGACACGTTTCTGCTCGAATTTCTTGTACTCAGTGGTGAGGGAGCTCTGATTACTTGTACAATGGGTTCTACGTATTCAAGACGCAAGTTAGAATCCTCATCGGCTGTCTCTCTACTTTTCTGCTCCTCTGTCGTATGCTGTCCTAGATTTTCTGTGCCTTGGCGTACATTATCCGGTAAGTATCTGTCCTATTTCTCGCGATACTGCAGCGTCTGTTGTACTGTCCTATATTCTCTGTCCATCTTCATGTTGGGTCTCTACCTCAATTCGGTCAATGTCTCGATCTGCCATTGCTAATCTTTCCGAATCCCTTATTTTCTGTTTTAAAAGCAATTCACGCGCCCTACTTCGCGTCAACATGCACTCATACGATCTCACGCGTTTCATAAACTTTTTGCACACACGACTTGACAATCCATTCACTTACTTGTTGGGTCAGAACCAACTTGTCAACGATGTATCCGCCACCTGTGCGTTTGCATTAGAGAGAAAACTTAATTCTAACAATATTAAATTTCCTAACTTAATTATACTATTGTCTCTGCTAGAATGTCTCACTTTCTATTGAATACTTCCTTACTATCTATCGCTGCAGCTACTGTTTTCGACTATTTATAACTTGAGAAAATTTTTTTACGAAAATTTTTCAAAAGGATATTCTTCTGACCTAGTTAGGTGTGTGGTCGACCTTCAATCATGGTATTTTACCGTCCTGGCAGGGTCGCCATTCTCTAACATTCTGCATGGTTTCTGTTTGCTGGAGGTCGTGTCTCCCTACCACTTTCGCGCAATGACGCTCTGAGCGTGTGTTTTAGGGAATTCACTAGTTTGAACATGGGACCTGTTGCTGGTAAGGAGACGCCAGACCACACATGACATGTAGAGTTCAGAAGAGTTCTGTGAGACTAGCGATGATATAACCAAATACTTAACGATTTCAGCGTCAGCTCCACTGCACTCCCTGTAAAAGAATCTTAATACTAACTAAATTTAGTGGAAGGGGTTCAAGGCTTTCCTATTTTTAGTTAGCTGGTAAAATAACGTCGAAAAAGCAGTTAAATTTACCACTGGAAATTTTATTCTACTCACAAAACATTGTTTATAAATTGCACTATTGATAAAAGGGAATGTTTTAATACAGGATAATATAAAACCAACTGCGTTCAACAAAAATGTGAACGAATATTACCCGAATGGGTTTCCAAGTTCTACAATGGATCGCATGACCTATGCCATATCACATCTATAATCTAGGTTTAAATTAAGTTTCACAAAAGAGAAAACTATCAAAATGGTCTACAGTGTCCCTCAATTATCTTTAATTACTTATCTAACTTGTCGTAAATTACAGTGGCTGTTGTGGCTTCTCAATAATTATATAACAGAAAAATCATCGCATTTGAGATTTTAACTTACGTAGCAAATGTGAATACCATGAGCTGTAATCGACGATTGACACTAGTATTACGCTAAACGGGGGTGTAAAAGATGAGACTTCTGCAGTTCTGAGTGAAGCTTTATGCGCTGTTATGCGGCGTTCATTACCATGTCGTTGATTAGGCAGTGTCAGGGGGCGTCGGTCGGCACAGCTCCACGCACCTCGCCGACTCGGAAGCAACTCTCTCCTGACTTCTCCTTACTACAATGTACCGAAGTTGGTTTTTAAAAAAACTATCTGGCTGTGTTTTCATCTGACCAATCAGGGTCTCAATGTTAACCTTAAGCTCCGCCTACAAAAATTCTGTCTATCCAATGAGAAACGTTATACTTTTCGTGGTGGGGCAATGTTTTTAAAGTTTGCAACGTAACAGAGACGCGAAAAAGTCTCACGCTATAACTTGCAGCTGATGTGACCCTTTTAGTGTTATCGTAAGATCCATACTGTTCTTCTGGGGGGCTCTATCTTTTAACATGGGCTGGGGGGGTGGTCCTGGCGGTTACTTTTCGTGGTGGGGCAATGTTTTTAACGATTGCAACGTAACAGAGACGCGAAAAAGTCTCACGCTAAAACTTGCGGCTGGTGTGGCTCTTTTAGTGTTATCGTAAGATCTATACTGTTCTTCTGGAGGGCTCTAGCTTTTAACATGGGCTGGGGGGTGGGCCTGGTGGTTAGCTGGCGACGTGGGTGTCCGTCCCTTATCGTAGGGCCTTCTAGCTTAACACGGTTCTGCTCTCGGCTCCTGTTCTCGTTTCTCCCCTCGGAACTGCGTCTGTCTCACAGTGGGAAGGTATGTCATGCATTTAGGCATTCGTGTGTTAGTCTTTGGTATTCCATTTGCTCACTTGTTACTCGTATTACTTTGGTTAATTTAATGTCACGATTTATTCGGAGCTATGTGACATACTGTTGGATTTGCTTATCATGTCGGGTTTTCATGGAAGGTGCTGGATTTGCCTGACACCTTACAAGGGCATCATCCGGGAGTGGGAGTTGACAGAAACCACCTCGGGAAAGGAGATGAAGGGTGTAGAGATGGAGGGTAGGGGGGACACAACAGTGAAGACGTGGCAGGGGGCGAGGATGGGAGAGGAGAGGAGCAACCAGGGGGTTAGGGGAATCAAGGCGGCGGGAGGTGTAGAGTATGCGGATATGTTCGAGGAATAGGAGCAGATGGGGAAAGGAATCAGGTCATAGAGGATCCGCGTGGGGGACGGGAGTCGTATACGGAAGGTGAGGCGGAGTGCATGAAGGATCTGGAGGTACTTACAGAATTTGGGGGGGTGCAGATATCCAGGCGGGACTGGCATAACAGAGGATGGGACGGATTAAGGATTTGTAGGTTTGGAGGATGGTAGAGGGTTGCAACCCCCATGCCTGGCCAGAGAGGAGTTTGAGGAGTCGGAGGCGGTTGTGGGCTTTGGATTGGATGAAGCGGAAGTGAGGGATCCAGGTGAGGTGACGGTCAATGGTGAGGCCAAGGTAGGTGAGGGTGGGGGTGAGACGGACAGGATAGGCACAGACAGTAAGGGAGAAATCCAGGAGCCGGAAGGAGCGAGTGGTACGACCTACGATGATTGCCTGGGTCTTGGAAGGATTGATTTTCATGAGCCACTGGTTACACCATGCAGCAAAAAGGTCAAGGTGACTCTGGAAAAGGCGTTGGGACCGTTGGAGGGTAGGAGCGAGGGCGAGGAGTGCAGTGTCATCAGCATATTGCAAGAGGTGTACTGTATGGGGGGGGGGGGGGTTGGGGCATATCTGCCGTGTACAGGAGGTAGAGAAGAGAGGAGAGGACAGAGCCCTGGGGCACACTTGCAGAGGAGTAGAAGGTGTGGGAATTGGCATTATGGATGGTAACATAGGAGGGGCGGCGGGAGAGGAAGGAGGCCATCAGACGGATGTAGTTGATAGGAAGCGCGTAGGTTTGGAGTTCAAACAGGAGACACTGGCTGAGCGAGAGGCAGGCGCTTGAGTACGCTATCGGGGGCGCCGCTATTTGTCGCTGGAACTATGTGTTCAACTGTGGCGCCCTCACACTAAAAGCGGGCCAGGAGGCGCGCGCCGCCACAGCTTACGGCGCGATGGTGCAGAGACCTCTAGGGGTCTTCGACGTCCATCACGCCTGGCGCGGATTCAAATTCCGCGGCGCGCAGTACCAGACATTACATAGGGGCCCGCAGGAGGCGGACAAATTTATGAAATACAGTACTGCCAGTAACACATTGATTAACATAAATGCAGATGCTAGCGAAGCATGTGTATGTGTCAGTGGTGGTCATGGCTGTGTTCTGTGTAGTCGTGAGTGCATTAATGTCGGAGCTAAGTGATTTCCATGGGAAAATTACTGGCGTTCGTATGGTGGGTGCTTCCGTAACCAAGGTAGACGAAGTGTTTGGTGTTCCAAAAGACACGGTATCGAAGATTTATACCACATACAGGGAAAGCGGAGAAACGTCATTGATAGGTGTAATGTATAATTTCTTATGTGTAGTTTTGGTATACGAGTGGATTGTAAGCGTGCAGCGATGTGGTACGCTGTATCTCAGACGTTAAACTAACATCTTAGAGCTGCGCGAGGGCGCAGAGGAGCAGTCGAAGTTTAGCTGTGTTTGAGTAAAGCAGACAATGCGTAGCTGTGGTAGCGAGGGGAGTCGAAGTACATCTGTGTTGGAGTTAAGCTGATAATTTTAAGCAGTGTTTGTGAGGAGGCTATGGCGAGATTAGAATTCAAATTAAAATTTATCATATGTTCAATCAACATGACTACGAAACTGATTTGTGAATGGAGAAAGCTGATGGAATGTGCAGTAAATACAATAATGATATTATGTTTTACTACTGCTGTACCATCGAACGAACTTGGTTATTGTACTGAAAGTTGTTAGATTTAAGAGATAGGAAAGCGTATTGTTTGAATGTTGAGAAATTCATTAAATTTAAAATCTTCTTCGATCAATTTCTCTCATTACACAAAAGAAAACAGGGTGTTGTCATTAATGCACATATTTCATTTTCTCACCAGACTTCCTCTTACATTTCTTTTTAACGGATGATCCAACCAAGTATGTTCGATTTGCAATTAACAGAGAACTCATTGCACGTCTCGAGCGTCTGTGTGCAGATTCAGTAACTTGCACCTTTAGCATAGCGGCGCGCAAGACAGAGCAGTACTGCAACGCGTTATCCAGATTTGCGGAGATTAGAGGTAAGGAGAAAATATTTAGATTGTTTTATTTATTAAGTCAGGGCCAGCTTATGTATTTCAGAGACAGTTTTCGTGATCATTTTGCAAACCCAGTGTCTCTAGGTTTCATGTTCAAGTCAATTACTCAGGCAGTTTATACTGTTGAAAATTCTTCCAGTCATGCTAACTTCTACTATATGAAACACTTCTAGTTTCATTATGACAATTAATTATTATTAATGTGCGGATTTGCCTTCACATTACAACAGCTGATTTATTATGACAACTCATGTTTACATCCAGGAAGAGAGCACTCCAGGTAATATTTTTATGTACTCAGGTAACTTCCACTTAATATTTTCATTTATTCGGATTACTTTCAACATCGCGAACAGAATGCACGGTCAGTGATTGTGATGGACGGCCATTGAAGAAGATTGTGGAAAAATAAGAGACGCAGAAGTCACTGCAGAACTGAATATCGCACTCGCGGAGCCTGTCAGCATAAAAAAATAAAGAGATTTCCATAAACGGAATTTCACGGTGGGCTTAAATTCCAAAGCCACTCATCAGTTATGCAAATGCCTGTAACAGGAAAACGTGTTGCCGAAGCCGTATAACGTCGACTATGGGGCAATGCGAGGAGTATGTCATTTGGTCAGATGAGTCTTGTTTCACATTGCTTCCAATAACTTGCCGAGTTTACATCCCACTAATGAAAGGGGTAGCGTCTTTGATTCATAATCAAAACGTCTTCGGTCCCGGGTTCGATCCCCGCCACTGCCTAAATTTTGATAAATAATCGGCATTGGCGGCCGAAGACTTCCGGCATAAGAAGTCAGCCTCATTCTGCCAACGGCCTTGTCAAAGAGGGCGGAGGAGCGGATAGAGTTTCAGGGCACTCTCTTGTCCTAGGGGTGGGAAATTGCCCCTGAAGGCGGAAGAATCAGCAA
The DNA here is from genome assembly GCF_023864275.1 of Schistocerca cancellata. Classification (NCBI taxonomy): domain Eukaryota; kingdom Metazoa; phylum Arthropoda; class Insecta; order Orthoptera; family Acrididae; genus Schistocerca; species Schistocerca cancellata. Next base: position 78,228,609 of record NC_064631.1, on the reverse strand, counting down.
TGATCAACGAATGATCAACGACATGCGGATGCAGAAGGCAATGGAAACCACTGCATTAAAGACACATAACGTGTATCCACAGGACATGTGGCCTGTAATTGAAGAAGTGTCATGATCATCTCTCCATTGGCAAAAGATTCCGGAATAAACGGTCACAACGTCCATATAGTACTAGGGACAGAAAGTTGGCTGAAACCAGACGTAAACAGTAATGAAATCCTAAACTCAGATTGGAATGTATACCGCAGAGAAAGGCTGGACAGTGAAGGGGGAGGCGTGTTTGTAGCGATAAGAAGTGCAATAGTATCGAAGGAAATTGACGGAGATCCGAAATGTGAAATGATTTGGGTGAAGGTCACGGTTAAAGCAGGCTCAGACATGGTAATTGGATATCTCTATAGGCCCCCTGGCTCAGCAGCTGTTGTGGCTGAGCACCTGAAGGATAATTTGGAAAATATTTCGAGTAGATTTCCCCACCATGTTATAGTTCTGGGTGGAGATTTTAATTTGCCGGATATAGACTGGGAGACTCAAACGTTCATAATGGGTGGCAGGGACAAAGAATCCAGTGAAATTTTTTTAAGTGCTTTATCTGAAAACTACCTTGAGCAGAAACAGAGAACCGACTCGTGGCGATAACATATTAGACCTTCTGGTGACAAACAGACCCGAACTATTTGAAAACGTTAATGCAGAACAGGGAATCAGCGATCATAAAGCGGTTACGGCATCGATGATTTCAGCCGTAAATAGGAATATTAAAAAGGGTAGGAAGATTTTTCTATTTAGAAAAAGTGACAAAAAGCAGATTTCAGAGTACCTGTTGGCTCAACACAAAAGTTTTGTCTCAAGTACAGATAGTGTTGAGGATCAGTGGACAAAGTTCAAAACCGTCGTACATTATGCGTAAGATGAGTATGTGCCAAGCAAGATCGTAAGAGATGGAAAAGAGCCACCGTGGTACAACAACCGAGTTAGAAAACTGCTGCGGAAGCAAAGGGAACTTCACAGCAAACATAAACATAGCCAAAGCCTTGCAGACAAACAAAAATTACGCGAAGCGAAATGTACTGTGAGGAGGGCTATGCGAGAGGCGTTCAATGAATTCGAAAGTAAAGTTCTATGTACTGACTTGGCAGAAAATCCTAAGAAATTTTGGTCTTATGTCAAAGCGGTAGGTGGATCGAAACAAAATGTCCAGACACTCTGTGACCAAAATGGTACTGAAACAGAGGATGACAGACTAAAGGCCGAAATACTAAATGTCTTTTTCCAAAGTTGTTTCACAGAGGAAGATTGCACTGTAGTTCCTTCTCTAGATTGTCGCACAGATGACAAAATGGTAGATATCGAAATAGACGACAGAGGGATAGAGAAACAATTAAAATCGCTCAAAAGAGGAAAGGCCTCTGGACCTGATGGGATACCAGTTCAATTTTACACAGAGTACGCGAATGAACTTGCCCCCCTTCTTGCAGCGGTGTACCGTAGGTCTCTAGAAGAGCGTAGCGTTCCAAAGGATTGGAAAAGGGCACAGGTCATCCCCATTTTCAAGAAGGGATGTCGAACAGATGTGCAGAACTATAGACCTATATCTCTAACGTCGATCAGTTGTAGAATTTTGGAACACGTATTGTGTTCGAGCATAATGACTTTTCTGGAGACTAGAAATCTACTCTGTAGGAATCAGCATGGGTTTCGAAAAAGACGGTAATGTGAAACCCAGCTCGTGCTATTCGTCCACGAGACTCAGAGGGCCATAGACACGGGTTCCCAGGTAGATGCCGTGTTTCTTGACTTCCGCAAGGCGTTCGATACAGTTCCCCACAGTCGTTTAATGAACAAGGTAAGAGCATATGGACTATCAGACCAATTGTGTGATTGGATTGAGGAGTTCCTAGATAACAGGACGCAGCATGCCATTCTCAATGGAGAGAAGTCTTCCGAAGTAAGAGTGATTTCAGGTGTGCCGCAGGGGAGTGTCATAGGACCGTTGCTACTCACAATATACATAAATGACCTGGTGGATGACATCGGAAGTTCACTGAGGATTTTTGCAGATGATGCTGTGGTGTATCGAGAGGTTGTAACAAGGGAAAATTGTACTGAAATGCAGGAGGATCTGCAGCGAATTGACGCATTGTGCAGGGAATGGCAATTGAATCGCAATGTAGACAAGTGTAATGTGCTGCGAATAAACAGAAAGATAGATCCTTCATCATTTAGCTACAAAATAGCAGGTCAGCAACTGGAAGCAGTTAATACCATAAATTATCTGGGAGTACGCATTAGGAGTGATTTAAAATGGAATGATCATATAATGTTGATCGTCCGTAAAGCAGATGCCAGACTGAGATTCATTGGAAGAATCCTAAGGAAATGCAATCCGAAAACAAAGGAAGTAGGTTACAGTACGCTTGTTCGCCCACTGCTTGAATACTGCTCAGCAGTGTGGGATCCATACCAGATAGGGGTGATAGAAGATATAGAGAAGATCCAACGGAGAGCAGCGCGCTTCGTTACAGGATCATTTAGTAATCGCGAAAGCGTTACGGAGATGATAGATAAACTCCACTGGAAGACTCTGCAGGAGAGACGCTCAGCAGCTCGGTACGGGCTTTTGTCAAAGTTTCGAGAACATACCTTCACCGAAGAGTCAAACAGTATATTGCTCCCTCCTACGTATATCTCGCGAAGAGACCATGAGGATAAAATCAGAGAGATTAGAGCCCACACAGAGGCATACCGACAATCCTTCTTTCCACGAACAATACGAGACTGGAATAGAAGGGAGAACCGATAGAGGTACTCAAGGTACCCTCCGCCACACACCGTCAAGTGGATTGAGGAGTATGGATGTAGATGTAGATGTAGAATAGTGTCCCATTCGGATCTCCGGGAGGGGACTGCCAAGGCGGAGGTTTCCGTGAGAAAAAGATTGAATAATCTACGAAAGGATAACGTTCTACGAGTCGGGGCGTGGAATGTCAGAAGCTTGAACGTGCTACGGAAACGAAAATCTGAAAAGGGAAATGCAAAAGCTCAATCTAGATATAGTAGGGGTCAGTGAAGTGAAGTGGAAGGAAGACAAGGATTTCTGGTCAGATGAATATCGGGTAATATCAACAGCAGCAGAAAATGGTATAACAGGTGTAGGATTCGTTATGAATAGGAAGGTAGGGCAGAGGGTGTGTTACTGTGAACAGTTCAGTGACTGGGTTGTTCTAATCAGAATCGACAGCAGACCAACACCGACAACGATAGTTCAGGTATACATGCCGTGTCGCAAGCTGAGATGAACAGATAGAGAAAGTGTATGAGGATATTGAAAGGGTAATGCAGTATGTAAAGCGGGAAAAAAATCTAATAGTCATGGCGACTGTAATGCAGTTGTAGGGGAAGGAGTAGAAGAAAAGGTTACAGGAGAATATGGGCTTGGGACAAGGAATGAAAGAGGAGAAAGACTAATTGAGTTCTGTAACAAGTTTCAGCTAGTAATAGCGAATACCCTGTTCAAGAATCACAAGAGGAGGAGGTATACTTGGAAAAGGCCGGGAGATACGGGAAGATTTCAATTAGATTACATCATGGTCAGACAGAGATTCCGAAATCAGATACTGGATTGTAAGGCGTACCCAGGAGCAGATATAGACTCAGATCACAATATAGTAGTGATGAAGAGTAGGCTGAAGTTCAAGACATTAGTCAGGAAGAATCAATACGCAAAGAAGTGGGATACGGAAGTACTAAGGAATGACGAGATACGTTTGAAGTTCTCTAACGCTATAGATACAGCAATAAGGAATAGCGCAGTAGGCAGTACAGTTGAAGAGGAATGGACATCTCTAAAAAGGGCCATCACAGAAGTTGGGAAGGAAAACATAGGTACAAAGAAGGTAGCTGCGAAGGAACCATGGGTAACAAAAGAAATACTTCAGTTGATTGATGAAAGGAGGAAGTACAAACATGTTCCGGGAAAATCAGGAATACAGAAATACAAGTCGCTGAGGAATGAAATAAATAGGAAGTGCAGGGAAGCTAAGACGAAATGGTTGCAGGAAAAATGTGAAGACATCGAAAAAGATATGATTGTCGGAAGGACAGACTCAGCATACAGGAAAGTTAAAACAACCTTTGGTGACATTAAAAGCAACGGTGGTAACATTAAGAGTGCAACGGGAATTCCACTGTTAAATGCAGAGGAGAGAACAGATAGGTGGAAAGAATACATTCAAAGCCTCTATGAGGGTGAATATTTGTCTGATGTGATAGAAGAAGAAACGGGAGTCGATTTAGAAGAGATAGGGGATCCAGTATTAGAATCGGAATTTAAAAGAGCTTTGAAGGACTTACGGTCAAATAAGGCAGAAGGGATAGATAACATTCCATGAGAATTTCTAAAATCATTGGGGGAAGTGGCAACAAAACGACTATTCACGTTGGTGTGTAGAATATATGAGTCTGGCGATATACCATCTGACTTTCGGAAAAGCATCATCCACACAATTCCGAAGACGCCAAGAGCTGACAAGTGCGAGAATTACCGCACAATCAGCTTAACAGCTCATGCATCGAAGCTGCTTACAAGAATAATATACAGAAGAATGGAAAAGAAAATTGAGAATGCGCTAGGTGACGATCAGTTTGGGTTTAGGAAAAGTAAAGGGACGAGAGAGGCAATTCTGACGTTACGGCTAATAATGGAAGCAAGGCTAAAGAAAAATCAAGACACTTTAATAGGATTTGTCGACGTGGAAAAAGCGTTCGACAATATAAAATACTGCAAGCTGTTCGAGATTCTGAAAAAAGTAGGGGTAAGCTTTAGGGAGAGACGGGTCATACACAATGTGTACAACAACCAAGAGGGAATAATAAGAGTGGACGATCAAGAACGAAGTGCTCGTATCAAGAAGGGTGTAAGACAAGGCTGTAGCCTTTCGCCCCTACTCTTCAATCTGTACATCGAGGAAGCAATGATGGAAATAAAAGAAAGGTTCAGGAGTGGAATTAAAATACAAGGTGAAAGGATATCAATGATACGATTCGCTGATGACATTGCTATCCTGAGTGAAAGTGAAGAAGAAATAAATGATCTGCTGAACGGAATGAACAGTCTAATGAGTACACAGTATGGTTTGAGAGTAAATCGGAGAAAGACGAAGGTAATGAGAAGTAGTGGAAATGAGAACAGCGAGAAACTTAACATCAGGATTGATGGTCACGAAGTCAATGAAGTTAAGGAATTCTGCTACCTAGGCAGTAAAATAACCAATGATGGACGGAGCAAGGAGGACATCAAAAGCAGACTCGCTATGGCAAAGAAAGGCATTTCTGGCCAAGAGAAGTCTACTAATATCAAATACCGGCCTTAATTTGAGGAAGAAATTTCTGTGGATGTACGTCTGGAGTACAGCATTGTATGGTAGTGAAACATGTACTGTGGGAAAAACGGAACAGCAGAGAATCGAAGCATTTGAGATGTGGTGCTATAGACGAATGTTGAAAATTGGGTGGACTGATAAGGTAAGGAATGAGGAGGTTCACGCAGAATCGGAGAGGAAAGGAATATGTGGAAAACACTGATAAGGAGAAGGGACAGGATGATAGGATATCTGCTAAGACATGAGGGAATGACTTCCATGGTACTAGAGGGAGCTGTAGAGGGCAAAAACTGTAGAGGAAGACAGAGATTGGAATACGTCAGGCAAATAATTGAGGACGTAGGTTGCAACTGCTACTCTGAGATGAAGAGGTTAGCACAGGAAAGGAATTCGTGGCGGGCTGCATCAAACCAGTCAGTAGACTGATGACAAAAAAAAAAAAAGTGAAAGATGATGGGAGTTCTGTTGTGATTTTGGGGAGCCGTATCGTGGTATTCCATGGGCCCCATAGTTACTCTCTAAAATTTAATTACTGCCAAGGATTATGTGACCATTTTGGCTGTTCAAATCCTTCCGATCTTATAATGTTTGTTCCCCAATGGAGATAGTGTGTTCCAAGGCGACAGGGTCCTGATTCCCACCGCTCGTATCGTCCAGAAATGGTTTTGTAAGCACAGGGATGAATTATCACATCTCCCCTGTCCACCACCATGACAACACCTAAACGTTATTAAGTATTTGTAGTATACTTTTGGAGAGAAGAATGCGTGTTCGCTGTTCTTCTCCATGATCCTGACCTTGCCAATATTTTTCAGGAATAATGCTATAAGGCTCCCATGAAAGCCACGCAGGAACTGTATTTATCCATTCCGAAATGACTGAGAGCTGCTTTGAGTGCCAACGGTTTTCCCACCTGTATCGGGCATGACAGTCTGTTGTGTTTTTGGACTTTTCATACTTTTGTTCATTCCCCCTGCACATTTGGAGTCGGTTTCTCCTCGAAAAATCATTCCTCACATATGCACAGAAAACTGAACGTCTTCTGTGAGCCAAACACCACAAGAAGTAGACAGCAGATGACTATAGTCATTCAGCTATAATATAGCAGGTCAGCAACTGGAACCAGTTAATTCCATAAATTATCTGGGAGTAGGCATTAGTAATGATTTAAAATGGAATGATCATATAAAGTTGATCGTTGGTAAAGCAGATGCCAGACTGAGATTCATTGGAAGAATCCTAAGGAAATGCAATCCGAAAACAAAGGAAGTAGGTTACAGTACACTTGTTTGCGCAGTGCTTGAATACTGCTCACCAGTGTGGGATCCGTACCAGATAGAGTTTCCCCCAGGGGGTCCACAACTCTTTTGTGGATACGTACTTGACGAGCACGGGGCCCCGAGCTATTGCAGGCGTCTTTCTTTCCAGGGCTGCATTTCCTTCCCCTTCCCTTCCTTTCCCCTCCTTGCTCCTTTCCCGTCGCCCTCTCCTCTCCCTCTCTTGGTGTCCTTGCTTATATTGGCCCCCGCTACCCTCCTGATTCTGTTGGTTTTACAATTCGGCTTTGTTGCGTAATCATCTCCTCCTTTTGGCATTCCTTTTTTCCCCTCTGGGGTTTGACCTCCATTACAAAATTTCTTCTCCGTAGTGTGAGCCATTTGGGGAAGAGCACCTTACCTAGTGTCTCTGATGTGCGCCCTCCTAGTACATTCCACCTTTTCTTTCACGCCGTTGTCTAGGGTGCATAGCCAGCACAGTAGCCAGCCTGTGTGATGAGGTCGCTATGTACCCTTTTGGTTGAGCCCCCTGACCACACAGGGCCTTGGAGTGGTTGCTCGTCATCCTGGAGCATCGGAACTCCCGGCAATGGCCGCCGTGCCAGATGGCCCTTGCTGTGGCTGGGTGGCGCCCCTGAGGAGAGCCCCTGATGGGAGTGGGTGGTATCAGGGCGGACACTATGCAAATGAAACACATACAGGTCCAGAACACTGGCCATTCTTCTGCGGCCGTCTCTCTGTGTGGAATTGATTCTTCAAGTGCTGCTTCCCTTGTCCCTTTGGCCTTCCCTTCCATGGCTACCCCCTGGGAAGAGAGACAGGCCCATCGGCTAGGGGCGAAACCTTTCCCCCATTATCTAGTTTGCACAAGGACTGATGGAGATACTTTCACCAATACCAAACCTTTATTCTTTGTGGAACACATAAGTTTGGCGAAGTGGACTCCCTGAGCAAGATGCGGTCGGGTTTGTTGCTGATCAAAACTGCTTCAGCTGCCCAATCTGCGGCCCTTCGTGCCTGTACTCATCTTGGCACAATTCCAGTGTCCATTACCCCCCACCAGTCTCTAAATATGGTACAAGGTGTGATTTTTCACAGGGACCTCATCCTTCAAACTGATGAGGAACTTCGGGACAATCTCGGACGCCGGGGAGTTCACTTTGTTCAGAGTGTTCAGAAGGGTCCTAAAGACAATCGTATTGATACTGGTGCCTTTATCCTGGCCTTTGAAGGGGATACCCTCCCTGAGAAAGTTAAGATTATGGTTTATCGATGTGATGTGAAGCCGCACATCCCAGCTCCTATGAGATGTCTCAAGTGCTTGCGTTTTGGACACATGTCTTCCTGCTGTTCACAGGCCCCTCTCTGTGGTGACTGTGGACGTCCACTCCATGAGGGGAGTTCGTGTGTTCCCCCTCCTGTCTGTGTAAATTGTCATGGTAGTCATTCTCCACGTTCACGAGATTGCCCAGTATATAAGAAGGAAAAGAAGATACAGGAGTATAAGTCCCTCGATCGTTTAACCTACAGAGAGGCCCTTAAGAAATATACACGTCTTCACCCTGTGTCCATGACATCCAGTTACGCCTTGGTTACATCTTCACCCCTTCCTCCCCCTTCCTTACCCCCATCCCGGACCCCTCTCCTCCCTCCCTCCCCTGCAGCTCCCACACCTTCTCCCCTGGGCACTGCTCCCCCTCCTCAGCCGGAGAAGTGTCCCACTCCTTCGGCGTCTGCCGGTCAAGGGCGCCTCTCCGGGGATGCCCCTTCCCAGCACCTTCCAGGCCAAAGGTCTGCTGCCACGCGACGACCGTGAGAGCCGCGGTCTGTCGGCCCCCAGGTCGCCCGGTCTCTTTCTGTTCCTGATCTTGCTGGAGCTAGCCTCTTTATGTCACGCAGCCCTCCTCGATCTCAGCCTGAAAAGAAGAGCCTCTGGTGGCACAGGAGGTCGCTTCCCCGACTTCACAACCGGATTCTGACCTGTCGTTCATGGATGTCACCCCCTCCTTGTCGGTGACGAGTGGGGACCCGGCGGTATGACTGGCTTTAGCGTATTCAGCTCCCATTTAAATCATCGTTCTGTGGTTCTCCAATGGAATTGTAATGGATACTATCGTCACCTTCCGGAATTGAAATCCCTCCTTTCGTCCTACTCTGCAGCTTGTGTGGTTCTCCAGGAATCTCATTTTACTGATGCTCACTCACCGACCCTCCGTGGGTTCCGTGTTTTCTGTCGAAATCGGGTCGGACCCCTGCGGGCTTCTGGTGGCGTTTGTACGTTGGTCTGTACAGACATTGCTATTACGTGGATTCCTCTTCAAACTACATTGGAAGCGGTTGCTGTTAGGGTGCACCTAGACTCTGTGGTCACAGTTTGCAATACTTTATCTCCCTCCTGACAGGACTCTTACACCTGCAGCCTTAACTGCCCTTCTTAAGCAACTTCTTCTTCCCTTCCTCCTCCTTGGGGATTTTAATGCACATCATTCCTTGTGGGGCAGTGCCTTTCCATCTAGACGAGGTCTTCTTATAGACCAGTTTGTTGCAGACCACGACTTGTGCCTTCTTAATGATGGCATCCCTACTCATTTCAGTGCCGGTCATGGTACCTTTTCTGCCATTGATCTTTCTCTTTCTTCTCCCTCTCTCCTCCCTTCATTACACTGGTCGCCACATGACGACCTTTGTGATAGTGACCATTTCCCGTTGATTATCTCGCTCCCTTCCCGCTCCCCGATGGACAGGTTACCTCGTTGGTCTTTCCAACGCTCCGATTGGCCTCTATACACTGCACACGTCGTGTTTTCTCCCTCTTTGTCGGGTTGTATTGACGACGTCCTACGTGACGTGTCTGACGCGATTGTTCGCGCTGCTAGCCTTGCTGTCCCGCGCTCATCTGGACCATTTCGTCGCCGGCAACTCCCATGGTGGAGTACGGCCATTGCCATTGCCATCCGTGATCGCCGTCGAGCTTTGCAACACTTTAAGAGGCACCCATCTGTAGCCAGCCTTACTACCTTTAAACACCTCCGCGCTATAGTCCGTTATTTAATCAAACAGAGCAAGCGGATATGTTGGGAACGATTCGTTTCTTCCCTTGGTTCTACTGTCCCTCTGTCACGGGTATGGGCCACACTTCGCTCTCTCCAAGGTTGCCATCGGCAGTCCACCCTCCCAGGCCTTCACCTCCCAGATGGCCTTTGTACGGACCCATTGGTTCTTGCAGAACATCTTGCGACCTATTTTGCAGTGGCATCAGCATCAGCCTCCTATCCAGCTGCTTTCCTTCACCAGAAACAGCGGGCTGAAGCTTCCACCTTATGTTTTACCCCTTGTGAGTCAGGATCTTACAACGAACCTTTCACTGAATGGGAATTTCTTTCTGCTCTATCTTCTTCTCATGATACGGCCCCTGGCCCAGATTCCATTCATAACCAACTGCTTCAACATCTCAGTGCTCCACAACGGCAACATCTTCTTCGGGTGTTTAACTGTATCTGGCTCCAGGGTGACTTCCCTTCTCAGTGGAGGGATAGCATCGTGGTTCCTGTCCTTAAGCCTGGTAAGAACCCCCTATCAGTTGACAGCTATTGGCCAATTAGTTTGACCAATGTTGTTTGTAAGTTACTTGAACGGATGGTAGCCCGTCGGCTCAATTGGGTCCTCAAATCTCGGGATCTATTGTCCCCTTACCAGTGTGGCTTTCGAGAGGGACGGTCTCCAATCGATCATTTACTTCGCTTGGAATCCGCAGTTCGGCAGGCTTTTTCCCTGCCCCGCCATTTGGTTGCAGTGTTTTTTGACCTTCGCAAGGCCTATGACTAGGCCTGGCGCCATCACATCTTACTTACCCCTCCATCAGTAGGGAGTTTGGGGCCCACTCCCAATTTTTATCGGCCAGTTCCTGTTCCATCGGTCATTCAGAGTTCGAGTTGGTACTGTTTTTAGTTCTGCACAGACCCAGGAGACGGGCATCCCACAGGGTTCTGTCTTGAGTGTCCTTCTTTTCCTCATTGCTATCGATGGACTTGTGGCCTCTGTTGGTCCTTTGGTCGCCCCTGCCCTGTATGTGGATGATTTCTGCATTTGGGTTAGTTCCTCCTCGATGGCATCTGCAGAACGGCAGCTCCAGGGAGCTATACGGCGTGCCTCTGCATGGACCCTCTCACACGGGTATCGATTCTCTCCTTCAAAATCGCAGGTGGTCCACTTCTGTCGCCATACTACGATCCACCCTGATCCAGAGCTCTATCTCGATGCACAACGATTGCCTGTGGTCCCACAGTTTCGTTTCCTGGGTCTTCTTTTCGTCAACAAGCTCACTTGGCTGCCCCATATCAGACTTCTGAAGGTAGGATGTTTCCGTAAACTCAACGTCCTTCGCTTCCTTGCCCACTCCTCTTGGGGTGCAGACCGTTCCCTCCTTCTCCGTCTTTATTGTGCTCTAGTTCTGTCTCGCTTGGACTTTGGTTGTCAAGTTTATGGTTCAACTGCTCCTTCCACACTGCACGTGCTGGATCCAGTCCACCATCGTGGTATCCGTTTGTCCACCGGTGCCTTCCCTACTAGCCCTGTTGATAGTCTCCTGGTTGAAGCTGGGATCCCCCCCCCCCCCCGTTTCTGTTCGGCGGTCCCAGCTTCTGGTGTCTTATGCACTCGCTATCCATTCCTCTCCCACTCATCCTTCCTATTCTATCCTGTTCCCAGACCATGGACGTCGCCCACTGGACTCCCGCCCTCGGGCAGGTTTACCAGTTGGGCTCCGGCTTGCGTCTCTTTGCTGTGATTTTCAGCTTCCTTCTTTGTCCTGTCTTCCTCGCTCCCTCCCCTCCACCCCCCCCCCTTGGTTAGTTCCTCGGCCTCGAATTCGGATGGATCTCCACCGAGTTCCGAAAGATTCCATCCCCCCAGTGGTGTTCCATTCCTTTTTCCGCCAAATTTTATGGGAGTTTTGGGATGCTGTTGTTTTTTACACTGATGGCTCTAAATCTGCTGATCATGTGGGGTATGCCTTCACGTCCTCTGTTGGAACGGAAAATCATCTGCTGCCACCTACGTGTGGGGTGTTTACTGCGGAATTGATGGCAATTTCCCAGGCCCTTACCTTTATTAAACAGTCCCAACACAACCGCGTTTTGTTATGTACGGACTCGATGAGTGGCCTTCTTGGTATTGACCGGTGTTTTTCGCGCCATCCCTTGGTCTCTGCCATCCATGACCATCTCACTGATATTCACCGTGCTGCTTGTTCCATTGACTTCCTTTGGGTCCCTGGCCATGTGGGTATCCCGGGTAATGAGCTCGCTGATCGTTTGGCTTGGGGAGCAGTCACTTACCCCCCGTTTTCTGTAACCCCTCTGCAGCGGTTATACGGCTTCACATCAAATCCCACTTTCACAGTCATGGGCCAATTCTTGGGAGGCTACTCCCCTGTCTAATAAACTTCGTGCGATTAAGGTGACACCAGGCCCGTGGCGTTCTTCCTTTCGTCTCTCCCGAAAGGACTCGACCACACTGTGTCGTCTCCGCATTGGCCATACCAGGCTGACCCATGGTTTTCTTTTGCGTGATGAGCCATCCCCACTTTGTGGTTGTGGAGCCTTCCAGTCAGTAGCACACGTCTTGGTTGAATGCCCCCTTCTTTTGGCTCTGCGTGCTAAGTCCGACTCCCCCACACTTTACCTTTGATGTTGGCATACGATTCCTGGATGGTCTCTCTGGTTCTCGGTTTCCTCCGGGAAAGTGGTTTTTATTCTCAGTTTTAAGGTTTTTACTCTCTCTCTGGTGTTGGGGCAGGGCGGTGAGTGTTTGGGTGTATCCCACTGTAAGCCGTGTTCGGAGATTCCCGATTCATCTCCCTGACCAAGATCCTCTTTTCTTCCCCTTTTACTCTGTTTTTACCCTTTTTTAAGGATTGGTTAGTCTCCTTTTCCCATACGTACTTCTACATTCTAGCGGTTGCACCTTTTAAGTCACAGGTGGTCTTGCCTGTGCTGCTTCAGCATAGCGTTGGGTTCGTCCTCTTGCTGACTTCCCTCATTTTGTTTTTACCATTGACAACATGACTGCCCATTTACGTTTTTAGCATTTTATTGTTCTGACTTTCCTGCGATGTCACATTAGCGGAACGGACCATATTTGAAACAAGGGACTGATGACCTTGCTGTTTGCTCCCTTAAACCTCATACAACCAACTAACCAGACAGGGTTGATAGAAGAGATAGAGAAGATCCAACAGAGAGCAGCGCGCTTCGCTACAGGATCATTTAGTAATCGCGAAAGCGTTACGGAGATGACAGATAAACTCCAGTGGAAGACTCTGCATGAGAGACGCTCAGTATCTCGGTACGGGCTTTTGTTCAAGTTTCAAGAACATACCTTCACCGAGGAATCAAGCAGTATATTGCTCCCTCCTGCGTATATCTCGCGAAGATACCATGAGGATAAAATCGAAGAGATTAGAGCCGACACAGATGTATACCGACAATCTTTCTTTCCATGAACAATAAGAGACTGGAATAGTAGGGAGAACCGATAGAGCATCGCGGGATTAGCCGAGCGGTCAGAGGCGCTGCAGTCATGTACTGTGCGGCTGGTCCCGGCGGAGGTTCGAGTCCTCCCTCGGACATGGGTGTGTGTGTTTGTCCTTTGGATAATTTAAGTAGTGTGTAAGCTTAGGGACTGGTGACCTTAGCAGTTACGTCCCATAAGATTTCACACACATTTGAACATTTTGAAGAACCGATAGAGGTACTCAATGTACCCTCCACCACACACCGTTAGGTGGCTTGTGGAGTATGGATGTAGATGTAGATGTACTGTGCTGTTATACGCCACGATTTCACCTCTTCTCAGTTATGCAAGGCGTGGAGTTTACCACCAGCCCAATTAAAAGTTTTACCAACAGTGTACGGATGACGTATTTCAAGCTAAGGTGTTTTGGGATGGGCTCTCTCATTTGTCACATCGTGGGAATGGACCAGGATGTTTATCTCAACATTCTCGGTGAACACCTGGCTGTCTTTCATCTACGTTTTCATGGCGAGTGTGCTGCCGACTCTACCGTCGTCTGGTCGAGCGGTTCTAGGCGCTTCAGTCCGGAACCGCTTGACTGCTACTGTCGCAGGTTCGAATCCTGCCTCGGGCGTGGATGTGTGTGATGTCGTTAGGTTAGTTAGATTTAAGTAGTTCTAAGTTCTAGGGGACGGATGACCTCCGATGTTAAGTACCGTAGTGCTTTGAGCCACTTGAACCATTTGAAATCTACCGTCGTCCAAAATGTCACCAGCCGCGTTCGCAGGACTACGCCTTATTCTCCTGCTGTGACGGCCTGACAGGCACTGAGGCACCTTATCGCATCTCGACTGTTCCTTGACATCAGCCGATTTTAATCACATAGAAAATTCCTGAGACTATTTGAATCAGTAGGTGAAATGCATCAATCAACATCTCCACTTTTCGTAGCGCTGCGGAACTCAATTATCAAGTAGTGGCTTCAGCTACGTAAGGCATTCCTGAAGGTACCTGTGGACTCTCTCCCTCGCCGAACTGAGACCCCTCATCAAGACTAAGAGCCTGAGTTCACGTTAGTAGCTTAACTGCTCCTAGGGCAGAGGAGGGGGAGGTTTTCTGGTGCAGTGAGCTTAAGAGTGCTGTAATGAAAGCGTAATTTAGTGCACACTTGCATTACTCTAGACATAGTTTTTACTAGTACAACATGCCAACAGATGAAAAATACTTTTCACGGATTTCCTTTGAAAAAATATAAACTTCGTGAACTAAAACAATGAGATTGCAGGGAAAATCTTAAGTAGGAGCTAAATTTGCGCCAGTTCCTGCGAAAATGACGTCCGGTGGGCTGAAGGGAAACTTCGCCACTGGGGCTAGGTGATTTAACTTTCGGATCGAGTTCGGTAACAGCGCCTTAATGGAACAACTGGTGCGAGATGAATTTGCCTCGACGCAGCCACTTCCAATACTGGTAATTTCCGCAGCTCAGCTCTGTTAATACGGCCCAACTCCCAGCATCGCCTACGCCGACCGAATGAAAGTACTCTATCTGACTGCGCTTTCCTCAGATCACTCGAACATCATAATCGAAATGCTCGTTAGCTCGGTGCGCTCGCCGCGTTTCAGGAGACTGCTCTGTGCAGAACCAGTGATAGTTTTGCAGCGGTAATTTGTAGAAGATCGTTGCATCATATCTCCATCCATATTACACGTACTACGTTTCAGTGCGACATATCTTGCGGAAGACGTGACTAGTATTTGGAAATGATTTCTCTGTCGCGTTTAGATGCTGAATCGATTTTTCCACTCTGATCGAACATGATTGTCCGAATATCAGTCAATTGTTTTCCGCAAATTATGTCTGTAAAGTAGTTGTTCCGATTATCATTAATTTCGTAATGTTTTTAAGAGACTATGTATGGCTCCCTAATTATCTTCTGCAAACTCTTAATGAGGATAAGTACTTCGTATAAGAAGAGAACAGTATTACCCGCTTTAATTAATTTTTCCGGAAGTGTTTCATCACACCTGCTGAGGCCACGCGCGTTGTGGAAGAAAGAGCGAAGTGATCACTGTTGAAGCATTATTGTACTCAAAAATTTCTGCTACCTCGTATGACTAGAAAACTTCCTGTCCCTGTGAACAGAATTAATGAATGTTTTGTCATTACCAAAGACTGCGAACGAGCTTTTATCACTAAAAGAGAGTGGCAATGGCAAGTTACAAGCTAGCTACACTATGCAGGGCACATCTTTTTCACCAAGCAGAATGATTTTACCAATGCACCAAATATGATAACATTTATTTATCTCTCTTTCTGCTACAGATAAACTGGGGTTCTCTTCAGATAAACCACACAAATGAATAACTTCCCGCTCAGTCCAGTAGTTCTTTTCTTGAGTCCACAAGAGACCATTTCGCACACATTAGCCAACTTTTTTATGACGTATAGTAACGTGACAATCCAACCATCGATCAAATGTTGATATGGAGCGAATATCGATTGTGGAGGCTGAAAACCCTCATTTTCAGAATCGTTGTTGGAGTGTGTACATTGCCCGTATTAAGCCTGCATGGGTCCCCTGGCATATGTTAAGAAGAGGTTTGCTTTAGGCCTCAAAGATTAGTATACAAAATAACACAAAACTTTACTTTGGGCCCAGAATGATAAATACAATTTCTTTGGTTGTTATCGTCATGCGGACATTAAAAACGTAAATCATTTTGGCATCATAAAAAAATATAAACACTACATCGCTGCAATCATATTCTTAAATACGAGTACAAATTTGTGGAAAACAAAAGTTAACATACTCTGAAATAAACAAGAAAACGACGCAACTCGAAGGAATTATCAGAATGGGGCGGAAATCGGTAGACGTGATGCGCGAGGGTTGACTGAAAAGTATTGCCTCCACCATGGTAACTCTTCAACAATTGGCAGCATTGGTATGCGGCAGGTACTGACTTGTTCCGTAGCCTCTTCTCTACAGCTCCAGTTGGTGGGAAGCCTTAGCATTGAACGGTTGTGTTGTTACAGTGTAAAGTATGGAACCCTGCGCAGACGGTCGGTCAATGCGATTTAAGCAACGTGCAGTCCTTGAATTCTTGACAGCAGAAGGTGTCACCCCGAAGGAGATTCATCAGAGAGTGTAATCAGTTTATAGTGATTGTGTTCATGTGCGTACTGTGCGTCGTTGGGCGAGTAAGCTTAAAGATGTTGAGGCGGGAACATCTGACCTGCGTGACAAAAAAAGAGTTGGAAGTCCTGTGGCAGCAACCACTGAGTTTCTTTCAGAAGCAAAATGTTGACAGATTGATTCAGGACGATCGTCGTATCACTCTGAGAGAAATTGCAAGCACAATCGGCATTTCACAAGTGTGGGTCACATTATTGCCTTGCTTGGCCATCGGAAGATCTGTGCACGATGGGTTCCCCGGATGCTGACTCCTGAAATGAAACTTCTCTCGCGTTACGAGAATGAAGGTGACGCCTTTCTCCATTCAATTGTAACAGGAGGCGAAACGTGGGTACACCATTACGACCCTGAGACGAAACGTCAGTCTATGGAATGTCGACACAAAGATTCGCCCCAGAAAAAGAAATTCTAGACGCAGCCCTCAGCTGGAAAAATCGTGGCCACATTGATCTGGGACGCAGATGGTGTTATCCATGTGGTTTCCTTGTTCGTGGAACAACGGTAAATTCCGAACGTTACATCAAAACGCTGAGAACTCTGAAACGACGGCTAACAAGGATCTGAAAGGAAAAGGGAAATGTCTTCCTGCAGCATGACAGTGCCAAACCACACACATCACGTGCCACCAAGGCAGAACTTCAGAGACTGAGTCTCGCCACCCTACGGCATCTTCCATTCGGTCCAGCTTTAGCACCGTCTGACCTCCATCTGCTGCCGGTAATGAAAGACGAAAGACGATCTCCGGGGACATCATTATGCTTCTGATGAAGACGTTGAGAGAACTGTGAGGCTGTGGTTGCGGAAGCAGAGTGTCGACTTCTTCCGTGACGGCTTCAGAAAACTTGTTCATCGTTGGCAGAAATATATGCAATTGTTTGGTGATTAGTGAACATTGGTAACTAAAGATAACATTCTAAGGATTATTTCTGCGTTTGATCTATTAATATATTCCCATCCAAACCAAATTAACGAATGTGGAGGCATTACTTTTTATTGAACCCTCGTACATATACAGGCAAAGAAATGATTACAATAGCTGAAACACTGGATGATTTATTCAAGTGAAAGAGGTTCAGAAATTGAGCGTCAGTAACACGTTGATCGACCTCTGGCCCTTATGTAGCCATTTATTCGGTTTGGAATTGGTTGATATTTTGTTGGACATCCTTCTGAGGGATTTCGTGCCAAAAGCCAACTAGGGCATTAGTTCGTCAACATCTCGAGATGGTTCGAGGGCCCTGCCCACATTGCTCCAAACGTTCTCAGTTGGAGAGATCCGGCGACCTTGCTGCAGAAGGTACCTTGGTGAAATGTAAACCCACGATGGCTTACAATGAATGGCATCCAAAACGGGGCATATAATATCACTGAAGTACCGCTGCGGCGTAAGGGTGCCGCAGATGACAGCCAAAGGGGTGCTGCTATGGCATCCCCGACCGTCTCTCCTCGTTGTCAGGACATATGACAGACGGCAGCCAGGTTGGTATCCCACCGCTTCCTGGGGCGTCTACAGACACGTCTTCGGCCTGGAATCTCATTGAGTAGAGTAGAATTATATTCAGTGATGAGTCCCGCTTCGACCTGAGCCCTGATGACCTGCGAAGATGTATCTGGAGAATCCGCGGACAGGAGTTAGATACCAACCTGTGACTGTCGCCCCCCCCACCCCCCATACGGCACGACAGGCAGGAGCTATTGCCTGGGGCGCCATTTCATTTCATAGCAGGACCCCTTTGGCTGTCAGCCGCGGCACCATGACAGCACAGTGGTACGTTGACGGTATGCTACACCCCTTTTTGTTGCCCTTAATAGCTACCTATCCTGGGCTAACATTTAAGCAAGGTAATGTCGGCCCCTATGCGGCGACAGCTGCTGCTGCTTGTCTTCGTGTTTGCCAAACCCAAGGTAGGCCAGCAAGGTCGCCATATCTCCCTCCAATTTAGAACGTTTGCTGCATTAGGGACAGAGCCCTCCGACCATCTAGAGATTTTGACGACCTAACACGCCAATTGGACAGAATTTGGAACGATATCCCTCAGGAAGACGCCGAACTGTATCAATCAATGTCAAGAACAATAAATGCGACCATAAAAACCAGAGGTGGACCAACGCGTTATTATATAAATGTCGTGTGACTAGGGCCTCCCGTCGGGTAGACCGTTCGCCGGGTGCAAGTCTTTCGATCTGACGCCACTTCGACGACTTGCGCGTCGATGGGGATGAGATGATGATGAACAGGAAAACACAACAGCAAGTCCCTGATCGGAGAAAATCTCCAACCCAGCCAGGAATCGAACCCGGTCCACCCGCTGACCACACATCTACCGGGGGCGGACAACGTGTTAGTGATTTGCTCAATTTGTGAACCTCTTTCTCTTGAATAAATCATCCAGTTTTTCTAAAATTGTAATAATTTGTTGGTCTGTACATTTACGTCACATCTACTGATTTCTACCCCATTCGGAGAATTCCTTTGTGGTGCATCTTATTCTTTCTTTTTTTCGTCTTAGAATGTACAATGACTGTAATAAGGCATTTAAGGATCATAAACTGAATCCAGAATGAGATTTTCACTCTGCAGCGGAGTGTGCGCTGATATTAAACTTCCTGGCAGATTAAAACTGTGTGCCCGACCGAGACTCGAACTCGGGACCTTTGCCTTTCGCGGGCAAGTGCTCTACCATCACAGTTTTAATCTGCCAGGAAGATTCATAAACATAATGTTTAAAAAAAATGTATCCGAGCTCAAATTAAACGAATTAAAATAAAAATCACAATAATTTTGATGGGGACTTTAAAAGATTACCGTTCTGTAAGTTCCTTACTCGTACCTTTAGCTTACGCATGTAGAGCTTTACTCAGTATGCAACGGAGCTATTGGGTAAGCTAATTTTATTCGTTATGATTCAGTGTCTCACGAGAAAATATTTTCGTTACAGAATGAGATTTTCACTCTGCAGCGGAGTGTGCGCTGATATGAAACTTCCTGGCAGATTAAAACGGTGTGCCGGACCGAGACTCGAACTTGTGACCTTTGCCTTTCGCGGGCAAGTGCTCTACCAACTGAGCTACCCAAGCACGACTCACGCTGCGTCCTCACAGCTTTACTTCTGCCAGTACCTCGTCTCCTACCTTCCAGACTTTACAGAAGCTCTCCTGCAAACCCAGGAGAGCTTCTGTAAAGTTTCTTATTTTCGTTACATTTTCGCATGTTGGGTTCAAACCGGGTGGATGGCTGCACGTGTCAAACCTGGCACTCTATCTCACACCAGCGTATTGCTGGTTCGAAAAAGGTAATGCCACCTCTGGTGTCTCAGTGGGAAATAAATCCTTACTGTATTCGGATGTAAATGAATTATAACGATACCTTTTTATTATCAGATCAAACACAGATAACTGACACCTACGTTCTTGTATATGTTGTGTAGCGTTCCCACATTAATTTGTCACGCCCATTTTTATGTTTGTTACGAATTAATGAACTGAGTTACTTCCATAAAAGAAACTCTGTATAGTGTAATAACTAGTGAAAAAGAAAATCAACTGAGACAGAATATGATGGTTAGGTCTACGAAATGGTGCTTTCGAGAAAACTAGTGACAATAGAGACTCGATATAACGTGCTACGAAATCGTTTATTTGTATCTGTGACTCTTACAATTCAGCATCTATATAATAGCACCATTGTGGGAGCGTCTTTCTCACTGACATTCTGTCTCTGGCGCTCTTTCTCTGACTCTGTCGTTGTTATAAGGTCGGTCTATGTCTTCCAGGTCTGTACGACTGCATAACGTGTTATTAATTGTGAAACAGAGTTTTAACTTACATTGTTATTTAATACTTTCATTTCGTGGTTGTAACTGCCGTGTGCCAAATAACAGAACATAGTAATTCTAGCACACTGGGCAGTCGAGAGAACGCAGCATGGCAGGACCTACAAGATAGCCGCCATTACGCGGCAAATTTGAATTTTAATACCTTTCTTTACAGTCGCGCAACTCTCGTGCAGCAGGTATAACATTTCTGTTTTACAGGAACCTGCGGACCTGGATTACATTTTATTTACATCGAAACAAGTTGGCATGCAAGAAACGACTGGTTTTTCAGCAGGCCCGGCTGTGAACCAACAATGACGTGACTTAGAGCCATGTTATGAAGGAAGGGTGTGGAACTATGTACTTTTAAACCATTATAGTGAGAAATATTCACAATGATTGTCATTTATAGTGGCATAGTTTGTTTATGTGGTGAGAAAGTAGGAACTTTACGTAGACATAGTTACGGACACTCATCGTCACGAGACTTTTTTTTCTTGGTCATTACTTGTAACAGCATTTATGCCATGCAATCACAATAATTAGATGTAAGGTTCAATTCATGATTATTGAAGTAAATGTGACTAAGAATTGTCCTGTATTTACGTCGCAAACGAAAGTACTAGGCTCAGAACCCACGCTATATTTTACGAGCTAATTTCCTAACAATACTTGGATTTACTCAAAGAAAACAATAAAAGCATTTAACTTCAACAAAAAAATTATATACTACTGCAACGTATATTAATTGTATGTATGTTCTTATTTTATGAAATATGCACGACACTGATTGTGAGAAGGCACTTGCAGTCCTGAGAGTGAAAGACTAGCCGGAAAATTGTTACGAAGTAATGTGAAGCACCTGCACGCCAGTCCCTCATGTCTACAAGATCAGCCTGCCGTACGTCATCCACACCTTTAATCATAACATGCCTACGACAGTATGTTTTGCGTGCTGGTTTGTGCAATTCTCGAACTACCTCTCTCTCTATGTTCGGAGACTGTTGAAACAACCTTGTTCGAACGAGCAGACGATGCCATGTGCAGACGTAGTCGACCTATTAGCTAGTTGGGGTCGTCATAATATACTGCTTGATTGCATTGTTCACTGCTGTATGCTCAATGTCAATACCATCACCGCTGCTGCTGTTGATGTTTTCACCATCGAGTATTGATATTTTATAATGGTTTTATATTTCTTGTTGATCTAGCTTGTTGCACTCTTATGTTCATTTGTCAAATGCAGTATTTCGCCATACGCTTCTCCATCATTAACTGAATAATTGATAGCTTTTTCGTGGGTCTCAGGAAAATAAGGTCCATTAAGCATCATCTCCATGTGTATTGTGTCATCAGTTACATTTATAAGCTGCAAGCCCAACGTGTACGGTCTTCCTCTGCTGACGAAGGGTCTAGTTGCCTGGCCAAGGGCGGACGGAAAATGAATTCGACAGTGGCAACACTATCGTTACCGTGTGTGTGTGTGTGTGTGTTTTCTCCTTGAGAGTTGTCTGAGAGATTGAGTAACTGGCTTAAAGGTCTCTATTAGTGTTTTCTGTTGATTCATGTGCCTTAACCTTACAAACTGTAATTTCTCTAGAATGGCTTTCGGTGCCTGAATGACTTTCGTCAACATCTCGATGTGTACTAATCAGACTTACCTGTACCGTGAGGTTTTATATATCCGAACATCTTCCTCTTATTATGTGTCCGCTCCCTCTTCTCAGTAAGAAGGGCCTCTACAGCTATTTTACCCTCAATAACCTCAACCATTCCAGTTAAGTCGGTTACTTTCTTACGGATTTCGTTAACAATCTCATTTAATGCGTCAGTCATTCTCAAAAGGGTCTGGTAATATGTATCTAGCATACCTCCAACTTTATGCACGATAACCTGAATTTTTGCATCTATGTACGAGCGAATGGTCTATCTATGTACACCCACTCTCTCGGGTTGAGAATGAGACAGGTGCAGGAATATGCCCATGGTGGACTGATGTACCAAGGTCTCTTACCAGGTTATATATACAGAAACTCTTGGAAGTTTCGCCTAAACCTATGATCACGCAGCTTTTTTCATCAATAACGAGAATGCAATACTGAGAATGATTCCAGCAATCGGAACATACCTCAACAAAATCATTGAATGACATGTCAATTCCTAAATGTGTTTTAAATTCAGACTGTCTTGTTTGAAGGCTACAATGAGGTTTATTCTGGAATACGTTTGGCTTTGATAAAATACATCAGTATTCATGTGACGCCCGAAACAGAAATATTTTCGAATTTGGTCTTTGTTTTCCTCAGAAACAACGTCAAACATGAAGACAGTGATTGACTTTACTTTTTCAGTTGGAGAACATCAGTCCTTTCCTGAATGTCGCCTGTGTAACGCCTTTTACACAATGTAATATCTCTGTAATAGCTGATACTTATGTTGAAACACTGTTTGTGAAAATACAAAACCATGTTCAAATCGGACTCCATCTATGTGTGTTAACAGCGTCATGAGAACATTAGTCTTGGCAAAATTGGATGGACCTACAACAATTGCTCGTATATTATCAGGAAAGAGTATTCCATTCTTCTTCTTGTTCAGGTCTTCTTTTACACGTTCACAGTATCTGCAACCTACAAAAAAGTCCCTGCCATGATACCAATTATGTCAGATACAGACAATGTAAGTAGGCTGTTTAGGTTTTTATGTTGGTAACGCCACGTAGTGCTCTATATGAAAATCACTGACTGTGCTGTGTGAAGTCTGTGGCTGGTTTGCATTGTTGGAGTATTTGCTATTGTAGTGTTGGGCAGTTGGATGTGAACAGCGCGTAGCGTTGCGCAGTTGGAGGTGAGCCGCCAGCAGTGGTGGATGTGGGGAGAGAGATGGCAGAATTTTAAGAGCGGACGATCTGGACGTGTGTTCGCCAGAAAGAGTAAATTTGTAAAACTGGATGTCATGAACTGATATATATAATATGACTTTTGGACACTCTTAAGGTAAATACATTGTTTGTTCTCTATCAAAATCTTTCATTTGCTATGTATGCCTATCAGTAGTTAGTGCCTTCAGTAGTTAGAATCTTTTATTTATCTGGCAGTATTGGCGCTCGCTGTATTGCAGTAGTTCGAGTAACGAAGATTTTAGTGAGGTAAGTGATTCATGAAAGGTATAGGTTATTGTTAATTAGGGCCATTCTTTTGTAGGGATTATTGAAAGTCAGATTGCGTTGTACTAAAAATATTGTGTATCAGTTTAGTGTTGGTCAGGATACGTAAAGAGCGAAATGTCTGAGTACGTTCAGTTCTGCTCAGATGTTTGAAAATCAAATAACGTAAGGGGTGACCAAGCTCAGTAATTCATTAATTTTTCTAAGGGGACGTTTCAACAAGTACTGGGCATATATAGAAAGACACACACACACTTGTATGGACGGTAATAATATGTGTAGCCGTTATAACTCTGTCACTGAGCTACTAAGGCTATCCAGAGAATTCAACCATACATACACTCCTGGAAATTGAAATAAGAACACCGTGAATTCATTGTCCCAGGAAGGGGAAACTTTATTGACACATTCCTGGAGTCAGATACATCACATGATCACACTGACAGAACCACAGGCACATAGACACAGGCAACAGAGCATGCACAATGTCGGCACTAGTACAGTGTATATCCACCTTTCGCAGCAATGCAGGCTACTATTCTCCCATGGAGACGATCGTAGAGATGCTGGATGTAGTCCTGTGGAACGGCTTGCCATGCCATTTCCACCTGGCGCCTCAGTTGGACCAGCGTTCGTGCTGGACGTGCAGACCGCGTGAGACGACGCTTCATCCAGTCCCAAACATGCTCGATGGGGGACAGATCCGGAGATCTTGCTGGCCAGGGTAGTTGACTTACACCTTCTAGAGCACGTTGGGTGGCACGGGATACATGCGGACGTGCATTGTCCTGTTGGAACAGCAAGTTCCCTTGCCGGTCTAGGAATGGTAGAACGATGGGTTCGATGACGGTTTGGATGTACCGTGCACTATTCAGTGTCCCCTCGACGATCACCAGTGGTGTACGGCCAGTGTAGGAGATCGCTCCCCACACCATGATGCCAGGTGTTGGCCCTGTGTGCCTCGGTCGTATGCAGTCCTGATTGTGGCGCTCACCTGCACGGCGCCAAACACGCATACGACCGTCATTGGCACCAAGCCAGAAGCGACTCTCATCGCTGAAGACGACACGTCTCCATTCGTCCCTCCATTCACGCCTGTCGCGACACCACTGGAGGCGGGCTGCACTATGTTGGGGCGTGAGCGGAAGACGGCCTAACGGTGTGCGGGACCGTAGCCCAGCTTCATGGAGACGGTTGCGAATGGTCCTCGCCGATACCCCAGGAGCAACAGTGTCCCTAATTTGCTGGGAAGTGGCGGTGCGGTCCCCTACGGCACTGCGTAGGATCCTACGGTCTTGGCGTGCATCCGTGCGTCGCTGCGGTCCGGTCCCAGGTCGACGGGCACGTGCACCTTCCGCCGACCACTGGCGACAACATCGATGTACTGTGGAGACCTCACGCCCCACGTGTTGAGCAATTCGGCGGTACGTCCACCCGGCCTCCCGCATGCCCACTATACGCCCTCGCTCAAAGTCCGTCAACTGCACATACGGTTCACGTCCACGCTGTCGCGGCACGCTACCAGTGTTAAAGACTGCGATGGAGCTCTGTATGCCACGGCAAACTGGCTGACACTGACGGCGGCGGTGCACAAATGCTGCGCAGCTAGCGCCATTCGACGGCCAACACCGCGGTTCCTGGTGTGTCCGCTGTGCCGTGCGTGTGATCATTGCTTGTACAGCCCTCTCGCAGTGTCCGGAGCAAGTATGGTGGGTCTGACACACCGGTGTCAATGTGTTCTTTTTTCCATTTCCAGGAGTGTATGCTGTTGTGGTCTTCAGTCCAGTGACTGGTTTGACGCAGCTCTCCATGGTACTCTCTCTTGTGCAAGCTTCTTCATCTCCCAGTACCTACTGCAACCTACATCCTTCTGAATCTGTTTCGTGTATTATCTCTTGGTCTCCCTCTACGATTTTTACCCTCCACGCTGCCGTCCAGTACTAAATTGGTGATCCCTTGACGCGTCAGAATATGTCCTACCAACCGATTCCTTCTTCTAGCCAAGTTGTGCCACAAACTCCTCTTCTCCCCGATTCTATTCAGTACCTCCTCATTAGTTATGTGATCTACCCATCTAATCTTCAGCCTTCTTCTGTAGCATCAGATTTCGAAAGCTTCTATTTTCTTCTTGTCTAAACTATTTGTCGTCCACATTTCACTTCTATACATGGCTACACTCCATACAAATACTTTCAGAAACGACTTTCTGACACTTAAATCTACACTCGAGCCGGCCGCTGGTGGCCGAGCGTTTCTAGGCGCTACAGTCTGGAACCGCGCGACCGCTACGGTCGCAGGTTCGAATCCTGCCTCGGGCATGGATGTGTGTGTTGTCCTTAGGATAGTTAGGTTTAAGTAGTTCTAAGTTCTAGGGGACTTATGACCTCAGCCGTTGAGTCCCATAGCACTCAGAGCCATTTGAACCATTTTTTCTATACTCGATGTTGACAAATTTCTCTTCTTCAGAAACACTTTCCTTGCCATTGCCAGTCTACATTGTATATCTTCTCTACTTCGACCATCATCTGTTATTTGGCTCCCCAAATAGCAAAACTCATTTACTACTTTAAGTGTCTCATTTCTTAATCTAATTCCATCAGCAGATTTAATTCGTCTACATTCCATTATCATTGTTTTGCTTTTGTTGGTGTTCATAATATATCCTCCTTCCAAGACACTGTCCATTCCGTTCAGCTGCTCTTCCAGGTTCTTTGCTGTCTCTGACAGAATTACAATGTCATCGGCGAACCTCAAAGTTTTTATTTCTTCTCCATGGGGTTTAATTCCTACCCCAATTTTTTCTTTTGTTTCCTTTACTGCTTGCTCATATACAGATTGAATAACATCGGGGAGACGCTACAACCCTGTCTCACTCCATTCCCAACCACTGCTTCCCTTTCATGCCCCTCGAGTAACTGCCATCTGGTTTCTGTACAAACTGTAAATAGCCTTTCGCTCCCTGTATTTTACCCCTGCCACCTTCAGAATTTGAAAGGGGGTGTGCCAGACAACTATGTCAAAAGCTTTTTCTAAGTCTACAAATGCTACAAACGTAGGTTTGCCTTTCCTTAATCTATTTTCTATGATAAGTCGTAGGTTTAATATTGCCTCACGTGTTGCAAAACTTCTACGGAATCCAAACTGGTCTTCCCCGAGGTCGCCTTCTACCAGTTTTTCCATTCGTCTGTAAAGAATTCGCGTTAGTATTTTGCAGCCGTGGCTTATTACACTGATAGTTCGGTAATTTTCACATCTGTCAACACCTGCTTTCTTTGGGATTGGAATTATTATACTCTTCTTGAAGTCTTAGGGTATTTCACCTGTCTCATACATCTTGCTCACCAGATGGTAGTGTTTTGTCAGGGCTGGCTATCCCAAGGCTATCGGTAGTTCTAATGGAATATGTACGTATATACATATAGACCAGATGTGAAAATTACCGCATATATACATATAGACCAGATGTGAAAATTACCGAACAGTCAGTTTAATAAGCCACAGCTGCAAAATACTAACACGAATTCTTTACAGAGGAATGGGAAAACTAGTAGAAGCCGTCCTCGGGGAAGATCAGTTTGGATTCCGTAGAAATACTGGAACACGTGAGGCAATAGTGACCTTACGACTTATCTTAGAAGAAAGATTAAGGAAAGGCAAACCTACGTTTCTAGCATTTGTAGACTTAGAGAAAGCTTTTGACAACGTTGACTGGAATACTCTCTTTCAAATTCTAAAGGTGGCAGGGGTAAAATACAGGGAGCGAAAGGCTATTTACGATTTGTACAGAAACCAGATGGCAGTTATAAGAGTCGAGGGACATGAAAGGAAGCAGTGGTTGGGAAGGGAGTGAGACAGGGTTGTAGCCTCTCCCCGATGTTATTCAATCTGTATATTGAGCAAGCAGTAAAGGAAACAAAAGAAAAATTCGGAGTAGGTATTAAAATCCATGGAGAAGAAACAAAAACCTTGAGGTTTGCCGATGACATTGTAATTCTGTCAGAGACAGCAAAGGACCTGGAAGAGCAGTTGAACGGAATGGACAGTGTCTTGAAAGGAGGATATAAGATGAACATCAACAAAAGCAAAACGAGGATAATGGAATGTAGTCGAATTAAGTCGGGTGATGCTGAGGGAATTAGATTAGGAAATGAGACACTTAAAGTAGTAAAGGAGTTTTGCTATTTGGGGAGCAAAATAACTGATGATGGTCGAAGTAGAGAGGATATAAAATGTAGACTGGCAATGGCAAGGAAAGCGTTTCTGAAGAAGAGAAATTTGTTAACATCGAGTATAGATTTAAGTGTCAGGAAGTCATTTCTGAAAGTATTTGTATGGAGTGTAGCCATGTATGGAAGTGAAACATGGACGGTAAATAGTTTGGACAAGAAGAGAATAGAAGCTTTCGAAATGTGGTGCTACAGAAGAATGCTGAAGATTAGATGGGTCGATCACATAACTAATGAGGAAGTATTGAATAGGATTGGGGAGAAGAGAAGTTTGTGGCACAACTTGACCAGAAGAGGGGATCGGTTGGTAGGACATGTTCTGAGGCATCAAGGGATCACTAATTTAATATTGGAGGGCAGCGTGGAGGGTAAAAATCGTAGGGGGAGACCAAGAGATGAATACACTAAGCAGATTCAGAAAGATGTAGGTTGCAGTAGGTACTGGGAGATGAAGAAGCTTGCACAGGATAGAGTAGCATGGAGAGCTGCATCAAACCAGTCTCAGGACTGAAGACCACAACAACCACATATAGACACCTGAAAAGTAACTTCATCATTTAGTCTGATAATGACTGGTGAGGAGGTTTTTCAAGCAATTTTATGCTGCTGCATGATTATAGGCAGAGCATTGAAAATAATGGTATTAATAAGTGTAATACTTGGAAAGAGATATGAAATAAAACTTTTTGACATGCAATAAATTCCCCACATATCTCCTTCAACCTGATGGGTGCCTCGTCATACTCTGTTTTCTTCACACATACTCGTACATTTCACCTGTTTCATTGTGGCTTTGCACTGATGCTGAAAAAAAGTCACTGATCCAGATGATCAATACGTACACAATGCACACACAGAAAGTTTACAACAACATTGTACGCAAATTCTAAGCCTGGCAACTACCGACTCTCTCTCATGTGCAAGGCATGGCACAGCATCCACATCATATGAGTTCATAACTGTGTCATGTCGTAGATAAACATAAAGTCACCCGATTTCACACAAAGTCAGAGTCATCATACACCTTTGTACTAGATAGTTTCACACCAGTAAGGCAAATGTCTAGTGGAGTACAAGTTGGATAATACTCTCTGGTCATCTGCTGAGTGATTAGCAATCTGACACTTCAACACCCTTTCATGCATTTTCAATTTCCGTCCTCACATGCAAACCCCATCATGATGTGCTTCTATACTCAAAATTAAACATTTTATTCCATTATGAGTTAAATTATTTGTAGAACCGAAAAGCTTGGGTACAGCTGATATCTTTTTATCCACTGTATGTGCCCTCTGTCACTGCACTACCACAGGGACTTTCTGGTTGGATGGGTCATGTGTTGGTGATCAGTACTGTCTTCCATCTTGTTGTTTAGGACAACCAGCAGCACTCAAGGCACTGGGAACAGACTGGGCAGCCTCATCACACAAATCTATCAGCGGGACTGACAATAGCAGCTCCTTGTCCTCCTCCAGCATGTGGGAAATGTACGCTAGAGGCTCTCCCATAATCGCAACAGTTTTGGACACGCTGGAGGTTGCTGCTGCTGCCTGCAGATTTATACATGGTGCAGGTCTCGACAAGATGGCTGTTGAGGTTGCTGTGGGCCTGGATATGGCAGAGGTCGACATGTTGGTGGCCCTGCAGGATGTAGCGTCATATACAGGCTAAGACACGAAACAAGCAATAATAATGATAACTACAAAGTTGAAATATCCAATACTTACTTTTCAGCTTCTTACTGCAAGGCTGTGCTGGATCGCGACTGCTGCTGCTGACATTTCATGGCTCTTCTGCTGCTGCTGGCCAACTGAGTGACACTGACACCGCGGAGCTGCTGAGCCCACCTCATGTCTCCTCTGATGACAGCCCCACCTACTCTGCTCATATTGGCTGAAGCCTATCACTTGACCGGATTCAGCTTTCTTATTGGTTTCCATTCTTTCTTTCTCGACCGCCATCTTGAATTATGTCATGGGAGGGAAGGGGGAGGAGAGACAGAAGGAACAGAGGGGGGAGGACGCTGGGAGTTCCCTGATGGGGACTCACATGGCGGCTGGAGAAAACCTATGATGTCATCAGGGGGTGGGGGTAAGTAATTGACCAGTTTAATTAATTTGCATAATTAATTTGATATCAAAAGTGGTGCTGAGCCCACTTTGTCCCACTACATTTAATGGATATTGCTCAAGCTAATATCTTTTCTGGCTAACAGCAGTAGGCCTAATCTCAGAGCGAAAAACGTCAGTAGACTGCCAACTACGATAACCAGTTCCAGTGGTCTAAATAAGTTTATTTTGGTGGCAGACAAGACGGTAAAGAAAACCTCTGAAGTACTGAAATCTGTTGATTCATAGGTGTGTACCATAACATCACTAGCTACAGAAAAGAATAAATTAGAAAAATTTAAATATTAATGTTGCTAAAATTCTATTTTCCATATAATTTAAGTTTCCTATTTTAACTGAAAGTGAAACAACATCTGCACAAAGAGGAAGAAAGTGTGTCTGCGCTGAATCATCCTGGCACGGGAACAAACAAGCAATGAATCGTAGAGAAGGAGAGAAGTACATTGACTAGACAAGAAGACATGTTTCTGAAATTATAGAAGGTACAGCATGTAACATCTCGAAGAATTGCTACCAGAACTTGGAAGAAAATGTGAGTTCCAATATCCGATATCAATATTACACCCTTCCCTATGAAAGTGCTTAAAAATTATTTCTTTCTAAATGCATTACTCTTTTCTCATCAAAGTGGAATTATGCATATAGTCCCCCCAAAAAGAGGACTTATAGTGTGCAGTATAGCCTATATATAAGTAGCGAAATCGTTATAAATCGTAATCAAGCACTAACCCCATTCTTGAAATGAAAATAACAAAAAAATAATTATACAACAGCTTGGAAACCTTTAAAGAGATGATAAATGTAAGTATTTTGGAAAATAGATACAGTCAAATCGGTTAAATAACATCACAAGTAAGGAAATATAAAAAAATGGAACTAGCATACAAACTCACACAAAACTGATACAATAAAAGATCAGTATCTTTCTGGGCAAAAATTATACACGTAACAAATGCAAACGTTGAATAAAAGAGATGAACAAGAAGAGCTGGGAAAGAAAGGAAAATACTCAGAAAAATTGGACGATGAGGTGAAATGAAGATCTATATAGAAACATAGAAACAATCACAGGCGCAATAAGAAAGGGAAGACTAAAATTTTACTTCATATTACAGAATGAATGGCAACTGGATAACGAAAAAGAGTTTTAACTTCATTTCCAAATTAACAAACACCACAGGATCGCTGGAAGAGACAAAGGTTTTGAGAAACCTTAACGTCGCAGAAAACGCCATACACAAAAGGGAAAACTTCGGACTACTGATCAATACCGCAAAATTGACTGGACAAGAGACAAGAAAGGTGTTGAGGAAACGTACCGTCGCAGAAAACAACATACACAACGGACTGTTCATCAGTACCGCAAAATTTCCGGTCCAACAGCGCAATTCACGACCTAGGAGGGTGATGTCAAATGAACAAAAGCAGACCATTAGCCAACACATGAAGAAGTTCTGGGAAGATGAAAAGAAAAAAGATTGTATCTTTGCTTCGGTTCTAAGCGGTCTGTAATTGGCTCAAATGGTTCAAATGGCTCTGAGCACTATGGGACTCAACTGCTGTGGTCATAAGTCCCCTAGAACTTAGAACTACTTAAACCTAACTAACCTAAGGACATCACACACATCCATGCCCGAGGCAGGATTCGAACTTGCGACCGTAGCGGTCGTGCGGCTCCAGACTGTAGCGCCTTTAACCGCTCGGCCACGCTGGCCGGCGGTCTGTAATTGGCCAAAATTAAAAAAAGAGAACAAACAGATATGATGATAATGAATGAAACACAGATAGAAGACTGCAGAGGAAAATGGCAGTCAAGACCAAATAAACTGTTGAAGAATGCTAGGATATTATTCGAGATTTCATTAACAAATTACCAAAATACAGGACTCATCAGGCAAGGAGAAATACTCCTAATACGAAATACTAGAGTCCAGAATCCTCTGAAAGAAATCTATATGACATTTACATGAAAAGTTGAACTGGTGATGCACAAGAACCAACAGCATTCACGTTCTCCATAAAAATTTTAAGAACATAATTTAATTTACGTTTTTGGCGAACCCTTTTTGAACAAATGTAAATGGCGTGAATTGCTATAAATGACTGTAAGAAGTACTCAATCAGAAACAGAGAAAAGAAGCATCCTAAGAGACAAAGAGCTGAGCCTTCGAAAAACTGAAAAGAGCAAACGCAAATGACATATGATTTTGAGAATCTTGCTGGTGGTGAAACATCTTTCACAGTAGCACTTGATATGCAGCAAAGCCTACAAACTTCACACATAGATACCAGTGTCACATTTTATTACAGGTAAGTGCGCACAAAAAATCTTGGAGTCTGTAATTCTAAAGGAGAATCCCTCATGCATGTGTGGTCAGAGAACATTGCAGGATGGCGATCACAGGAAGTACTATCATGTTTATATGTAAGCCCCAAACAACGTGAAGGGGAGCCAAAGACCTGATCATTTGTTCACACTTAAGTGGGAGCCAAAACAATAATGTGAATTTGCTATTATTTTGATACTACGTTGTTCATATATGGAAATTATTCCATACAGTGGAACATAAATTTGCAAACCTGGACATACATTGTTGCCATGACTTCAGTGTTACAGTAAAGAAGGAAAAAAACCTGCTATTTTGGCAACAGAAGGTTTGTACATGCAAGTAGAAACATGGAAGAAGAAACAGCTTTTCGACGTGACAAAGATATCACAGAAAGGCTTTGTGCCAGCTGAAGAACTGTCTAATCTTTGGGAAGAAAGTCACTGTTAACAGCAATGTGGGAAACAAAAGGCTGCACACATGTTGATTACCCAATGCTTACCAGGAAAATACAGCATCGCACATTCACGCTGTGCAGAAATGGGACAAAACAAAGAAGTAAACATTGGAAAGAAAGGTAAGATACATACAACATGCCTAACAACTGTCCACCAGTGCCGCCTACCAATCAATGCTGCTAAAATGAAGGATCTGAGGATCTGTGCCAATTTATACCTGAAGAAGTTTTATGCTGTACTGAGTAACAAAGTGCCTACACTATGCAAACTAAGGGGTACATGGCGACAGATTAACAAACACAAGAGTAACACCAACAACAACAACAACAGCACCATCAGACTGGAAATGAGCCCAAAGATTCAAAGCCTGATGAAGACGATGGGTAAAAAAAAAAAAAGGTATCGTGGCTTACCAGGTTCATGCATTGAAATAATTAAATTTTAATTGGAGCATTTTCTACTTTTTTTTTTTTTTTTTGGTTGACCAATCACTAAGGTATATAGCCAAAACTTTGTGGATAGTTTAGTTATATTATTAACTCTGACAACACAAATACAACCAAAACTGAATTAATCATATCCTGTATAATATCACCAGTAAATCTGGTAATATCAAAAGTAAAACTGTGGGGGTTGTCAAGTTCACGCACAAGGCCACAGACCTAAAGAATTATTTAATTTATGGATTTAGAAGAAGCTTTTGAGAATGTTGATTGGAAGAGTTTGTTGGAATACTGGATATATTAGGGATGAAAAACAAGGAGCGAAGATTATTTGCAATTGTTTCGAATAGTTGCACAGAACTAGTAACAATTGTTGAAGGATGGGAAAAGGAAAATTTATCTGAGATGGAGGTTGCATATTATTTCCCATCTCATGCAGTCTTTGCATAAGAAAGCAACAGGTCAAGAGCAATTAAAACGAATTGCGAAGAAACAAATACTTATAGTTGTCCTGACGTCATAGTATTTCTGTTAGAGTCTGCAAGCGACTTGAATGTTGAACCCAACGGATCGTGTCTTGAAAATATATTATAAAAGTAACACATAGCTAAAATATGTGTATTGGACGGAGTAGAATGAAGTTAGGTGATATTGGAGGAGTTAGGTTAGGAGATAAGACACTAAAAGTTGTAGAAGAGTTTTGTTAGTTACGAGCTGCAACTGCATGATCTTCCCTCACACATAGAATGAAGGTGGCGTTATTTTTGCCTACTGTGTGGTTGCTCTGAAATGCTAATATTACGTACGAAGGGCGTCGTATAAACAATGCAACAATTTTTTCTCGGCCAGTTTCGGCTGAGAAAATGTGGAATTTGTTGAGGGTCATAGTGCAATATTCCAGCTCCCTATAGTAACACGAAGTTCTGATAGGTAGCGACGGCGCTACAAATAGCCTTCCAAATGGCGTCTTTATCGGAGGTGCTTGGAAGCAGAGATGTGTCATTGAGTATCATTTGGTAGAAAACTAGAGCAGCACAGGTATTCATAGGCGCTTACAGAATATCTACGGAGAGCTGACCGTGATAAAAGGACGGTGAGTTGGTGAGTTACCGCAACAAAGTTGCACAAACCTCTACAATCTCCCGCGTGCCGGCTGGCCGCACACAGCCGCGAATCTTGCAATGTTGGAACGTGTGGACACCCTCATTCGATCGGCAATCACAATCAAACACCTCGCCGCCCAACTGGACGTCTCTGTTGGTGGTGCTGTCGCACTGGTCCACCTGTTGGGTTACACAAACGTCTGTGTCCAGTGGGTTACTCGCCGCATAACAGAAAATAAAGAGCAACGAAAGACCATCTATGCGCAATTTCTCGGATCACCGTGACAGTTTTTGTCGAACTTCGTCATAGAGATTGGCGATCCTTTACAGAAGCTCGAAATTTAGCGCGGAGTTCAATGCGAGACGCTTATAAGTGTTTCCACAACGAAACTTTGTCTCGAAACCGGGTAGAAAATCCAAAGGGACTCTGGTCGTATGTGAAGTATGTTAGCGGCAAGAAACAATCAATGCCTTCTCTGCGCGATAACAAAGGAGATACTATCGAAGACAGTGCTGTCAAAGCAGAGTTACCAAACACAGTCTTCCGGAATGCCTTCACAAAAGAAGACGATGTAAACATTCCAGAATTCGAGTCAAGAACAGCTGCCAAACGTGAGTAACGTAGAAGTAAAATACCCTCGGAGTAGTGAAGCAACTCAAATCACTTAATAAAAGCAAGTCTTCTGGTCCAGGCTGTATACGAATTAGGTTCCTTTCGGAGTACGCTGATGCATTAGCTCCATACTTGACAATCATATACAACCGTTCGCTCGACGAAAGACACTTACCCAGAGACTTGAAAGTTGCACAGGTCACACCAATACTGATAAATGGTAGTAGAAGCAATCCACTAAATTACCGACCCATATCGTTAACGTCGATATGCAGCAGGACTTTAGAACATATATTGTGTTCAAACATTATGAATTAACTCGAAGAAAACTATTGACATACAGTGAACATGGGTTTAGAAAACTTCGTTCCTGTGAAACACAACTAGCTCTTTATTCACATGAAGTGATGAGTGCTATTGATAAGGGATTTCAGATCGATTCCGTATTTCCGTATTTCTGGATTTCCGGAATGCTTTTGACGCTGTACCACACAAGCTGCTCATAGTGAAATTGCATGCTTGTGGAATATCGTCTCAGTTATGTGACTGGATTTGTGATATTCTGTCAGAGAGGTCAGAGTTCGTATTAACTGACGGAAAGTCATCGAGTAAAACAGAAGTGATTTGTGGCGTTCCCCAAGGTAGTATTAGGCCCTTTGCTGTTCCTTATCTTTATAAACGATTTGGGAGACAATCTGAGCAGCCGTCTTCGGTTGTTTGCAGATGACGCTGTCGTTTATCGACTGATAACGTCATCATAAGATCAAAACAAACTACAAAACGATTTAGAAAATATATCTGAAGATATTTGAATGGTGCCAAAAGTGGCAGCTGATGCTAAATAACAAAAAGTATGAGGTCATCCACATGAGTGCTGAAAGGAACTCTTTAAACTTCG